>NC_134705.1:115026238-116226238 GCF_043290135.1 Rhipicephalus microplus | reverse complement strand
TGAGGTCGACCCTACGGCAAAGAGGAATAAGGTCAAGTAGGTATGATGCATAGGGTTCAGTCGAAGTTTGTGCTTGGCAGTACAGCTCTTGAGTAGCGGAATGTTGGCGCCTAGTTGGTCTACCGAACAGGTCAGGAACCTTCTGCTTGCACGCATCCCAACTAATTACCTTTGCGTCATCAGCCTCAAACCAAGTGCCATCTGTCTACAGAACATTGCTTTCTGTCTGCAGAGACAGAAAGCAACGTTCGCGAGCATCATCGTTAGGTCCTATAAGTAGACAGCCTCAAAACGCTCGTATTTTGCGATCTAGGCATTGACATAAACGCCGTCTCTATCTCTCAAGTTACCAAGATCACGTGGTTGAGTCAATACCACTGCCTGCACCAGCGGCCCTGGAGTCGAAGTCAAAGTAGAAGCCTCGAAAATTCCTGCGGCTTCTAGCACACGTCCAAGGCGTAGTTCTGTCTTGCGTCGTTCCCATTCATCCAAGAAAACGTTGCGAATTTATTTCTAAGCTATTTGCAATAAAAAATAGTTTAGCGACAAAGATGACAGCTGTCATTAGCCACAACACCAATAAGTCTTTTTTCTCTGTTTTCTTCACTTCACTATTGGAATCGTTGTGACACCACAACAATATCATCCGCATAGATGATACGTCTAAGTCCTAGAAGTAAGTTTAATTCGCTTACAAAAATTTTCAATGTGGCATTAAAAAGTGTTGGGGTGAGTATCAGCCCTTGGGGTGTTCCGTGGCTTAGAGCGTGCTTCGTTGTTGTAAAACTATTCATAGATATTGTATATTGTCGGTCATTGAGAAAGCTGTGGATATAGTGTTCGAAGCACCGGCCGGGATGAGTTTCATACACCTTCTATATTAGTGTAGCGTGCTTCATGTTGAATGTTTTCTTTATATCAAGACCAATAAGAGTGCGTGTAAACATCCTGTTTTACGAGCAGCGCTGCATCCTGAGGAGCAGAAACATGGCGGCGAAATACAATAACTGTTGCTGGGAGTAGATCTTGGTTATCAAGCGGCTGCTCGTACCATTCACGAGTCATTTTACTGTGATAGCAATTATATGGACAGTCTTGGCTGGTTTTCGCCGTTCCCGCCATCATTACCGTAAGTATATATATATATATATATATATATATATATATATATATATATATTATGAGGCCACGTCCGGTACGGCAGTAACCAGGTTATCATTTTAATCCAGACTCACGAGCCAGAGAGCCAGCCCGCGTGACATACGATGATGATCACTACAATGGTTTGGTCATACAGATGAAGATGAAGTACATAGTCAGCGCTCTCACTATTTTCCCCTTTTGCGAAAGAGGGCATCAAGTTGGAAAGGGTTGGGACGCCGAATATATCATTTCAGTCGAGAGACGTGGGCGACCTGGTTGGTCCCTTTGTTGATGATGACTCCGCGGGACAACATTGACTGTCGCGTGGCAGTCTACAGCCTCGGCCACGCTGCAACTTTTCAGAGAAAGTCGCTTGACTCCGGTTTTTCATCGCTAGACCGAGCAGGCATTCTCGTGGTAGAAGTTTCCTGCGATGGTGTGGTTTTCTTGGAGATGGGTCTGGCCGGCGGCCCCGACTGGATTGACATGGTCGCAGGTTGATCACAGAACGCTTTCGTTTGTCCCACCACATTTTCGAAAACAGGGCAGGAAATGGTGGATCCGGCAACGAAACGAGTAGCATCTTGTGCAGCTGTCTGCGCAATTTTCTGCGGATCAAGATGTTTTTCGGTGCGATTACACATCTTCGCGAGCTTAGGGTGAAGTCCTCATGCTGATCTGTGACGAGGCTCCTGCGAAGTGACTTGCGTAGTCCGTGACTTGCGCAGCGTTGTCGTTATGGGGCTCCCGGACGCTGTAAAGTCAGTGATTCTTGAAGCCACGCTGCGTACTGACGAGAGATCCTCGACGGAAGCCGTTACGAAAATCGGAGACTCTACCGATTCAGGTAGTGCATGCGTCGCACGCATATTGTCTTCCGTCTGGTCAGATGGGATGTTATTAGACTCAGCGAAAAGACCTGTCTCATTAGATGGTAGAATGTCCAGTAAGATGGGGGCCGTTGCCTCTAAGTCGACCGGACGACCTGCGTTCGGGCCTCTTGCGGAGCGTTGCGCAAAGCTTGCCATCAGGGACCCGCCGGACACAGCTGCCCCTTCGGGCCGATGCTCCTCAGGAGCTCTAAATATGACAGCAGAAACGTCTGTGCAAGGCAGAGTTACACAATCGTGATTGTTCTCTACATATTGGTCACTGAAAGATGACAGGATGGTAGGGGCTCAAATCGCATCCTCTAGGTCGGGCTTTTCGCGAGTTCCGTCCTGAAAGAAGGTCGAGTTACATGGGCAGGTGGCACAGGGAATTGAACCGAAAGCAACTATGAGCTTGGCGCTCCACTCCGCCCATGACTGCTGCTTCCATCCTTCATACCGGTGCCACGCCACTGCACCTTCCTGAAGACGGTCTATGGCCACATACCGCCTGCGCAAGTAGGCGTTTGGTGTGTAGCGACACCACGGACCCGAGCTAACGGGGGAGTTTCTACTCCTTCCCACGCCTAGCCGTTCGTGGCTTTGCCGTGTCTGGCGAAAAGGAGATCCTGGGGGTTGAGCCGACGCTGGGTGATTGGACCTTTAAGGCCCCCCGGCAGAGGCAACACACCCCTTTGACCCCGGCTTCACGTAGACGGCACCCCTGGGCTGACCCACCCGGGGGAAATCGGCAGTCGCCTTTTCCTATTTCTCTCTCCCTACATCTTCGTCTTTCTCATCACTTTTTGTCTGTCCGGTCTACTCCTCTCTTCTATTTGCTTCCAATTTTCCTGGTGCCAAGGGTTAACCTTGTGTAGTTACTCAACCTTGAGTAGTTATATTTGGTTATAGTGGCAATGTACGGCTAGGGTCTGCAGCCTTATGCTATTAAGTGCTTCAGCGTCCCCTGGTCGGACTCCATGGAGGGTGGTCGCCATTGCTGCCGAAAAAAGTACACTACTATGGGAACGCCTGCATTTTCCCGTCTCCTAGATCGTCTTCCGCTTAACAGGGGACGCATCGATGAAATATCAATTTTCAGCCAACCCAGACAATGCTTTCCAAAATTCCATGCTGTGCAGAGCGACAATTCGACAAAACAAGCCAGAGCCATATATTCATTTCTTGTTGCCGAATCTGTGACTGAGCTCTTTAGGCCAGGATACAAGGTTACAAAGATGGCTTGCGGAGACCTTCTCCTTGAGCTGCCTGAAAAACATCACTATGAAAAACTTGGCAGTCTCGTAGAATTTGGTAATACCCCAGTATCTGTTTCACCTCATAGATCAATGAACACATCACGTGGAGTTGTTTCAGAAGCAGAACTTCTTGAAATGTCTGAACAGGAACTGCTTGAAGGGTGGAAAGAGCAAAATGTTACGAATGTGAAACAAATCGTCATCAGACGCGACAACAAAGAAATACCTACCAAACTTTTAATACTCACTTTCGCATCTAGAACTTTGCCTTCATCTATAAACACAGGCTACATCAAACTCTCTGTCCGTCCCTACATTCCCAATTGAAGACGGTGTTATAAATGTCAACGATTTGGTCATGGCTCGCAGAACTGCCGGGGTCAGGAAACTTGTGCAAGATGTGGTAGCCACGGCCACCCATCTGATAACGGTGTTACTACGCCTCACTGCGTGAATTGTGACGGGAAACACGCCGCATATTCGTGTTCGTGTCCTAACTGAAAGAAAGAAAAAGAAATTATAACTCTTATAAAGTCAAGGAAAATATATCATTCAAGGAAGTCCGGAAGAGGGTCTCTTCTTTCTACAACACACCTTATGCTGATGTGGCGCGTATAGAGGCAGCGTCGCACCAACCCTCGCCACTTCTTGGGCCCGCGCATACCGAGCCGGCGGTTGTGGCACCTGCCCCCAAGTCGGCTGTAGCCCAGGCTACACCGCCTACTCCCAAACAGAGACTGGAGACTCCAGAGTCCTCGGGTCTCAAGGCCTCACCTCACCAGGCGAGGCCCAAAATTCGAACAGCCCGCACGTGCGGGCATCCAGTGCCTCCGAGGAAGCAATAGATACGTCGGTACCCTTGGTGCCGAAAGAGCGGCGTGGCTCCTTGGAGTGCGCCAAGAAAACAAGATAGCAGATAACGGGGCCTGGTGACGGCCCTGTCAAGTGAACTCAAACTCCCTGTCTAAACAGCCACTCGCTTTTCGTACACACAGCACTACTTTACATTCACCTTGAACACTCAAATTATACAATGGAACGTCAGGGGCCTTCTCAGAAACCTTGACGACAACCAAGAACTTTTACACGAACACTCACCAAAAGTGCTGTTTGTACAAGAAACGCACCTTATTTCAAAACACACACATTTTCTTCGTAAATACGTTATTTTCCGAAAGGACCGTGTCGATGCCATGACATCATCCGGAGGTGTTGCCATCCTAGTCAATCGAGGAATTGCATGCACATACCTAAATCTTCAAACATCCCTTGAGGCAGTGGCTGTTCAAGCTGTTATTTTTGATAAACTGATTACAATCTGCACTATTCACATTCCTCCTAGCAATCAGCTGCAAAAACGCGATTTACACTCTTCAATTGATGAACTTCCGGAGCCTTATGTTCTCCTTGGAGACTTTAATGCGCATAGCAGGCTGTCGGGTGACTCTTGGTATGACGCGCGAGGTCAACTAATTGAACAGTTCCTTCTCTCGTCGAGCGCGTGTCTCCTAAATCGAAAAAACCAACCTATTATAATCTGCTAATAACACCTACTCCTCCATAGACCTAAGCATAGTATCTCCATCTCTTGTGCTTCTACTCCAGTGAAACGTCGTCAGTAATCAGTCTGGAAGTGACCACTTACACGTAGTTTTGAGCACAACTACAGTAACTGAGTGTCCACCACGTTTTCCCAAGTGGCTCATAAACAGAGCCGACTGGGAACATTTTCATACCATCGCTCGTCTAGGTTGGAATGACATATGTACTTTGAACATTGATGTTGCTGTCAACTACGTCACAGCGGTTTTGATTGATGCTGCAACAAAATGCATCCCACAAACAACTGGACACCCTGGAAAACGGCGTGTGCCATGGTGGAACTCTGAATGCTGAAACGCGCAAACAGCAAAACAGAGCTTGGAGGTTGCTTCGAAATGCACCGACAGCAAAAAATCTTGACACCTTCAAGAAAATAAAGTCTCAAGGCAGGAGAACGCGTCGGCAGGCCAGAAGAGAAAGCTGGCAGAAGATTTTGTCAGGAATCAATTCATACACACAGAAGGCTAAAGTCTGAAACATGGTCGGTAGAATAGCAGGAAAACAAGTACACACTTCCACTCGTAAACAATCGGGGTGATACCTTGGAAGATCAGGCAAACTTCCTCGGTGCACATTTCGAACAGGTGTCCGGCTCGTCCCACTATCCTGACACTTTCCACAATACAGATACAAGAATAGAAAAGCAGAAACGCGAACACAAATGCACTAGATACGAGGCATATAACCACGCTTTCAGTCTAGCTGAGCTCCGAACATGTCTAAACTCCTGCAGTACTTCTGCCCCAGGTTCTGACCGTGTGGTGTATGAAATGTTGAAAAACTTACCAGCCAAAACACGAAAACCTTACTTTGTTTGTACAATGCTATCTGGTTTTTTGTCACTATTCCTACCTCCTGGAAAGAGGCTATTGTTATTCCCATTTTGAAAGAGGCAAGGACCCTTCTTTAGCTTCGAGTTATAGGCCTATTGCACTTACAAGCTGCTTGTGCAAAGTCTTCGAAAAAATGATAAACTGCCGACTTGTACAATTCCTTGAAACAAACAATTTGCTCGACCCATTTCAGAGCGGGTTTTGAGAAAGTATATCCACCAAAGACCACCTTGTTCGTATTTAGGCACTGATCAGAGACGCCTTCGTCTATAAACAATATTTTCTCTCTGTGTTCCTCGATATCGCAAAGGCTTATAATACAACATGGCATTTTAGAATTCTAAGAGACCGGTCCCACCTAGGCGTGCGCGGAAGAATGTTTCACATAATCGCAAGTTACCTGTCAAACCAGACATTCCGTGTCCGAGTGGGCACGGTTCTTTCTCAAACATTTGTCCAGGAAACAAGCGTGCCACAAGGTGGTGTACTTAGCTGCACACTTTTTCTCTTCAAAATGAATTCCTTGCGCTTGTCCATCCCTGGCAATATGTTTCATTGTACATATGTAGATGACGTCCAGCTTGGTATTAGATCTTGAAATCTGGCAATGTGTGAGCGGCAGGGTTCAGTTACATTTAAACAACGTCTCCAAATGGGCAGAGGAAAACAAATTCCGACTGAACCCACAAAAAAGCACGTGTGTCTTGTTCTCCCGAAAGAGAGGCATGCACTCAGAACATGACATTGAACTAAACGGTCAACCTGTGTCTGTTAATGCGGAGCATATATTCTTTGGATCAATCTTGGATAACAAGTTGACCTTCGTACCGCACATCAAGTATATAAAAACAAAATGTTTAAAAGCCATGAATATTTTAAACGTGTTGTCACGTACTACGTGGGGTAGTGACAGGCAATGTCTCGTGAACCTGTATAGAAGCCTCATTCGCACCCGCTTAGATTATGGGGCCGTTCTTTATCAGTCTGCGACTCAAACTGCTTTGAAAATGCTGGACCCCGTGCACAATTTGGGCATCCGCCTTTCTACGGGTGCTTTTCGCACCAGCCCCGTAGAAAGCCTTTATGTTGAGTCAAATGAGTGGTCACTTCATCTGCAGAGAAGTTACATGTCCTTTGTTTATTTCCTTAATGTGAAAGCAGACAAGAAGCACCCCTCATACTCTATAATAATGATTTGTCGAGCTACATTCTGTTTGAAAACAGGCCTTCGATGAGGCGGCCCTTCTTAGTTCGCCTGAAGGGTCTAGCTGAGGAAACTGGAGTGTCACTTGAACACAGTTTAACGGCTCCTGTAGCATACCCACCACCGTGGCAGTGGCGGACTATAGACTGCGATGTGTCTTTTTTAGAAGTTACAAAACATGCGCCTATTACCCATATCCGAACATACTTCCTGGAACTTCAACACAGATACACACGTCCTGAGTTCTTTACAGATGCCTCCAAGTCTAACTCCTCTGTGTACTACGCTGCTGTCGGCCCATCCTTTTCGGATGCTGGCCCTCTACATCCAGGCACAAGTATGTTCACAGCGGAAGCTTATGCGATACTTGTGGCGGGTAAACACATCAAGCAATTACAAATAAAAAAGCAGTAATTTATGCCGACTCCCTCAGTGTGGTAACGGCTCTGCACACTTAAAAAAACAAAAAAACCCAAGCCTTGTCTCACTTTACTCAATTTTGTGCACATTGTACACACTCAAACAACGTGTTGTAGTGTGCTGGGTGCCAGGGTACCGTGAGATCCAAGGCAATGTGAGGGCGGATCAGGTCGCTGCATCCGTCCACAAAAGCACTGCCCCTACACCCATAAGAACCCGGCCCTTGTTCTTAAGCCGTCTCTCAAACGAAACCTCAGGGACTACTGGCAGAGCAAGTGGGATACACACACACAAAACAAACTACACATAATAAAGCCACACCTTGGTCATTGGCTGCCAGTATCAAAATCGCGTCGTACAGAGGTAATACTAACGAGGCTCAGGATAGGACACACATACACGACACACACATATCTCTTGTCCGGTGGTGATCCACCATTGTGTGACAGATGTGGTGAAGCATTAACAGTCTTTCACATATGTTGATCCAGTGCAAACAGCTAGAAACAATAAGAAAACAACATTTTCCATTACCCTACCGACAACATATACCTTTACACCCTGCAATGTTCGTCGGTAGGGAACCGCTTTTTAGTCATAAATCATTGTTAGCGTTTTTAAAAGAAACTCATAGTTTACATATCATATACTCGGGCATTCAGTAGCACGACCTCTCCAGAGAGGTTTTTGCTGAGGTGGCTACACGAGAAAGCACTTGCCTCACGGCCCTTGGACGCAAGGGAATGATCGAGTGAGGTACTTGTGCTAATGCCATACATGTCCACCATCGTTTTGATTTATCACCAACTTTCGTCACCAATTCACACCACACACACCTTTCATGGCATGGTCATGATTTTATTACTCGGTATGTTTATACCCGCCTTACCGCACGGAATTCTTTGGCTTTTATACAGCCGCTCATCAGAATCATTGTCCATATTTTTAGTAAGCTTAACTGGCGCTCTCTTTGGCTGTGAAATGGCCCTTGTGCTACAAAACATCAAACATCATCATCATCGTCATATGGCCACATACCATTTCTGATTGTCCGTCCAGGCCGCGCGACTTGCTAGCGCGTTGATGGTTGCCACCCAGTTGTCGGCGTCGTTCCGGACCCCGTCGAATTCCGGCAGTTCATAGGTGAATGGCGATGGTGCGGCGGCACGTGAGAATGCGGATATCACTAAGGCAACGCCGTCGAGCTGGTCTGAGAGCTGTAGGAGGGTGCCCCAAAGCTGCCTGCGTTGCTCCAATAGGCTTGCCTCAAGGTCATGCGAGGCAGCTTCATCCAACACGCCGTTAGTCGCACGCAATTCTGGCAATATTGTAGGAGCTCGCTCGGAGATTGACGCTGTCAGTTCGTTAGTCTTGACGCGGAGTAGCGCGATGGTACGCCACAGGTTCACGGCGCTGTCGTGTGTGAAGTCCGAAGTGTTGGTGATCGCGTTCTTCGAATGAGTGGCGGTTGCAGCACTGACGCCGGTGAGGTTGTCGAGCAGAGAAGCCTGGACGGCGTTCCCTGGCAGGTCGTATGTTGAAAGAGTGCGGCAATGGGAATGTAGGCCATGGGAAGCGTGAGCGGCATTCCTACAACTCCAGGGGAGGCCTGGATGCCGTCCACTGGTGGTTTGAAGGGTAGCTGAAGCGGCGGGTGGGGCCCCATTGCCAAGGAAGCGTGAACGGCGTTCCTCGATGGAGAAGCCCGCACTGCCGACGAACCACGAAGACACGTACCGGTGGCTTTCCACAGAGGGTTCACTCGTCGGCTTGCGCTGACGGCTGAATCCATAGCCAAGGACGCGTGGACGGCGTACCTTGTGATATGGTACCGGTGACGTGTACTGCAGCCGCCGAATAGGCCTTGACGCCGTCCCCGAACGATTGTGGCAGTGGCGGCAGATGAACAGCTGCCGAGGAGGTCTTGACGCCGTCCTCAAGCGGCGCTTATCACGGCTGCCCTGAAGACAAAGCCGGGACGTAAGACTTCTTCTTCGTCGACTGCGCCATTGTGATGAGCGAGACAGAGAACAAAAGACAACACCCGATCCTGGGCCAGCTGTTCTTATTCTGACTTCATTCTTCTCTTCTTTGCTCTAGCTACCCGCACGCCGAAGCGCCAGCGTCTGTCTTTCTTGTCTTGTTCACGACAATATATATATATATATACATATATATATATATATATATATATATATATATATATATATATATATATATATATATATATGCAGTGAACACGTTGAGAATGCCGATTTCATGGCTTTCGAGAAAGCCGGCTTTAGGTTTAGTCTTTTGGCGAAATGGTCTAGATTCCTTTCGGTATACGGAGGCTTTACCTTGTCTGTTGCGACGTGCAAGTTACCAGTCCGTGTACGAATGCGTGACGTTTTTTTGGAAGAGTCATATGATGGTGCAATGGTGGTATATTTTCTCTGAGGTCTCGTTTAGAAAATAGGCTTACTGCGGGAAGACTTCGCGTGACTGTGATGGGTGAGTTGAAAAGCCTTCCGCTGATGAGGTATGGACAGATCTTCATCGTATTTGAACCAAACAATCATTTCTTGTTTGATCTTTTTCCATGACTTGTCGTTTTAAAATATGTGGGTGAGGTAAAATTTGAAGGCCTCGCCGGAGACGTAGTCGGTAAAGTTGGCGACCATCTCCCGTTCCGATCATGATGCAGCGGTTGCGTGAAGCTCGAAAAGGTCGAAGCAGTCCTGCACAGGTCCATCGTCCGCTGCTCCGGTGTACTTGGGGATGGGAAGGTCAGTCCGTGGTTCTGTCATGATGCCGGTATCTGCATGCGTCTGCGATCACCTCTTCTGTCGTAGATATTCAGTTGAGGCGTACTGCCGTTGGCTTAGTGAATGATGTGAGGTTGATGAGCGGTGGCCAGGTCTTCATCCTGTCGACTCGTGTGACGCTATGATGATTGGGAGACGTGGCCTGACTCATACGCCATGTTTATTCTAAAGCACTTCTTTTTCCTCAGCCTCTGCCTTCAGTCACTACCTACTTGCGTTACATATATATGTATATATATAATTATCTGCACGCGCGCCAATAAGGCGAGTGAACTGGAGGGGGGGGAGCGCTTATGGTTCCTGCACTATTGCGGCCGCGATCGGTGAACTGCTTTTGCCCCCCGTCCCAGCAGGTAAGAGCTTCCACGGGCAGCGCTTTCAACACACACCCACACACAAAAATACCTGGAGTGAGCGTCCACTTATTGATGTGCTCACACATAACAAACTGCCACCAGCGGCGACATACGACGTACAGTTTTTAGTACCAGCGTGCACTGCCGACGCGAGGCGCTTCGCATCAACGCCGTCACTGTGCACGAGCCTTGTTGTTGTCATATACTGTGGCGGTGCCACAGGAAACTTGGTTTCTTAGCGTATGTTTACTACAAATATTATTGATCCTAAAAATGCTAGCCTTGCTTCGTACAACATTTGAGTATGTTGCCATTGCATTCGTTGCTTTGCTCTTCCGGCGAAACTGTGACTTTTTTCTAAAGTATTGCCAACACTTGCCACCTGCAACCATGAAACCTGTTGTCAAAACTTTTCTGCATTACGCGAAAACAAAACTTTTTTCAAAGAATCGAAATGAGTCATACACGCAATAGATCTTCTCACTGTTTTTGATGTGTGCAGAAGAAAAATGCAAAAATGGTTGCCTAAGCTTGGGCTCAAACAAAAAAACAACAACAGACATTGCGATAAAAAAAACGTCATGTGCGTCGAAGAAACTTAAGGGTTTTACCCCCGTATTCTCAAGTGCTCCTCGACTCGACCCTTCACTCGAAAGGCTCCTTGAGTGGCGTTTTCCCATTCACAAACCGCCCTTCAATTGAAACGCTTCCTTCACTTGAGAAAATATCGAGCGTTTCCTCGAGATTGTCGAAGAAGCGATCGAGTTACCTTGAGTCGTGCCTCGAGTGAAGTTTCTGCGCTAGCATCGCGTCCATGGTGGAGCTCGTTTCGCTTTGACAGCGTTTATCGATCAATTTGCTGCCGCGTTCTTTCAACAGTGACAGTACACGTTCCCTACGGCGCTGTCTTGTAACGGTTCGACAACGGCTACTGTGGCGCCGGGACAGGTGGGCGTGGTGTCAAGCGGAGCGTTCACCAGTGCCGTGATGTGTGTTGTTTCGTGCATGAGCCAGTGGATTACCTGCCTTCGGGCGTGTTTATACTCGTCGTGCGAGTGCTCCAAGTCTTACTGCGGATGCCAGTGCTTTCAAGTGTTTCGATGAAACTTCCGCACCACACCGTCTCAAGCGTGGCACGAAAGCTTGACAAACAAGCTGAGAGGAAACGTAATAGCAAACTTTCGATGCGCTGCATTCATCATACTCCTGAGCGGCTTCCTCTCTGGTGAATGTTTAGTATACACTAGCCGAAATATACGGCGAAGCACAGTTTCGTTAGATGATGGTCCGTATCTACGGGAAGGTAAGTTCTCCTTTTTCTTGTTTTTTGTTCATTTTACCATTGCTCAGGTCAGATCACTATTAGAGACCGTTGAGGAAGAAAAAAATACAAAGCGATTCGGCCCAATGTGTTCGCTTTTGTTACTACTACGCGTGATACATAGCTTCGATATATAGTGTCTATGCAGTTCACAATACCAATGAACAACTACACCCAGCTTTAGGGAATCAAGCAGAGGCTCGTGCTCTGTGAAACGTGAACTCACGCAAGAATGCATGGAGTGTTGTATAAAAACAGAAATATATGAAATAAAAATGCAGCAGTTACATTAAAAGATTGCTTTTATGGTCGAACACCCCACCCCGAACAGGTATTGCTGGCTACGCCATTGATTCATGCAATTAGGTTATAAAATTACTTGACCATATGCCTGGTGAGCTGCCCAAGTGCCTGAGCCAAACATATGTCAAAATAGGCAAACCTCAATAAATCAACCATGTCGGTTCTTTAACGCAAGAGATATAATGAATGAGTGCATCCTTAGAAATAAAAAAATATGGCTTTCGTGTTCTAGCTATTACGTTTTACTAATATTTGGTCTTGCCTCTTTTGTGCAGGGGCTTGGCTGCTGACGGAAGAACAGAGAGGAAAGGTTTCCTAAAACGTGCCGTATTCGCAATGCATTGCAGAGTTTGCACGACTGTATACAAATTGACAAAATCTGCAGTAAATGCGTGCAGCTGCAATGCATAAGACAAGCTATGGTGTCTACTACCTCGATGTTATTTATGATGTCTTTCAATCTAGAAATTTATTTCTACAGTGTTTCCGCTGCATATGCTTGATTGATGCACACTTTGCAGTTGCACGCTTGTGTTTGCCACATGGCTCTTCATCCATGAAATGTAATAAAGGCTTCTTTTGCCATTCGTAATTTCTACTATGTTTATTTTTGAATACATAATTATCGTCATGTTCGTCTTTTCGGGATGAGACAGAATCACAAAACTCTCTTCTCTGATTCTACAGGAGGGCAGTTCTACAAAAATCAAGCTTGTTTTATATACACCAGCACCACTTTCCTTCCATGAAACCGAGATGGCGTGGTTCCAGCGTGTAGGCATGGTAATGTTAACAATAGCGGATATTTTATTTACAGGCGTTTGATCAGATAAGTCCGCAGTGTCTCTAATACTTTTGAGCATTTTTTAACACTTCGTTGCACTGGTCTTCGGTAAATCAGCAAAGTAAAATACTCTGCTTCTTGACGACACTTTCTCCAAGGTTCAGTGAACCACCACGATTATTTTTAAGACACAACAGCACCGAAAGTCAAAAGCGTCTTCACTTTTATCATTTCCAAAAGAATAAAACATCTCCTATAAACTATTTACTGCCGAGGCTTTAGAATGAAGCACGGAAAACACGATCAGTTTTAAGAGCTATTCCCGGCAATAATATTCTACAAATAAAAATAAAAATATAAATGTAAAGGTCAATCCTGCATTAACGAATGTGCTTCTGAGCTTGCAGGTAAAGAAGACAGGACAAAAATTTTAAGATGGCGCCACTGTGTGAACATGGAGACGGAAGCTACAGCGATTTAAAAGTTACGTCTATTCGAATCTGTCATATTAGAGCATCTACAAATGCAGGGCGAAAAGAAGATGAAAAAAATAACTGCTTACTCAGGTATCCTTGGAAGATTGAAATGTTAAAATTGAAACACAGAAACACAAACACGCAATGTTAACCGACTATATAAGCTTCTAATTGAAGAAAACAACAACTTTGATATGATGTTTTCGCCATTAGTTGAAGAAAGGCACACGATCGCTTTTCTTAATTTGCATAGCAGTCTGATTCAAACAGTCAGCCATGAGAGTACCATGTCTAATTTTTAACGCTACCCTGCCTCTCTCATAATCAAATGGTGGTTATGGGACGTTAAATCCCACATATTAATCAAATCAACGCTACACTGGTGTGACCTTAATTAGAAGTTGCGACCATTGCCTTCAAAAATTTCTTTTACATGCAGAAGAACTTCGAAAGTGCCATGTCGAAATTCGGAGTAAAAGAGAAAATTGAACATAGCACAGTCCCCTGAAATAAGGAACTGTTCACGTACTCCCGCAGTGAAAACGAATTCACAAACTAGTAATCTTTTGTCGGAGGTGAATTCTAAAAACACACCAATGTAATGTGATATAAAGTAGAATTTACTCACTCCACCGCGTTGCACGTTCGGTGGCTACACTAGTGATCAGAAGGCTCTCAGCAAAGCGAAGGTAAACAAACCAACAAACCATATGTTCTGCTTCCTGCCATCACTCACGTAGTTCGTTAGTCACCCCGGCGAAAGCAGGCCCCGCCGCGGTGGTCTAGTGGCTAAGGTACTCGGCTGCTGACCCGCAGGTCGCGGGTTCAAATCCCGACTGCGGCGGCTGCATTTCCGATGGAGGCGGAAATGTCTAGGCCCGTGTGCTCAGATTTGGGTGCACGTTAAAGAGCCCCAAGCGGTCAAAATTTTCGGAGCCCTCCACTACGGCGTCTCTCATATTCATATGGTGGTTTTGGGACGTTAAACCCCACAAATCAATCAACCGGCGAAAGCAGGGTCTGAAACACCCACTCAGACACTACCGTAAATATAAACTGCAATTAATAGACGCACACGAGACGAAATAACTTAAGCACGTAGAAACTATCAGCAGCAGACGAAACGCCATCATCTGCTGCCTGGGCGCAACTGTTGCCAGACTTGAAGCAGGGGTTTCGCTAACTCTACCGGCTCCAGGCTTACGGAAACCATGCTACCACTCTAAATGCATGTATTTTGCTTTAATGTCAATTTATAAAGAAGAATGCGTAAGAAAAGCGTTCATTTATTATACAAAGATATGCATTTATTATCTGAAATTGCGAATACTCTCGTTATAAGGCGCTTTTCTCGGCCCATGCAGTTCACTCAAGTGGAGGGAGCATTTCCGAGGCCTCCCTTGGCGAAGGAAGTGTGGAGGAGCGTTCATGAAATGCAGCGGCTCCTTGAGTGGAGCTCCTCCGGTGATTACGGCGTGGCAGACGAGTGGGAATGGGAAGACAAAATGACCAGATACAATGAAATTACCAAACATTATATATTACAGAGGGGCATATTCCTGCCCCCTCTCCCAAAATTAACAAAAAGACAGTCTGTCGAATGGCGGCAGTTACAAACTAGGACATATGCTAATCCTGCACTATCGCACATTATATATCCTGATATATACAAAATGGACAGGTGAGAGCGTTGCGACTCCAGAGCCACCCTGGAGCATAAGTTATGCGAATGCAGAGGGATTAGTACTCATAACAAGTATGCGGCCTCTGCTGACAGCCTTCGCGCGTGCTGGGAAGCCGCAATACTCAGCTCCGTCCTCGAAGACGAAATGTAGGCCGTCCAGCGGGCCGAGGAAGCCGCCAGGATTGAAGGACTCCTGGCCGTAAGCTAGGCGGGGCCATTTGCCCACCCCATCTACTCGCCGGACTCTGAATGAAGTTCTTTCCTCCTTATTATGCATGCAATGGAGGCGTTGGTAATGTGCTAACGCCGATGCTGGATTGCGCCACCGATGGTTACATTTTGCGCTTAGAAACCTTTTAGGAAACCTTTCCGCTGTGTTCTTCCGTCAGCAGCCTGGCCCCTGCACAAAATTGGCAAGACATAATATTATAAAAACGTAATAACTAGAACACCAAAGTCACATTTTCTTATTTCTCGGGATGAACTCATTCATTATATTTCTTGCGTTAAAGAACCGACGTGGTTGAATCATTGAGCTTTGCCTATTTTGACACATGTTTGGCTCCGGCACTTGGGCTGCTCACAAGGCATATGGTTATGTAATTTGATTACCTAATTGCACGAATCAATGGTGTAGTCAGCAATATCTCTTTCGGGGAGGGGGAGGTGTTCAAGCATAAAAAACAGTCTTATAATGTATCTGCTTTATATTTATTTTGTATGTTTCCGTTTATATACGACACTCCATGCATTCTTGCGTGCGTGCACGTTTCACAGAGCACGAGCCTCTGCTTAATTCCCTAAAGTTAGGTGTAGTTGTTCATTGGTATTGTGAGCTGCATAGACATTTTATATCGAAGCTATATTTCACGCGTAGTAGCAACAACAGCACACTTATTGGGCCCAACTGCATTGTGTTTTCTTTTTTCTAAACTGTCTCTAATAGTGATCTGACCTGAGCAATGGTAAAATGAACAAAAAAAAAACAAGAAAAAAGAGAACTTACCTTCTCGTAGATACAGACCATTATCTAACGAAAGTGTGCTTTGCCGTATATTTCGGCTAGGGTAGCAAAGATTCACCGGAGAGGAAGCCACTCAGGAGTATGATGAGTGCAGCGCATCGAAAGTTTGCTATTACGTTTCCTCTCAGCTTGTTTGTCAAGCTTTCGTGCCACGCTTGAAATGGTCTGGTGTGCAAGCGTCATCAAAACACTTCAAAGCATTGGCATCCGCAGTAAGTCTTGGAGCACTCGCACGATGAATATACGCACGCCCGAAGGCAGGTAATTCACTGGCTCATGCACAAAATACAACACATCACGGCACTGGTGAGCGCTCTGCTTGACACCACGCCTGCCTGTCCCGGCACCACAGTAGCCATTGTCGAACCGTTACAAGACAGCTCCGTAGTGAACGTGCAACGTCACTGTTGAAAGAACACGGCGGTGGCAGCCAAATTGATCAATAAACGCTGTCAAAACGAGACGGGCTCCGCCATGGACGCGATGTTGGCGCAGAAACTTCCCTCGAGGGACAATTCAAGGTAGCTCGATCGTTTCCTTGACAATCTCGAGGAAACGCTCAAAATTTTCTCAAGTGAAGGAAGCGTTTTAAGTGAAGGGCGGTTTGTGAATGAGAAAACGCCACTCAAGGAGCGTTTCGAGTGAAGGGTCAAGTCGAGGAGCGTTTGTGAATACGGGGGTAAGACCAAATGTGGGCCGACCAGTGGGCCGGGGAAGCCGCCAGGATTCAAGGACTCCTGGCCAAAACCTAGGCGGGGCCAATCGCTCACCCCATCTACTCGCCGGACTCTGAATAAACTTATTTCCTCCTCCTCCTCCTCATCCTTCAGTGGAGGAGCGCGCTCCGCCTTGACTTCGTCAAGTCGAGGGGAGCCCTTGAGTGAAGGAGCGTTTGTGAATACGGGACGAAGTCAAGGCGGAGCGTGCTCTTCCACTCAATGATCCGCTGCATTTCATGAACGCTCCTCCACACTCCCTTCGCCAAGGGAGGCCTTGGAAATGCTCCCTCCACTTCAGTGACCTACATGGGCCGAGAAAAGCACCTGATAACGAGAGTGTTCGTAATTGTGGTTAAGAAATTCATATCTCTGCGCAGTAAATGAACGTTTTTCTTAGTTATTTTTTATAAATTGACATTATAGTAAAATACATGCATTTAGAGTGGTAAAATGCTTTCCCTAAGCCCTGAGCCGGTAGAGTTAGCGAAACCCCTTCTTCAAGTTTGGCAACAGTCAAACCCAGGCAGATAAACGAACAGCTGATGGCGTTTCGTCTGCTGCTGAATGTTTCTACGGGCTTCGTTTATTTCTTATCGTGTACGTCTATTAATTGCAGTTTATACTTACGATAGTGTCTGCGTGTGTGTTGTTTGATACCCTACTTTCACCGGGGTCACTAACGAACGACGCGAGTGATGACAGGATGCACAACAGATGGTTTGTTGCTTTGTTTACTTTCGCTTTGCTGAGAGCCGTATGATCACTAGCGTAGCCACCAAACGGGTAACGTGGTAGAGTGAGTAATTTTTCTTTATAACTCGTTACATTGGTGTGCTTTTAGAATTCACCACTCCATCGTGTACAAAGATTACTTGTACGTAAATTCGTTCTCGCTACGGGAGTACGTGCGCAGCTCCTAATTTCAGGGGACTGTGCTATGTTTATTTTGCTCATTTACTGCGAATTTCAACGTGGCACTTTTGTAGTTGTTTCTCTGCATGTAATAGACAATTTAGAAGACAATTCTCGCAACTGCTATTCAAGGTTATACCAGGGTAGCGTTAAAACGTAGGCATGGTATTCTCGTGGCTGAGCGTTTGAATCAGACTGCTACGCAGGTTAAAAAAAGTGATCGTGTTCTTTCTTACTCTAAAGGCGTAACAGCATTTTAAATTTGTTGTTTTCTTTAATTAGCAGCATATATAGTCAGTTAAGAGTGCACGTTTGTGTGTGTGTGTGTGTGTGTGTGTATGTGTGTGTTTCAATTTTAAAATTTGAAACTTCCAAGGATTCTTGAGTAAGCAGTTATTTTTTCTTTCTTTCAGCCCTGCATTTGTGGATGCTTTAATATGACAGATTCAAATAGATGTAACATATAAACCTCAGTAGCTTCCGTCTCCAAGTTCACATAGCGGCCACGTCTTAAAATTTTTGTTGCGTCTCCTTTATCTGCAAGCTCAGAAGCACATCCGTTCATGAATGAATAATCTTCGCACTAATGTTCTGGTTTTGATTTGTAGAATATGATTGCCGGGAATACCTCTTGAAAACAATCGTGGTTTCTGTGCTTCATTCTAAAGCCTCGAAGGTAGATAATTTACAGGAGATGTTTTATTTTTTCGAAATCGTTAAATTTAGGCCGCTGCTGACTTTTTCCGCTGTTTTATCTTAAACACGACCATGTGGGTTCTCTGAACCTTGGAGAAAGTGTCGTCAATAAGCACAATATTTTACTGTCCTGATTTGATGAAGACCAATGCAACAAAATGGTAAAAACTGCTCAAGAGTATTGCAGACATTGGGGATACATCTGCTCATACCCCTGGGAATAAAATATCCTCTATTGTTGCAACATCAGCATGTCTGCACGTTGGCCATTAGCATGTCTGCACGCCATCTCAGTTTCGTGGAATAAAAGTGGTGCTGGAGTATATAAACAAGCTTGATTTTTGTAGAACTGCTTTCCTGTTGAATCGAAGAAGCGGATTTTGTGATTCTGTTTCATCCTGTAAAGATGAACATCACAATAAATATGCCTTAAAATGAACAAAGTAGAAATTGCGAATGGCAAAATGAACCTTTATTACATTTGGCTGATGAAGAGCCATGTGGCAAACACAAGATTGCAGCAGCGAAGTGTGCATCAATCAAACACATGCAGCTTACAAACTGTCGAAATAACGTTCGAGATCATGGGAAGTCATAAATAACACCGAGGTGCAAGACACCATAGCGTGTCTTATCCAGTGCAGCTGCACGCATTTACTGCAACTTTTATCTTTTTGTATACAGTCGTCGAAACACTACAATGCATTGCGAATACGACTCGTTTTATAAGACCTTTGCTCTGTGTTCTTCTGTCGGCATTATGGCCCCTGCACAAAATAGGCAAAGAATCATATTAGAAAAATGTAATAGACTGAACACCAGAGCCACTTATTTCTTTACTTCTCGTAGCGCACATATTCATTATTATTTACTGCGTTAAAAAACAGACATGGTTGAGTTATTGAGCTTTGCCTACTTTGCCACATGTTTGGCTTAGGCACTTGGGCAGCTTACGAGACATATGGTTACGTTTTCAATTATCTAATTGCACGAATCAATGATGTAGCCAGCAATTTCTCTTGGGGGGTTCAACCATAAAAATAACCTTATAACGTATCTGCTCCGTTTCAATTTTATATGCTTGCGTTGTTTTTATACGACCACCAGGTGGTCGAAATTTTCGGAGCCCTCCACTACGGCGTCTCTCATAATCATATCATGGTTTTTGGACGTTAAACCCTACATATCTATCTATCGTTTTTATACGACACTGCATGCATTCTTGCATACATGACCATTTCACAGAGCACGAGCCTCTCCTTGATTTTCTAAAGCTGGGTGTGGTTGCTCATTCGTATTGTGAGCATCATAGACACGGTATATCTAAGCTATGTTTCACGCGTAGTAGCAACAACAGCACACTAATCGGGCTCAATCGCATTGTTTTTGTTCTTCCTAAACTGTATCCTATAGTTATCTGACCTAAGCAAGGGGGAAAATGAACAAAAAAAGATAACAGAAAAACGTACCTTCTCGTAGATACAGACGATCATCTAACGAAAGTATGCTTCGCCGTATATTTCGGCTTGGGTAGCAAAGATTTACTAGAAAGGAAGCCGCTCAGGAGTACGGTGAATGCAGCGCATCAAAAAGTTGCTATCACGTTTTTTCTCCACTTGTTTGTCAAGTTTTCGTGCCACGCTTGAACTTATGTGGTGTGCGAGCTTCATCGAAACACTCGAGAGCACTGTCGTCCGCAGTAAATCATGGAGCACTCGCACGACGAGTGCACACCCGAAGGTAGGGAAATCACTGGCTCGTGAACGGAACACAACACATGACGGCACTGGTAAGCGCTCCTCTTGACACCACGCCCGCCTGTCCCGACGCCACTGTAGTCGTTGCCTAACCGTTCGAAGACAACTACGTAGAAAGCGCCTACCATCATTGTCGAAAGAACGCAGCGGTGGCAGCCATCGAGAAACGCCGTTAAAGGAAGACGGGCTCCGCCATGTACGCGATGTTGGTGCAGAAACTTCACTCGTGAGGCGATTCAAGGTAGCTCGATCGCTTCCTTGACAATCTCGAGGAAACGCTCGAGATTGTCTCATGTGAAAGAAGCGTTTCAAGTGAAGGGTGGTTTGTGAATGGGAAAACTCTACTTGAGGAGCGTTTTGAGTGAAGAGTCCAGTCAAGGAGTGTTTGTGAATACGGGGGTCAGTCTCGAAGCGTTGAATCAACTACCTAGACCGATTTTCTTGCAGCAAGATGGCACAAGAAGTACTCAACGAAACAATGCGTAAATGGTAGCAATGTTGTGTCTGTGATGTTGGTTCCAGATAAAATTGAAACAGTTGTGAAATCATACACGCTTGCGACTACACGTCCTGTGAGCATGCATACGCGTGTTATACGTTCATCTGTTTTATAATTCAATGTCATATAAAGTCGTAATTCACTGACGCAACAATTTCTGTGTTTTATGTCAAGCCAGAAAGTCTTTACGATGGCTGCTGCATCATAGTAAGCACTAATTCTTTAATCGCACCGCATGCGCATGCGCTATTGTGTTCTACAAAAAGCGTGGACATTCGATTCAGTATTTCTTGCCACTGTCACATGCATATAGACAAAACAAAACAATCGCAACGTTTACTCATAGGTTTCGCTATCTTCACGTTGTTACCACTGTCTTCATACTGTCTATGTATTGTTATTATTATAGCACACGAAGACCAATCTTGGCAGCATTTATATTTGCTACTTTTCCCCATTATAATCACAAGCATTTCGGAGTATTAGGTATCAAAACTCACAAGTAAAATAAATCTACTTGCCGTATCAATGATCCCGTCCTGATTCTTAACTTACCAAATTGTTTTCACAGAGATTCTGAAAAATATATTATTTCCGCGTTGCTTTATAACAATTTCTTATTCAGAACCTTCACACACACACACACACACACATATATATATATATATATATATATATATATATATATATATATATATATATATATATATATCTATTTGGCTGGTTTTGGTAAGTAATAACAACATTATATTTATTTGCATCTATATTTTGTTTCAGTGCTGGGTACGTGGTTCGAACTGAGGATTAAAAATTCTTCATTAGCCCAAGAACCCGAGCCAATGTGCACAAAACTTTACCAGGAGTTTTCTAGCAGTCAAAATACCACGTATACCTACACGTCTGCGTGTCAGTGCTTATCCAGTTACATAAATATTTGAAAAGAAGTACCCAATCTGCAAGAATTTTCAGAAAAAGTGGCATTTTCAGACCCAGTGATACTAAAATACCGAGGAGATTGGTACCTGGTACCTCAGTGAGCTCAAGAAATAAAATAAGATTTTATAAGCTCTTCATTCTTTTGTAAATTATCAAAGTTTAATGGCAGGATCAATATATATTCTGCTTATTTGTGTCATAAACTGTCAATTTCTGGCCCAGCTGCCGCCAGGATCCCCCCAGAGATCAGGCCGAGACGCCCAGCAACACCCCCATACTCGTGCGAAGTTCGGCCATGACAACCGGTTGCTTCCGTTCTCACATACCACCTTAGCACGGTGCTACTGCACTATATATTCCACGTCCTCAGCACATTAAGGCCCGTATTCACAAATGCTCCTTCACTCAAGGGCTCCCCTCGACTTGACGAAGTCAAGGTGGAGCGTGCTCCTCCACTCAAGGGGCCGCTGCGTTTCATGAACGCTCCTCGACACTTCCTTCGCCAAGGGAGGCCTTGGAAATGCTCCCTTCACTTGAGTGAACTGCATGCGCCGAGAAAAGCGCCTGATAACGAGAGTATTCGCAATTGTGGTTAAGAATTGCCTATCTATGTACATTAAGAGAACGCCTTTTCTAGTTATTCTTTTTCTAAATTGACATTAGAGCAAAATACGTGCATTTAGAGTGGTAGTGTTGTTTCCCTAAGCCTTGTGCTGATAGAGTTAGCGAAACCCTCCTTCAAGTCTGGCAACGGTCGAACCCAGGCAGCTGAACGAACAGCTCATGGCATTTCGTCTGCTTCTCAACGTGTCTACCTTCTTAGTTTATTTTGTCTTGTATGCGTCTAATAATTCCAAATCATATTTGCGGTAGTGTTTGCGTGTGTGTCGTTTGAGAGCCTACTTTCGCCGGGGAGACTAACGAACTACGTGAGTGATGACAGGAAGCGCAATAGATGGTTTGTTGCTTTGTTTACTTTCGCTTTACTGAGAAACTTCTGATCACTAATGTAGCCACAGAATGTATAACGCGGTGGAATGAGTATTTTTTACTATATATCACAGTATAGGCGTGCTTTCAGCATTCACCACCGCATTATGTATAGGGAATAATCGTACGTAAATTCGTTCTCGCTACGGGAGTACGTGCACAGTTCCTAATTTCAGGGGCCTGTGCAATGTTTATTTTTCTCATTTACTGCGAATTTTACCGTGGCGCTTTCGTAGTTGTTCCTCTGCGTATAAAAGGAAATTTGAAAGACATTGCTTGCAACTGATATTCATGGTTATACCAGGGTCGAGTTAAAAACTAGGCATGTTATACTCGTGGCTGAGCGTTCGAATTAGACTGCTACGCAAGTTAAGAAAAACGATCGTGTGCCTTTTTTTCCCTATTGCGAAAAATACTTTTTAAAGTTGTTTGCTTCATTCAGTAACATATATAGTCTGTTAAACAGGGGCTGGTGTGTGTGTGTGTGTGTGTGTGTGTGTGTGTGTCAACTTTCACATTTTAAACTTCCAAGGAATAAGGTATTGTTTTCGCATTGTTTTCTATTTACCCTGCATTTGTGGATGCGTCTAATTTGACAGATTTGCATAAAAGTAATCTTCAAATTCGTGTAGCTTCTGTCTCCAAGTTCACACAGCGGCAACGTCTTAAATTTTCTTCCCGTCTCCTTCATCTGCATGCTCCGAAGCACAATCGTTAGTGCATGATGGACCTTCGCAGTATTGTTTTGGATTTTATTTGCAATATAACTACTGGAAATACCTGTTCAAAAGGATCATGGTGTGTGTTCTGCACTCCACAACCCCGGCACAACATAAGCTATAGGGGAGGTTTTATTTTTTGGAAATCACAAAATTGAAGCTGCGTCTGACTTTTGGCGCTGTTCTGTTTTAAAAACTATCCTGTGGGTTCTCTCAACCTTCGAGAAAGTGTCGTCAAGAGCAGCGTATAATATTCTGCTGATTTATTGAAGACCAGTGCAACAAAGCGGCGAAAAATGCTCAGGAGTATTGCAGTCAACGTGGATACATCTGGTCAGAACCCTGTAAAACAAAAATATCCGCTATTGATGCATCATTAGCAAGTCTACCAGTTAGAACCACGCCATCTCAGTTCCGTGGAAGAGGAGTAGTGCTGCTTTATATAAAACAAGTTTATTTTCCTAGAACTGCTTTCCTGTAGAATCGGAGAAGTGGTTTTTGCAGTCCTGTCTCATCATGAAAATACAAACACGACGATAATTATGTATTGATAAAAGAACAAAACAAGAGTTGTGAAGGGCAAATGGACCTTTATTACACGTGGCTGATGAGGAGCAACGTGGCAAACATAAGAATGCAAATGAAAAGTGTTCATCAGTCAAACATATGCAACCTTCACACTGTAAAGATAAAGTACGAGCTCTGAGGAAATCATAAACACGATTAACGAAGTAGAAGACACCATAGCGCGCCTAATGCAGTGTAGCTGCACGCGTTCACTGCTGTTTTTGTGATTTTGTATACAGTCGTGCAAACTCTGCAATGCATTGATAATACGGCAGATTCTAGGAGGCCTTTTCTCTGTGTTCTTCTGTCGGCAGCTGGTCCCCTGCACAAAAGAGGCAAGAAATAATTTTAGAAAAACGTAATAGCTTGAATACAAAAGCCGCATTTTTCTTTAATTCTAGCTGTGCACACATTCATTAGTATGTCTCGCGTTCAAGAACAGACATGCTTCAAGTATTGAACTTTGACTATTTTGACACATGTTTGGCTCAGGCACTTGGGCAGCTGAGCAGGCATATGGGTATATAATTTCATTATCTAATTGCGCGAATCAGTGCCATAGCCAGCAATTCTTCTTCAGGGGGTAGAATTGGGGTAAATTAAAAAAACAATCTCATTATGTATCTGCTGTACTTATATTTCATATGTTTGTGTTTTCATACGACACTCGACACCCTTTTGCGTATATGCAGGTTTCACGGAGCATGATCATCTGCTTGATCCCCTAAATGTGTACTTGGTTGTTCATTGGTATTGTGAGCTGCATAGACACTGTATAAAAAAGCAATTTTTCACGCGTAGTAGCTACAGCAGCACACTCATTGCACCCAGTGTATTGTGTTGTGCTTTTCTTAAACTGTCTTTAATAGTAATCTGACCGAAGCAGCAAAAAAATAAAAAAAAACGCAGGAGAACTTACCTTCTCATTGGTATAGATGGTCGCCTAACGGAGGTGTGCTTCGTCGTAAATTTTGGCTAGCGCAGCAAAGGTTCACCGGAGAGGAAGCCACTCCGGTGAACCCAGCGCATCAAAAGTTTGCTATGCCGCTTGCTTGTCAAGCTTTCGCACCACGCTTGAACTGAAGCGGTGTGCGAGCTTCATCAAAACACTTCTAAGCACTGGAATCCGCAGTAAGTCATGGAGCACTCGCACGAAGCGTATACGCACACCCGAAGGCAGGTAATCCACTGGCTTATTCACGAAACGCAACACATCACGGCACTGGTGAGTGCTCCTTTTGACACCACGCCCGCTTGTCCCGGCGCCACAGTAGCCGTTGCTGAACCGTTCGAAGACAGCTCCGTAGTAAACGCGCACCGTCATTGTCGAAAGAACGCGGCGGTGGCAGCCTACTTAATCAAGAAACGCCGTCAAAGTGAGACGGGCCCCGCCGTGGACGCGATGCTGGCGCAAATATTTCACTCGAGGGACGATTCAAGATAGCTCGATCGCTTCTTCACAATCTCGAGGAAACGCCCAAGATTTTTTCAAGTGAAGGACGCGTTTCAAGTGAAGGGCGGTTTGTGAATAGGAAAACGCCACTTAAGGAGCGTTTCGAGTGAAGGGTCGAGTGGAGAAGCGTTTGTGAATACGGGCCTTAGGCCCGTATTCACAAACGCTCCTTCACTCAAGGGCTCCCCTCGACTTGACGAAGTAAAGGTGGAGAGTGCTCCTCCACTCAAGGGGCCGCTGCGTTTCATGAACACTCCTCCACACTTCCTTCGCCAAGGGAGGCCTTGGAAATGCTCCCTTCACTTGAGTGAACTGCATGCGCCGAGAAAAGCGCCTGATAACGAGAGTATTCGCAATTGTGGTTGAGAGTTGCCTATCTATGTACATTAAGGGAACGCCTTGTCTAGTTATTATTTTTTCTAAATTGACATTACAGCAAAATACGTGCATTTAGAGTGGTAGTGTTGTTTCCCTAAGCCTTGTGCTGATAGAGTTAGCGAAACCCTCATTCAAGTCTGGCAACAGTCGAACCCAGGCAGCTGAACAAACAGCTGAAGACATTTCGTCTGCTGCTGAACGTGTCCAGCTGCTTAGTTTATTTTGTCTTGTATGCGTCTATTAATTGCAGTTTATATTTACGGTAGTGTTCGCGTGTGTGTCGTTTGAGAGCCTAATTTTGCTGGGGTGACTAACGAACTACGTGAGTGATGACAGGAAGCGCAATAGATGGTTTGTTGCTTTGTTTGCTTTCGCTTTACTGAGAGCCGTCTTATCACTAATGTAGCAACCGAATATATAATGCGGTGAATTGAGTATTTTTTACTATATATCACAGTATGTTGGCGTGCTTTTAGCATTCACCACCGCATTATATATAAGGATTACTCGTGCGTAAGTTCGTTCTCGCTACGGCAGTACGTGCACAGTTCCTAATTTCAGGGGCCTGTGCAATGTTTATTTTTCTCATTTACTGCGAATTTCACCATGGCGCTTTCGTAGTTGTTCCTCTGCGTATAATAGGAAATTTGAAAGACATTGCTCGCAACTGATATTCAAGGTTATACCTGGGTAGCGTTAAAAACTAGGCATGTTATACTCGTGGCTGAGCGTTCGAATTGGACTGCTACGCAAGTTAAGAAAAGCGATCATGTGCCTTTTTTTCCCTATTGGCGAAAAATACATTTTAAAGTTGTTTTCTTCATTTAGTAACATATATAGTCGGTTAACAGGGACTGGTGTGTGTGTGTCAACTTTAACATTCTAAGCTTCCAAGGAATAAGTTATTGTTTTTGCATTGTTTTTCTATTTGCCCTGCATTTGTGGATGCGTCTAATTTGACAGATTTGCATAGAAGTAACCTTTAAATTTGTGTAGCTTCCGTCTCCAAGTTCACACAGTGGCAACGTCTTAAATGTTTTTCCCGTCTCGTTCATCTGCATGCTCAGAAGCACAATCGTTAGTGCATGAATGACCTTCGCACTAATGTTTTGGATTTTATTTGCAATATAACTACTGGAAATACCTGTTGAAAAGGATCGTGGTGTCTGTGCTGCATTCCAAAGCCCCGGCACAACATAAATATAGGGGATGTTTTATTTTTTTGGAAGTCATAAAATTGAAGCCGCGTCTCATTTTGTGCGCTGTTCTGTTTTAAAAAATATCCTGTGGGTTCTCTCAACCTTCGAGAAAGTGTCGTCAAGAGCAGCGTATATTATTATGCTGATTTATTGAAGACCAGTGCCACAAAGCGGTGAAAAGTTCTCAAGGGTATTGCAGTCATCGCGGATACATCTGGTCAGAACCCTGTAAATAAAATATCCGCTATTGCTGCATCATTAGCAAGTCTACCAGTTAGAACCACGCCATCTCAGTTCCGTGGAAGAGGAATGCTGCTTCTTCATATAAAACATGTTTAATTTCCTAGAACTGCTTTCCTGTAGAATCGGAGAAGTGGTTTTTGCAGTCCGGTCTCATCATGAAAAGACAAACACGACGATAATTATGTATTGATAAATGAACAAAAGAGAGGTTGTGAATGGCAAATGGACCTTTATTACATGTGACTGATAAGGAGCAACGTGGCAAACATAAGAATGCAAATGCAAAAAGTTCATCAATCAAACATATGCAACCTACATATTGTAAAGATAAAGTACGAGCAGGAGGACATCATAAATAAGATTAAGGAAGTAGACACCATAGCGCACCTAGTGCAGTGTAGCTGCACGCATTCACTGCTGTTTTTGTGCTTTTGTATACAGTCGTACAAACTCTGCAATGCATTGATAATACGGCAGATTCTAGGCGTCCTTTTCTCTGTGTTCTTCTGTCGGCAGCTGGTCCCCTGCACAAAAGAGGCAAGAAATAATATTAGAAAAACGTAATAGCTTGGATACAAAAGCCGCATTTTTCTTTAATTCTAGCAGTGTACACATTAGTATGTCTCGCGTTCAAGAACAGACATGGTTGAAGTATTGAGCTTTGACTATTTTGACACATGTTTGGCTCAGGCACTTGAGCAGCAGACCAGGCATATGGGTATATAATTTCATTATCTAATTGCACGAATCAGTGCCATAGCCAGCAATTCTTCTTCGGGGGGTAGGCATGGGGTTAAATAAAAAAAAACAATCTCATTATGTATCTGCTGTATTTATATTTCATATGTTTGCGTTTTCATACGACACTGGACGCACTTTTGCGTACATGCAGGTTTAACAGAGCATGATCATCTGCTTGATCCCCTAAATGTGTACTTGGTTGTTGATTGGTATTGTGAGCTGCATAGACACTGTATAAAGAAGCTATGTTTCACGCGTAGTAGCTACAGCAGCACACTGATTGCGCCCAATGTATTGTGTTGTGCTCTTCTTAAACTGTTTTTAATAGTAATCTGACCGAAGCAGGAAAATAAATTAAAAAAACACAGAAGAACTTCCCTTCTCATTGGTATAGATGGTCGCCTAACGGAGGTGTGCGTCGTCGTAAATTTTGGCTAGGGCAGCAAAGGTTCACCGGAGAGGAAGCCACTCCGGTGAACCCAGCGCATCAAAAGTTTGCTATGCCCCTTGCTTGCCAAGCTTTCGCACCACGCTTGAACTGATGCGGTGTGCGAGCTTCATCAAAACACTTCAAAGCACTGGAATCCGCAGTAAGTCATGAGCACTCGCACGAAGAGTATACGCACACCCGAAGGCAGGTAATCCACTGGCTCATGCACGGAACGCAACACATCACGGCACTGGTGAGTGCTCTTTTGACACCACGCCCGCTTGTCCCGGCGCAACAGTAGCTGTTGCTGAACCGTTCGAAGACAGCTCCGTAGTAAACGCGCACCGTTATTGTCGAATGAACGCGGCGGTGGCAGCCTACTTGATCGAGAAACGCCGTCAAAGTGAGACGGGCTCCGCCATGGACGCAATGCTGGCGCAAATATTTCACTCGAGGGACGATTCAAGGTAGCTCGATCGCTTCCTTGACAATCTCGAGGAAACGCTCAAGATTGTTCCAAGTGAAGGAAGCGTTTCAAGTGAAGTGCGGTTTGTGAATGGGAAAACACCACTTAAGGAGCGTTTCGAGTGAAGGCTCGAGTGGAGGAGCGTCTGTGAATACGGGCCTTAGTCCCGTATTCACAAACGCTCCTTCTCTCGACCCTTCACTCGAAACGCTCCTTAAGTGGCGTTTTCGCATTCACAAACCGCCCTTCACTTGAAACGCTTCCTTCACTTGAGAAAATCTTGAGCGTTTCCTCGAGATTTCCAAGGAAGCGATCGAGCTACCTTGAATCGTCCCTCTATCCAAGTATCATGGCGGACTACGCGTCGTTCGTCGATTATGTTTTCCGCGTCGACGAGCTGTTTGGCGACGTGGACGACTGTGTAAGCATACCACGCCAACAATTGAGAGACCGGTTGAACCCCATGGAGCTCTTCACAGACAGTGAATTTCTCGCCCGCTATCGCTTCACCAAGAGCAGCGTGAAGAAGCTACTTGAGTGCTTGTCATTTGAGGAGAGCTGCAGCAATCGTGGCCACCCTCTTCCACCTGTGATGCAGCTTCTGATTACGCTGCGCTTTTATGGAGCGGGTACTTTTCAAGTAGTGATGGGCGACTTGGTGAATGTGTCTCCACCGACGGTGAGCCGCGTCATCGAACGTGTGTCACGGCTGATCGCGAAGCACTTGTTCCCGGCTGTCGTGAATTTCCCTAACTCCGATGACAGGTTCCGTGAGACGATGGTGGAATTCTACCGGATCGCCTAGTTTCCCGGTGTGACAGGGTGCATAGATTGCACCCACGTCCGTATCAAATCACCTGGTGGGCCGAATGGCGAAGTTTACCGCTACCGGAAGGGGTACTTCTCCATAAATGTTCAGGTAACTTGCTCAGTCTTCGCTGCTAACGTTGAAAGCTTTGCAGTACTTCTAAAATGTAGTAATTCAACATTAACATTGCACAAGGCATTCCATGGGCTGCATATTAGCAAAAAAAACTTCATGGTAGATAATTCTATTATAAAACCCCGTGCATGCTATTGTAACAACGTGGCGTATTTTTATTATTTAGCTTAGCTTGTTTGCAACCCAGTAAAGCTGTATTCACAAGAAAGACCAAAGCGCGATTTAAACCCATGGATTGCTTGCTACAACACCAAACATCACATGTTATCTCGCGGTCCTCTTTCAGTCCGCGCTAAGCAATTCGCGAGATGAGCGAGCAGGCCCAGGTCTCATTTGCAATGCTATAGGTGGAGTGGAAGGGGGGGACTGAAGTTTTTGGTTGCAGTGGTAATTCACCCCTCTCGTGCGAGTGCTGGCTGCGAAGCGATCCGAATGGCGTCACATATATTCCATGAGTGTTTCGTCTGCGATGACGCCTGTCCCGTGAATGCAGCTGATATTGGCCCACAAATGGAATAGCTTTAAATTTTTACGACGGTAGCTTTGCACTTTGAAACATAAGTGAATACTACTGCACTGAAACAAGATCATGCAGGCATTAAGTAGGTTCGTAGTAGACGGCTGCTTCAGCACAAAAACACAGTATAACATGTATTGCATTTTCGATAGGTGATTGCAGGACCAAAGCTACAATTATACGACGTCGTTTCGAGCTGGCCGGGATCAGTGCATGACAGTCGTATTTTCGACAACAGTAGTGCACGTGTTCTGTACGAGAAAAAACGAGTACCGGGTATCCTACTTGGCGATGCCGGATACCGCTGCACGTCTTTCCTCATGACACCGATGTCTGACCCGCCACCGGACAGCCCTGAGAGCCGGTTAGTACGCCTGTATAACCCTTTAACTTTCATCTCCAGAACGAAACGTGTACGTGTGTGCTACCTATCGCGCTTGAAGTCTTTTATTACAATAAGCGTGGTACATGTATCGTTTTTGGTGCCCTGAATATATCCCACGTTACAATAGAATCGGCATATAAGCAGCAACAGTTTTGACTAGCGGCCTGGCTATAATACTCAAGTGTATCGTTTAAAAATTGTTGGTTCATACAGTATTACGACATTGATTTCTTTGCATAGGTATCAAGCAGCTCACATGCGCTCTAGAAACACGATCGAGCGGGCCTTTGGCGTGTGGAAACGTCGCTTCCCGTGTTTAGACATGTGGCTACAAAACTTGGCGGAGCACTCCGCCGTCATTACAACGGCCTGTGCTGCCCTACACAACCTTGCAGTCCTAAGGCAAGACGCGGAACCACCACCTGTGTTTATCCCACAACATTTAAGGCGGCAGCAGCCTGATGTGGCGAACCAAGCCGACACCCTACTCGGATCTCGATGCCGAATGCGGCTGATTACTCGTGCATTTACCTCGCCTAATGAATAAATTGTGTAACATGTTCTTTTGAGTAGACCAACAACCTCAGATTGGGAAATCTATGCATGTTCAAATACGGGTGCATGCTGAAAAGTTCCTGAATTCGCCACGTTTTAGGTTTTCTTTTCATCCTTGCTGGCTCGCAACAATAAATATTTTTTATCACACATGGAGCTGTTGCAGATGTCTTTTGAATAAAAGCATCAGGTGTGTGAGATTGCACGCATGCTTTATTTTTGTTCCGGCTGGGTTTCTACGCGCTGCTGCTGCTGTTTTTTCTGTAATTCAAAAAGGAGCTTCTGGCGCTCGATGTTGAAGCGCCATTTTTGCTGCTCCAGCTGCTGCTCTAACAGCTGCACTTGCATTTTATGCAGCTCCTGCTCCCGCTGCCCTTGCATCCTGTGCATTTTTCGTTGGTGCAAGAGCTGCTGCTTACGCAAGCGCAGCTCCAGGGCATGCAGCTGTGTCTTGCGCTGCTCATCATTTTTCAGGGCCTCCATTCGGGCCGTAGCTTCTGGGGCGAGCACACGCTCTATGGCTGCTAGGCGGCTTCGCGTTGATTTCGGCCGTGGGCGTTCTCCTGCACTAACTGAATTTTCTCCATTTTCTTCTGGAGCTGCTGCTGCTGTTCGTGACTCCTCGTTTCCAGGAGCAACTACTGCCAAGGTGTCAGAGGGACAGCTTGCGCAAGCACCTTCCGTGGGTGGCTGTGTAGTATGAGGTCCAGGGAAACCAGCACCCTCGCTCGATCGCAGTTGTGGCTGAATTGTCTCGTCTGCACACACACAATACAATTGCATGAGGTAGGGAAACGTAACACGTGTAAGCATTGTCAGCATGACTGTTATATGCGGCTGCAAGTATAAATACAAGCACGTTTTATATCACGCATCAGGCCTGAAAGTAAAAGAGAAGTGTGGCAATTTATCCGGGTCATGTCTGGCCTGTTACTTGCACACATAATTCATAATACTGTTCTGTCCAACCTCAATATCGCTATGGCAGTAGCTAAGAGACCTTTACTGCGGAATACCTCAGCAGCTTTTTATTTAAAATAACTTTACCCACATCCTTTTTCTGAAGTGTGTGATATACGTTAACCACATATTTCTTGCAAAAGGCAGGCTTAATTTTACATAAAACTGTAGAAATAACTTATCTTCAATATTCCTGTTTTATTTTAGTCACACAACCCGAGAAGCCATGTCGCCAGCACTTTTATAGTTGCATGCAGTTGGGCCGTATGACTAGCGGTGCCTGTGCTCCCGATGTCGGCAAACCCATAGCTCTTGGTGACTCCAACAGCTGGCCATGGCATGAAATTGGTTGTGTCTGCACATACAAAAGAAGCAGAACTGGTGCTCTGCTGGCATGCGACGTAATCAGAAAAGCCTCTTTATGGTAGAGGCACAAATATTTGTGTGTTTGCATGCTTCTACGTGAACACGCGACATTTTTAACAAATCAATACGTGATGAAAATATAAAAAGTAATAACAGTTGTAAATATGAAAATAGTGTGAGCTGGTGGCATGCAACACCGTCACTCTGCAAACATACAAGCCCCTTACCAGTAATCACACATGGTGACAGATACTTCATGTGCATGCATACGGTATCAGACACAAACACAATAAAGAAAGCGACTGTCCTTCACGAATATGAGCTTCAGTTGTAGCAAAAATATTGATTCAATTGGCGAATTCTATCCCTGGCAAATCAAGAGTACTAGCTCGTGGGCTAGTCAGCCTCTTGCTGCCGGGAAGTGGCGCTGGGAAAAGGGCATCTACACACATAAGCAAAGTTGAAATACAATTCCAAAGTTGGGCTTATTATAAGGCCACCCATGATGTGAAATGTATGTGTCACACAAGTACTTGCTGAACCACGTCAAATTATTCTAGGAACGTTTTAAAAGAGTATTAGCAGGCTTATTACATAGCATTACTTTCTGTTAACAACATGGCATGTTCTTGTAATGAGAATGAGAATTATTTGTACACGTAAATTTTAGTAAAATGTATATGCAAATGGTAGGAACAGAGGCATTAGTCACAAAACAAAACAACATTGAAACGCAACACCTCCCACATTGTATACATGAGAAAGTTGATGCAATATAGCAGCACGACCGTTCCTACATCTGACAGTTTTTGCCCATTCGTCTTTTACCAAGCAGCTCTTCCGTGTTGTCTTGGCTACCAGTGAGCATGCTCTCGAAAATCCGCGACGGCGATAAAGAAAGCACTGGCTGATCGAGGTGGACTCCATCGCTGTCATAAGGGTTCTGGAGCCGTGTCCCCATGTGTGATGCCGCCGCTCCAACTAGCGCCAATGAGGGGCTCATTGGCCGGCAGGTAGATGGCCCGCCCCCTAAGGTGCGAAAATGTTGTTACGTGGATACATTGAAATTTCAAGTGACAGCACAAAGAAAGTGCTTAAGGAAGACAACGCATATGCGAGAGAAATAGGCAGCGAAAATTTATGGTACACAGATAACTATTTAATGTACTACTACTACTACTACTCATTCATTTATTTATTCATCATACTTTACAAAGCCCAATACGGAATTGAGTAAGAGGGGCTAGTACAAAGTAAATAAAGAAATATACATCAGTAAATACAAGAAAAGAAATTAAGAGAAAAAACTGTACAGTGATACTAAGTTCGAGAAAAAATTGTGTCCTGCAAAAATACAGAAATACTGACAAAGAAACCAAAACTTGCACCTATATATAATATATATGTATATAGAGTGCAAAGCACGTTCAAACTGAGCAAAAGCATTTCTTAATTCATAATGAAATGACACACTTGCCACCCGGTGGCGAAAAAAAGTGCAGGAAGATTTTGCCGACAAAAAAAAAAAAGAACGGTGACGACGTGATGCTATTTAAAAAAATGTTTCTGCAAGCGAAAAACCGTCACCTCCTTCCCCTGAAAGAAAACCCTGTGCACGCCTATGATTCGCACAATTCTTGCAGGTACACATTTATTTACGACATATAATTCAGAGCGGAACCTATGCCCTTATTAGGGCGTTTTCGGATAGCTTACGCAAGAGACGCAATTTGAAAACTCATATATGACCCCCATACGCAAACGCTACGACCACGAGGCCTGCTAACTTAGTGCTATTCGAAACTCCCCGATTACAGTTGTAAACAAACGTAAACTTACCTGTGGCATACAAGTTTCGCTTTTGTTCTGACTGCTTCTTCTTCAACTTGGACTTTTCATTGTCCCACAACTTACGCAGCTGTGCCACCGTAACGCGACGAATGCCTGGTTGGCTGTTGTATTCGCTCGACAGTTTTTCCCAGGCACTGTCCTTAGCGCGCTTGGTGAGCGCGTCAGTTCTCTTGTTTTCGATAACTGCCTTGTGCCGCGTCACCAGATTGACAAGCAGTTCACGCTCCTCACGCGTGAACACGAACCGCGTTGCGGTGGTCTTCCTGCCGTCACGCGCGACGCCACCGTCATCGTTGAAAGACATTGCACCATTCGTCACTACGGCACCACGACACGAGGTGCAACAAAACTTCGTTCACACGTGCAAACGAGTCTTCGCAAAACCGGCATCTAATCCTGGTGGCTTCGGCTCTGGCGTGGCTTGGCTAATATGGTGCCGGCCTGATATCGAAACTAGCTTATAGTATTTGAAATCTCGCTTATTACTTCCACCGTATATACATTTTAATGACAGTCGACAATTTTTAACCTATCCAAAGTGTTTCAACCTAAATTTTTGTTATTTAATGTGGTATTTTATCACATACCCTCGCTACCAGATGCGTCTTGCGTAAGTCAAGTGAAGGAGCGTTTCTCGAGTAGGCCCTTGGCGAAGGAGCCCTCGAGTAGCGTTCATGAAACACATCGGCTCCTTGAGTGGAGGAGCACGCTCCGCCTTGACTTCGTCAAGTCGAGGGAAGCCCTTAAGTGAAGGAGCGTTTGTGAATACGAGCCTTAGGCTCTTTCACGTCATTCCAGGCATTGGTATCACTGGAGTTTACCCATTCTATCTTTTATGGCACAAGCGGTGTTTGTAATTGCTGTCGTCCCCTCTCTATGCATTTCCTGTGCTGTGCGTGGTCTTTCTTGGCCTCGCCCTTCTCCGCGACATCTGTGGTCTGCTCTTCGCGATACTCATATACTCCCTGTAATCTTCACAATCTCAGGACACCCCTGGCACCACTTGATATAGCTGAAACGCATCGGCCGATAACATGACCCAAGATGACCACAGCAGCCGACGCTCCACGCGTGCACAAGCCTTGGCTCACCATTATGGTAAGAAACTCAGAGTATTCTACGTGGATGCCTCCAGCCCTCACCACGGGGCTCAGTACATGGCCGTGGTCTTTCACCAAGACACTGCAGTAAACGCACCTACCTTCTGTGCAAAAGCATTACGCACGCGGAGGAGATCGCCATCGCGCTGGCCACCACAGATTGGCACTTGAGGGCAATTATCACTGACTCAAGGGGTGCCTGCCACAATATAGCACAGGGCTTCATTCCGCACCTAGCATACTAAATTTTGCGAAACAGCCAGAACCTAGGTGGCTCCACGCACCGAATGGTTATTTGGGCTCCATCTGATAAGGACCTCAATGGTAAGCATTCATCTAATGCCACTGACCATGTGGTCACTGTATGGGTGCCATCCTCATCCCCTTACGGTTCGCACCTCGAATCTAATTCTGCTTACATACTTAAAGACGGTTGCGCAGTTTTATTATATAGGCCTGAGAACTATCGCGATACCTGTATTGGCTTCACAAAGGTGGAGGAGTGAACCTCCCTTCGACTTGACACCAAAACATTATTGTGCCCGGCAATCCTAAAATACTTCCGCCCTGCTTTCACGGAGAAGTAGCCGTACTGCAAGAAAAATTTCTTAGGCCTTATCCACATGGTGAGAGCGTATCAGGAAACTCCCAACCTCACCTTTCTGCCCAACCCTTCTTTGAAGGAATGAAAGGCAGCCCTGTTCAGCTGCTCTGAACGGACGGCCCGTTGGGTTTTTGTTGTGCGCGTCTGGGCCCCGTCCGACGTCAATACGCTGCCGTGATGAGGTGGCCACCTAGTTTTTCCATGGGGCGGCCCAATTAGGGCTGATCCCCACCCTTCCTGTACACAACTTACAAAAATAAATGTTTTTCATCATCATAATCTTTTCCTCGGTCTCAGAACTCTTTGACCTCTTCTTCGGCAATCGCCATGGCGCAATCTTATGGCGTCAAAGAATTCATGTTCTCTGAGGTCACCGCGTACCGGGACAAGCCTCCATCGTAGTCACCTCCATTGTAGTCACCATCGTAGTCACCTGGAACCGCATGCTGTCTCGATAGCAACGTCAGCAGCTGGTGTCGAAGCAGAGTGTTGCGCTCAACAGAGCAGATCCGCAACCTGCCCAGCAAAACGGGCAAGCTCCTCGTGGGAACTAAAAAAAGTGTGAAAAGATATGGCCAAAAGTGACCCTAACTTCGCCATAGAACACGCGAAACCTTCACGGTTTTAGGACCCTGGGGACCCTCATAGCAAAAATCTCTTTCAACAGAGGCCCTTGTCCTAATATTCTGTTTGGGCGTCGAACTCGAATGGTACGCAGAAGTTATAATTACCTTGTGGGAACTGCGCGCACAAAGCAGAATGGCTTGGATTCAAAGTACAGTCCTCACGACACCACCTCTCTACTTCAGCCACTTACCCCCGTATTCACAGACGCTCCTTCACTCAAGGGCTTACCTCGACTTGACGAAATCAAGGCGGAACGTGCTCCTCCACTCAAGAAGCCGCAGCGTTTCGTGCATGCTCTTCCACATTTGCTTTGCCAAGGGAGGCCTTGGAAATGCTCTCTTTAATTGAGTGAGCTGCATGGTCCGAGAAAAGCGTCTAATAACGAGAGTACTCGAATTTGCGGTAAAAAATGCCTATATCTGCACAATAAACGAACGATTTTGTTAATTTTTCTTTTAAATGCAAAGCATTTCTTAGCGAACCTCAGCGACCTTGAACGTATCTATCTATCTATCTATCTATCTATCTATCTATCTATCTATCTATCTATCTATCTATCTATCTATCTATCTATCTATCTATCTATCTATGTATCTATCTATCTATCCATCTATCTAGCGACCTACAACTTTTAGCTCTCCTGGCCGTTTCAAAAAAGGTATCGATACCAAACTTGGTATGGCATAACATTTCTGCCTAATGAACACATTTGCTCAGTCGTAATATGAAAACCATTACTTCTATGTTATGAATGTCATAATATACATATCATGGTCCTGAAGCTCTTGCGGTGGTTTCGTTCACATGGCATGTTGCAAAACTAGTACGGTATGACATGATTGCATGCCGAACACAAGGAAGAGACCCTAACATGAAAATCTTGACTACTTGTCATGTAACAACATGACTACATGCCACAATAATGATGCACTAGTGGCCGTTTCGCTAGCTCCACATATACCAAATTTGGTATTACGTGACGCCAATGGATGACGAAGGTATGCGACTGGTGCAAACATAATAATGAGATGCATGTCATGCGAGAACATGACTACAAGCCACAGTGAAGGCGCCAATACATTTCGACGGGACGCGGTGTGTATGCTCGTTGGCGTTCATTTCGTCGCGTCACGCTGGCGTTACCGCGCCAGGCGCCGGTCCTGCCATACATAAAGTTTCTCAAAATTAACTAGAGGACACTCTTGCACTGCAATCGTTCAGCGACCATGGCACTGATGGTAGTACATAGTACACATATTTGCCTAGTCTTTGTACTTGCGGGTGGCGAATCGTACTTGTGGCTTCGTTTATTGCCATGTTCCGGTTTTGTTTTGAAAGAAAAATTGACCCCTTTTGAAATTCGTGAGCCAATTTTGAAAGTAAGTCTAAAAAAATTAAATGGTGAAGCGCAACTGCTGAACATTTGCTAATACTTGTTTCGTAAGAAAACAGCTCCAAGCCACACGAACAAACACGGAGCCAAAAGCTGGCCAGAAGTACAAATATTAGACAAATGTGTGTACTACCCATCTTTCTCATGCTCGCTGAAGCGCCGTGCGTTGCAGCTTCCTTAGACACTAGCGCCAGAGTTCCCTCTAGTAAGTATTGCAGGAAACTGTATGCTGCCATATACTCTCAGGCGCACGCCGCGCTGCGTTGCTTTGGCGCATGCGCGTTTTAGCACGTCCGGCTTCCCTCCGTCACGAAAAGAGGGAGACACAGTGTTGTCTTGATAATGCGTTGGCGCGAAACGCAGCAAGTCGCATTTCACGCCGGTTGCCGTCAGGCCACACCGACAGACGCTAGTCGCGCCTGACGTCAGATTATGTAGTGCTCACGTTTTGCTAACGTAGCATCGCTTTGCCCAGCGTGCGCGCGCGTCAACGCTACATTGGAGTATAGTGGGCCCTTCATGATGCGCTCGCGGTCGTTTTGCTGACTCCGCATAAAAAATTGACATTACTTGACGTCAATGAATGACGAAATATGTGACTGGTGCAAACATGATTATTCTGACACGCGTGTCGTGTAAGAACATGACAACATAGCACACTCATAACATGCTCACGTGCGTTCCGCTAGCTCCACATGTACTAAAATTGTTATCACGTCGCGTAAATAGATGACGAAGGCAAACGACACATCTAAAAATGATAATCATAACACCGAAGTCATGTATGGCATCATTTACTGCGGCTCGTAACGTCGTGCTGATTTTGATGTTACATATGAAAATTTCTCATTCGTACTTCACATATCATCGATTCTTACTATACGTGGGATCAGCTATTTTTTATATATATTGACTATACAACAAAATACATGCATTTTGAGTAGTAGCGTGGCTTTCGTAAGCCTTGATCCGGTAGAGTTCGCGAAACCATCGCTTCAAGTCTGGCAACATTCGCACTTTGGCAGCTGAACCAACAGCTCCTGGCGTTTTGCCTGCTGCTGAACGTTTCTAGGTGCTTAGTTTAGTTCGTCTCGTAGGTGTCTAATAATTAAAGTTTATATTATACGCGAAGCATTTTTTGGTGAACTTCGGTGACTGAGCGTATCAATTTATCTATCTATTCGCCTACGACTTTTGCTCTCCTGGCAGGGAGAACGCTATGAGCGTGCAACGAGAGCGGACGCACGTTGCATCGGCTCCCGCTCTATTCATGAGGACCGGTGGAACCCTGCTTCGCACTTCATGAAGATTGATTTTATCGTCTTTGTAACATCGTTCTGCACTAGAAGACACCTCTCTCATCCAGGTGGGCCGATTTTGGGGCATTTCATGTCCACTTGTTGACCTGACCTCGTGGGAGCATCGCTCGCCCGACCGAGCGTTGCACCGAACTCTGACGGCGTCGGAACTTCTCCGCCGCCGCAGCCACAGATGGAGGCCACCGCTCTTCGTAGATATGATCCCACGACGTTGGCGTGGAAAGAAATTTCAACCCTAGAGCCGAAAAACTCCGTTCCACCAACGAATATCGTGGATGAGGGACTGTTCACTGTGGTGGCCATCCGCAAGCGTCACCAGCAATCTAAAGCTACCAAAGGCTCTTCTACCTATAAGGCCATGTCCGCGAACATACCACCCGAGAAGAAGACACCCGTGTATCATGGCGGCCTACCGCTATGCCCCACCTTGCTGCAGAAAACTTCACCATCGTGCTGAAGCCTCGTGTGACAGTGGATCTCAAAGCTACTTTTAAACCAGGTGAACTAGGCGCAGAGCTCACCTCATATGTGAACGCTACCTTGAGTGACTATCACGCCCTTGTGGGAGCAAAATATTATTGTTGTCTGAACCGAAGACATCCACTCTGCGAGCGAACCTTCTCTCTTAAGAATCCTCACTCGAAACATCGCAAGGTCCTCTACCAATGATCAGCCACACCAACATTAGTTGGGAGGAGGAAGATACAACTTTATTTGAAAAGAAATCAAAGTATATGTGGTTGGGCCCGTAGACGTCCGGGAGGCCCCTGACCGACATCTCTAGTTAGGCCCGGTGCACCAGCCACAACTGGTCGTCCGAGCGAGTGACCCAAAGAGCGGCCTCCCACGAGGAAGGGGTAGGGTTAGGGATAGGGTCTACCGCCATGGGATTTGGGAAGTTCCACAAGCAATGAAAAAGGTCAGCCCGGGGTGCCCCGCTGGTGGTGCAATGTCGTTGATGATGAGTGGGGTAAAATAGGTTTGCCAAATAGAGAGAAAGCAATGAGTTTGTCTGCAGCTGGCGCCAAACTGAACTCTGATTAGGGGTGAGAGAGAAGTGCGAGGCAGGGAAATCTCGTCTGCCGTTCCGATAATACCTCGTAATCCCATGGTAGGTGTGGATTCCCTCTTGTGGTTTTCTCACGGGTTCGAGTGAGCGATCCCCCAGGGTCCGGATGGAAAGACCTCGGACATGCGCAGCGGGGAAGTGTGCCTGGCGTCATTATAGTGCACGAGCAGGAGACCACCACCTCTTTGAAAGCAAAGATTATTGGCGAGGTGGAAGCACCGCTTTCATCGGAAAGCTTGGCAAGGCTTTGGTGGCCCTTATAACTTTTCAGGGCCACTGCGTGCCACGTTTCGTGCACTACAACACCGTTCTGATTCCAATACGCAAATTTAAACGCACCATTCCAGCCTGCTACTGCTGTGGCATGGTGGGCCACTGGGTGAAGCTGTGCCCCCCCCCCCCCCCGAACGAGTAATGCTGTGGCCATTGTGGTCAAGTTGTGGGTGCTTCTGAGGAGGAGATAGCACCGCACGAGTGCAAGCCATCGTGTCTGGTTGTGGCGAGGGACACCTAACAGGATCCCAGGCTTGCAATGCGAGGTATCGCCGCCTGCAGCAGCCGGGTGGGCATGATGGCAGTCACGGCTTGTCGAAGCAGTGGTCAACGCCCAAGATATCTGGCGTCATGCCAGAAGGACGTAAGCCGAGACCTACCAAACAAGCGATGAAGAACCCTGCTACTGAGGGGCCAGTCAAAAAGCACCACCTCCACCTAAGACACCATCACAGCAAACGTCATCCAAGACACCTGATTAGGGTGCCCCCATGTTCCAATATCGGGACGTTCCACCTCTGACTGATCCCGGCGTCTTTAAGTGACCGAACAAGAAAACTGCTTCTCAGGTAGGCAACGAGGCGAGAGCTGCCTCCTCCTCCTCCCCTTGCTATTCCTTCCGCGCCTCCTCCCCTGAATTCCTTTACCTTAAACAAGAGCTTGCTGCGCTGCGGGAACATATCGCGCAGCTTCAAGCCAAAATTTCCGCCTTGGAGGCAGGTAGTCCACCAGTCCCTCCCACGTCACTCCCCACCAATATTACCATTCTCGCTCTAGAAGCGATGCCCATGTGCACCATTCGTTCCGTCTCGGTGCCTTCTAACACTGAAGAGTGATTCCAGGCTATTGAAAGTACTATGGCCGCTTTACTGACACAACTCACCGCCATAAGCAAAAGCCTGGAAACTCTTTTCAACACCGTTACCCAACAGGTGACAAGTAACATTAAAAGTTGGCTTCATGGTGTAAACCCTCGAAGCCGATGAGCGAATCCTCTGAAGGACGTTAATCGTCTCTTTAAGTTTTCACACACTATCAGCCTCGCTAAAACCTCCGAGGAATCTGACATCCTACTTGTACAGGGCACCGAAGTAGGGGTAGAGTCCCTCCCAGCCACCCCAAATTCTCAATATGGTGACTCATCTTAACTGCTCTACATCGCCACACCGAAAACATCAGTTACTCTCTTTAATTCAATGGAACTGTAGATGCTTCAAATATAGGGCCAAACGGGCCCATTTCCACCTCTATCTTGAAACATTTGAGCACCTGTGTGCCGTCATTGCCCTTCAAGAGCCCGACAAAGCCGTGCGCCTCTGAGGTTATCACACTTTTCAACGGGACCCATTCACCTACCTTCTTGTATATAAAAGCTTAACTACGCAAGAGGTCGACCTTGAAATTTCAATACTCTACTCGTACACTATGGTCACGGTTCTTCCCCTGCGCAGAACCGACCCCCCAGTTCACATCCTAAATAATTATTGCAAACCTAAACTAAACAACATCACATTCGCTGACATCTTCAGCAGGGCACTGAAGCTCGCCGGGCATGACCCCTTTTTAATAGTGGGTGACTTCAACGCCCTTAGCAGGCTTTCAGGCTATCGCAAAGAAGAAGCGCGTGGAAGGAAACTTGCGGAGCTAACTTATACGCTGGGCATGGCTCTTAAAACATACCCCGCGCAACCAACTCGTGTAGGTTACTCTGTCAGCCGGGACACCTGCCCCGACCTAACATTCAAGAAAAAAATGAGACATGCAGACTGGTTCAATTTCAAGGAAACCCTCGGTAGTGACCACTGCACTCTTAACACTACATTTTCTTCATGACCCCTACAACGCCCCGTCGCACAGGCTCACTTACCAAACTGGGAAGCTTTCTGGCTGTCCTTACCTGCCTCTTCCATCATGAAGATTACTTGTTCTCAGTAGGCTCACTCTGTGCTCGAAACCCTAAGCAAACACAAGACCAAAATACAACTCACGGATAGTCATCCGGATGCAGATAACCATCGTTTTCATTTTTGCTCCGCCCGTCACCGCCTCACAAAGAGATGGCGCCGACAAAATTGCAACCGCAAGCTCCGCATGCGGATACTGGATCTCACCCACAAGGCGGCCGAGCACGCTGCCCAGCTCGCCGACTCGAATTGAGTAGATCGCTGTAACAATGCCAGCAAGTAAATATCCAGTAGTAATACATGGAAACTCTTCCGCAGTCTGATTGATCCCACTCAAACGCGAGGTGAAACTCAAAAATAACTGCACCGAGCCTTTCGCGATTTCCACGGCTCCACAACACAACAAGCCATATCACTACGGGACCAATATCTTTACGCTCATCAGGACACGTGAGGCTCCACGTATCACTATGCAGACGGAGAGAACTCGGCACTGGATGCTCCTTTCCTGTTACACGACCGTAACGCCGCTCTAGCCGAAATGAGGCGAGGTACGGCTTCCAGGCAAGGCAAAATTACTGTTAAAATGCTGGCAAATCTACCCGATGCAGCGCACCAGTCGCTTCTTGACTAATATTGCGATCTGGTTTTGGAAAACGCCCCTCCCACTAGACTGGAGAACGTCTCTAGTAACCTTCATTATAAAGCCAGGAAAACCAATCAACACACAGAATCTCAGACCCATTTTTCTTACTCCTTGTGCGGGGAAGCTATTGGAAACTATGGTGAGGGATTGTGTCTCTCCCTTCTTAGAAGAGCGTCACATTTTCGCCGATTCCAAGTATGACTTCAGGCCCAGGAAATCTTCGCAGGACATACTCCTACAACTACACCACGAAATATTTAATCCCGTAGAACACCCCCACAATGACAAGATCATTCTAGCGCTTGAGCTTAAAGGAGCTTTCAATAACGCCAAGCACGAAGCCATCTTAGCTCACCTAAGGGCCACCAACGGCGGCGAGCGCACTTTCAACTACATCCGAAACTTTCATACTCACAGAGCTGCGCACATTCACATTCAAGGTCAGGAATACAGCCCCTATCCCCTGGGCACGCGACGCACACCACAGGGCGCTGTGTTGCCACCTGTGATGTTCCACTTAGCTATAGCACAGCTCCCGACCCGCCTGACTGCTGTCGACGGGGCAAAGCATGCGCTTTATGCCGATGACATCACTCTGCGGGCCATAGAGGGATGCCTAGGCAGCATGGAGGACAGCCTGCTAACCACAGCCCATGTAGTGGACAAATATGTGGCCTACTGTGGCCTCCTGTGTTCCCCACAGAAGTCTAAATTCGTGCACCTTCAGCCGTCGCTGAAGTGCACTTCGTCCATCAACCTTTTCCTGCATAGTGGACCTAATAATGCGGCACAGGAGATCTGTTTCCTTGGACTCCACATTCACGAAGGCCACAGGGTCGAGACAGCACTTCACAAGCTGCGTAAGTTTGGAGAACAGGTGGGCCGCATGTTCCGCTGAGTCTCCAACAAACGGCGAGATCTCAAAAGCGAGGATGCGCTTCGTCTCGCACAAGATTTTGTCACTAGTCGCATCTTGTATGTGACTCCGTACCCGCACTTACGGAAGCACTATAAAGATTCCTTGGTGGTCTCCTACGCAAAATTGTCAAGAGAGCCCTAAATCTCCCGATCACTACTTTTAATGCAAAACTTCTTGCGTTGGGAGTGGTAAACACCTATCGGGAGCTCCGGGAGGCTCACCTACCAAATCACTACACGCGTCTGGCGCAGACCCCGTCAGGCAGACGACTGTACGGCGAATAAATGTACGGCGAATAAATGACTGAAATGAAAACTTGATCTGACATGATGTGATCCATACCTTATTAAGATGACTTGGTTCGAGATGTAGAGAGGCTGAAGTATGAAGTCATTAATAAATGTTGGAAGGTAGAAAATTTTGTGAAACAGCGAAAGACGAACAATTTTTCCTCGGAGAGCCAACGGAATAAGTGACAAGTTATTTTTCATAGAGATTATGCTTGCAGTGCGGCTACAATTAGAGGATAGACCTAGCAGCGTTATAGTGTTGAAGTTCAAGAGGGGTTATAAGGGCAACATAACTGGGATACCATATTGCAGATGCATGCTCAAGTTAAAGGCGTATGAAAGACTGATAGAGTATTAGTCTTAGGGAAGAGGGTGCAGCATTTGCCTGAGTGGCTCGCAAACAAATACGCTTTAATGTGTTACGTTGTGTACGTCGAACTTTTAAGCCATTGTATTTGTTATTATGAATATTGCTGTGTAATAGGTCATATTATATTACCAAAAGTTAGTTTTCAATTCAGCTTTTTTTGGCATATTGCAGCAGAAGCTTCCAGGCCTTGGAACCTTCTGCTAACGATGGTTTGTTACGAAAAACACGGCACGATACTACGCTTCTCTAACAGGTGGCACTTCCAGCATACTAGAACTTCAGCGCACACAAACACGAGGACACACCTGAAAGGAACACACCGGATTAGCGCACCCTAACAACTGATCTTTATTCATGTTGAAACCACAAGATATACTATTTTTCCGCACCCGATGAACACTACACATGAGCGAAGCGGCATCGTGCAAATAATTCACATGAACTGATCAAACTTTTACCATAGATGATGTAACCTCACATCCTGTTCAACATTTCAACTTTTTTACCATCGAGTGAAAGTGAAGGGTGACTGACGCAAATGTCCTTCCTAATGAGACATAATGTCTTTATGATGTGAGGTCACACCATTTATGATGTGAGATTACACCGATTAAGGAGATATAGGCCTTTTGGACACTCGATATAGGCAGGTGTGCCTTCTTCCTTGGAAAAATGTCACCGTAAATAACTTTTTTTTCTGGGGGGGGGAGGATAGATGTCGACGTTCTGCATGCATTCCACAGATTCGAGTTGTCAAAGCTGCTTTAAAGAATTAGCAGGATTCGCTCTGTCGTTCTTGGCCATGCCTCTGAGCAACGGTGATGTTGAGCGCGTTTTTTTCACACATACACCTTGTCAAATTGTGCATCCGAATTAAGATGAAAACTGCAACGCTGAGCGCCATCCTCCACGTTGACTATGTATATTTGGCTGCCCAGTATTTCAACCGAGCGCAAAAATGATGGTACTATTCAACGCAAAGAACATATATGGTTCCGCCGACGTGGATGCCATGAACTATCCTGATCTGCCAGATGTCAGGGCTGATGACTGTGTGAAAGGCTCAAAGCATTCTTGCCTTTGCTCATGCATCTATATTTTCATTATGCAAAATAGATGTTTGTACGCTTCCAGGTGTGTTCGTAGTATTTTTTCCGCACTACTGTTACGTGGAAAATAACAGTAGTCAGTCCGCAGCCACAATGCAGCTCACCGACAACGTCCACTTCTTTACTCTCAGTCTGAGGCACCTCACTTGAATATGTCTCACTATGCCCTGTTTCAGTCAGCCGAAATCACGTAACATGACCCCCGGCGGCAAAAGCGCTGACCCGGCGAGATCACGGGATGATGATAGTTATAGCGCGAGAACAAAACGACGACACAGAGACAAGAAGGACACGAAAGACACGAGCGCTTCTTGTCCTTCTTGTCTCTGTGTCGTCGTTTTGTTCTCGCGCTATAACTATCATCATGCCATACCAACTAGCCCAAGCTGCCACACTTCTGAGATCACGGGGCCACAGCAGAAGCAGTGTGGTAACACTTGAGCCTTGACACATGGACAATGTCCCGGGACAGCAGAGCAGAAGAGGTTGATGAATTATCATGGACGATTTCATATGTAGTGTTAGTCACTCGTCTAAGCACGTGGTATGGGCCCGTGAAGCGAGAGAGAAGCTTCTCTGAAATGCCTGCATGTCGTGTAGGGGACCAAAGAAGAACGAGGAAACCTGTCGAAAAGTGTTCGTCGCAATGCCGCTCGTCGTAACGATGCTTCTGTGAGTCTTGGGACGCCAATAATCGGCTGCGGGCAAGCTGACGAGCGTGGTCAGCTTGGGTAATAGCGTCGCGTGCATATTCAGTAGTAGTTTGCGCAGCGGCTGGCAGGAAGTTATCCAATGGCAACGTTGGTTCGCATCCAAACAGAAGGTAAAATGGCGAGTACCCAGCAGTGTAATTCCGAAAGGAATTGTATGCGAACATCACGTAGGGTAGTGCAAGGTCCCAATCACGATGGTCGGCCGAGACGTATTTCAATAGCATGTATGTCAGGGTGCGGTTTAAACGTTCTGTAAGCCCATTTGTCGGAGATGGTACCATGTCATGACCTTATGTTGGGTAGAGCAGGAACGCAGGATATTGTCAACCACTTTCGAAAGGAACGTACGACCTCGGTCTGTCAGTAGTTGACGAGGGGCTCCCTGCACTAAAATGAGATAGCGTAGTAGAAAATCAGCGACGTCTGTAGCGCAGCTTGTTGGCATTGCTCGCGTAACTGCATAACGGGTCGCGTATTCTGTAGCAACCGCGACCCACTTGTTTCCGGAGGCGGATGCTGGGAAAGGACCGAGAAGGTCGAAACCAACACGGAAGAATGGCTCCGAAGGGATGTCGAGGGGCTGAAGATATCTGGAAGGGAGTCCCGACGGCTTTTTGCGACGCTGGCAAATTTCGCAAGCGTTGACATAACGACGTACAGAGCGCTAAAGGCCAGGCTAGTAGAAGCGGCGGCGCACACGGTCATATGTGCGAACGACACCAAGGTGACCCGCGGTTGGCGCGTCACAGACTCGCGTAGGACTGTGGAGCACAGGTGCTTTGGTATGACCAGAAGTAGGTCGTGACCATTGGGCGATAAATTATGCTGATATAAGGTGTAGTACTTTAAGGTAAACATGCGAACAAAAGCATCTTGCGGTGAAGATTCGAGCTGTTGTATTAGGTGGCTTATATCCGGATCGCGACGCTGTTCGTCCCCGAGATGAAGCGGCTGGGAGATGGAAAGTACGCAACCTACACAATCGGTGCTCGTACGATCGCAGTCGGCCACCGGGTAGCGTGACACACGCTATTTTCCTAAATAGGAACATTCGCTTAACTTCAGCTTATTTTGGGCTTATTGGGAAAAGCGCCGGTGCTTTTTTGGGCTTGTTTTGGGGTAATTGTTCGCTTGTTTGTCGGTGGCACCTGGCAGCGCTGATGCAGGGCTATGCCCAGCACCCGCCACGCAATGGCGTGCTCCACCATGTTTGTGCCTCAGGTTACTTCAAGGGCTCCCCGCCAGCCATTGTGGATTGTTACTTAAAAAAAAACACTGGCAATAGCAAATGACGTCAGTTGTGGTCGTTATTGAAGCGACGCCACTGAAACTATTATTGAGCAAAAAAAAATCTTTTCGTGCTTTAAAGCGTTTAGGGTGGGGCAAAATGAAACGTGAGGGAAAACGCAACATTTTGACTTTGCCGCCCTTTTTGGCTATGCAAAAATTACATTTATTTTTTTCTCTTCCCCAGCAATGGGTACTGGTCTACTTTTTCATGTTTAAAAGTTGATGATTGCTCAAAGAGTTTGCGCGGGAAATACTTTTATGCTCGTGTCAGTGACCAAACAATAAGAGGTGAAATTCTGCTAAACGGAAGTTTCAGATTCATGCATCATGGTATACCCGTTTCAGTACAAGGAGGAAAGTATTTATTTTTTTATTATGCTTCTAACTACTTACCACTAAAATATTAGTTCAATGTGGACCATGAACCAAAGCGTTTTTTTAATTCGGGCATATCAGATGGGCAAAACGCAACAAAAAGGCATCAGGTTGCTTTAGATTTGCTGAACCATTACCTTACAGTTATTATATTGCCACAGCTCGACCATCGCAGAAGACGCGTACCACAATTCGCGTTCGTAAAAGCCGTCAAGCAAGTAGCAAGAAAGCCGCGCCATGGAACGCCGTCCTGCACGCGCCACGATGCTACGCCATGGGACTGGCACGAGACTCGAGGGGCAGAAAAGGAGAGCGACGAAGTTAGAGTCAGGGGCGCAGACATTTTGGCTGACCATTTTTAGCTTCAAGTTTACGGGCACAAGTTCGCCCTGAATAAAGAGTTTATATAGTACCAGGTGCTATATTTATTCGTAACAATCTGGTGGAGGTGCTGGGTATGATTCCAAGCCCACCACAGGCAAGGAGAAGCCCAGATCCCAGAAGATTGGAGCCAGCAGAATTGACACCTGTGCACCAACGCACGAGTCGCCGACTACGTGGGGAGCAGCCCGAGTTTGGCCCCCTAATTGACTCATCAAGACCTGTCGAGACCTCAAGCACAAGCGTCACTACGATGGCCACCCATTCGATGCCATCTCCATCTCACCTCATCGTGGATTCGCCACGTACACCAGAGGTCTTCCACGGTGAGACCTTTGAAGACGCCGAGGACTGGCTTGAAGGCTTCGAGCGCGTTGCACGTTTGAATGGTTGGGACGAAGCCCGAAAGCTTCGTTACGTTTACGTCGCCCTGCAAGATTCGGCACGTACGTGGTTTGAGAACCACGAAGCGTGCATGCTGTCATGGGACGACTTCCGACGAGAGCTAATCGCAACCTATCCGAACACGGACCGCAAAGAGAAGGCAGAGGCTGCTCTTCAGGCGAGGAACCAGCGGAATAACGAGAGCGTGGCCATGTACATAGAAGACATGTCACGGCTCTTCCACCGAGCCGACCAAAACATGGCCGAGGAGAAGAAGTTGCGGCACCTAATGCGCGGAGTAAAGGAAGAAATTTTTGCAGGCCTGGTGCGTAATCCACCGCGAACTGTGGCGGAGTTCCGGTCCGAGGCAACGACCATGGAAAGGACGCTACAACAACGTGCGCGACTGTACAACAGAGACTTCAGCGTCTCTTCAGTCAGGGTGGAGTCAACAACCTTCCCCACCAACGTTGACGTCCTCCGGGAAATGGTGAGGGCTATTGTTAAGGAGGAGCTCCAGAAACTGCAACTTCCTCAAAGTCCTTCAGCGATGCCCTCAATCGCGGACGTTGTGCGTGAAGAAGTGCGGCAAGCAATTATTCAACCGCAGCCTCAGGTGCCACACTACACGCAACCGGAACCTCAGCCACAGCTGTCATACGCGCAAGTCGTACGGCAAGACATGAGACGCCCGAGCTTTGCACAAGCTCCCGTTATGCCACCGACCTTTCCTCGCAGTACTCCAGCGCCGATGCCAGAAGCAAGACCCCGCAAAAGTGATGTATGGCGCACGGCAGACCGGCGGCCCCTCTGCTACCACTGTGGGGAGGCAGGTCATCTTTATCGGACATGCCACTACCGTCGGGTCGGGCTACGTGGCTTCCCAGTGAATGCGCCCTGCCCTCGTAACGGTGAGCGCCCTTACGAAATCGAAGAATATTTGTCTTCGCGCTATGCCTATCCAAACACTCAGCGACATGAATCGCGGTCGATTGCACCAATGCGCAATAGGTCGCCGAGTCCACACCCATCATCTACTTTCCCGAGGCGTCGTTCACCAAGCCCGCGACGGGAAAACTAGAACCGGCGACCTGTGGAGGCAGGGCCGCTGATTTTCGAAAAACTGAAAACCCTCCATCGCTAACCGGATCAGACGATGACACTGACACAACGACGGACAAGCGCAGTAATGGTGACGTGACATCCGAGCTACAAGTCAGAATAGACGACGTAGAAACCATAGCGTTAATAGACACAGGTGCAGATTACTCAGTAATAAGTAGCATGCTCGCAAAGAAGCTGAAGAAAGTGCTCACTTATTGGACCGGACCGCAGATACGCACCGCCGGCGGGCACTTAGTCAGCCCCGTAGGATTGTGCACAGCGAGAGTGGGAATAAGAGGCCATGTGTACGCCTGCAGTTTTATTGTTCTTCCTGAATGTTCCCGTGAGGCAGTTCCCGTGAAGCAAACAGTGCCATCATCGACTTGCAGAAATCCCAAGTTTCTTTCTCTACAGAGAACACTGTTGCCGTGTGTCATGCGGAGCAACCAATTGTTTCGTCTCTTCGTATTGTGGATGAAGGTGTGACAGTGCCGCCACGTAGCAGCGTGACAGTTTCTGTGAAAAGCGACATTTTTCGTGAATATGCCGGACTAGCTGATGGAAATGTCGAACTGCTGCTCACAAAGGGAATACGCGTGGCGAGAGGTCTAGTGAACTTGCGGAACGGATATACTGATGTGCTATTGACTAACTTTACCAACGAGGTACAGCATGTGGCGAAGGGAGCAGCCATAGCATCACTTCATGACTATTTACAAGTCTCAGATGTTTGCAGCATAGAAAAAGTACCTACAACGCCCTCAACAGTGGAAAGTGTCCTCGAGAAAATAGATATTGACCGAGAGCTTTCATCTCTGCAGAAAGACCAGATTGTGGAGTTGATCAAGGAATTCGCAGAGTGTTTTTCTTCTTCTTCGAAAGTCGGACGTACGCCTGTAGCAAAGCACCGCATTGTAATCGAAGGGCATGTTAGACCAGTATGTCAGCATCCATACCGAGTAGCTCCAAAAGAAAGGGAGGCGATAAAGAAGCAAGTACAGGAGATGCTCGACGACGATGTCATACAGCCCTCCAAAAGCCCATGGGCATCGCCGGTAGTATTGGTGAAGAAGAAGGACAACACCATGCGGTTCTGTGTTGATTACAGAAAACTCAACCTCGTCACGAAGCGAGACGTGTACCCACTCCCACGAGTCGACGATACGTTGGATAAACTGCGCAATGCTCACTTTTTTTCATCGTTGGATCTAAAGAGCGGGTACTGGCAAATAGAAGTCGACGAACGAGATCGGGAAAAGACGGCGTTTGTGACACCCGACGGACTCTACGAGTTCAAAGTACTCCCATTTGGTTTGTGTTCTGCTCCCGCTACCTTCCAGAGGATGATGGACACTGTGCTCTCCGGCCTCAAATGGCAGTCATGTCTTGTCTATCTGGATGACGTAGTAATTTTTTCCACTACGTTCGAGCAGCATGTACAGAGATTGAGAACGGTACTGGACGCTATTCGTATGGCTGCACTTACGATCAAACCCGAAAAGTGCCACTTCGGGTTCCGGGAGCTCCGGTTCCTCGGGCACATTGTCAGTTCTCACGGTGTCCGCCCAGATCCGGATAAGATCACTGCGGTTGAAAATTTCCCAAGGCCAAGAGACAAGAAAGCTATGCGACGTTTCCTGGGGCTTTGTGCCTACTATAGGCGCTTTGTTGAAAATTTCTCCAAGATTGCGGAACCACTGACACGGCTTACGAAGGAAGGTGTGCCATTCATCTGGCACCAAGAGCAAGAAGACGCCTTCTCTGAGTTACGACGGCGTTTGCAGTCACCTCCCATACTTGCTCATTTTGACGAAGATGCCAAAACAGACATTCATACGGACGCCAGCAACGTTGGCCTCGGTGCTATTCTTGTTCAATGGCAGAACGGGGAAGAAAAAGTTATTGCTTATGCAAGCCGCACTCTGTCGAAAGCTGAGTATAATTATTCAGCTACGGAAAAGGAATGTCTCGCAGTGATATGGGCTATCAGTAAGTTCCGTCCATATTTATACGGTAGACCATTCCGAGCCATCAGTGACCATCATTCATTGTGCTGGCTTGCGAACCTCAAGGATCCTTCCGGAAGACTTGCTAGATGGAGCCTACGTCTACAAGAATATGACATCACCGTAGTCTACAAGTCTGGCCACAAGCACAATGACGCGGACTGCTTGTCACGAGCACCAATCCAGAACTCGTCTCCTGAGCATGAACAAGACTCCGCATTTCTTGGAGCTGTGAATGTGTCGGAGATGGCTCATGATCAACGAATGGACCCAGAATTACTTCTGCTCATTCAATACTTAGAGGGGCAGCAAGTCGAAGTACCGCGAGTTTTCATCCGTGGACTACGTTCCTACGTCCTCCGCAACAACGTTCTCTACAAGAGAAACTTTCAACACACCGGTGAAACGTTCCTACTGCTGATACCATCATCACTGCGAGCGGAAATTTTAGAAGCGTGTCATGATGACCCATCGGCAGGTCACTTGGGCATTAGTAGGACTTTGGCAAAAATCCGCCGCAGATATTACTGGCCAAAATTGATGGATTCAGTACAGCATTACGTAAGATCATGTCGAGAATGCCAAAGACGCAAAGTACCACCCCTAAAACCAGCAGGTCTTTTGAAACCGATAGAGCCACCGAAAGTCCCGTTTGAGCAGGTCGGAATGGATTTGCTAGGACCATTTCCTATGTCATCGTTTGGGAAGCGCTGGATAGTTGTAGCAACCGACTACATGACCCGGTATGCCGAGACGTCATCTCTCACAAAAGGAACGGCAAATGAAGTGGCTCAGTTTTTGTGACCCAGATAGTGCTGCGACATGGCGCACCTAGAGTTCTTATAACTTACAAAGGAACTGCGTTCACTGCCAGGCTAGTACAGTCTGTCATGAAACTAACGCACACCGACCACAGAAGAACTACCGCATACCATCCGCAAACTAACGGGTTAACTGAAAGGCTGAACAGGACGCTTGCTGACATGATCGCGATGTATGTGGACGTCGAGCATCGGACTTGGGACACCATATTACCGTATGCTACATTTGCATACAATACCGCAGTACAAGAGACAACCCACTTCACGCCATTTCAACTTGTTTATGGTCGGACAGTAATAACGACATTAGACGCGATGCTGCCTGTCAACAGCACGAATGAAGAGGACCCTGACATAAGCGAATATGTAGAAAGGGCAGAAGAGGCGCGACAACTAGCACGGAACCGCATCATTCAACAGCAGAACGTCGACGCGCACCGTTACAATCTAAGACGAAGGGATGTTCAGTACTCCCCTGGAGACCAAGTGTGGGTCTGGACGCCTGTACGTGCGCGTGGCCTATCAGAAAAGCTTATGCGGCGCTATTTTGGCCCTTACGGGGTTCTTCGTCAGCTAGGCCCATTAAACTACGAAGTGATCCCTGAAGGTCAAGTATGCACAACACGACGCAGGAATCTCCCGGAAGTTGTACATGTAGTACGTATGAAACCGTACTACGACAGGAACTGAACAACGTCGTCTAACACAAGGAGAAGTCCTATTGTTTAGAAACTGTCAGCCGGCTCTACGCATCGGGGCGATGCGTGCTAGGAGGGGGACTAATGCCACAGCTCGACCATCGCAGAAGACGCGTACCACAATTCGCGTTCGTAAAAGCCGTCAAGCAAGTAGCAAGAAAGCCGCGCCATGGAACGCCGTCCTGCACGCGCCACGATGCTACGCCATGGGACTGGCACGAGACTCGAGGGGCAGAAGAGGAGAGCGACGAAGTTAGAGTCAGGGGCGCAGACATTTTGGCTGACCATTTTTAGCTTCAAGTTTACGGGCACAAGTTCGCCCTGAATAAAGAGTTTATATAGTACCAGGTGCTATATTTATTCGTAACAATATATTTACTTCTTTAATTTGGAGAGTTCAGACGTACAAAATATTATGATACAGAGCTTCCTCACAAAAGAAGACAACAAAAAGCACTGATATCTGTTGAATCAATCCTCACTCTGCTCGCACTGCGGCGACATTCTTCTGCGTTCCTAAGGATGTTCTCAAGAAGGTCATAAAGATTGGAAGGATCTCGAGGCGTTCACAAGCACGTCTTGTCATCTAGTTTTGATGAGTTATTTTCATTCAAAATTTTAAAAAGTGACAAGTGTGTAAATCAAAAAGTTATCGCCTCGCAAAGCCCAGCTGTTGAAGTTGAAAGCCACAAAATGTCTGTGCACTTCTGCATCATAAAGGCCAAAAATGGCGAACAAAAGGTGTTACAACATATCTAGGTTTATTTCTTTAAATATTCCGAAAAAATAAAGGCATTCAAAGAGACAGCATTAGGCACAAGGATGATGATGATCTAACTTTCTTTTTCATTCGAAAGACTGATGTTCTGCAAGTAGTTTCGGAGTAACAGAGCGCCAAGGTATGTCTAGATGCAATGCGTGGAGTGCAAGAACTGGACTAATAAAAACTGCGTGAGGGCTCTGAGAGTAACTTTCAAGTCGTTCTCTTGCAAAAATTGAGAAGATGGATTTTTTTTTGCACTGCCTCGTTTTCCCGAACAGGTTGGGGCAAAATCCCAAAAGTTGGGGCAAAATTAGACATATGGTGCATTTACTTATTTCTTTAATAACAAACTTACGAAGTGTCGCAACATTGTCATATTTATGCAGCAAACACCTTGTGTAGATAGGAAAGCTTATGCATTCACATTTGATGGTAACGAGTCGAATAAAAGTATATATCCACTATTTTCAGCATTTCGTGGCATTTTGCCCCATCTTACCTTCTATCATAGTTAACCATGTCTTAATAAAAAATTACCTGTGCCTAACTGAACCATTGTCATTTCGCCTGTATTTCACGCAAGCATTGAGTGGTGATGATCTCTTTATAATAAACTACAGTATGATCCCATGAAACAAATCGTGAGGGATGCTTTGCACTTTCTTTCGAAAACAAAGCCTCGCACGCAATCCGCTGGTATTACCTGGATAGAGAATACCCTCTTGCCTAGAGCGTTCGCACAGGCACACCATCACGCAGACACACTCGTAGGAATAGTGGACTCTGTTCCAATAAAGCTGAGTCCTGCCTCGGAAACGTAAAATTTCAAGGACTGACGGGTCATGACAACACCAGTGCAAATTATGCAACCAAAGAAAAATTCGGCAGATCTCACGTACCTGAGAATCGATGTTATTCGAAGCATGTGGAGGGAAGGTGACCACGTTGCAATTTTTTTATTAAGCTACACGTCATATAATGACTCTAAATATGGGTAGGAATGCGGCACGCACAGACATATGTTGAAGAGTTGCAGATGTTTCTATAACCAGTTTTTTGCCCTTGCGCAATGATGCCAAATGAAACATGAGTATTAACAACACCGGAAGAAGATATGAAGTGCTCATACTCGCGAGGATGCTGGCCCCGGACACTGCAACATGAATCAGCTGCAGCGAATCGCAACTAACCATAATTGATGGCAGTATCAAGGAGTGACGGCTATCAAAGGAGTGACCACGTGACGGCTGTATCAAAGAAGTATATATTGCCACCTGGTGTTCTGTGCTAGGGAACAGTGAGCCAGTTCTGTGCCAGTGAACGAAGAAGACGAAGACGAGCAACCCGTGCCAGCGGAGACGTCCTTCTTTGTGTTTCAGATTTTGACAGTCATGTCACCTTATACGATTCTTCGAGCTCCTAGCGCGTGACAACTGGTGGAGGTGCTGGGTACCTATGCAAAAAACCACTCCCAGTACAAGAAGCTCCAGCCCCATGCCGATGGTTACGCCTGTTCACCGTGCTAGCCAAAGGATCCGTGTACTGGACCCCGAGTTCGGACTTCTCTCCGAGAGGATGACGGCCCCAACTATCCCAGGCAGTGCCGTACAAAGGGGCTCCAACCCAGCCGGTATGGAAGGCGCAACGCCAATGCACTATGCCCTGTTGAAACCACAAACCTCGAATCCCTTTCATGGTGCTGTCCATGATGTGCTTGAGGATTGGCTCGTCCACTATGACTTCGTTGCCGCTCATAACATGTGGAATGACACATGCCCCGACATGACTACTTCAGTTTAAATGATGGGGCACGTGTTTGGTACGAAAACCTGGCAGGTCTGTTCACGTCATTGGTGGACTTCAAACGCCGGCTTCCCGAAACGTATGCAATTCCCGATCGCCAAGAGGGAACTGAACGTGAACTCCAGTGCCGTATGCAAATGTCAAATGAAGGCGTAGCAAAGTATGTTGAGGACATGACGCGTCTTTTTCGACGAGTTGACCCTCACATGCCGGAAGAGAAGAAGAAGCGATACCTGATGCGTGGTGTGAAGGAACAGTTGTTCGGTGGTCTTGTACGCAGCCCCCCCTCCCCCCCAAGACTACACCAGAGTTCCTTGCTTAGTCTGTCCTAATTGAAAGCACGCTTCAACAACGGACGCCGACGTACGAACGACAAGTGAACTTTACCTCTCCTACGGACTACAAGGGCGGTGTTTAGGGCCACGTCGACTTCTTCCGAGAGCTCATACGCTCTGTAATCTGCGAAGAACTGCAGAAGTTATCAGTACCCCCGGCCCCCACTGTCATTTCTTTGCCCGGCATCGTCCGAGATGAAGTTCAGCACGCACTACGAGAACCGTCCTGTCAGACAGAGCCACGGCCCCTAAATGACTTCTCTCGCATGTCGTATGCGCAAACTCTGCTCCAGCCAGCACCACCTTTGACTTCGCCTCCCATCGCGGCCCCTGCCATGCTTCCGGTAGACCAAACTCGTCGCCAACCTGCACCACATTTCACTCAGCTTCATACCACGGCCCCAGCCATGCTTCAGGCTGTCTAAGCGGACCCGTACCTCAGCAACCTCCGACCGCTTCCGCGAAAATCAGACGTGTGGCGGGCCCCTGACCGACGTCCTCTTTGCTATCACTGTGGCGAACCTGGGCACATCTGCTGTCAGTGCACTTATCGAGACCTGGGACTTCGTGGTTTTTCGGCCAACTCTCCACTTCCTATGTTCGGCCAGCCCCATCTGGAAATCGCGGACTACGTTGCCCAGCAGCCCGGATCGACATCTCGTCACCACTCACGCTCTCCATCACTGCGGTGGTTCTCGCCAAATCATCGCACCTATTCGGGCGTAGTGCAGAGCCAGTCACCAAGCCCGCGCCGGCAAAAATAGTCACACCTACCTTCGGTGGCAAGGCCGCTCAGACTGGTCATGCTCAATGCCCCCTATCGACGCGGACTAAAGATACCGACGATACATCAACAATGACATCACCAGCTGATTGCGGAAGAGTTTTCTTAGATGTTCCTGCATTGCCACAAAGGACCGCAGCTGAAGTTGCCAGTTTTATGCATCAAATTGTGCTTAGATATTCCTGTTCTGCTAGATGGTCGCGAAGTTGGCGCTTTAGTGGACACTGGTGCGCACTATTCTATAATTAGCGAAAAACTGGCCGCCCTTCTGAAGAAAGTAACGACGCCTTGGAACCGAACGCCAATTCGTACAGCTGGCGGGCATATCGTCACGCCAATCAGTATGTGCACGGCAACATTGCAAGTCCGTGGTTGTACATTTGTTGTCAGTTTGAGCATTCTCCAGCAGTGTTCTCAAGACCTGATCATTGGCGTGGATTTTCTCAGGGAGCATGGAGCTATAATTGACATTCGACGACGTCTAGTCACATTCGCGACCACAGACGCCACAACAGCATACGCGCACCCCAGCCACTCCCGAGTGTATCTTCGCGTTATCGACTACGTTGTCACGTTACCACCCTGTGCAACTGTTGCGGTTCAGGTGGCCTGGGACGGAGCGATACACGGTAAAGCAGTCGTGGAAAGCAATCATTCGCTTCTGCTGTCTCAGGGTGTCTGCGTAGCAAGAAGCCTCGTTGACCTTCGTGATGATAACTGCGACGTTTTAGGGGCGAAGCTCCATATGGCGTGGCTTGTGCATCCCTCGTAGTACGTAACCACCAGTGGCACATACCCGAAATAGCGGTCCTTACGATTTTGACCTCCAAGGTGGTTCCGGTGAAAAATTTTTTCTGTGCGTTGTTGAACAATAAAAGATAGTGCTCAATGCACATGCTAATGGCTGCTAAGAGGGAATGAGAGACAGGAGCATTCGGCCTTTATGTAACGCGCACATGCCCCGCCGCGGTGGTCTAATGGCTAAGGTACTCGGCTGCTGACCCGCAGGGTGCGGGTTCGAATCCCGGCTGCGGTGGCTGCATTTCCGATGGAGGCGGAAATGTTGTAGGCCCTTGTGCTCAGATTTGGGTGCACGTTAAAGAACCCCAGGTGGTCTAAATTTCCGGAGCCCTTCACTACGGCGTCTCTCATAATCATATAGTGGTTTTGGGACGTTAAACCCCACGTATCAATCTATATCATTAGGTAACGCGCACGCTGAGATCCCCATTAGGAGCTATTGGCAAGTACATTGAGCGCGATCTGACAAGAAAGGGTTGCTACGTTATACTCGTTGGCTGTAGCCTCCTTGGTTTTAGAAAGGTTTAGCGATCGTTGGGCCACATAGCCATGAATACAGTGAACTAGTATATACAATGAACTCGAGGTTGTTAAAGGTGGGAAGTAAACCCGAAGCGCAAGCCGTAAGAAAGTGTGGTTGTGCCACCTCCCGTTTAGTCCTTGAAATGTCCGCTGGATGGCAGTGCTTCTATATGGAGAATATATGATGAAAAGATGCGAGATGGTGGTACTTGGAGTGCTGAATAGATGGACGAAAGGACACACAGGCAGATGCATGAATGGACGCATAAACGGACGCAGGCCCACATGCATGGACGAACGCAAAACGGCCGCACGAACAGACGCACGCACGGACGGGTGGATGGACGCATGGACGGTTACACAGACGTACGCAGGAACGGACGGAAGCAAGAACGAATGGACGGACCAGTGCTTCGCTCCACTACCGATCATTCACTCCGTGGATATGCTGCCACTTTTTTATCATAAACTTCAGCTACGAGCACCGGCACCTTTTCCCTTGAACTGTCATCGCCTACGCTTACCCAGTCGCCAATGTCACCGAGTATTTTGCTTCCGAGGCCACTGCTGAAGCGCCTTTCCGCAGCGTCGACATCAATCTAAATCTTTCTGAAGCGAACAAGCAGCGTTTGAGCGAGCGGTTGCTAGAATTCCTCACATGCTTTGCACGTTCTTCGAACATACGTCAAACGACGCTGTGTGTCCTTTATGTTTTCGTTGGTATTTCTGCCGAACGCTGCCTATTTCGTTTGGTGTTTTTTTGTGTAAATTTACAATATATCCGAGGATCATCGCTCTCCTGCGGGCAGCGATGGATCCAAACCCTACCATACGCAATCCGGACTTGGCGTCACCTTGGACGTCAACCTCAAGAAAGCGCAACAGCTGGGAGGGCGAGGGCACCAGTGACAGCACTAAACTGTATACGGCAAGTAGTGAAGACAGCGACAACGATTTCATCCCTGCAGTGAAGCATAAAGCTAGAAAGAGAATGGTCGGCACGTCTTCGCCAGCTAGCGTCTCCACCGTGAAGGCAACGTGCAGTTCTGAACGCCGTACCATACTTTTTGTTCCTGTCGACTCTTCGATCCACCTGGAGAACATAAACAGGCAAGTGATATCAGCGCGTCTCGAAGTTAACGTGCCTAATGAGATGAAGGACATTACACTCAACCCACGGAACAATATCTTGGCCATAGACGTTGAGCACCCGGCGGCGCTACATACCCCACGAACTGTCACGGTGCTTGGAGGCATCTATCTCAGTACTTACATTCCGCAGAATAGTGACACGATGACGGGCGTCATTTATGACGTTGATGTTTCCATACCGAACGCAGACCTTCCTGTTCTGATAAAACCAGCTAATGGGGCAACAGACATATTGCAAGTATGATGGCTTGCCAAATCCCGTTGCATCAAGGTGACCTTCAGAGGTAATTGCATCCCATCACATGTAAAGGTTTGGTCATTTTCGTCACGTTGTCCGACCACATATACCAACACCACTACAGTGCCACAACTGTCTAAAACTGGGTCATGTTAGTGCTGTTTGCAACAACAAGCAAGCATGCCCACGTTGTGCCAGACCCCACAAAGCAGAGGCTTGCCAAGCCACTCTCCTAAAATGCAGCAACTGCAACGGGAACCATGAGACCTCGTCCAAAGACTGCCCAGTACTGAAGAAAGAGAGGTGCATTCTGCCACAAATGGTTAAAGACGGATCCTCACAAAAGGAAGCGGTAACGGTTGTTCAACGACGGCGTTCCCGTCGACGGTTGTGCTCGAAGAAAATAAAAAAATGGCAGCATCTCCACGGAGTGAATGATGGGGAGTGGGGCGAAGCATTCGTCCGTACATTCGTTCTTGCTTCCGTCCGTTCCTGCGTACGTCTGTGTAACCGTCCATGCGTCCATCCACCCGTCCGTGCGTGCGTCTATTCTTCCGTTCGTCCCTGCGTTCGTCCATGCATCCGTGCCTGCGTCCGTTCATGCGTCCTTCCATGCATCTGTCTGTGTGTCCGTTCGTCCATCTATTCAGCGCTCCAAGTACCACCATCTCTCCTCTTTTCATCATATATTCTCCATACAGAAGCACCGCCATCCAGCGGACATTTCAAGGACTATGCGGGAGGTGGCACATGCACACTTTCTTAGAGCTTGCGCTTAGGGTTTACTTCCCACCATTAACCACCTCGAGTTCTTGGTATATACTTGTTCACTGTATTCATGGCTATGTGGCCCAACGCTAGCTAAACCTTTCTAAAACCGAAGAGGTTACACCCAGCGAGTATAACGTAGCAACCCTTCTTCTCAGATCGTGCTCAATGTACATGCCAATAGCTGCTAATGGGGATCGCAGCGTGCGCATTACCTAAAGGCCGAATGCTCCTGTCTCTCATTCCCCCTTAGCAGCCATTAACATGTGCATTGAGCACTATCTTTTATTGTTCAACAACGCACAGAAGAAATCTTTCATTGGAACCACCTTGGACGTCAAAATTGCGAGGACCGCTATTTCGTGTATGTGCCACTGGTGGTGACGTACTACGAGGGACGCACAGGCCACGCCATAAGGAGCTTCGCCCTTAAAAACAGTCCTGTGCCAAAGGTGCCTTCACTTACGCCGCCACCGCCACCACAACGCCGTCACGACCACAGAGACCTCCCCCGCCCCCCCCCACCAGGTGGGGTACGTCCAGAGGTGCCGGAAGACACTGTGGCGATACAGAGAACATCCGGCTCTGACTGGCCGGCTTTACCATGGGTAAACGTGTCTACGGAACCACAATATCGACAGTCAACAACGGATATGCCCCCAGCAGGCAGTCTGTCCACTCAAGAGGTACAAGTTCTTTCTGTATTCAGGTCGTTCATGAGTGTTATTCGCACTCTATTGGATAGTCTACAGATCCCTGCCGCTAAATGCACACTGTGAATCTTGGACACACTAGAACCAGTTCTCGCCGGACTTCAGTAACAAGATGGCGCACTATAGACTACATCAACCTTTCCGAGAAAAAGTAAAGCGTGCTTCCATAATTCAGTGGAACGCAAGAGGTCTACAGTCAAGAATGCCTGAGTTCAGACAATTCATTTTCAAAAATAAGATTACCATCATCATCTTTTGTCAACCGCATTTTTCAAAAAATACTTCGACTGTCGGGCTATGAATCGTTCGTTTCTTCATCGTGCATTGAGCGAAGTGAAGTTGCTGTGTACATCCGTAAAAAACTCCAAAGAGTAGAGTCTCACAATGAAAATGACTACGTGTGTCTATATTTTAAAAAGAAGAAGTCGTTTACGATGATAGGTGCATATATAGCGCCGTCACGTCGACTAGATCAACAGATAATAAATAGTATTTTTGCAATGACTCCACCACCTTGGATATTGATGGGTGACTTCAACGCCCATCATTCATTGTGGGGAAGCATCAGGACAAATCGAAAAGGCACGAACCTAGTTATTCTCGCATCAGAGCACGGGCTTCAGGTGCTGAACGACGGCAGCCCTACTTATCTCCGAGGAGTAACTTACAGCAGTTGCGTGGACTTGACATTAGTGCCGCATAGCAGTGTCCCGAAAGTCCAATGGTTCACATATCCCCACGTACGTGACAATCAGAAATCTGGACGATCCTCTTTCCCCTGGACATTCAAGACGTATGGACTGGGAAGAGTTTCCGATATCAGTGCATGCACGAACCACCGGAATCCATTGAAGAAGTGATTAGTTGTGCAATGAACCTTCCACGAAGATATGTTCGAAAGAATCGAGACGCACGGCACTCGACCAAGTGTTGTAACAACTTCGAGCGGTCCGCCGACGTGCCGAAAGACGATACAGGCGCACGAAATCTATCTCTGACCTGAGAGAATCTAGACGCATTCAGAAAAAATCCAGCGTCGAATGCACAAACTTCATGAACAACGGTGGAAGAATTTTTGTGACTCGCTAGACCCTCGAAAGCCCTTGTTTCCCGTATGGAGGACTCTTCGAGGTATTCACTGGCATCCGCAACAGCGTCATCCCTTCGCTGCTCTGGCGCTACATCAACGTCGCTCACAGCTTGATGTTTCTGGTCAATTTTGTGCAAAGATCGCCGAAGACATCTCTATACCAATCGATCTATTGCCACAGGATGTTCCAGTCGCACGAGATCAGCAAATGGAGGTTGCATTCACCATGGAAGAACTTCATGCGGCATTGAACACATGCAGACGCTCATCGTCCCCACGTCCGGATGGAGTGACCTATACTGCCCTACGTCACCTAGGCCCGAGGGCACACCGCTGTCTCCTGGACATTTTAAATAAGTCTTGGCATGATAAAATGGTGCCTGATGAGTGGAAGTGTAGTCGCCTGGTGCCTTTGCTGAAGCCCGGAAAGTCTCCATTCGATTTGGCATCATACCGGCCTATAGCACTAGCAAGCTCCGTTGAAAAAGTCATGGAGAGGATGCTGCTTACACACATGGAATGGTACCTGGAACATTATAACATCTTTCCTGATGCTATGGCTGGTTTTCGACGAGGTAGGTCCTCAGTTGATAGCGTTATTCACTTAGTGACCTCTGTTCAGCATCAGAAAGCTCAGAAGCGGCAATCGGTAGCTCTGTTCTTAGACGTGAAGGGTGCTTTTGACGACGTGACCCATGAGGCTGTTTTCAATGCTCTTGTAGCAGCTGAACTTGGAGGTCGTGTCTTTCGATGGGTAATAAGCTACCTCACAAAGAGATGCATGTTCGTTCTAACTGAAGATGGGTCTACGAATAAGTATTTCACAAGTCGTGAGGTGCCACAAGGCGGTGTTTTAAGTCCGACTCTTTTCAACCTGGTTCTCGTGGGGATCATCGAAATGCTGCCACAGACGGCTTGTATATCTCTCTACGCTGATGATATCTGAATTTGGGCGTTCGGCGTGACACGGCCTCAAGTGCGCGCGAGAATACAGAAAGTGGCTACAATGACATCAACATACCTTCGCCAGCAAGGCTTGACTATCGCCACAGAAAAATGCGCAGCGGTGGCGTTTACACGCAAACCGATGTCTTTCTACCCATTGTGCATTGATGGCAGATCAATCTTATATAAGGGCACTCATAGATTCTTAGGTGTTATCGTAGATCATGAGATAACCTGGAGCCCGCATGTCACATACCTGAAGAAAAAGCTCATTGGCATTGAGAATGTATTCAAGTTCGTCGCCGGAAAATCAAGGGGCCCATCCGTGCACTCCATGTTGCAGCTTTACACAGCCCTCTTTCTCGGAACTCTCCGGTACAGCCTTCCTGTCCTGTCCAACACGTGCAAGACTAACATCCGTGCATTGCAAAGCGTACAAGCCCAAGCACTTCGGACATGCCTTGGCCTTGCAAGATGCTCATCGACAGTGTCAACTATTGTTATTGCACAAGAACAACCGGTCACAACGCATATCATTGTCTAGACGCTGAAAGCACACATTCGGCATGTATCACGGCTACCGTCACATCATTTAGCGTGTTTGACAGCTCGGAGGCCCCATTCTTCGTACTGCGGTATTGTGACAAAACATCAGAACATACTACCGCCTGGCTTCAAACTTGCGATGCATCCAGCAGCTGCGCTATGGAGTCCTCGTCAACCTGACGTGCGTTTATCAGTTCCTGGAATCGTCAAGAAGGCAAGCATGTCAGCGCTAGCCCTGAAGCAATTGACTTTGCGTCTGTTGGACGAAAGATACTTCGACCGCATACATGTTTACACCGATGGCTCCACTAATTCCAACAGCTCTACAGGAGCAGTGGTTGTTCCATCTGAAAATGTGTTGCTTCAGTATAAGTTTTCTCACGCCATGACGTCGACAGCAGCAGAGCTCGCAGCACTTCAAGGTGCAGTAAAGTACATTCTTCGGCAGCAACCTAACCAATGGGCCATCTTTTGCGAATCCAGGTCAGCCTTAGAGTCACTACGGTTTGTTATGCAGCACGGGTTACACGAACAATCAGTATATCAGATAAGGCACGACTACCACGAAGCGCTCAAGGAAGGTCATGATATTGTATTTCAGTGGTTGCCGAGTCATTGCGGAATCGTCGGCAATGACCGCGCGGATGAAGCTGCTCAATCGGCTCATGAACAAGACCAGCGCACGCCGATACCACTCTTGAGAACGGACCCTGCAAGGCTACTACAATCACTTGCTCGCCGCATATCTCTCCTACAATAGAATACGCAGGGTTTCTCCAACACGCAGCTGTATTCAATCAACCCAAACTTGCAACTTTGTTTGCCATCCGGTCTCCCACGATGCGCTGAAACTTTACTGTGTCGCATGAGGTTGGGCGTGGCATTTACGAATTCGTACTGTCGTCTCCTTGGAATGGTGAGCACTTCGGCATGCAACATCTGCGCCTGCGAGGAAACGCTTGAGCACATTGTTTGTCATTGCCTAGCATACCAGACCGAACGACGTATTATGGAAGCCAAGCTTTGTCAGATGGATTCACGGCCACTTACAGAAGAGAAGATCCTGGGACCTTGGCCGACGACTTCCCATACGCGCAAAGCCACGACAGCCCTCTTGTATTTTTAGGGGCGAAGCTCCATAGGGCGTGGGCTGTGCGTCCCCTGTAGCCTGTATGTAGCCACCTCTAGTTTAGTTCTTGCAGTGTTCACTAGATGGCGGTACCGTCCCCTGTATGTAGCCACCTCTAGTTTAGTTCTTGCAGTGTTAACTAGATGGCGGTACCGTCTCCTGTATGTAGCCACCTCTCGTTTAGTTCTTGTAGTGTTTACTAGATGGTGGTACTTGTAGCTGATGATGAAAAGATGCAAGATGTTATAAACTAGAAAGCGGTACTTGTAGTTAATGAAAGACGCGAGATCTTATAAAATAAGAATGATGTCACATATGGCGCGTGTCATTGGTTGAAGGCAATCGTTCGATTTAGTGCGGCGACGTACGCTAGGGGGAGCGATGTAATAAAATCGAGTGGGCAAAATGTACAGAGGATTCATGGTTTACCAGGTTTACCTCCGGAACTTCGCCCACTAATCATCATTCACTTCGTGGATATGGCGGAATTTTTTAAGGACCACCAGACTACACGACCACTTGTGAAAGAACTGTGCGAGACCGTGCTGTGTAGTCTCGAGCTGACTATTCAAGCTTCTCTTTCTTACTCCTCTTCTTTTTTATCTCTTTTCGTTCTATTATTCTCCTTTTCCCACACCCCAAGTGTAGGGTAGCCAACCAAGACAAGCTTGGTTAACCTCTCTGCCTTTCCTCTCTATTTATTTCTCTCTCTCTATACGTCAAACACTGATTACGAAACACCGTATTATCACCTACTACGACGCGGATCCCATATGGCAGCAGCCTTATCGTGTTTCACCAACAGAACGGCACGCGATTCAAACGCAGGTTAAGGATTTGCTTCAGGATGGCGTGATACAGCCTTCAAGCTGCACTTGGTCATCACCAGTCGTTCTTGTGAAAAAGAAAGATGAAACGCTTCGCTTCTGTGTCGACTACAGGAAGTTGAACAATGTCACAAAGAAAGATGTGTACCTGTTGCCCAGAATGGATGATTCTCTGTACAGGCAGCGGCGTGCGAAGTATTTTTCGTCCGTCGACTAGAAGAGTGGTGATTGACAAATAAAGGTCGATGAACGTGACCAGGAAAAGACTGCTTTTGTAACGCTGAATGACCTTTATGAATTCAAAGTGCTCCATTTCGGGCTCTGTTCCGCTACAGCCACATTCCAGCGAATGATCAACAACGTCTTCGCAGACCTCAAGTGGAAAAGCTGTCTCATCTACCTCGATATTGTCGTTGCGTTTTCAGAAACGTTTGACGAGCATCTTCGTCACCTTAGGAATGTGCTCGAAGCCATTAGTTCGGCGAATATCTCACACTTGAGCCTGAGAAATGTCAATTCGGCTATGAAGAATTAAAGTTTCTTTGTCACGTCGTGAGCGCCGTTGGTGTTCAGCGTGTTCCTGACAAAATTGCTGCCGTCGCCGCTTTTCCAACTCCAACTGACCCAAAAAGTTTTTGACGATTTCTGGGTCTGTGTGCGTATTACCGGTGTTTTCATGAACATTTCTCCAACATTGTGGAGCCACTATTACTTCTCACGGGTGATGACACACCATTTCTCCGGGCTGACGAACAGCACATTGCCTTTGCAGAACTACAGCACCGGCTCTTTTCCCCTCCCGTGCTAGGCAACTTTGATGAAGATGCTGACACAGAAGTACGCCTGATGCCAGCAATATTGGTCTTGGAGCTATTTCGGTACAACAACAAGACATCATTGAACGGGTAATCACATACGCAAGTACGTGATTACCTGAATCTAACTATTCCACGTCAGAGAAAGAATATCTCGCAGTCATTTGGCAATTAAAAAGTTTAGGTCATATCTCTATAAAAGACCATATAAAGTGCTATCTGATCATCATGCTTTGTGCTGGTCGACCAATCTACGAGACCCTTCTGGACGACTAGCAGGATGTAGTCTGCGCCTACAGAAATTAGATGTCACCATCGTGTGCAAGTCAGTCAAAAAGCACGAAAATTTCGACACGCTATCACGAGCACCTCTTCAATCCACCAGTACAAGCGCAGAAGAAGACGGCGCCTTCGTGAGAACTTTGAGCGGGCCAGATCTGATGTTTCATCAACAAAATGATGCCGATCTAAGAATGATTATAGATCACTTAAAGGTGGCACCACGCCCATTCCTCATCCGATGTCGTGAACGTTGCCATCATTTTGCCTACGAAATGGCATGTTATACAGAAAGAACACTGGTGCTGGTGACAGATCTTCTCGTCATGCCTGAAGCTTTCCGCGATGACGTCTTATTAGCTTCCCACAATCCCACATCCGGCCATCTGGGCTACTCGAGAACTGTGGATAGGGTGCGACAACACTACTAGTGGCCTAAAATGTCTGCTTGTGGCAAACGCTACGTGAAGGGATTCCTTGGAGGCCAGTGTTGCAAGACACCACCTTCAAAGACTGCAGGCCATCTACAACCGATCGATACACCCGCTACACCGTTTGATCAAGTGGCAATGGACCTCCTAGGCCCTTTTTATTTGTCTTGCTCTGGCAACAAATGGATTATTGTCGCAACCAATTATTTGACGCGTTACGCTGAGACAAAGGCATTGCCACAAAGGACCGCAGCTGAAGTTGCCAGTTTTATGCATCAAAATTGAGCTACGGAACGGCGCCCTGTCATATGTCATCGCTGATCAAGGGACACCATTTACAGCGAATCTCTTGGATGGTATCTTCAGGTTGAGTTAAACAACCCATCGAAAGACCACTGTGTATCACACTCAGAGTAAAGGCTGAACAGAAAGGCTAAACGAAACCCTAGCCGACATGATCTCTATGTACCTGGATGTGCAGCACAAGAACGTGGGATGACATCCCACCGTCGGTAACATTTGCGTACAAAACAGCAACGCAGAGAACTACACGCTTCACGCCATTTCTGGTCGTTTATGGTCGAGATGTCAGAACTATGCTAGACCCTATGATTCTGTATTAGGGCATCGACAAGCCCGGCCAGTTAGCCCCCGACATCAATGAGTAGATTCAGCACGCTGAGGAAGCACGTCAACTGGCCCTTGTGCACATCAGAACTCAACAGTGCGCACATGCAAAGCGGTACAACATCCGCCATCGAGAAGTTAATTATGAACCTGGTGACCAATTTTGTGTTTGGACACCCATTAGGCAGCGAGATCTCAGTGAGAAATTCTTGAGGAAGTACTTTGGACCTTTCAAAGTACTCAGACGTGTGAGCGACGTCAACTACGAAGTGATTCCGGATGGAGGCTCACCATCAGCCCAGCGCAGGTTACCACGCTCAGAGACTGTACACGTCGTCCGCCTAAAACCATACTTTACGTGGTGATGCGAATTTTCTTCGTGTGCCAGTGAACTCTTTATGTGAACAGTTAATGCTGTTTATTGCTGATTGCCGAGCCCAGGGTGCATTTTTTCTCGTTCACTACTTTGTTTAATGTTTGCTTATGTTGCCTATTTCAACCGACTACTGTACACATTTTTCTTGTGCGTCGGGTCGATGCTCTCTTGGGGAGAAGAGTAATGCCACCTGGTGTTCTGTACCAGTAAACAGTGAGCCAGTTCGGTGCCAGTGAACGAAGAAGACGAAGACGAGCAACCCGTGCCAGTGGAGACGGCCTTCTTTGCGTCTCAGATTTTGACAGTCGCGTCTCCTTGTACGTTTCTTCGAGCTCCTAGCGCGTGACAATATATAATGTTTATAAAATTGATAGGCAGCACTACTAATAATGTTTCACAAAGATTTGCGTCTATTTGACAAGTACTTACAAGACCTGGCGTAGAATTGTAGTGAAATGCTTCATTTCCACGCAAAATGAATGGAGTCGGTTCCAGCTGTGACCCTGACATTTGCTTTTTAGTTCGTCGGGTGGACGGTATTGATGATGCATAATTCGTGAGGATCGTGCGTTAAAATTGCTATGTGTTTTCTCGTCGTTCCTAGGTAGATACTAAGTGTCAATCAGCTACGGCACATACTCCTTTGCACATACCCGCCCGTTGGTATGTGGCACTGTCTGGCGGGAAGTGTTTGAAGACGGACGTGACGGGATTGTTACATTATTCATCTCCTGACCAGTGCGTCATATTCGTCAAACTATTACCCTCCCATGGTGATTGTGGCTCACGCCAAGATAAGGGGGTGACTACGTGAGCACCCAAACGTAAGAGGCAGGGTGGATAGATAGATATGCTCAATGTCACCGAATTTCACTGAGAAATGCTTTGCATTAAAAAAAACACGCACAGGTTTAGTCGCCATCACATTAGCCACGTACATCGCCTTGACATGAACGTAAGGGCAACGTATGCATTAACCCATACTGGTAAATCTGCGCCACGTGGTTTTATTTGATTGAAATGAAACGTTGAATAAAACATTGGCGTTTGACTCAAACACGTTGACAAGCATGGTGTCACGAGACACACATTTGTTACAGCGGCACAGAAGAAAAAATTCACGAAGTTCAGAGCGCATCGTGGTTCTTCGCTTTGAGCCATTGAAGCCATAGCTATAACAGACGGCGAAGAGACTGCAGTAGCACGGATAATTGGGCTAATTGGTGTTGGTTCATTTTTCAACTGTGTAAGGGTGCGCACACAGACATGGACACTGGAAGAAGAAAATGCGCACAACAAAGGCGCTTTTGTTGTGTGCATTTTCTTGTTCTAGTGTCCACGTCTTTGTGCGCACGCTTATTCAAATAAAAGGTGAGCCAAGAAACTGATACTCAAAGTTTAGTTTAAGAATTTCAAGCAACACATAAAATGGGATTATTTCTCCACTTTCGTTCTCTGAAACCGCAAAAGAATGGTTTCTTTATTTTAAACATGAAGTCAAACGTGGTACAATTTTTTAGTACAACAAAAAGTAACGCACAGAAGCACCGACTTCGAGACATGTAAACTACAGCGTATTGGACCCCGAGAAAAGCGTGGTGGGGAAAGAGATTTTAATAATTACGATGAAGCTGAACTTCGTGCTTTCAGATGTTTTTATCAAGCTTTGGTTTCCCTACCTAAATAGAAATGCTACGTTGCAAAATATTATTTACTTGTGTCAGAATTCTTACCATTCTTTAAGAAATACTTCTATTTAGCGCGTATGCACGGAAAATAAAGGCATTGTGGCCTCGCGGTGGGGCCTATATTTATTGTTAGGTTGTCACTGACTATAGCCCATTCGAGTCTCCAAAAGTGCTTCTCTCAGCTGTGGTTCAAGCAAATTAACCCAGCTCCGACGGGCCTGGTCAGATCCTTGCAGCAGTTTCAAACGCACTGCCTTGAGGTGGTGACAAGTCAAGTTCAAGTCAAAGAGTACTTTTGCATCGTTGCCCATGTGCCAGGTTTGGGTGCACGTTAAAAAAGCCCATGTGGTCGAAAGTTCCGGAGCCCTCCACTATGGCATCTCTCATAATCATATGGTAGTTTTAGGACGTTCAACCCCGCATATCAATCAATCTGCTCCTTTATTTGAAAGAGGGATGACCCCAGTAGTCGTATCACTCCTTTGTTTTCTGATCCTCGGTATTGCGCTTTTTCTTCAGCACTCCGGTGTTTGCACTGCAAACCTTTTCAATGTGACATGCAAAGCTGAGCAAAAACTGTGGAACCTTTGGCTTCGCCTTTCAGAGTTATATGTGATACCATATCCCTAGAGTGTACTTTAAGGACTCAGTGCACAGGTTTTGTTGTGTGATGTCACTCGAGAAGTTTAAAATATAGATTGGTACAATGTAATCTGTAAAGTTGAAAGTGGCGTGTGTCAGTGAGGTTTCAGAATATGATTGCATTCTCCCTAATGGATGGCGTGGTTTAAAACCGCGAGCCAAAATGCGCGTAAAGTGTTTTCGGTGATTTATTCACATGTTCGCAAGGAAATGCGCACATTATAGTGTGTGTCTACTACAAAATTACTATGATAACCCGTTTTTCTAACACCCTAGGACAATGTACGCTTGTGACATGTAATGTGACTGCCATATTGTGTGTTCTTATAAAGGATGAAGGTTATCTTTGATGTATTTACAAGTAGGTTTGTGACTCTCTAATAGAACAACTGCTTGCCATATAAATGGCATGATTTCAATACTTACTAAGATCCATATATATTTTTTTCAATTTATCATTGTGTTTGTATCTTTCCCTATTTTTTGGCCATGAACGAGACGGTGATTTTTCGATCGACACCGGATGCTGCTGAGACGCTGATGAGTACAGACGCGAGCGCATCAAACTCCGTATGGCCCGTACTTTTAGATGTGGAGCATTCATTCATTCATTCTTACCTCATTCAAGACAATTTGCAATTGTCTTAGGGAACGTGGAAAAAGGCCCGAAGGCAGACTCTAACACTGCTTACAAACATAGGCCCTTGGTGACATCCGGATGATAGCTTTCAACAGTTCAGTTAGTTTTATATTAGCATTTGCCTTTTTACAACTTATGCAACTGATATAAAACTAGCTGTATTTGTCGTGTAGAGTTCTTTATTTTGCTTTGGTCTAGTTTCATCCCCTGCTATTGATAATTTTTATGTCTTATTTTATCAGCAGTATTGACATCATGTTATGTAATATTTGTATTGTTACTGTTAATTAAGCTCATTAGTAGTTGCTGACAAATTAGCACCTCTTGCTATACTTATGAGTGCGAAGCATTTCTTGCAGACTTTTAGCGTATCTATCTATCTATCTATCTATCTATCTATCTATCTATCTATCTATCTATCTATCTATCTATCTATCTATCTATCTATCTATCTATCTGTCTGTCTGTCTGTCTGTCTGTCTGTCTGTCTGTCTGTCTGTCTATCTATCTATCTATCTATCTATCTATCTATCTATCTATCTATCTATCTATCTATCTATCTGTCATTCTGTCTGCCTGTCTATCTATCTATCTATCTATCTATCTATCTATCTATCTATCTATCTATCTATCTATCTATCTAGTCGCCTACGAACTTTAGCTCTCCTGGCCGTTTGATAATGGTATCGATACGAAACTTGATATGTCATAACACGACTGTATTGCCAAATAACTGACTAGTAAAAACAAGACAATCATGATATGTATGTGACCAATGTCATGATGTACATTTCATTATTCTGCAGCTCTTGCGGTGGTTTAGTTCACATGGCATGTTACAAAACTGGTATGATATGACATGATTGCATGTCGAGCACGAGCGACAGACGCAAACATGAAAATCATGACATGCATGTTGTGTAACAACATGACTACATGATGCCACGCTCATGCATGTGCACGCGGCCATTTCGGTGGCTTCACTTATAACGAATTTGATATAACGCAACGTGAATGGATGATGAAGGTATGATACTGGTGCAGACATGATAAACACGAGATGCGTGTCATGTAACAACATTACTACATGCTACGCTCACGATGCGCCCGCGGCCGTTTCGCTAGCTTCATATGTACCAAACTAGGTATTGCGTGGCGTAAATGGACGACATAGGTAAACGACACATCCAAACATGATAATCACGACATGCGTGTCATGTAACATTATGACTACATGCCACACTCATGATGGGCTCATGGCCGTTTCGCTAGCTTCACATATGCAAAATTCAGTATTCCGTGATATCAATGGATAACGAAGGTATGAGACTGGTGCAAACATCGTGATCATGAGATGTGTGTCATGACTGCATACCACAGTCAAGGCACCAATACATTTCGACGTGACGTAGTGCGCGTGCTCGCTGGCCGGGTTTCGTCGCGTCACGCCGGCGTTGCCACGCCAGTCGCCGGACCTGACATATGCTCACGGGCGTGCGCTGCACAGCGTTCCTTAGACGCATGCACGTTTCGGCGTGTCTGGCGTTCTCCGTCGCGAGAAGATAGAGACGCAATATTATCTTGGTAATGACTTCGCGCGAATTGCAGCATGTCGCACTTCGCACTGGTCGCCGCCGGGCCGCGCCGACGGACGCTGGTGGTGCCGGTCATACCTGGCGTCAGACTATAGAGTGCTCGCGTTTTACTAACGTAGCGTCGCTTTGTCCTGCGTACTCGCCCGTCAACGCTACACTGGAGTATATTGGGACCTTGATGATGCGCTCGCGGCTATTTCGCTAGCTTCACATTTACCAATCTTGGTGTTACGTGACGTCAATAGATGACGAAAATATATGACTGGTGCAAAGATGATAATCTTGACACACGTGTCTTGAAAAAAAATTGCCCGCAGCTTCCCTCGGGGGAACACTGAGGAGGATGCGGAGCATATAATTGGTTAACGGGGTGTTAAAGTGCGACTTACTTGGGTCGATGGCTAAATTGGTTAACGTGGTTGTGAAATGGGGTGTTAAATTGCGACTTACTTGGGTCGATGGCTAAATTGGTTAACGTGGTTGTAGGAGGGGGTGTTAAATGAGTGAACACGTACACACGTATGCGAAAGGGCGGCGCTGGTCGAAGGAACGTCGATCATTGTGTTTGTGGATTCGTTGGAATTCATTTCACCGCGACCTTGGACGTCGATGCGCCGTACAAACCAACCGACGAGCGGCAACTGAGCGAGCGAGCGCCGACCTTGAGTATATATACGGCTCGACGGCGCATGCACTGTCAGCTGTTGAATGTTCTCGAAGCGCGACGCCACATGCGCGTCCACTGGAGAATCAGAAGAATTGTAGATGTCGAACGCGGTGTGTAGAGGAGGAAGGGTGCACAGATGGTGGAGGAGTGAAGCACGCGCGGTGTGTAGAGGAGGAAGGGATGCACAGATGGTGGAAGAGTGGGCGACGGCGCGACGGCGCATGCGCGCGTGTCAGCTGTCGAATGTTCGAGAAGCGGTGCGGACGGCGCGGACGGCGCGGACGGCGCACTACAAGGCGCGAGTATAAGATGCTTCCGCATCTAAAACATGACAACTTACCATGCTCATAGCGTTCTCACGGTAGTTTCACTAGCTCCACTTATACTAAATTTGGCATCATTTGATGTGAATAGATGATGAAGGTAAACGACACATCCAAACATAATAAACATGACATGGAAATGATGTACGGCATCATTTACCCCCACCTTGTAAGAGTGTGCTGATTATAAAGTGACATATGAACCTTTCTCATTAGTGCTTCGCATATCGTTCGGGCATCGCATACTGTACGTGTGATCTGTCATTTTTTTCATTGAAAAACAGTGGACCTTTTTAGGAATGGCACTGGAAACGTGCTCACAAAAAAGCAGTGAATTCGCAGCTTAATATGGTAAGGATGGATGGAAAGTCCTTTATTTAAAAATGAAGGAGGGGGCACAGGACCTCTTTGGGGATAAGCAGGTCTTTCTAACTGCACTACTAGTTCACAGTGTCAGGGGTTTTACACTTGTCGTATTCACTGTAAGTTGTACTGAGGTGGTATAGTGTTAGTAGTGTGGTTTTTCGGACCCCCTAAACTACTCTGATCAGGCCACTCTGACTTCCATATTGGGCAAAGAGTAACTGCGTGTCCGGGTCTGATCAGGCCGCTCTTACTTCCTTATTGTGCAAATAATAACTGTGTGTCCGGGTCCGTAAGGAGCACTCCACAATAATTTGTGGTTTGCAAAGCTTGTATGGCCATTCGCTCTTTTTCTAATGCGGAACACTGCCACAGTAAGTGGTGAAGGTCTGTGCGGCAGCGCAGCCCTGAGTGATTGCACGTCACTGTCGCAATGTTCGGTTGTCGCCATTTTGGGAAAGCGTATGTTCTGTATGCAGAATTCGCATAGACCTTATTAATGAAGACTTCTTAAAATCGCAAAAGCGGACATTTGCTGAAAAGTAGGACTGGTGGGGTAACCTGCGCAACGCGCTTTTTTACTAGCATGATGCAGGGACCTGCGTAGTAGTGCATTGTGGCTACCGAGGGAGATATTTGACTTAAAAGCTCATACAGGTTCACCCTGAGGGGTGATGGCAGGGTGGGTGGTCGACCCAACTGCCACCTGCGGAGGCAGCAGCGGCGTGTGCCGCCGGATAGCCCCTGGGCACACCCGTATGCCCCGGCGCCCAGATAAGTTCTGTTGGCCTGACGACTTTTTCAGGCCTACGAAGGATGCTTTGATAGAAGCAGCTGTAGCGTCCTCCGGCGCGGGGTGAAATATTTCTGAGTAGGCAGCGTGCGAGTCGGTAAAGACACAAAGGTGTTTCTGTATAGTGTATGGGATGCTTGCAGTCACTCACCATATGGCAGGTAGTTCGACATGCATAGGGGTACCGTTCGGTAGATGGCACCTGCCGGCCCCAGTGTAGTCGGTGGTTTGCACTCAGATCCATGCTATACAAGCTTCGCCATTGGAGAGGGCAGCATCCGTGTATATGTCGATGGTATCTAAGCTCGCTTCCCTCAGTTGTCGCGTGGCAAGAAACTGGCGGGCAGTATTATTGTGACAAGATATGGGGTGACGGAACAGTCGAGAGTCTATGGAGTTTCCCATGGGGGTAAGGACAGATTAAGAAGAGGTGCATCATCATGCCGCTGACAATCCCAGGCCAGAAAGCGACGACCTTGCTGCGTGTTTTCCAGGAGGATGGGGTATCGAGTGTGGACTTTACGGATGACATCTTGCAGAGGGGTCAAGCCCCCTGCGCTTTCAAGGGCGGATATCTTAGTGTGTTTATGGAGCCCTGTGATGGTACGGAGAGTAGCCTGATGAAGGCGTTGCAAGTTTAGGATGTCCGTTGGGGAGAACGTGTATACAGGTGCACCGCACAAAATCTTTCCTATGGCCGCCGCTCTTGCGAGGGTGCGGCAGGCTTGTTGTCGTGCACCTCTGTATTTGTTGGACAGACGACGTATCATGTATTATAGCTGACCATGCCTGCTGTGGTCCACGTACCGACTTTTGTGGGCTGTTACAGCTGGCTATTGGTAAACCTAAAACTGATTTGTCCGTTTTTCATTGTATAGTGTGTGATCCAATATGAAGCGAGATGCACGTTTTCTGGTTGGTGCGGTTCTTGGCGTTTATGCTTATAAGTTCTGTCTTATGTGGAGCCAGCTGCAGGCCTACTCTCTTAAGAGTGAACTCTAAACTAAGGAGGCCTGCCTGCAGCTTGGCCTATATTGATCCTTTTTCAGAATAATCTATTGCCTCTGTTCATATAGTACTATCATCGGCTGTCACAGAACGAGCGCTCAAAAAGGGCGCGCCGCCAAATTCTCGCAACGAAACGCGAGAGATACGCCGCAAGGTCAACAAAAAAAGAGAAAACAAGCATTCAAGGGCTCCCCGGGCGCGCGACCCTCCCCTCTCGGAAGCGTAGGTTCACCCATGAACCTCCTCACCTCACATGGGCGGCCGAGCAAGCACTCGAATGTTCTAGATGGAAAGGGGCGTGGTGATGCCGGGTTGAGTCATCCGTCACGGACAGCATCCGAACCGTCTCGCCCTCTCGCCAGTCTTCGCTGCGTATCGCGCCGACGAAACGACGAGAACTTTCTGGAATCTCGCGCGGAAGGTATTTATTGGAGCAGCCGAGGTGAGAGATGAGGAGAAGACGAAAGTTAGCGCCAGAGCGCGTAGGGATTCCGCCGCGTAGTCGGCGACGGTTTTGTCCGTAGGGACAAAGCAGGAGAAGACGAGGATTTCCACCTGAGGGGTGAAGGCTCGAGCTACAGGCTAGAGCGTGTGTTTACCGCTATCGAGCGAAGACGCGTGGCAACAGCTGTGTGTGCGAAGCCGGCGTGTTTCCGACAAAGAAGTTTGAAGCTTGGAGAGTGGCCAATTGAAGACGCGAGGTTTTCTGGAAGAGAAACTTCGGCGAGGTTTCCTGGAAGAGAAAATTCGGTGCAGCGGAACGACAACAACGCTGGACTTTGAGTGAGTGATTCTCGGAAGAGTATCATCCAGACCTTTTTTCCAAGAACTTCGAACTGTATAGGTTTTCTATCTCTTTAGTCTTCAAGTGTCTTGGTTGTTCAATGCATGCGACTGCATTGTAGTGCGTATTGTTGTCTGTGTCCGTTGTTTCGAGTGTGGCTGATTGTACTGTGTAGTACGTTGTTTGACTGGTGACATATTGTATGCAACTATTGTGGAGTGTGCATACTTGTGTATTGTTTTTTTATCTGTCTATATTGAGAATATAATTTTGTGTTGTTTATCAACTCTCCGCTCTGACTTGTTCTTTGGGCCACAGCCGGCGTCCGCTGGCGCGCCAAAAAGCACCACTTCTAAATTGTCCACGCTTTCGTGGTGCGGTTCGGGGGGCCGATACTTCGACCCCTGGAATTAGCCCAGCGATCACCTCCCAAATTAATGGGACCTGTGTGACATCGGCATAGATCGCGAATCTAGCCATGGTGTCCCGTTCAAGGTTTTCTTCTACACTTCTCATGGCCAGAATAAACAGCGTCGGTCCGAAAATAGATCCCTGTTGAACACCTCTCTCCATGTACTAAGTCTTCGGGCTCCATTCAGGTGATGCACCGCTTAAGCGAATGGGCCGAGTTGCAAGGAAATTTCGAATCCATGTCTGCGCATGCTGACTTGAGTAGCGCCTAGCTAGTTCTTCAAGAATGGCGTTATGGTGAACATTATCGAACGCTTTCTGCATGTCGACAGCCAGGAAGTAGTCAGGCAACATCTTTTTTGAGGTACCATTGATAACGCGCCGTAGCAGTCAAAGGCAGTCAAATGTGCGTAAGTTAGGGCGAAAACCCGCCTGGGCTGGATGATATCCAGGCCAGGTTATCTCAAGATGATGGGACATGCGCGCGTGAATCATGCATTCAATGAGCTTACATAACGTAGATGGTAAAGATATTGGCCGGAGGTTCTTGCAGAAGGTCTTCTCTTTGCCAGGTTTAAGAATAGGATAATTCAGAGACAGCTTAAGGTTCTCCGGAACATTTCCTTAGGCCTAGAGGTCATTATATACCGCCAAAAGTGCATCCTGGGCTTCATATTTGAAGTGGCAGAGTTCTTGCCATGTGATTTGGTCGTGGCCAGGCACCGATGGAGGACGCTCGTGTTTGTTAACTGCTAGCATTTCTCCCATGCTAAAAGGCTGATCGAGATTCAGATTAAGTTGCGTTATGATGCAGGCTTTAGGAGGTGCAGGCGGAGTGAGTGAAGCATGAGGAAAGAAAGTGGTAATAACTTTGTTTTCTACAACTGGCGGATCTGCTTTGAGGAACAGTTCGGCTAGGGGAAGGTTGCCCTTTCCTTTCCCGCTGAGGCTACAAAAAAATGCGCCCAAGTCCTTGGAGCCCCGGTACACAGCCAAGGCGCTCGTAGGTGGATTGCCAAGCTTCATTTTCAAGTTGGAGGGTATATTCTTTCATAAGCTTAAATTGGCGCTTAATTTTCATAATGTCCGAGTGTCGTTTGCCGTGCGAGTGGTATCTTCTGACTAAATTTTCTGTTGTTTTCCATGAATTGTCTAAATTGTTATCTATCTGTTGAGTTTGATCTTCGTATGGCACTGTTTCGCGTGCCACTTCACGGGCCTGTTGAAAAATGTCCAGAAGGCCCTCAACTCTCGAGAAGGATCCAGAAACACTACTAAAAATGTATTCCAATTAGTCATCGTTGTTGTTGTTTTGATCCGGAGGCATTTTCGGTGAAGGGCCACGAATATCGGGAGATGATCACTGCCCCATGGCTGGCTGGAGACTTTCCAGTGCCGTACAAGTTGGGGGCTGGCAAGGGTAAGATCTGGGGTTGTGTCATTCTGCGCTCTATGCAGTCCTATTCTTGTAGGGAAGTCGGGGGCGTTACAAATGTCTGCGGAAGAGAGTTAAATGGCGTCGTAAAGATATTTTCCGCGTTTATACGGCTTTTGGGCACCCCAAGGAAAGTGATAAGCATTAAAATCACCTCCAATGAGCAGAGAGAGGTTTTTAGATGCTTCATCGAGTGTCTCCAGTCTTATGTATTTTCCGACTGAAATATTTCCTGGGCGAAAATACGCAGACGCGGCCACGGAGAGCTTTTGGCCAGGAGGGCAAATTTTAACTGCTACTACTTCGCGAGCATTACAACTGAGATCAAGAATGTCCAATTGAGTGGCTGGGAAGTCTTTACGCACCAGAAGCACTGCCTGGTCTTTGGGAAGCTGCCGCTTATGTTTGATGGTTGTTGTCTGAAAAGCATGGTAACCAGGAAGCGAGCACGTGACGCGCGTCTCCTGGAGAAGGAGGGAAAAGGGGCGATGCCTTTGAACATAATTACGGATAGTGGAGCGCGTTTGGTTAAAAATACGACCATTCCACTGCACCCCCTGAGCAAAAGAACTCAAGAGGAAGGCCCTGTTTTGCGGCGCCTATTGTCATCGGCAAGGACATTGCGCTGCAGTTCATCAAACATATTTTGAAACCGAGTTTGCATGGTATTAATGGCTGTGTTACAGTGGTAACCATCTCTGACCGAATCACATTCTCCAGCTTACTAGACTCTTAAGCCCATTTTTTGTCGCAGGAGTCCAATATTGTGGCAGTAGGTGGAGGCCTTGTCCATGACCGGTTTAGAACGACGTGTCGGAGAACGGCTGTTTCTTTTATTTCGAGACTAACTGCGGCTTAGCATTGGGGAGCGATTCCCTTTCGGTTGGTCCAGCATGTGGTCGCGAAGTCTGTTATTTTCCTGCCGGAATTCCTGTACTCTTTCGCGAAGGCTGTTGATAAGCTGAGTCAGATCGAAAGAAGCGGCTGTTTGAGCCCAGGTTACTTTCTGAGGCGTCAGAGGAGTACACTGTGTGGCAGATGTCGTATATGATGAACCATTAGTATTGCGAGGAAGGGCTAATTCAGATATATTTTGTTCAGGATAATGAGGGCTGAGTGAGGCGTATGTGGACGCTCCACAAGACACGCAATGAGGAAACTGCTTACAGTTTGGGTCGACCTCATGCGGAGCGTTGCCACAGTCCCGGCGTACCGGCGGGAAGGAACAGTATTTGGCAACATGGCTCAAATGATGACAGTTGGAGCATGTCACTGGGCGAGGCCAATATTCTTGAACACGGATGACTTCATATTCAAACACAAAGCGTTTCGGTATGGAGTCTGTGTCAAATGTCAAAAGCAGCAGCTGCGTTTCACCAATAATGCTTACATCGGTGATTGTTGCCTGTTCACAGCGCAGGTATGTTTTGATGTACTCAATTGTTAGGCTGGGTCTGATTTTGATTACCCCACGAGAGCTGCCGACTACGTATGGCTGAAAAGGCAATGTGTTGACATCAATTACTCGCACGCTACCATTGACTGTTGCCACTAAGTGCGAAACTGTGCATAGTTTGCGAAAATTACCTTCGTCACGAAGTGTGATCCGTTCGCAGTTACAGGTTATGTCAAAGCGGACAATTGACATTTCTGCAATAAAAGTTCGCGGAGTGCTTTGATCTATGGCGTCTGTAAGTGCTTGTTTCGCAATGTATGTCACATGCACTCTGTTTAGCGGCCTGATCAAAACAGTATAGCGGGGCCGACTCACCCGTTCGGCATGCAGCCTGTTCGGTGACACTTGGCGTAGGTAGTACAAGGCGTTATTCTTTTGTACCCCGTTGTAGAGAAGTTCGTTGGTGTCGGTAGAAGAACCCGCTGCCATGTCGTTTACACGAGGTCCGGTAGACGATTGTGATGACAACGTAGACTGCGTTGCATCCATTGTCTCGTTTTCGTCAGATAGCGTTGTGAAATGGCTTGAGTTCACTGAAACGCTTGTGCATGCTGTGGTCGTTTTCATTGTAGGAGTCTTGAGATTCGGATTGAAACGCGCCGGGCGTAACAGGTTCACCAGCCACGGCATGGTCGCGCGGACGCACGGTGAACGCGGCCGCCGGCGCCTGTGCCATAGGCCAGTCCATGGTGTTAGAGTAGGTTAGGTGGAGCGACGCTCGGCCTCCACCGCGCCGCCTCCCCGCCGAACACGGAGGCGCGTTTCGCATTTTTTCCGAAAGGCAGCGCTGGGTGTATCAAGGCTTCAGGTCAGCCGCTTAAATGGGGGCCGCGTCACTTACAAAGCTGCATTTGCGAGAATTCTTCAACTGCTGGCCGTTCGTTTTTTATCAGGGTAACCACACATATCACTCTGATTTGAAAGTAAATTCACAACATCAAGAAAATTCAGTGGCGGTAGCCAACAGATGGAAACACATAGGAAATATAGATTCTGTGAACAGTGAATATGAGAGTGCAGGTGAACACGAATTTGAAAAATATTTTAGCTCGTGCACAAATAATTCCACCGTGGCAAATGGAGTGAGGCCGCCATGACGAACTGGCTTAGTAATCACTGGGTTAGCAGCCGAGCACCTTAGCTCACGACTCTAGAAGAGCATCTGCTCCTCTAGAGTCACGTCTGGAGGGACTGAAACAGAAACTAGACGGCTTAGTGGAAGAAGAAGCTGAGTGTGAGAATGTCTTTTCGGATATACCCTCGTCAGATAATGTGACCGAGTGTATAATTTATTATGTGGTAGGATTTTTGTGCAGGAAGATATTGAAGAACACGACTTGTCAACAATGCCGCAATGGCTTGGCAGCTACAAGTAAAGCAGTGTCGAAGCCTGAAGCTGCATTAGTAGCCTGCAAGATGCGAGGGGGACTGGTACACCCGAGCACTTGCCTGTTTATGTTCTTAAAGGAAGTTGAAGCAATATTTTGCAAAATGCTGGAGAAAAGCACGCACATGACAATAGACTATGTAGTAGAAAATTCCATGTTATCATTTTCCTGTCATGAGCACAAGGTGGATATTATGTCGAAAGTGCTTCATGATTATGTTAGAGTCAGGATGAGGCAATACTGTAAGAAACTGCGGAAGGTTGAAGCAGACAAGACGCAGAAGCTACGAAAGCTTTCGAAGCTTGTCCAGTGTGTTGTGACTTTTATCCTGTCAGTGCATGTTGTGCTGGTACAGATGATGCACTGTCGAATGACTAAAGTGTTTTTTTCTTTTTACTATCACCTTGTGTACTATCCTACATTCTTTCGTATCATTTAGCCGCACCACAGAGTACTCGAGCTAAAGCCGCTTTTTCAGGCAAAAATATGTAAATTTTGTAGATCGTGCCAATACTGTGATAAAATTCTTGGCGCACCAAAACGTATATATCTTGCAGTCTGTTTATTTTGAATATATTAAAGAGCGGCCATCGGTCACAAGCTGTCACCCACTTTATTGCATTCGCTTTCAATCCTGCATTTTCGACCTGGGAGCGGCGCGTCCCTTGCTACTGCACGCCTTGAAAGACCTAAATAGAGTTATTATATTCCATTGAAATAAAGAGTTCGTTTTCTCGCAGATGTTTACGGAATTTTCAAATTATCGGTTCGTAATAAAAGATTCTGTAGCGTCACTTTATCTCATATGCGAAATGCCCCTTACGCATGATACCTGCTTTTTATATGATCTGACCGCAAATACACCAATTATTCTGTCGAGGGCAAATGAAGGGTGAATTCAACACGTGCTACACAACTGCATATTTACTTTTGTAGACAAATGCGGGAACGATCGCCTAGCCCACGTTGTTTCCGAGGCCGAATGGGGTGTTTATGAGCTTCACGCTGCATGCCGAACCGTCAGGCGTCAAACACTACAAAGTCTTTATATTTAACATATGACATTACACTACCACATAATCCTCACAGGGCCTTGCGACATCGCTAAACACGCTAAAACAACGAATGTTAGAAGCGTCAGGTATGCGCTGGGTATAGCCAGGCGGCCTCCGTCCCGCGTGCGCCTCCTTCCGGCAAGATAGGAAAAGAGGTCCCCGATTTCTCCTCACTCCTATGCGCCGTCCTTCCACCTAAACTATTCTAACACCGTGGGCCAGTCCGAAGCTGCTCACCAGGCTTAGGGGTGTCAGTTCAAAAAACGCAGAAAAAAAGAAAAAAAAGGTTCTCAAAAAACACTGTCTGTGCGCAAGGGCTCACAGTGTAACTGGGATTCACTCCTGCAGCAACAAACCGGGGTGTATCAGCAGAAAAAAACTAGTCAAACTGACCAGAAAACAAGGAGCCGAGGTCAGGCATGTCTTCCATCGTTGGGCGCTCAGCATCGCCCCCGTCTCTCTATTACGGTAAAAAAAAATTTCTAGGTCTGTAACAGAAAAACACTATTTATTGCACGTATCAGTGTGTTGCATACACATAAGACAAATGTTTGTGCAGCGAAAACTATTCATTCACTTTTACGACAAAACATCTCATCTGTAAGGTCTTTGCTGCAGACTGAATCTTTTTTGCTGAGCGGACAGTCCTTCCTGAAAACCGCTTGAGAGCATGCTTTGAGGCATTCAGGATCAGAAGGAACATTGTATAATATTACATATTCTTGCAACGTTGAATAATGTGACCGGGAACCAATGACGAAGCACCTTCTTCCCATATTCACTCACTACGTGAACGAAATCTTTCCGAGGATTTCATTCATGGCTCCTCACCAGATCACAAGTTAATTTCGCAGACTGGAGTAATAAAACGCCACTTATTACTTCATAAAACGCGCCAAAAACACGCTAGCAACTGAAATGGCCAAATGACTCGTTTTTTTTTCTGTGAATTGAAAACGCTACGCTTTCAGAATGCCGGCTTTGCCACCAGCCTCACCGGTTGCTATAGCAACAGTGCGTGAACATTTTTTACTGTTTTCAAGCTGCACTGACTTGCGGATAGGTGCGCTGCCTGTAGCGGTTCGACGGACGCGCGTCTGTGTTACTTCATTTGGCCGATCGCGTATAATCAGAAAGCCCAGAAGCATAAAGTTTCATGCAATAGACGGATGGATGGAAGGATCGATACGGCTGTACCCTTTAAAACGGGTGGCGGCTAACGCCACCTAGTCGCAATGCTTAGTGAACGAAAACTAGATTTATCTTTTTTTTTCTTTAAATAGTGAAGTTGAGGACTGATACTCGTGCCTTGACTTTAGCCATCAATAAGATAACCTCCTTCTAGGTAACTCTAGCCGCTTAAAGTCAATTTTGCTTTCTCTGTCTCTAAACCGCAGTGCTTTGAAAAACTATGTGCCACCATCCTGAACTATAGGGTGAAGCCCTTTACAGAACATTATCAAGTGTACGACAGTTTTCTCTTTCTCTCCACATGCACTGCATACCGTGTCTACCCCTTTGTATTTAGTCTGATTTTCTTTGTTCGCAATAATCCCGTCCTGGCTTAAAACAGTAAAGAACTACCCCGAGTATTATCATAGATCCATTCCTTGGCAATTTCTTGCTTAAACGTTCAATAGATCTCTTGTGCGGACTTCCTAATCATGCCAATTCTCCACATATCGGTCTCCGTTTCCTTCACCTTCTTCTTAAGTGATAGTTCTTTTTGGTTTGGCCTTCTGCTGTTTATTTAGTATTTACCTGTATATTTCTGGTTCATTTCCACCATTTTGTATCGACATTCTTCATGTACAAGTAGCTGAAAACCTTTTTTTTAATAAATGTATGTAAGGAGAGGTTGGTGCCAATGCGTGGCGCCGGAGCTGAATATCTTCCTAGCCCAACGCTCCTTCACCATTTCTCTTAATAGCTTCTCAAATTTTATCTTGCTGCTAGCTTCCCTGCCTTAAATGATGTCAATCCCTTATCACAATGTACTCCCTGATTTGGTGTATTCCCGTGAGCTCCTAAAGCAAGCCTACCTATTCCACGTTGATTAATTTCTAATCTTGCTTCAACTTCTGATCTCATGCACAAGACGGCATTGCCGAACGTCAGACGAGGAACCATGACCGCTTTCTATATACCTCTCACAACATCATACCTATTGTGATTCCACAGTGCCCTGTTTTTATCACTGCTGCATTCTTGTTACCTTTAGTCGTCACGTATATTTCGAATTCCCTTAAATACTCGGTTATATTGCTTACTCATACGTCCAGATATTTGTATTTATCTGTTATCTATAGCGTGACCGTCTGTATTCTATGCTCACTATCATCATTATCTATAAAAATCATGACTGCTAATTTTTCCTTACTGAATCATAAATCTAACCTATCTCTCTAATTACCGCACATGTACGTCAATCTCTGCAAATCTGATTTGTTGGCCGACATTAGCACTATATCATCTGCATACATCAATGCTGGTAGTGCCTGTTCAATGAACTTTCTTTGTTTGACGAAAGAGAGTTTGAATCCAAGTCCACTTACCTCTAATTTCGCCTCTAATTCCTGTAGGTTACATTATGAGTAACCAGGGTGACAGAAGACACCCGTGCTTAAGACCTGTTTTACCTCTGCGGGCTTGGGTACCTGTTTTTCCCACTTTGTAACTACCTTGTTACCTTTATAGATATTCTTTAAAAACTAGTGACTCCAACTTACACACTTAGTGTGTCCAGTATTCCCCACAAGTCCTCTTGAACCACGCTATTGTACGCTCCCTTGTTATCAAAAAATGCTGGAAACAGGGGCCTGTATTCCATTTCTGCTATTTCGATGCACTGCGTCAGTGAAAACAGACAGTTTCCAACCTCCCGTGTTTTAGAAACCCCTTCTGTAGTTCCCCCAAATGCCGACGCGCTTCGCCGCTTGTCAGTTTAACGACTACCGATGCTCCGATCACTGCTATCAGTGCAAGCTTGCAACTGTGATCCGACTTTCCGTTTACCGGGCACAGGTCCGCCCAAATAAACAGTATATTCTTCAACGTACTCTTTGCTTCTTCGTCGAAGTCACGACCCCCTGGTATCTGGTTCAGGCGCTGCTTCTTTGATGTTCCGCCCGCCCTCTTGAAGCCGTGAGCCTAGCCCAAGCGGCAAAGAAGACACGGGCGCCAAACCTGAACAGCGAACAAGCCACAGGCAGAGGGGACTACAACCAGAGTATGGGCCCCTCTCTGAAGCAACCAGGCAGACCCGGATCCCGACATCAACTACAGCAACCATGACCGCAATCGTGTAGCCTGCCCCAGTCATTCTCCGGCAGCCCAAGGAACCCCCAACGTTCCATGGATTGTCAGGCGAGGACCCGGAAAGCTGGAACGAATATACGACCAAGTCGCACCTTGAACAGCTGGGACCGCTAGGAAAACCTACGCCGCGTCCATTTCTACTTAGAAGATGCCGGGAAGACATGGTATGAAAACCACGAATCCACACTACGAACAAGGGAACACTTTCAGGCGACGTTCCTGCGCACATTCAAGAGCGTCGCCCACAAGGAAAGGGCTGTAACTTTGCTGCAGACAAGGGTGCAACTTCCTAATGAAAGCATAACCCTCTCCGTCGAAGAGATGACCCGGCTCTTTCGACACGCCGACTCCAACATGGCTGAGGAAAAGAAGCTCTGGTTCCTCATGCGCGGAGTCAAGCAGGAGCTGTTTGCGGGACTTGTTCGGAACCCGCCCAAGACTGTCAGCGAATTTCTTGCCGAGGTCACAACTATAAAAAAGGCGCTTGAGATGCGCACAACGCAATACAACCGCCACGCCTTATTGAACTGCGCTGATGCCCTCAGTACCGACATCCTGCGCGAGACGATTCGAGCGATCGCACGAGAGAAGCTGCGGAAGTTGCCTTCAACGCAGCCTAAAGCTAATTCAATCACTGACATTGTGCGCGAAGAAGTTCGGCAGTCGCTTGGAATCGCAGAAGCACCACAGCCTGAACTGGAAGCACTAAGCTACGCCACTGCAGTGTGCCGCAGCGCCCCTCCACGCATCGTCAGGATACAGCCCCGCCGCAGTTCTTCCGCCAGGCAACACCGCCACCACCACCGACGCCATACCACCCGCCGGCTGGCCAACGCTACACTTCAAAGAAGACTGACGTCTGGCGCACCCCTGACCACCGCCCACTATGCTACCAATGTGGTGAGGCCGCGCACACTTACCGCCGTTGCCAGTTTTGACAGATGGGACTGCGTGGCTTCACCGTGAATGCACCACGTCCGCAGCCAGGGGAACGGCCACGTGACATCGCCGACTGCCTGACAGAAACTCAATGGACACCACGAAGTCCTTCCCGTTCGCCGTCACCCAGCCGCCGCATGTCACCGCACCACCGGCAGTACTCTGGCCCAACGCGGCGTTGGTCTCCTAGCCCGTATCCCAGAAATTAAGGACAGTAACCGATGGAGGTGCGGTTGCTGTGCGACGAACTGCCGAAACTGCTCCTCCGACGACGACGCCACGACGGAGCTTTCTGAACACGATGCCAACCAGGCAAAGTCCTAACGGCAAAACCTCATTTACCGAAGGTGACCTGAAAACGCAACATTAAAGCAGCAGAACAAGCCGACGCAGCCGTGACCCTATGCCACGCCTTAACTGTAAAGCGAGACGGCGAACTAGCGACATCGACGTTCTTATTGACGGCCACAGTGTGACTGCTATCGTCGATCCTGGAGGCGACTATTCCGTCATCAGTGGGATGTTCGCCACGAAACTGAAGAAGGTTTGAACAGCTTCGGAAGGCCCCGAAATCCGCACAGCCGCATGTCATCTCGTAACGCCTGCAGAAATCTGCAAAGCGAGAGTCACCATTAACGGTCGTATTTATCCTGCAGACTTCGTAGTCCTACAGCGTTGTTCGAAAGATGTCAACCTTGGCATGATCTTCATATGCCTACATGGTGCTGTCATCAACCTAAATACAAAGCCAATAATATTATCCACAGAAGAAGCACTACCGCCGTGCACGCCATCAGGAAACCATGCCTTGAGTGTGCTGGAAGAACAAATCACCATTCCGCCTTGCTCCAGCGTCATTATTTCAGTCGGCACTCCTAAATCACCTGACTTGGAAGGCGTCGTTGAAGGCTGTCAGCATGTGTTGGTCACTCGCAATATTTGCGTCGCAAGAGGAATTGCAGAGCTGCGGGGAGGCAAAGCAACGGATATGGAATGGAATGAAAAAACTTTATTTCAGTCCTGCAGGACGCGCTTAGCGCGTAGCGGGCGTCTCCCACGTAAGAACCGACAGAGAGTACCTGGCGGCCGCTTCGTGGGCCTGCTTGACGGCCCATTGCTGGTCGGCGAGAAGTGAGCTCCTGAGGGACCTCTCCCACTTGCTTGAAGTAGAGTCGGGAGGAGTTGTTCTACACTCCCAGAGCATGTGTGCGAGTGTCGCTGTGTGTCCACATGATCGGCATGTGTCGCTTGGGTATGCATGAGGATAAAAACGTGAAGCGTGGCAAGGTTTGGGCACGTGTGTGTCTGTAGTATGCGTAAGGATAACGTCTGCGGTCGGTCAAGTTTCGTATGTGGAGGTGGAAAAATGCAGCGTTCCAGGTAAAAGTGCTTTGTTATATCATTGTACGTACCTGGTGCATCCCGATTGGTATCTAACCCCGCAAGATGGGGTTTCCTTGTGGCAGTGCGGTCGGTAAGTGCGCGCGCTGCATCATGCGCGATCTCGTTGAGGTTGGATAGGGCACCCGGCACCTGGCCGAGATGGGCGGGGAACCAGATGACAGTGTGGTGCTTCGGGGCACTCAGGTCCGCTTTGCGAAGAATACGTAACGCCTGGTCGGAGATGAATCCGCGTTCGAAGGCTTTGATGGCCGGCCTGGAGTCGCTGTAGATAAATTCCCGTTTGCTGACGAGCATAGCTATAGCTATAGCTATTTGCTTCGCTACTTCGGGGTTTAGGTGAGGATTGTGCCAGAGTTACGAGTTTGCTGAGCGGATGATACCGCGACCGCGGCGAAGGCTCGGTTGTTGTGGTAGGAGGCGGCGTCCACGAACGAGACGTTGTCCGCTTCCATGTCTATGCGCTTGAGAATGGCGGTCACCCGCGCAAGGCGCCTGCCTCTGTTGTATTCGGGGTGTATATTTCGTGGAATGGGAGCGATCATGATAAGGTCACGGATTTCACGGGGAATTAGAGTCAACTCAGGGGGGTTCCTGGCCCTCGACGAGAAGAATCCGAGCTCGCGCAGAATATGGCGGCCCGCCTCGGTGGTGGTGAGTCGGGTCAATGGCGCGCATTCCTGAGCTTCAGCGATCTCTGCTAGCGTGTTATGTACGCCAAGCTTGAGGAGTTTGTACGTTGGAGTGGTTATAGGGAGGCCAAGGGCTCGTTTGACCCCCTTGTGAATAAGCGCATTGAGTTGATCGCGCTCAGCTCGTAGCCATTTGTGTATAGCGGCAACGTAGGTAAAATGGCACAAAACAAACGCGTGTACGAGACGCAGCAGGTAGTCTTGTTTGAGCCCATGGTGCCTATTGGCTACTCTACGTACGAGTCGTATGGCATTCACAGTCTTCGTCCTGAGCTTGTGTACTGTTTGGGTGTTGGTCCCGCGGGACTCGATTATCATGCCGAGGACCTTGATGACTTCTACCGTAGGTACAGTACGACCATCTCTGGTGTCGAGGGTGATATTGCGTTCCGCCGAAGCTTTCCACCCTTTGGGCTTGGCACCCCGGCGTTTGGGCAAATATATCAACAGCCCCGACTTCGTGGGTGAGCACTTGAGACCGGTGTGCTCGAGGTAGGACTCGGCGGTGTCGATAGCCTCTTGCAGGGCGGACTCAATGAAGCCATCCGACCCTGAGGAGCACCATATGGTTACATCATCCACTTAGATAGTGTGATTTAGCGTGTGATAGCATAAATAGTGTGAATTGTGGTGGAAGAAATTACCCGATAGTACTCGCGAATTATTGTTGACAGATTTTGTAGACGCACTGTAATAATTATTCATTGCTTTTTTGTTTTCTTTGCTACGATTTCAATTTGTCAACATTGTATTTCATTGATGTAAATCTATCCCACTCCTTCAATAGCCCTGTATAAGGGTGCGGTATTTGAAAATAAATGAACAAATACATTTGTTCATGTTGGAAGACTTACAGACTTACCACGAATAAAAAAATATTTTATCAGAACTTTGCATGTTTAGTCTACACACTTTTCTGGTCGTTTTTAGCAACGTATTGCTTGACTAATTCAATTATTGCTCTAATTTTGCGTTACTTATGTAAAAGTCTGCGCATTACATCTTGATCATACTTAAATAGAGAACAGTTGGCAAATTATTTTCTAAAATAGCCTAATGTGTATGGTATTGTGCTTCGGTGGTCAGTGTTGTCTTTATTGCAATTTAATTAGACTTTTTTCATCTGCTTGCAGAGTGCGTTATATAGCCACTGCCTTTTCTACTTTCGCGGCTACCCTATTCATGTACATCCATGACGTTCTGACGAGTGCCCCTATAAGAGAACTTGTGTAGGGTCTTTTCCAGTGATGGTCACGTATCTATACAGGCCAGTGACTACTTCTCCTCGGAGTTTACGGACTGCGATGTCACTGCGAGTGACTTAACAAATAGATAGCGGTTACCATTGTTTAGTTATGCATGACGTAGATTAGTCGGCAGAAAAACGAATATTGTGGATTGAAGATGTGGCTTAGCACACATGCTATCTTGTGCAGCGGGCTCTTCTTGTGTCACTCGGAGAGGGGGGTTTTGAAGAAAGAGCTTTCAAGAATTTATAAGAGGTAAACTGCAGCGAAATTGAATGTGGTAGTACATACAAGAAATTGCAATATTCAATCCGTAGATATGTCGGCCAATGCTCATTGTGCAGTCTCGAGATGCACAGTCGCAGAGGTGCTAAATTGTGACAAGAAATAGATCAGCATGACTACTTTTTGCATTCATTGATCAAACTTTATAACTGTTTTGGCGTTGAATCAGCCAGTGGAGTATATTCAAGCATTCTCTGGCAGTCCGGCGAATAAACAAGGCGTCTCCGGTACAGTATATTCTCGAATTCTCGCACGCACTCTTTGCGAGGCCCTGTGGCTAGGGAAGAATTTCGCACTCGAAGTTCGTACCAACGAATGGGAGCTAGAAAAAAACAATAAAAAACAGCTGGAGTTCAGAATCAGGAACTATTATATATACATAGCAAATAAAGTGAAATTAACGTTAACTGAAGCTAAATTGTTGTGGCAGCATGAACTGGTCTTTTTTCACCTCCTGCAAGAATGTCACTTGGTGGATGAGATTTTTGTCCTGCTGCGTGAATTGCATATAAAGATCTCAATTTCATCTGTCTGCAAACAATATGCTGTAATAAAAGCACTTATAGTCGGACATCAATGAACCGGAAAAGTAGCCGAATACCGCAATACGAGAAGCGTGATGATAGCTATCATCAAATGACCATTCCATGATTACACTTTCACTTTCTTGATTACGTCAATCCTCAAATTATTCTGCATAACACCCATGAGAGAGCTACTTAACTCATCATTCGCGACTTCGTTCTCAATGTCACTACGGCGACAAAGGGCCATAAAAACTAGCCAGAAACTTCATCTGCCAAGCCCTCTCATTACGTATACGCGCACCTGACGTGATTTTTTTTTGGCTGGTGAAATGACCGGCAAACAAGTTTTATGCCACCATACTGACCACGTCGTATCCCAGTCGTGCCCTTAACAGCTTCCCTCGCATGCGAGTTGTGTGCCCATCGTGGCTAAAAGCTTTTGACAGCTTCCGTGACGTTCGAGGTTTGTAATACCGTGCGCATCGCATCGAGTCAAAATGAGCTTCCTCCGTCTGGGATCTGCGAATTACCAACAATATGGCAATAACTGATTAGGACTGTGATACGGACTAAGCCGCCTTGCTTCGTTTGTCTGGGATAGCGGTCTTCGGTCTTTTTCCTCACAAGTTTGCAGCGTTTAGCGCTCGGCACTCTCCATAAATCGATCGAATGAGCCGGATTGCTTCAAAATGGGACCCAGGTAACGCGAGCTTGGTAGCATTAAGCAATGTGTATGCAGCCCTGGACAAGGGTACATGTCATGTTTAGTTCAGCATGGGATCTCAGAAAACTGCGCTAATTAAGATGTCGCAAATAAGTAGAGGTAATTAGGAGCCGTGCAAAATTATTAGGAACTATGCAAATAATATTGTTTGCTATAAAATCCATTGACTGCGTCCAATTCACGACAACAAAAGTTGGCGGCGTTATTTTCTTCGTTTATTTTTTTTCCACAGTGAGCATAACTTAGAATTCTTTATGTGTACGAGCCACAAGTGCACAATGACAGTAAATACTCAGTGACATATTTGCTTAATAATATGAAGAGAAGAATACCTACCAATAATCACATGTGTACCTATCAACGTCGTCATAACCACTGCACAGCTGTGGTCGCGAGATACGAAGGGCACCTGCTCAATTTGGTAAAAAGTAGGCCCTGAAATGTAAAAAAAAACACACTTAGTTCACTTGTAATCCACTGAACCTTTTATCAGTTTTATTAGGGACGTATCGATACAGCACCCAAGAACGCGCTAAAACTGTTTACGTAACTTTAAACTATGACGGATATATTTGACCAGGTGTGGGTTCGAAATAGTTTGTACTGTACTTGCTTACTTCTTGCGCCAAAAAATTTTAGGACAATGGACGATACAGTCATGGACAAGGAATAAACGTCCAACTTAGTATGTTTGATCGCATGTACGTTTCATATGAGTCTTCAAGCCAAAATATACGTCTTTGTAATACTGTAAAAATGACAAAATGCTGTTCAAATCATTGTTAGTGTCCTGCTGTAAAAACTTAACACTTTATATTATCAATTCATAACAATGTGCTGTCGCATAGCCATCAAGAATTAATAGTAAGGCTCCCTTACATTGTCAGTACGGGAGCCTTTCTCGGGAGGCACAACACGTCTTAGGCCTCTAACGTTGTAAATGTGGACACAATGAAGGTTTTCGTCATATGCAAACAATTTTTCGACTAAACCGTGTGCGACCTGTATTTTCTACAGGAAACTAAAACCGAGGACATTGTTTAAAATCGCTCAAATGCACCGATGCTTGAACCTAACCATGTGATTGCCACTTCACTCTTTTACAGCGAAAGTTCTTATGAGAACACCAACCATTCTGGCACCATAGTTGACTGCTGCCACTGCCACTGGTGTCCGTAGTTGTGGCAGCAGTCAAATAAAAAGAAAAGAGTGAATGATGATAAAGGAGCCCGCTTCAGAGGTTAAATCTGGTTAACCGAGAATTATCCGTACATTCACTCGACCACCATACAAAAACGTGTGCTATCAGGGCCAGTGAAGGTTTTAGGCGGAGGAACAATGCATAATAGAACAAAGGGGCTGGTGGATATGAAAAGCCACAAAACGGAATGTTTCAGGTCGTATATCATATTTTCTTGCTTTTTGAGGAGGGGAAATAGTTTGAGGATCCTAAACCCCAAACAAATAATATTCTTATTATTATTATTATTATTATTGAAGCTAAGGTTCTTTGCAGCGCATCCCCCATATTGAGCGAAAATTGGTGGATTAGACCGGAAGTAGCAAGAACCCAGTGCCTTGTAGAGGTGCCAACTTTATTGCCTATTATAACCTAGGCCAATTTTTGGGTGCGCCAACGGACACAGGCCACGTCGGTAGCGTGTCGCGTCCAAGCTCGCGTTTTGCTAGCAGAGCGTCCCTTGCCCGCCCCGCCACGGTGGTCAAGTAACTAAGGTACTCGGCTGCTGACACGCAGATCGCTTGATCGAATACCTGCTGTGGCAGCTGAATTTTCAATGAAGGCGAAAATGCTGTAGGCCCGTGTACTGAGATTCGGGTGCACGTTAAAGAATATCAGGTGGTCGAAACTTCCGGAGCCCTCCACTACAGCGTCTCCCATTTTTGGGATGTTAAACGCCACATATCCATCCATCGCCGCTTGCCCAGCGTGCTCGCTCATGCAAGAACAGAGAGCGGCGCATCGCCTTCTATTCTCACCCTGTTATGTGTTTCAGACGGAGCGTGGCTGCTACGGCGAGAGAGATGGACAAGACTTGAGCGTAAGAAGCAAGCTTCTAAAGCTCCTAAAGATTGATAGAAAAGAAAAAAAATCCCAGCATATCTACGGAGTGAATGATGAGTGGGGCAAAGCATCCATACGTACGTCCATGTGTTGATCCGTGCGTCTATTCAAGTGTCCATTCGTGCATCTGACCGTCTGTCTCTGTCTGTCTGTCTGTCTGTCTGTCTGTCTGTCTGTGCGTTCGCCTGTTCATATATTTGTCTGTCTGCCTGTCTTCTGTCTATCGGTTTGTTTGTCTGCCTGTCTGTCAGTCCGTTCATCCATCTTTCCGTCCGTTCATTCGTGCATGCAAGCAAGCGTCCGATCTCGATGGAGAATGCAGATGGCACGCGGGTAACACCAACGAGACGCGAGCCAAGGAAGCCGAGCGAAAGGGTCTTAAACGTGCCCGCCACTCGTCTTCGTCAATGTCCCACGAATTAGGCGCCGTGTACGACGACCATCCATAGACCGAGAGAGGCACTCGTTCCCCGCGCACTCAGACAAATTACGCACAGCAGCCGATCGGCGAGCAGTGGCAATTCAGAGCCCTTTGCACCCGGTTCTTCATTTTATCCGTGCCTCACCAACAATCCGACACGTGCGGCGACGATCCAGAGACTGAGATAGGCACTTGTACCCCACGCACCCAGGCAGAGTGCGCGGAGCAGCCAATCGGAGAGTAGCGGCAGAGTAAAGCCTTCTGGTAAATGAGGCGAGAAGAGAAACGAGAGTGCTTGGGAGATTCTGCCGGTTACGCGTGACGCATGACAAGGTTAGGCTAAGAGAAGCTTCACCCCTACTATTTTGGATGAAACCAACCTTGACCTTACGCTCTAAGAGTGGCACTCAAGTGTTCGACCAAAGTGCCACGTCGATGCTTAGAACTCCTTCGGAAAAAGCCATTATACGCGCTTTGTATCGGAAAGCATACACGTTACTATGCGTAATATACTGCAGTAGAAGAGCGATACAACAAGCAGGCATCAAACGAGGCAGATTGCGTGACATGGCGTCACACATCGCTATTTACGTAATTAGTGGGTCGTTTAAAAGTTCCAGCTTATTAAAAAGGGCTCAACTGAATTTCTTCATCGCCATCGGCTACAACATTAGGAAATCGCTAATAATACTTTACAAGTAGGTAGCAGGTACCACGCTTTTGCGCAGATTGACGAATAGCAGCATGGTTGTCTACACCTAAATATATGTGATGATTTAGGACCGAGATGGTACCGTGCAAGTCTGCCTGCGTCAGTTACGAGGCCATTCTGCTAAAATGTGTAATTAGGCATAGTATGGGAGCGAAATGGCAACTGATTCTAACACAATGAGTTACACCACTGCGGGTAGTTTAGAGCTTCCAAATTGTTCAAAGGGCTCAGCCACAACTCTTTATCGGTAACGGCCATCGCACATACTAAGCGCTTAAAATGCCTTACAGATGTTTAGCTGGTGTCTTGCTGTTTTCGAAAACACAAAGAATGTCATGGTGAGGGCATACCAACTTCACAGCAATCTCATTTTCTGACGTGATGGATATCTTGCAATGGTAACTTGTATTAGCAGCGTCAAAAAAGCTTACAGCGCGCTCTAGAAAGACACTCTTACAGCTTTCCCTGTGACTAGGCTTCGCTTTCGCACAGGTCTGGTGTTTTATATGCGAAGTATCTCTTTGACTAGCCTGTCTAATCTTGTGTCTCTGTGCTTCCATGCGAACGCGCCGCCACACGCTTCCCTTGCAGAAGGTGTTGGAGCAGTGTCAAGTAGGTCACGCCGCAGCTGCGCGTTTACTTGACACTCCCCTCGCAGAGCGCTCCCTCTCTTGGCCGCAAATCGCACGCTTGCCATAGCACTTACTGCTGTCTCCTCCTCCGTTCTGCTGCAACACCTGCCACTTCCGCTACTCGCGAATATTCCAGCACTCACCGCAAGACCCGCGTTAGCGGCATTCAAATCGTGACGCTACCTATTCTCAACGCTGCTGCTTCGCATCCCGTCCGGATTCTCCTTGGAAAGATGGTTAAATTTTTATTGTGTATCACTGTGTGTCGATGTTCACTATACCACATCAGTGCACAGCTGGGCCTGTTTCTATTCGGCTTGGCAGAGAAAGCCAGCACAAGGAAGATAGCCGCACTGGTAATAGATGAGAAGGCAGAAATGCCTGATATTTTTTAGCTGGTGGCTGTGTACGTAAACAGGAGGCATGGCTAAAGACAGCGGGGGAGAGATGGAAGCAGCGATGGTAGCAGCGCCGGCAGGCTCATTTTGTGACATGCTGCCAGAAAATGGGGGCAATCGGCGGCCTGAACGCAGCTCCAGGGAGTCGAGCGAAGTGGGAGAGGACCGAGGACCGAAAATACACCTCCACCACGTATGACGTCTGGGTTGAGACAGCGTTTATTCAGCCCAAGGGCTCAGCAACGAACGGGCAGTCTCAGACCGAGCGTGCACACACACGATGATGATTGTGGTGACAGCCAGTGAAGATGAGGACAGAGACCCAGACGGATGAGTATGATTATGATATTGCAATATGAAAAGAAGCGCATGACGAATGCCTACAATATTATAAAATTGCTGCAGTATTACGCCCCTAAAACAACGATATTATAATGAGACGTGACATACTGGCATACTGGAGGTGGCTCTGAAATCTTTGAGGACCTGGGTTTCTTTTGTGTGTACTGAAATCCAAGGAAAGCAAAATCTCATTTTGGATTTCACAGGACTGGAAAATACACCCGCATTAACTGAATACTGAATAATTGAAAGTGTCAAGAAAACAAAAAAAGTGTTTTTTATGTGTTCGCAGTTCATATTTTTATATCAATGCGTGAATTCTCCACTTACTTTACATGCGAGCGCTTTAAAAGACGCGATTTTCTTCCTGTACTGTCAAGAAGCAGGGAACACATGAGAATTATTGGATTTTCCGAATTGAGGAGGCTTGAATCAACAAGCTTCTAAATGCGAAGCGTTTCTCAGTGAACTTCGGTGACATTGAGCGTATCTATCTATCTATCTATCTATCTATCTATCTATCTATCTATCTATCTATCTATCTATCTATCTATCTATCTATCTATCTATCTATCTATCTATCTATCCGCGTACGACGTTTAGCTCTCCTGCCCGTTTCAATAATGGTATCGACACCAAACTTGGTATGGCATAACGTGACTGTATGATGAGTGTAAGTGACAAGTCATAACATGAAAATCATGACATGTATGTCATAAAAGTCATGATTTACATTTCATGGTTTAGCTGCTCTCGCAGTGGTTTTGTTCACAGGACATGTTGAAACTATTGTGGTATAATATGACTGCATGGTGAACGCAAGCGACAGACCCTAACGGAGAAATCATGACATGCATGTCATGTAAGTCACAAGTCATGACTGCACATTACGCTAATGGGGCACTCGCGGTTGTTTCGCTAGCTTCACATGTACCAAATTTGGTATTACGGGACGTGAATGCATGACGAAGGTGTATGACTGTTGCAAACATGATCGTCATGAGATGCGTGTGGTATCAGAACATGACTGCATGCCATGCCACGCACATAATGCAGTCACGGCCATTTCACTAGCTTGACATACGCCAAATTTGGTATTGCGTAACGTCAATGGATGACGAAGGTATGTGACTGGTGCAAACATGATAATCATGAGATGCATAACATGTAAGAACATGACTACAGTTCACACTCAAAACACCAACGCACTTCGACGCGACCCGGCACGCGTGCGCACCGGCGGGCGTTTCGTCGCGTCAGGACGGCGATTCCACGTCAGGCGCCGATCTGCCTGCCTCAAGGTGCGCGTCACACTGCGTTACGTATACGCCTGCGCGTTTGAGTGCGGCTGGCGTCCCTCCTTCACAAAGAGAGGCAGACGCAATGCTGTCTGAGTAACGTCATCGGCGCGAAATGCACCATGTCGCATTTTGCGACGGTTGCCGCCGGGCTGCGCCGACGGACGCTGGTCGCGTCAGTCGCGCCTGGCGTCAGACTCTAGAGTAGTGCTCGCGTTCCGCTAGCGCAGCGTCACTGTGCCCAGCGTGCACCAGCGTCAGCGTTACGTCGGAGTGTATTAGACCATTCATGATGCGCTCGTGGAAATTTCGCTAGCTCCACATCTACCGAATTTGGAACCAGCTGACGTGAATGAAAGACGAAGGTAAAATGACAGGCTCAAACATGATAAACATGACAAGAAAGTGACGGCATAATTGGCATGACAAGGAATTGACGGCATGACGGCATAATTTACCTTCACCTTGTAACGCTGTGCTGATTTTAAAATGACATATCAACCCTCCTCACTCGTGCTTCGCATATTATAGATTTTTACTATGCGTGGGATCTGCCAATTTTTTTTGTACTAGGTAGTCCTACGCTGTTCAGCTAAAGAAATTCCGGCCGCCGTGGCAGTGAATAGTACCAGCGTACGTGGGCTTACCAAGGCAACACCTTTCATGCTCAGATGTCATGGCGGGTCAGGGGGCTGAAATGCCAGTGTTAGCCAGTAACTTGAATGCACTCAAAAGTGTAATTCCACAGTAGCTGTGATCATATTAGCACCGTTATTAAGAATAAGCACTCCTAGGCACTTAGGCAAAAACGCCAAAAGCTGGCATTTATAGCCGCCATCACAACTTCATAAAATTTCTCCATAAGCTTCAATTCAAGTTTATCTATGAACATGGCATAATAGAAACGCAAGGAACAAAATGAGAATTAGCATAAAACATGGCCATAATTATCACGTACCATCAGGCCAAATACGCATCCTCTCTTTGTAGACGTTGTCAAGAAGTCCCCAATAATTTTCAACATACCTGCGAAAGAAGGACGGTTTAGTACTCAACTACAGAGGTGCCAGTCGAACAGTTCATAAATCTTACTTTTTTCCTCCATAGATGTACAATCTTCTGAATAACACTGCTCTTTCATTCATAGTGATCATCACGTCCACCTTGCATGAAACTCGACTGCTTCCTGTCTCGAAGAATGTCCATATTGGTTCTTTTGTGCGTATCAACTGAAAAAAAATTACGTGTGTCATCGCTGTGGTAGCATGGATGCTGCAAACCAAGAGGCAAAATTTTTGCTTTTGTTTCAGACGAATTACTGATTATAAGAGGAAGTCTTGGCCAGTATTATGATACAAAACTATTATGATTGAAGAGGAGATACTTTTGAGAATCTGTGTCTCTATATCGAGATACATTTCAAGAATATGTTGTAGCGTTGGCGAACTGGCAGAGGTTAGGAAGTTTTGCGTGGGTTATTGAAAGCCATGCTGCGCATGCCTGAGAAGCAGCGACGTCAGATGGCGTACCACGTGGGCGCCGCAGAAGAACTGAAGGTCCCTGGAGTGTGGTGTCAATAATTGGTTGGCACTTGAATCGTGCGAGGTCTCTCACTAGACCTTTCGTGCATCTGCCTGCCTGCCTTCCTGCCTGCCTGCCTGCCTGCCTGCCTGCCCCTGCCTGCCTGCCTGCCTGCCTGCCTGCCTGCCTGCCGGCCTGCCTGTCTGCCTGCCTGTATGCCTGCCTGCCTGCCTGCCTGCCTGTTCGTCTGTCTGTCTGTCTGTCTGTCTGTCTTTCTGTCTGTCTGTCTGTCTGTCTGTCTGTCTGTCTGTCTGTCTGTCTGTCTGTCTGTCTGTCTGTCAATTCATCCGTCCAACCATTTGTAGTTCATGATACGTATATCCTGGAGTAGCTGAGTTAAACCACTGCCTATTGTTTGTATTACACTCACGATAAGCAGAATATATCACCATACTTCGTACGACCGGGTTATCCCGTACTTTTTTTGTCGGACATGAACTGGTGTGTTTGCGAAATGAAAATAACGATTTGTTTCTCCTGAGTAAGCTATACATCACGCCACCGATTGCTGACACAGAGAGGCAGCTAAGCTATTCCCGATTCTGCAAGATGGCCCCCATGTTGAAGCACCCGATGCCGTAATGGCATAACCCTGGAGGCAGTAGTGTCAGTTTCTGCAATTAAAAGTAGCACTATTTGGTACAAATTCATCTTCTTACTTTTGTAAAATCTGTGTTGCTTAATCTTGCGCTTCCTACGAAAATGAAAAGCATATGTGTCTCAAGGCTGGCGCAGCCACTTTTAAATACTTTCAGATGGCCAGACATTTCGCAAGTTCGCAAATCTTGTGTTCAGCCTGAACAGACGCTATCTAAAAGACGGCCTATTTGAGATATTACTGTTGCCTAAATACACTTAACACAGGAATTTTTATTAAAACACGTGTAAACTAAATACATACAATGGTATCCGTTAGTTACTCGAGCCACACGATTCACTTTCAAGATTCAATACGCTGCCTCATAATTCACAATAATATATTGCACAAAATAAATGGAGCTGTGAAACATGTCGCCCGCTAAAATTAAAAAAAACACCAGCCCTGCGCTGAACACGCAGCACTGTCACAGCGAAAGCTAGAAGAGCGGGCTTTAAGAGTATTTTTCCATAGTCTTTGCGTCCTGCTGCAAGCACACTTGCAGCGTACCCACTACGCTTATAATCATTGTGTAATAGGCAGGCGTTCACTATGCCTTCTTTCGTCATCCTTCGGAGAAGCGTGGTATCCGCTAAACACTTGAAACGCATGTTGTGCTAATTTGTTTTTGAAGCAGTGGTTGGCGCCGAGGAAGAAATATGCCTGAAGTGGGTATGTGCCACAGTTATTAGATGGTGAAGAACAAGCCTTTGTAAAGGGTTTGAGCATTGGACGACCAACTCGCTAAGCAATTCTCATTGTGTTATTCTTCTGCTGTTCTAAAACTCTTCATTGGTCACAATACTGCGATTTCTTTCCCGACATCAAGCCTGACTAAGTCAAAATTATGAACAAGTCGAAAGGACCGCCGTCGCTTGGCGGTAGAATACTGAATTGGCACACAGTGCACCCGGGTTCAAATGCCACAACGTTTTAGTGCTTTTCAGTTGAATTTTTTTATCATTTTGTGCGAATGTAGTTATGGACACCGGCAGCGGCGGCGGGCCATTACGGTGCAATGCGTGACCCGTGTTGCGATGTCATCACAGCTTTTGGTGTAACGAAAAAAAAAGTCTAACCAGTTCCACTTCTTGGTCACTGTAGAAACAGGGAAGCTGATGCCAGTCCTTCATCAGGCTATACCTTACTGTGATATAACAGCCATAGGTGTTACGAGATCACAACGCGGGTCATGCGTGGTGCGTAGTTGTCCGCCACCGCCGGTGTCCGTAAGCAATATCGCACGAATCAATAAAAAAACAACTAAGACACACCAACGACATCAGGTGACGTTGTAGGATTCTAACTCGGGTCCACTGCGTGCAAGCCCGATAATCTACAACTAAGCCACGATGGTGCTTGAAAATTATGTGCAAACTTGCCTTAGCCAGGCTTGATGTTTGGACAACAATCGCGTTGATATGAGTAATTAAGCGTTTTAGAACAGCGAAGGAACAACCAGGCGTCACACTATGCGAATCGCGTAATGAGGGGGGTCGTCTAATGATGATGATGATGATGATGATAATTCTTGACACTCTGGCGCACACCCACAAAGGGGGATCGACTGGTCGGCAGGATTTTAACTAAAAGGCTAATGGTTTTCAAACAAAACGTAATTTTGGGCTGAAAAAAATATAGAAAGAAAAGCCGAAAATTGAAAAAGGAGTATATCTGAGCAGGGACCGATGCAGGCTATCAGATGCGATTTGAGACAGAGGTAATGGTGGGTCTAAAATGATATATATATATATATATATATATATATATAACATGGCAATTGCTTTGTTTCAATTATGTATTCAAATACCGCAGAGCAGACGTCCCTGTGGCTATAACCGAATTTAATGCTGCCAAACGACAAAATTACTGCCACTTTTAATTCTAATCCCAATTTTTCAAGTGGAGCTACCAGGTATTTTTGCCGCTGATGAGAATATCGGTGACAGAACAAAAAGAAGTAATCTATCGTTTCCATTTCTTCGCAAGTCTGACATAAAGGTGAAGCCTTTAGACCAACTTTATGCAAATAATATTCAGTTGCGGAATTCTGCAACGCAATCTTGTAAAAGTAACTTCCAAGTGCCGTGTTGCACACCACTGTCTATTCCAGCGGCATCTTAGATGTGCGAAATCTTGATATTTATCCAATGAGTAGCAGTCGTATTCATGCAGACAGAGGTTTCTAAACCTTATTGCTGTCGCGTAAGCCGTATCAGGCAAAATCGGGATAAGAGGACCGCTAAGAAATACTCCTCTAATGCTCCAACGCAATCCAAAATCTTCTTATTCATCACCCTACTGTGGCGCATACCCACTTTAGGCGTAATTCTTCGTCGTCGTCAGTGACTAAATGCAACAAAGAATTCGCAAATAATTCGTAACTAGTATTTAGTGGGTACCACGCTTCTCCGAAGAAGGACGAAGGATAGCATAGTGAATGTCAGCCTAATATGAACAAATTATTTTTATGGCGAATGCAAATCACAAGTAGTTACAGGAAAGTAATTGAATACATTTCAGGTTCCTGCCATTCTAATGGCACGCCTTCTGGCAAAATTCCAAGAAATATATATACATATATATATATATATATGTAAACAAGTGTATACTTAAGAGCCAGTTTTTCGTGTTTACACAATAATAATGAGACCTAACAGATAATATAGCCAAGGAAGGTATATGGAAAGTTATTATGCCAATTGTAATGTGAATGAGAGGAAAGAAAAGTTGGGGAAAAGATAACTTGCCATGGGCAGGTTCCTCCTGCGACCTTCGAATAACGCGTTCGATGCTCTACCACTGAACTACAACAACAGCTATCCTCCGAGCCACTTCATTGGGTATCTATGTCAATTTAAACGTGGGAGTGTCAGTTAGCGCACTAGTAGCCACGGCGGCGAGTGTGGCACACTCTTTATGAGCCTGTTTGGCGTGACTACTAGTGGCGCTGAATGACACTCCCACGTTTAAATTGAACTCGATACCTTATAAAGTGGCTGTTGTGATAGCTGCCGTGGTAGCTCAGTGGTAGAGCATTGAACGCGTTATTCGAAGATCGCAGGTTCGGATCCTGCCCATGGCAAATTGTCTTTTTACCCACTTTTCTTTGTTCTCATTTAAATTATAATTGGCTTAATAACTTTCGCTATACCTTCCTTGGCTATACTGTGTGTTAGATGTCATTATTATTGTGTAAACACGAAAGACGAGCCCTTAAGTATACACTTGTTTCCCTTCTTCATTTACGAGGGTCTCGTACTGGCAGACTTGGTGCCTTTAGGTTGTATACGGGAGACTATTGGTCAGCTGCGAGTTAGTAATAAGTTCACGTGCTACGTGACGCCAAACCGGCTCATAAAGAGTGTGCCATACTCACCGCCGTGGCTACTGGTGGCGCTGACTGACACTTCCACGTTTGAATTGACATAGATACCTAATGAAGTGGCTGGGGGGATAGCTGTTGTGCTAGCTCAGTGGTAGAGCATCGAACGCGTTATTCGAAGGTCGCAGGTTCGGATCCTGCCCACGGCTAGTTATCTTATCACCCACCTTTTTACATTACAATTGGCCTAATAACTTCTCCTATACCTTTCTTGGCATTATTGTCTGTTAGATCTCATAAATAAATAAATAAATAAATATATATATATATATATATATATATATATATATATATATATATATATCCTCCTGACTTCCGGGTTGGATTTTGGTCCACGGAATTTCCTGAAACTTTCACAACTGGGTGTGTAGATGACGAAGATAAAAAGTGAAGCTGATTATTTCCGTGATGCCTGTGCTTTTGGTATGGCGTGATGTCCAACTAATTGGACGCTGAAACTTAATTAAAGCGTTAAGTAGTGGGCCTGAAGCAACACAAAGCAAGGTTACTGAAGAAAATTGTGACAAATTCTGGAATAACTGCTAGCCATTATTCAAAATTTAACAAATAATAAAAAACCAACAAAAAAGTGGACCTTAACTTTCGCCGTTTAACTTCTAGAAGATTGCTCTGTTGAACGCCACCATGCTTTCTTCTTTGTTTCGCGATCTCCTGACGCAATTACGACAAAACTTCATGGAGGGCGCCAGTAGATGTCCAAAATTTTGGACAAGTGGTTTTTGAGGAAGAAAACGGGCTGAGATCTTTGTGGTGATGGGGTATTTGATGTCCAATATTTTGGACAAATCGCCATAGCTGGAACTCAGGAGGATATATATATATATATATATATATATATATACTTGCAGAGAATAAATTGTTGGACGCCGGTAAATAGTATGAATAAAAAGAAGACACGCATCGAAAAACAGAGAAGCTTTTCTCCGTTTAGGCCGCGGGACCGGCCTTCATTACCTGCATAGGTGCCAAACATGGCATGAATGGCGGCAAAACATAAAAGACTGGCCATGTATTGTATTGTGTATACCGCAATAGACGTCACAGTACCCCATGCTATATACTAACGACGAGGGCGGGTCGCACGGCCGAAACCTAAAGAAACTTTTCTGTTTTTCGACGTGTGTCTTTTTATTCATAAATATATATATATATATATATATATATATATATATATATATATATATATATATATATATATATACATACATATATATATAAATATATATATATATATATATATATATATATATATATATATATATATATATATATATATATGTGACGTATGAAGCGACGATTGGTAGAAGCCGAGAAGGAAGAAGTGCAGAACAGAATAAACATGGCGTATGAGCCACGCCACGTCGCTCATTCATCGTAGCGTCACACAAGTCGACAGGATGAAGACCTCGCAACCACTTCATCGCCCGGCCATCATCATCGAAGACCTCAGCAAGACGCAGTGACCGAACGCGGACCACCAAGACCACCAAGCGTCATGACAGCAGCATCAGAAGACCTTGACATCCCTAAGTACACCGGATCAGCGGACGACGGACCCGTACAGGACTGGTTCAACCTGTTCGAGCTCCATGCCACCGCTGCATCATGGTCGGAACGGGAGATGGTCATCAACTTCACTGACTACATCTCAGGTGAGGCATTCAAATTTTACCTCACCCACATCTTCGAGAACGATGAGTCTTGGAAAAAGATCAAAGAAGAAATGATCACCCGTTTCAAAGAGTACGATGAAGACCTGTACATACCTCATCAGCTGAAGTCTCTTCAACTCAACCATCACAGTTACGCGAAGTCTTCCCGCAGTAAGCGTATTTCCCAAACAAGACGTCAGAGTAAATATTCCACCATTGTACCATCGTATGACTCGTACAAATACACTTCACGCATTACAACACCAACTAGGGACTTGCACGTCGCAGCACAGAAGGTAATGCCACCGTATGCCGATAGGAATGTAGACCATTTTGCCAAAAGACCGGACTTACGGTTGGATTTTTCGCGGGCAAACAAATCCGCATTTCCAATGTATTTACGGCACCATATTACTTCAGGTATTACTGAACCCGAATCACTTGATGCTTCGTGTCGCACACATGGCCCACACAGCTGCGGACGCGTGACGGCATTTACGCATGACGAGTTAGTAAATCCACATGAAACCAAACCAGACAACGAATGTTCACAGAAACATCATTCGTTGAAAGTATTCAGCTCAGCAGTTCCATCTCCTGTCATCAACTTTACTGATAAACCTGATGAAGCACCTCACAAGATCGTAGCATTTACGCATGACGAGTTAGTAAATCCGCACGAAACCAACCCAGACAACGAATGTTCACAGGAATCTCATTTGTTCAAAGTATTCAGTTCAGCAGTTCCACAGAGACAGAAGCACTCACAATCAGCATCTTGTGAAGAAAAGTGTTCTGCAGAAGCGTCGAGTGTTCATCAATCACAAGATCGAAGCGACATGAATCCAGTATACAACCTCACTGCATATAATGAAAACAAAACCGCAGGTGCGACTTCTGATGACATAAGTACGCTTCAGGCAACGACCAACAATGAACGGTTTATAAATACAGAAGATTCAAGTGCATCAAACCCACCACATTATCTTGCGCCGGAAACAGTTGCATTGGTTGGCGTCGCAGAAGCCTGCGGAGGACTCGCTAAGAATCCTGGCGCAACACGATCAATGTCACACCACAAGCAAGTTGACGAAACGAAGAAATTACAACGTCAACGCATACTTCAACATTGTCAACGGCAAAACAAAACTTCATCGAGTGCACTCTTAAGGCTTGAAGAACACTGCAAAAAGGCCCATCGTGGTGGATACATTCTCCACCAAAGATCAAAAATCTGCCTTCCATCAAACCATCTGCGACATCGCCATAGAAAAATTTCCAAAAGCCACAAAAGCACCCCTTGTACTCGGCAGAAACACAGGCAGTGTCCAATAAACTTCGATCAACGCGTACGCAAGCTGCCTGCACGACCTGTGCCACGACGAAGAATTCGATGCCTACGATATCTGAACTGTCCATTCTGCAAGGTGTTCGAACCTCGTTTGTTCTTCACAAGAATGCCGGCTGCGATTTCCGCTATCTCCACGTCCAAAGCATTCTTGTGTTATCCAGGACGCAACCATCAGCCTCGCCCACCAGAACTCCTGCGTTAACCGGACTGCTGCACTCTTTCCTGAAGTTTTGCGAGTTTACGGAACACCACGCGGCCATGAAACCTATTGTGACTTTTGACAGTTGTGACTTCTCAACCTCTCCTTGCGTACTTTTCCTTGTTCGTAATCCATGCCTTCTTTCGGGGGGAGGGGGAATCGTGTGACGTATGAAGCGACGATTGGTAGAAGCCGAGAAGGAAGAAGTGCAGAACAGAATAAACATGGCGTATGAGCCACGCCACGTCGCTCATTCATCGTAGCGTCACATATATATATATATATATATATATATATATATATATATATATCAAGATTGATGTGTGGATTGACATTTCAACAAAGTTAGGTGTTAACTTGAAAATCATGATACGCATGTCATTCAAGACAGAATCTGCATGTCATAATAATAATTTAGTCACAACACTTGTACGCTAGGTCTGGTATCAGGTGACGTGGTTGCTTGACGCCCGCGCAAGGATTTTTTGACATGCATGAAATGTCTGGCATTATTCACATTGCACGGCTCTTCTACGCTTCCGGCCATTACATTACCTGCATAAGTGCCAAACATGGCATGACAGGCTATGAATTGCGGCCAAACGCAAATGGCTGGTCATGCATTGTGTATACCGCAATATACGTCACAGTATACCATGCTATATATCAAATTCTGTACTGTTGCTTGCTAGACAAACATGCGATATATAGTGACATATATATGTCCTAGCCCTAATTACTTTATGGCAGAGATTGCTGCGCCGCACGGCGCATGAGCCACCCCCCACACAGAAACGGCGGCTGCGCCACACGGAAGTGCCGTCATGCATTTTCCGGTTAAGCGCTTTGTTTGAATAGTCGGGAGTGCCTAGCGGTACGTCTAGACGTTACGATAAAAGCCGTTAAAGTTACGTACAAACGTAGAAGTAAACATAAAATGTTAGTTAGGTCCAGCTGACAACAATACGAAACCGGCTTGTTTGCTACCTGAAATCGATCGGCAGCTGGGGCGTAGCTGGTAAGAGCAGCACATTTAATAGCTGGTGAGGTCGATGGTTCATGTCCCAATGCAGTCGTCGTTACTTTTTTTCTTTTTTTTTTTGTTCACGCGTGCATTGTATTAACATTTGCGCTTCCTCATCAGCCTTATTTGCTGCTGCTGGTGGTCCCATTCACAGACCCTTTAATATTGGATCTTTGATGACTCTCACAGGATTAACTATATTTATTATGATAAAGTGTTTTGCGAATTACTGCTCTTAATCGGCGTGGCGCAAAAAGACACGAAAAACACAAATGCAGCTGGCTGCATTGGTTTCTTCGACACAGGTGCCAGGAATGTTGATTTCCACGGTTTATCAAAATTTTGATGACAGAAAGTTTCACTGCAACGTAGTCTCGGGCAACTTTTCTTTTATGTTGCGGAGTGTATCATCACCTGGCGAGGTAACCGGCAGGCCGCTTCAAAATACTGACGTGCCACGGCAATGTTCTAAGCGATCAACACTTGATAAACGATGCCCAAGAGCAAGTGCCGACGGCGTTAGCCCATCTAACTACAAAACAGCTTGTCGGTCTTGCTGGATAACATGCATGGCCTGTGGCAGCACGGGAGCATTTACGTAGCAACGGAAGATAACGGCCGTATGTGTTCGCACTTGACAAAACAGCCGGTAATACAGTAGATCGGGCCTTCGGAGATCGCAGGCTTCGTAGGAACACTACAATAAAGTTGTTTCCATCCATCGTATGAACGCTTCGCCGGCGCACTGGAGTTTCATGCATGTGCGTCCGGTCAGTCCCAGGTGAACTGTGCGAACGCATTTATTTCATCGTCGACCTTGCCCTCTGCGACAAGCAAAACTCGGCAGCAAGAACACTTTTACCTTTGACAGCACCACGGTTGGCATAGCAATCTAGAAAATGCAGTACGTCCAACAACAAGAATACGCACTTCATACTGAGAAACTTTATGGTGAACACACTCAGACGAAGCTGCGGCGCGCTGGACAGCCGCGCTAGCTCCAACCACCAAGTTCAACTGGGCATCGAGCAATCACATGAAGCAGCGATGACACAGGACCTCCGGTCCTACTTGGGGGCGGCCTAGGCTATGGCCACGATTTTATCGGTGTTTTCACCACGTACACACAGAACGACGTACACACATCGCAGGCAGCTACCATCTCGCAGTGTTTGCCTTTCGCGAGCCGCAGCGCCCATGGCGCCCCGTGTATTTAAAGTACTTATATTATGTGTTTAGTTAACAAACCTATGCTTATGGACTCGTTAAACACCCGCTTAGTACAATTTTTCTCGGTTTAACGCATTACACATGAATAATTTACACATTTACCTAGCTTTAGGTACTTATTTTTAAAGTGACGTCACTTCCGTGCAGCGCAGGAGGCACTTCTGTGTGGGGCTGCTTGCGGCGCCACGCAGCGCAGGAGACGCTGCCTTACTTTATTTGCTTCAGGGAGAAGTGAGGTGGTCTATGCATCCATTTTCTGGCTGTTTTGCATTACACAGCTTCCCACTGTTTTGAGGGCGTGGCGGATTTTTTCTTCATGTGATATTTCAAAATATTTACTAGTGAAACTTCTTGGAGAGTGCGCAAAATTTGCCCATGTGTTTGTTTGTGGCTTGCCCTGCGGCTGTTGTCTAGTGGCTAAGGTACTCGGCTGCTGAACTGCAGGTCGCGGGATAATATACCGGCTGCGGTGGCTGCATTTCCGATGAAGGCGGAAATATTTTAAGCCCGTGTGCTGAGATTTGACTGCACGGTAAAGAACCCCAGGTGGTCGAAATATTCGGAGCCCTCCACAACGGCGTCTCTCATAATCATATGGTTGTTTTGGGACGTTAAACTCCACATATAAATAAATAAATCAATTGGTTGTGGCTTACTATTTAAGGTGCACTTGGGGAACACATAAGAAAAATAAACTTGTAAAACTAATCATTGCTAGCATCCCAGCCAGTGGCAAAATATCTTTCCACGTGATAAGGCATGACACTTGTCGAGTGTAATTGAAATTTTATTAGGAAGTCATTATAGGGGTCAACCCGAATAAGCAACGCATGCCACATTGCGGGTATTGATGAACAAATCCTGTAAGTTAGCTGTTAGGAAGTTTTTTCCTATTTGCGCGCAAATGTAGAACGTCCTACAGCTACCATAAGATGCAATCTGTCCGGTTATACAGGAACAAAAAAGGGTATGCTTGCACTACTTGGGGCATGTCAGTGAATTCGGTGTGTTCATGAGTTGAGTTGATGTCTCTTACACATAACTATATTCATGGAGACTATTTCACGGCTGTTAAAATAATGTGATCATGCACCATGTCTCTCCAAGAGAACTATTTCTATCGGCTGGCGCACCTTGTTCTCCTCAGCTGCTGACTCATCGATATCTGCAGTGCTCTGTCATACACACCTATCTAGTCGAGTGCTCTCTATTGGTGAGCCACTGTGTTCCTTCGTTTTTCGTTATTCGTAATTAGTCGGAGCTCACCTAGCCTCTCTTTGATCCCTTTGTGGTCCATAGTACAGTATGTTGGTGCCGCTGGCAATAGGGTCTCAACCACGTTTCGACCAAAACTTTACCACCGATTTCGATCGGCCTTCCACCAGGGGCGCAAAGGCAACGCAGCACCGTCAAATCGTAAGCTAAAGAAGCGGCTTCCCTAGGAGCCCGTTAAAAATTCGTTGGGACAACTACTGCGTGTGCTCTCGCAAAATAACCCCTATGATGTATGTTATCACAGCTTTGTGAAATGGAGAAGTACTCACTATGCCACTATCATTCACTTTGTGGAAAACCTAGGTACCCAATACACGTTTGTAAAGCATTTGTCTTCAGCTTAATAATGCTGCTGCTGATAATGACGAATCATTATTCAAACCATTGCAATGCGTGGGAGGCTTTCAAGGGCCCCTCATTCAAAAATGTTTTTGTATTTAAAGTAAACGCGCATCGAGTTCAGTGTGCCATCACAAGAAACTGTGTCAAAGGCGAGAGTGGTATACGCACCACAGGTGCACTACAAAATAAATAAAGAAATAAAACCTTCACACTCTTCGCCACTGCTTTTGAAATCTCCCGTGTTGGTTCTGACGTCTCCTGAAATACCTAGTAATGCCAACAGCATTAGGAACTTGTTTTTTTTTCTGCCTGGAGGCATAAAAAGTCACTGCTCATCTTCCTCTCCAAGCAGGATGTATCCTGGACCAGCAACAAAGCTGATCTAAGAGAAGATAGAAACAAGAGATTGTGAATTCTGTCATAAAACGCGCGTGCCTTCTTAATACAGCGCCATGTGAAAATTTCTTCCTGTTCATTGTGGACTCGTACACATCTTCAACGCCACAGCCAAACACCGAACTTTGGGTGCATTTTGAACCATTTGAACGCAGACTTGATTGTAGAAGTGTGCGTTCTTGTTACGCACACTTCATTGTAGAACCGCTGGTGTGATCTTCCTTTTCTGCCACACTATATCACATGTGTTAACATTACTCTTTGCTCATCATAATACCTGTGTAGCTGCGTTTGCGAGGAATTTTGAAGCCCGGACATGGCTGAAAATTAGAGTATTTGTTTGCCCCATGCAGTAACTCAGTTCGGTCGCATTTTTTTAAGGGTGGAGCATCTTAAGGGACCAAATCGTCATATTTTTAAGTTTAGTTTTACTTGTGCGTGCACATAGAGCCGTCCTCAATAATAATTGCAACACGCTGGCTGTAGTTAAATTGACCCCAAACAAGAAGAATGGCGTCGGCAAACGTTGAATTGTTTAACAAAGTGCCCCTAACTAAGACGTTTATTCACCGAGTTTTAAAATGTAGGTACTGATATGCAGTGTTATTGTGACTTTAAGGTTACACAGCGTGTTGCAACTAATTTTCAGTGCGACTTTGCTTTGATATGCCAATCAAGCTATAAATATGTGAAGAAGCATCGAATGAGCAATAATTAAGTATATAATGATCGCAAGGCATTGTCACTCACAGGAGTATCGAATCGCCTGACAACTTGCTAGTATATTTATTTTCTAGAAGTTTCCAGCGCCTCATAACTATTGGTAACAATGTGAATATTTAGTGTATGGTTGGGTATGCAAGATGAACAACAGCGCATCTGCCAATGCCAAGACAAAATAAAGAGAGAGAGAACTCTTTATCGAAATGTAGAGAATTTAGCCGGCATAAAAATTCGCTGACTTGCTACTCTGCGTGGGGAATGAGATTGCGGATTGAAAGTAAGAATAGCAAAAGAGAGAGAAACAAAAATCACAAAAAGTATATATAGATGATAAAAAGAAATGATAAGAAAGGAAAAGGCCACCTCTTTTACAATTGAATGAGGACGCGCGTTAATAGTTTTTTCGTGGTGTCAAGTTGCAGCTACAGCTTGTCTACCTGACCAATGCTGTTGAAGTGCGCCAACAAAAGTTTCATAGCACGCCTCTGTAAAAAGGGGCAGCCTAAAGCTCCCAATACACAGTCAAGGTAGAAAGTTCTCTTGGTTATAGAATGCATGCAATGTTCATAAAGCGCATGCTCCTCAGCATACGCTCTACACTCAAACATTATTTGTTCCACAGATTCGATGGAGCCACAGTTGTTTTAGTATGGACTCACCAATTGACCCAAGCAGTACCGTTCGCTGTTATCAAAGGCACTGTTTAGACGTACACGATGGTATAGCGTTTACAGATGGCGAGAAGTTTCGAATGAGAGTCTTGTTCTCAGGTAGGGGTCGATTGAGCGAAGGAAGGCATAGTGATGCGTTGGAAGGTTCCTGCATCTCTTATTTTTTTCAAGCGCAGGTCTTTTGGCTATCTGAGCTACATATAATTTAGTGGAATAAGTTCGTCTTTATTTGTGGTGTTGAAGATCTTTGCGTGCTGTTTCATCTGATTTTCCGTTGGCGGAAATGCCACAAGGAGCCGGTATCCACTGAAATGTGATAGAGTTCTGTGCGGTCACAGCCAGGTGAAGTAGATATGCTATGTCGAATGAAACAGGGTCAGAATTTGTTTTTTAGAAGTTTGAACAATATCTGTAGTGCTTCCTTGGAGTCGGTGAAAATTACCCATAGGGCCGGCGTGTGGCGCAAGATGTAAAGAACACCTTCTTTTTATGCCACCAAGTTCTGCTGCTGTTGAGGATGTCTTCGGTTGCAGTCGACAGGATAGCATTTGTCTGTGATATAAAGTCCATAAGTGGAAGTCGCCTGAATGGTTGAGGAGTCAGTGTAAATAAGCGAGTGCTGAGCATAGTTCTTGGCTAAAAAGGGAAAGGAGTGCCCAGGGAGGAAACGTTGCAAGCATTAATTTTCTGGCTGGTAAACAGAGAAGAGTTGAAGCATTCGCACAGCTTGGCCGAACGAATAATTGCTGTGTGTTAAGTGAACTCGATACAGGAAATGCTTGTTACCTTGTAATACATGTCGAAGATGACTAAGTATGCTTTCTTGGATAGAGATGGCATCCAGTGGGAGACATCTTGCTTCTGCTACAGTTCGCAACGCTGATGAGCTCTTTGGGAGCCCTATACATATTCGTTGGGAGCTGTAGCGTGGGGCTTCAAAAATTCTCTTATTTGCTGTAGATAATCGATGAAGCACCGGTAGACAAGAGCGTAATGTTCCTTGAATGTATGCTTTCTGAAGAAGTACCAATGAGCAGCAACTACATCACCATCGTGTTCCAGCCAAGAAATTGAAGAGTTCAGTTGCTGCTACTATTCTAGTTCGAAGTTTCTTCACGTGAGGAGACCAGAAAAGATTTCTGTCGATGATGAATCCCAAAAATCTTTGAGACCATACATAGGTCAGCGGCTGTTCAGGAGGAGCTGTGCATACTTGCTCGTTTTCTTTATCGTGAAAGCAATGGCTGGACTCTTTTCTGGTGAAAGGTGCATACCTCAGGGCGCTAGATATGTGGAGATGTTCTGTAAAGCTTTCTGAAGTCGCTGTTTAGTGATATAACGTGACCCTGAAGCGCTGCAGATGCAGATGTAATGAACGCAAATTGTTATGTGTACTTTTCAAGGAAGTTACTTTGTTGTGTGTCTCAGGGTAAGATTGAAATGGAGCGGGCTGAGCACGGCACCCTGGGGTACACGCTTCTCTACTGTATAGTACTGTGTGGGACCATTTGGAGATCTCACATGTATTTTCCGGTCTTCTAGATAGTTCTCAATCCATTTGTATAGATTCCCTTTTAGGCCAAGATCTTTCATGGTTCGCGAATCACATGGTGAAAGACTGAGCCGAAAGGTGCTTTGTTGTCAAGGAATACGGCTGTCGGGATTCGACTGGCGGAGAGGTTCTTTTCAAGGGAAGAGACAAGTGCGATGGCATTGTCGATAGCCGAACTGCCTTGGGGGAACCCATTCATTTCTTGCGAAAATTCATTGCGGCTTTCTAGGAACCATGTCAATCGTTTGGGAATTATTCGCTTCATGAGTTTGCCAACGCAACTAAGTAGGGCGACAGGCCAGAAAGAAGAGTAGCTTGTGGCTGCTTACCAGGTTTCAAAATGGGCACTATTTTTGCCAGCTACCACTCTGTGGGGACCATTCTAGACGTTCACGATGAATTATAATATTCTAGAAGTCGTAGGTGGGAGGCGTGAAATAACTTTGCAATGGCTTCATAGGTTACTTCGTCATGGCCAGTTGATGTGTGCCTGTTTGACTCACTGATAGCAGTGTTCAGTTCCTCAATTGTAAAAGGTATCTCTAGCGCTGGCACTGCAGCCCGTGAGTTGCCGGGCTGGTTACCTGCAGATGAGGTCTAAAGCGTTGCATTTGCTTACAGTACTGCGTAATATCCTTCTGAGAGTTCTTTGAGGGATTTTTGTTCGTGCAGGGAGAGCGTGGCAAAAGGGTGAAGCTGCTGGAGTGGTATGCGCTTGCATCTAAAACCCGCCAGGTTTTGGACACCTGGTATTGAACATCTAATATTGAGCAAACGTCACGCCATCTTTCCCAGCTACGTTTATCCAGGTAGCACTGAATACTACGCTGTGTCTGTCGGCAGGCCGGGAGGTCTTCTACCGTGTGCTCTGATTTGGGTGCACGTTAAAGAACCCCAGGTGGTCGAAATTTCTGGGGCCCTCCACTACGGCGTCTCTCATAATCAAATAGTGGTTTTGGGACGTTAAACTCCTCATATCAATCAAATGGGAGGTCTTCTAAAATTTTTGTGCGCAGAACTTTTCGTTCAGCTCGACTGCGAATAGCACACAGTCTTTCGAACTCCTCATAGTTTGACGGAAGTTTGTCATTTTTAGTTAAAACGGGTGTGCATTCTTTTAGGCAATGAGCCATCGTGGTGAGTAATTCATTCCCCTTTGTAGCGGCAGTGATTCCCTTTCCTGCTGCGTCTTTGTACGCATTCCATTCTGTGGATGCCATGATGGTTCTCTTGGATGCCTTACCTGCACCAGCAGCTGAAATCTTGATTGGGTATTGATCACTCCCACGTGTTTCCAAGTCGGTGCGCCAGTCAAACTTGCGAGCGACTGAACTTGTTGCGAAGGTGACGTTGACGCTGCTGGTAGTCGTGGTGTCTTCTGGGTAGGGGATGCTGCCGTCGTTTACAGGTTCAATTAAATGTTTTAAGAGCAACTCTGAAAGCCTAACTCCCCGAGAACAATTGTGTTAGCTGCCCCGAATTTCATTGTGCGCAATGAAGTCTCCACAAATGATGTGTGGGTAAGGTGTCCTTCAAATGAAGTTTTCAAGCCTTGAAGCGTCTAAAGGCCTGCCTGGTTCCAGGTATACTCCGATGAGAGTGCATTTCTGTTTATCTATTATTGCTGTGGCACACACATATTTGTTGTTGCAGGGGGGCGAGATGTCTATCGCGGAGGCTGAAATGACTTTACGAAAGGCGATGAGTAATCTGCCGATACCGCCAGGTCGCTTTGAGTCATGAAAATAGTATCCGTTCATTGTAAAATTTGGGTCTACGCGCGATTGAGAAATGACAACGAATAAGAATCGGTATTCTCGCACCAGTCACCGGAAATCTGACAGCTTCGAGCGAAGGCCGCGAGCGTTCCACTGGAATATAATGCATGCGCGGAAGATTCTGTGAATGGTCAGTTCAGGTGAAGATGACGTTGGGAAGCCATGATTACTACAGCGAGGGAGAACGCCCCTGCGGAGTTTAAGACGTCGACACCATCGGTTCCATTTGTAAGAACTGCTTCTACCTCTGGGATAATTCTGGACGAAGGATTTGCGCGGACAAGGGCTTTGAGAGCTGCGAACAGCATTGGAATCAGTATGCGTGCAAAATCTTGGTTTGTGTTTCCATGTTGTTGCCTTTCGCAGATCCCCGTCGTGTTGCGGTGGCTGAGACTGGTGACGACTGTACTCGACCGATAAATCTTGTGAGGCGCTTTGTGGTGGTTTTGAAAGATGCGATGTGCCAGTCGGCTTCCCACGTTTCTTTTTCGTCTCATCAGCGTACGTGTAACCAGGTGCCTTTCGGCTTTGTCATGATCTTTGCTTAGAGAAGTCTTTGATATTCAGGATTACAACTTCTGCATTAGGCGATGGATCATCGAGCCTTGGTAGTTTCCCTTGTGCTTGCTCCAATGAGCGTGCAAGTGTAGCAGCCTTATATTTAACGCAACCTCTACACGAAGCAGAGTGGGGACCACCGCAGTTAGCACTCTTAAGTTGGGCCCTTAAGGTACATTTTTTTGCGAATGAGGACCAGCACAGACTTCGCAACGCACGGGGCCATTGCAATGTCTCAATATATGACCATGCCTCTGGCATTTATAACAATATGTAGCTGCCCCGACGTACTCAGCCAATGGGTAGCTACAAAACCCAAGCTTAACTTGTTTAGGTAGTGGTGAATTCTCGGCGAATTGCAAAAGAACGGATCGACCACGTACCTCTTTCACCTTGCCGCCATCTCCTCGTGTGTAGGTGGTGAGTCTTCTTGCCGACACGATGCCCTGATCACGTAGATAGTCATGTAAGTCTTCGTTTGAGTAACTCAGAGGGACATCTTGTATTTTTCCATAGTTCGCTGTGTAAGAGTATGGGACCCGGGCTTCCACGGGTATGCCTGCTAATTCAGTCATCGTTAGTCGATAGTTGGCGGCCGGCAGTATCGACACTGTGACCATCAGGCTTCAGTCTTTGTTGAGGCGATGGTTAAGAACTTTACTTGAGCCGACGTTACAACGCCTGATACAGGACTTTCCATAAGCTTCCTACATCCGTGGTAGGCCTGAAGACAGCAGAGACTCTAGTACCGCTTTAATTCTTGCAGGATACAACTGTCACGAATGCCTGGTTTATATCCTCTGCATTTTCATCTGAAGGATTGAAGCCGTCTTGTTCTTCCCGCAGTCTCTTATTCGCAGGGCCATGGTCTGTAGTTCCTTCTACAGAGAATTCAGGAGTAGTGGTGTCCGGCGCTGCCATAGATGCGGCGTCAAGTGCATCTGGCGGCGATGTTCCATGCCATGGTGGGTAAGGCACGCGCCGTCTAGAAGTTCGTTTTACGTGCTTTTCCGGGTGGGCGGAGACCTCCAGGTCGTCACGGTGTGAGTAGGAAGCACAAACAAGTAATACAAACTATTACACTGAGAAAAATAGCGAAAAAATACGAACTGATCTAACACAGGCAGTTCTTCAGAACATCATCTTCTTCTTTCTCACGAAACGAAGAAAAACGAATAAGTTGCTCTTTTTGAGAACACGACACGTTTTTCCTAGCAATGACACCGATATGCATACAATCGTCATCCTGTCTTTTGTAGTTACCTTGGTAGTTATGTGGTCACTTATGTTCTGATAAATCACTCGAAAATCGATATTTTTAGCAGCATATCACTATTTGTAACTCAGGGGGTATTCCAACATGGCTAGCACAGCGATGCGTCAAGATCATCATAGCTTGTCCACCGAGTGCGTAAAATTAAGCGAGGCGAAGCGTCCATCAGTTAGTCTACACCTCCGTTCATCCATATGTGCGTCTGTTCATCTGTACATGCACCCATCCGTCAATCTCTGCCACCGTGCATCTGTCTGTCTGCCCGTCTGTTCATCTAGTGAAGAAATCGTCCAAGTACTGCCATCTCGCATCTTTTCCTCATATATTCGTCATATAGAAAAAGCGCCATTCAGCGAGCATTCCAAGGACTAAACGAGAGGTGGTACCTTTTAAACCTCCTTTGATGGTACGGCCGGGCTAGAGGAGCGGCACGCGCGCACTCTCTTACGGCCTGCGCTTCGTGTCTAGCTCCCACCTTTTAACGCCGCTAGCTCATGACACTGCGGCCCAACCTCGCTAAACCTAGCTAAAAACAAGGCGGTTACGTCTAGCAAGGTTAACGTGGTAACCTTTTCTGCGTGGTAAGACAGTGCTGAAAGTGCGTCCTTCTGTTACTAGGTTTTTTTTCAGTAAGTATCATATGCAAGACAAATATTATTGCATTTTAGGTCACCGGCGCTCATCTCTGTATGTTGTTTCATGAGAAACAACTATCTTTTGTTTATGATTAACGTGAGTGGGTTTTTTGCTCAACCGTGGAGGTGGCTACCTACTACTACTACTACTACTACTACTACTATGACGACAACAACGACAACAACAACCACTATTACTACTACTACTACTACTACTACTACTACTACTACTACTACTACTGCTACTACTACTACTACTACTACTACTACTACCACTGCAAACATCTTGGACGCACGACACACGGCTTAAGGTAAGGAGCATCACCTGTAAAAGAACAGGCCGGACCTTTTTGTGTGATTTACTAAGGCGATCAATGCAGAAATACAGTTTAAGCATTCGAAGATTGAATGTGCCAAGTATGGACGAAGTCATAGATCGCCTCTTCAAAAAGAGTGAATATTGAGGCAGGTTGAGAGCTCGCTAGCGGGCAGCATCTAGGCACAGGTTACTAAGGTAGAGAAATGTTTTACAGGCAGCCCGAAAAAACACGCCTGGCCGTGTTAAAAAATTCAACTTTACTCGGTCATACGAGCTTTCGAAAAAAAACGAATGACATAGGACTTATTTTCATTACAGACTAGGCCTTCCCCACTCGCACTGGTACGTCCACGCAAAGAGACACTACACAGGATCTCTGATTCACCAAGAATATCGCTGACGCTCGATAGTTCAACCTCGTGGTAGATCTCGGTAGCGACCACTTCATTTTGGCCGTACACCTCCCCACAATAAGCAGGAAAACAAAGTCGTACACGTGGGTAGACTGGGACCTCCTTCGTCAGACCCGCGCAGAACGACCTCCTCTCATTGACCCACCGAGCCTCGAGACGTGGACAGCCCAGATAAAAGCTGATGTAAACAAGGCGACCAAAACTATCAGTACAGAACTTCCAACCGAAAAGATGGACAGTCGTCTCGCCCGCCTACTTGAGGCCAAACAGTCTCTATTGGCCCAGAGGAAGGGCCAGCGCCTTAATCGGAGGTTACGCAAACGCATATCTCAGCTGAACAAGACCACGATGGATCACAGCCGCACCCTTTCAAAACAGCAGTGGGACGAAATTTGTAACTCGATTGATGGTCAGGTTCGTAATGGCATAACGTGGAACTTACTAAAACACGTCCTCAATGAAACCAACACCCGCACAAAGTAGCGTTATTCGATCGTGAAGATAATTCATCAAGCTAAACGGGCAGTGTCACCGGAAGATGTTGTCAAGAACCTTGTGGAAAAATATCTCCCGCTTTCCACGGGACCTGTGACCCCTCAACCCGATTACTCTGGCAGCGATATCACCAACTTAGACGCCAACTTTTCTATTGAAGATGTGCGCCGGGCTCTCCATGAGCTGAATGGCCGCTCAGCCCCTGGACCCGACGGCATCACCAACACGCTCCTACGCAACCTGGATAATTCCTCCGTCACCTACCTCACCGACACTATCTACGATATATGGAAAAAGGATGAGATACCCGATTCCTGGAAACTAGCTCACACAATTCTCATACGCAAACCGGGAAAGGCGCCGAGCCTAGATAACCTACGCCCCATATCTCTCACGTCGTGCGTGGGCAAAGGGGCTGAGCACGTTGCCCTAAACAGAGTTAGTCGATAACTCGAAGATAACGACTGCATCCCGCACCACATGATTGGCTTCCGACCTGGGTTATCCACTCAAGACGCAATGTTACTCCTAAAGCATCAAATTCTAGATGGCGGAAACACTCGGGATACTCGTGCGATACTCGGTCTCAATTTAGAAGAGGCCTTTGATACAATAACGCACTCGTCAATCTTGAAAGCAATAGCAGCCCTCGGCCTAGGTCTTCGATTTTAATGCTTCATCCGCTCTTTTCTCACTCGACGCAGAGCCGTCCTCCGCGTAGGAGTACTAGTGTCGGAAGAAGTGGAGCTCGAACAGCGGGGTACTCCTCAGAGATCCGTCGTCTCGCCCACGCTCTTTAACCTTGTGATGATCGGGCTTTCCGAACGACTTTTGAAAATCGAAGGGCAAAATCACCTTATATATATGCGGATGATGTAACCATATGGTGCTCAAAAGGGTCGGATGGCTTCATTGAGTCCGCCCTGCTAGAGACTATCGACACCGCCGAGTCATACCTCGAACACACCGGTCTCAGGTGCTCACCCGCGAAGTTGGAACTGTTGATATATTTGTCCAAACGAAGGGATTTCAAGCCCAAAGGGTGGAAACCTCCGGCGGAACGTAATATCACCCTCCACACCAGAGATGGTCGTACTGTACCCAGGATAGACACCATCAAGGTTCTCGGCATGATCATCGAGTCACGCGGAACCAACACCCAAAGAGAACACAAGCTCAGGACTAACACTGAGAATGCCATACGACAAGTACGTAGAGTAGCCAACAGGCACCATGGCTTCAAAGAAGAGAGCCTGCTGCGTCTCGTACACGCGTTTGTTTTGTGTCATTTCACCTACGTTGCCGCTATACACAAATGGCTACATGCTGAGTGCGATCAACTCAATGCACTTATTCGCAAGTTCGTCAAACGAACCCTAGGCCTCCCTATCACCACTCCAACGTACAAACTCCTCGAGCTTGGCGAACATAACACGCTAGAAGAGATCGCTGAAGCTCAAGAACGCGTGCAACTGACCTGACCCACCACCACCAAGGCAGGCTGCCATATTCTTCACGAGCTCGGCTTCTCCTCGAGGGCCAAGGACCTCCCATAGTTGACCATAATTCCTCGTGAAATCCGCAACATTATGAAAATCGCTCCCATTCCACGAAATGTACACCCCGAATACAACAGAGGCAGGCGCCTTGCGCGGGCGACCGCCATTCTCAAGCGCATACACATGGAAGCAGACAACGTCTCGTTCGTGGACGCCACTGCCTATCACAACAACCGAGCGTTCGCCGCGGTCGCGGTATCATCCGCTCAGCAAACTCTTAACTCTGGCACAATCCTCACCCAAACCCTAAAGTAGCGAAGCAAATTGCTATAGCTATAGCTATGCTCGACAGCAAACGGGAATTCATCTACAGCGACTCCAGGCCGGCCATCAAAGCCTTCGAACGAGGAGTCATCTAAGACCAGGCTCTACGTATCCTGCGCAAAGCAGACCCGAGTGCCCTGAAGCACCATATATTCATCTGGTTCCCCGCCCATCTAGGGCAGGTGCCGGGTGCCCTATCCAACCTCAACGAGATCGCCCATGATTCAGCGCGCGCACTTACCGACCACGCCACCACATAGCAACCCCATTTTGCTGTGTTAGGTACCAGTCGGGATGCACCAATTACGTATAATGAAATAACAAAGCACTTTACCTAGAACGCCGCATTTTTCCACCCCCACATCCAAAACTTAACTGAGCGCTGGCATTAACCGTACGCCTATTACAGACACACACGTACCCAAATCTTACAACGCTTCACGTTTATTATCCTCATGCATACCCCAGTATTACGTGCCCATCATGTGGACACACAGTGACACTCACACACATGCTCTGGGAGTGTAGAACAACTCCTCTCGACTCTACCTCAAGCAAATGGGAGAGGTCCCTCAGGAGCTCACTTCTCGCCAACCAGCAATGGGCCATCCAGCAGGCCCACGAAGCGGCCGACAGGTACTTCCTGTCGGTTTCTACGTGGGAGACACCCGCTACGCGCTAAACGCGTCCTACAGGACTGAAATAAGGTTGTTTCATTCCATTCTATTCGGTAATATACGACAGTTTGCTATTTCGTATCCGTACTGAACCGCTTGCGACTTGAAGCTATTTTGTCCGCTTGGTTTTCTGTTGATGGAGAGACCAAAAATAACGAAAAGTGTCATTTCATCTTATGTGGAGATCGATTCTTGAAACAATTGACATCGGACTTTCTCGATTCGTGGTGTCATATTGAGAATGGTCTCTGTATAAGCCTCATGACCAGAGTGGCTTCAGAAACTTCGTGTCACAGTGAACATCAAAGATGTTCACTGTGACACGAAGTTTATATAAGCGAAGTAGATTGCCCTAGATATTTTTAATTTTTGCATACAAAATTGTGAGGTGCTTTCGATTTCTGACACAGCTGATATCAAAACAAAGGCATAGCTACACGAAAACTAGTGATTACATCTCAATTTCAAGGATAAGCCAAAATGTTTAGCGCGCTTCTCGAAATTCTCAAGGCTTGCATCTCTTGCTTTGTCTCGGCGAAGAACGTTGAAATGTCTTCGCCAAAAAACTTTTAATATTCTCACAACGGTTATTGGAGAAGGAAGTTCACGGGAAGCCCCACTGCGGTGGTCTAGTGGCAAAGGTGCTCGGCTGCTGACCCGCAGGTCACAGGAGCGAATGCCGGCTGCGGCGGCCGCATTTTCGATGGGGGTTAAAATGCTGTAGGCCCATGTGCTCACATTTGGGTTCCCATTAAAGAACACCAGGTGGTCGAAATTCCTGGAGCTCTCTATTACGGTGAGTCTCATAATCATATGGTGGTTTCGGGTCGTTAAAGGCCAGCTTCGGTGATTTTTCGGGGTCAGTGGATCTCAATGTATTTCACTGGGTACGTTTTGTTTACAACAAATGAATTGTTGGCAACATTGTGTGTGTGACGTTGAGTTTTGCGTGACGAAAGTGACGAACTGATGTGCCACTGCTGCGTCTTCTTGTCTGCTATGGATTGTGTGGGTTTGGCCGGTGCTTCATTGGTTGAGCATGCACACGCGATTTTCTTTTCTGTGGTGATGGGCGTGCGATAGGTGCAAAGTGGTGTTGCGTTGTGAGCCAGGAACGGTTCACCATATAATCTCCATACCACCGTAATCCTTTTAGCCCATTGTCACGGACAGCCCGGACAGGTAGCGCCATTCGGCGGGCATTATGTGCAATCAGGCAGGTTCCGGCAGCGTGAGGTTAATCTTTACGTGAGGTTCCGTTTCGGTATTGTGGTTTTTCAGTAATTAAAAATAATTTTGAATTTTTTTGAGCATTTCAATGATCGAGAGCTTGACTGTCTTAGGGACATAAAATCACCATTATCCTGACATAGTCAAAAAATCGCAGAACTTGGCATTAAAGCATTACATATCAGTCAACTAATGATTTTGACGGGAAGGTGAGGGCTTCGTTGAAGAAATAGGATCATGGAAATGTAATGAGGCTGGAGCAGTTGCAATGTCGAAAACAGGTAATACCGCAAGCGCTAGCCGCATTCTTTTGTCAGTGATCTTTCGTTGTTCAACCCCCAATCTTCCACTTAACTCTAACCACAAAAGTTTAAACTATTATGCAAAGGAAACTGAATGGCCACTTTTCAATAAATAGTTATTTTGGATACACGTGACAATATTCGCAGATGCAGAAGCATGAATGAGATTACAAGACAGGCAATTGAGATACAAATATAATTACGAAACAGGGAAGTCAAGTTGTTCAAGCTTTGAAAACAGTGAATTATTTATGAAAATACTAATTTTGAAAATTTTGCCCCCCAACCTAATTTTTTAGGCAAATGGAGATAAAAATAGTTTTATTTTGAGTTCTCTACACTATAGAGTTTCATGTTTTCAATGTTTATTTTTCTTGAAACTTCCAAGCATGTGTCACACTTGGTGTTTTGGGCAACGATTTCGTGTTCGCCGGAGTATATTCCTCATAAATTCTGCATTATTGGAAATTTGTAACTTGATTTTGCATCACTCTCAAGAAGTGGATATTCCACATGACAGGATATACGATCACAAAAAGATCAAAACACACGAGGCACACTTTTCTAGTCTGGAAGGTTTCAACGCACCATCGCATATACAACAAGGCAAGTACTTGAATACGAACCACCTATGCTCTTGTGTACAAAAGCCTTGAAACTTGTTCTATTTGACACAAGCATAACCTTCAATATGCATGTATTTTATGCTGTGTAGCGCTCCTTATTTCCAGGGGACTGTATATCAAGACAATGCCTTACGAACGTTGACATCTCTCTCTACACACATGAAGAGCCCTTTGGTTAATGTGCGGTCAGTCTGTACTGCGAGATCTGTTGACGTGAGGTGGAGCTTACACCGGACATACCGGCCAGAAATCAATCGCAACTTGAAAAATTCCGTTTTGACTAAAAACAGGTCTTATTGGTGGTCAAAATCGAATGTCAGCGGAAAGATCTAAACATTAAAAAAATATTTGTGGCGAGGTCAGTTTTCTCACAGTTTATTCGAAAAGATGGAGCACTACGATTTTACGTAACTTTCATGAGGTGGTGTGAGCTAGTTTAGCTTGTTGTGCCACTGAGATAATTTGCATGCTGAAAAAAACAACTGTCGCAGGATTCTGCCACATGCCATGTTCAATGAAGGAAACTCAGTGTGCATTGGTTGTCATAATCGTAAACATCAGTTGTGCTCATGCGTTTGCGAAAGTGAGGTCGCTATCTGCGCACTAGGCACGCACTTATTTTCACGCACTTTGTTGTTTCTGGCTCATTGTCCACACCACTAGTGAATATTTCTCAATTAAACTCACCTGAAATTTCCTTCCAGCCTAATAAGCTGCTGACAAAACGTCACTTAAGAAATTTTATCCTCACTTGGCGTTCTTTTTCGCGTTTATCAATGAAAAGGCCATAATTTACCGAATGGCAAAATTATTGCCTGGTATATATTCAAAGCACATCGACAAAGCGGTGGTATGATAAAGAATATGTAGGCCTCAATTTGTTTTACTGAAAATTAAAGCGCTCGTATAATCGCAGGGGCAGTCTACTGAATACACAAAGTGGCTTACCTTTGTAATATCAGGTGTTCTGAAAACAGTGTCTGGGTATTCAACATATACGCATTTAAGAAGTGTCAGAAAAGCCGTCACTATAAGGGCAGTAGCAAGGCGCTTTTGTGGCATGACTGTTTCCGAAAAGCCTAAACCAAAGGTGTATGCATTGCTCGAGCTTTCATAGCTACCTGACTTCAAAAACCAACACTCGGCGCTCTACTTTCTTCATTGTTGCGCTATTCACCATGTTGCGCACCTGCGCATTAGATGATTAATAAGAAAATTGCAGCAGTTGTACAGCTTCTTAAGATATACAGAATATTCTTGCCTCAGCGTGACGTAAATCGAGAACTCTATATCGCTTCCATTGAAGCATCTTTTCGTAAATAGAATACTTCGTGCAAATAACCTCAAGCGAATCGTTTGATTTTTTATTGCGAAGTGTTTTTTGGTAAATAACAGAAGGTGTTTTGAGCGTATATAAATATATATTATATATATATATATATATATATATATATATATATATATATATATATATTGAAAAAGGGTTTATTGACGACTGTTGCGACGGTGGTCCTACGAAGAAACACGATCGTGCAAGAGCAACGGTCAAGGAGATGCCGGCGATGATCAGCACGAGCCGAGCGAGCGAAGCCCAGCACCCAGTACCCAAGCGGTGGCGATGTTGCTTGCCAACGACGCTCTTTCTTCTTCACAATTTGTCCCCGCCGAAAAAGAGCCATCCTGGCGACCTAAAAGTCTGGAGGCAGAGGGCTATAATATGGCTTAAGGCGGGCGACGTGGACGATGTCACGTCCACGCCGGCGCATGTCGTCAGATGGGGAAAGTGGCTCGATGAGAAAATTCACCAGCGAGGTTTGCTCCAAAACGCGGTATGGGCACTCGTACTTTGGAACGAGTTTTGAGGAAATGCCGGGGGTTTGGTAAGGAACAGCCAGCCATACAAGTGATCCCGGGGAATAGCTGGGGCTTTGTGAAGAGTCGACGTTGTTTTCTTTCTGGCGCTGTTGTTCTCGAGACGTAAAGGTGCGTGCGAGTTCACGGCACTCTTCCGCATTTCGGGCAGCTTCGGACACAGATGGGCATTCGGATGCGTCAGGACGGTATGGAAGGAGAGTATCGATGGTGTGGGATGGTTCGCGTCCATAAAGAAGAAAGAAAGGTGAAAATCCAGTGGTAGACTGTGCCGCGGTGTTATATGCGAACGTAATGAATGGAAGAATGCGATCCCAGTTAGTATGATCGGATGTCACATACATGGCGAGCATATCGCCAAGGGTGCGGTTAAATCTTTCCGTGAGCCCGTTAGTCTGCGGGTGGTATGCCGTGGTCTTGCGATGAACAACATGGCATTCAGAAAGCAGAGACGTGACGACTTCTGATGGGAAGGCTCGACCTCGATCGCTTAGTAGTTCTCGAGGTGCACCATGTCGTAATATGAAGCGATGAAGGATGAAGGATGCTACGTCCCGCGCAGTGGCACTTGGAAGGGCGGCGGTCTCAGCGTAGCGTGTTAAATGGTCCACAGCGACTATAATCCACCGATTTTCATCTGATGTTGTCGGTAGAGGGCCATACAGATCAATTCCGATCCGATCGAAAGGTTTGGCAGGGCACGGAAGCGGTTGAAGCGTACCGGACGAGTGGAAAGGCGGTGATTTGCGACGTTGACAGTCAGGACAGCCCGTAACGAATTTTCGAACGAAATTATACATTCCGCGCCAGTAGAAGCGATGGCGAATGCGTTCGTAAATTTTGAAAACTCCGGCATGACCACATTGGGGATCGTCGTGAAAGGAGGCGCAGATTTGTGATCGCAAGCTGCGCGGGACAACCAAGAGCCACTTACGACCTTCGGGGGCGTAGTTGCGTCGGTGTAGTAGCCGATCATGAATGGCGAAATCAGCAACTTGACGTCGGAGAGATCGTGGTACCGCAGTGGTTGACGATCCAGAAAGACAGTTAAAAAGAGAAGCGATCCATGGGTCCTTGTGTTGTTCACTGGTAAAGGAGTCGAGGTCGAGAGATGCGATGGAGATACCAGTGGTTCTGCAGGCCGAGTTGGGAGGTAAAGGCGAATGCGACAGGGCGTCGGCGTCAGAATGCTTGCGTCCGCTGCGATAGATGACACGAATGTCGTACTCCTGGATTTGCAGTGCCCACCGAGCTAGGCGGCCAGAAGGGTCTTTCAATGTGGCGAGCCAACAAAGTGCATGGTGGTCCGTTACCAGGTCGAATGGGCGACCGTACAAATAAGGGCGGAACTTGCGAAGCGCCCACACTAGCGCCAAGCACTCTTTTTCAGTGACGCTGTAATTGGCCTCAGCTTTAGTAAGTGTGCGACTCGCATAAGCGACGACGTATTCGGAGTAGCCCGGCTTGCGTTGGGCGAGGACGGCGCCTAGACCAACCCCACTAGCGTCTGTGTGAACTTCCGTTGCTGCTGTTGGGTCGAAATGCCGAAGAATTGGAGGAGATGTTAGCAGACTACGGAGCGTGGCAAACGCGACGTCGCAGTCAGAAGACCAGGATGAAAGGTCTGCATCACCGCGTAGGAGGTTGGTCAGTGGTGACATGATCGATGCAAAATTTCGCACAAAGCGCCGGAAGTACGAACATAGTCCGACAAAACTGCGTAATTCTTTCAGTGTAGTAGGTTTCGGGAACTCAGCGACTGCTTGCAGTTTTGCAGGGTCGGGTCGAACACCATGCTTGGAGACGATGTGCCCTAAGATGGACAGCTCTCGCGCGGCGAAGCGGCACTTTTTAAGGTTCAGTTGGAGCCCAGCGTTGGTTAAACACGTCAGAACCAGTTGGAGCCGAAGCAGATGCGTAGGAAAATCGGGAGAGAAAACGACAATGTCGTCGAGGTAGCATAGACACACAGACCACTTCAGTCCACGCAGTGTGTTGTCCATGAGCCGTTCAAACGTGGCAGGAGCATTACAAAGACCAAATGGCATTACGTTAAATTCGTACAGGCCATCTGGTGTAATGAACGCAGTTTTCTGGCGATCAGCTTCTGCCATAGGAACCTGCCAGTATCCAGATCGTAAGTCTAAGGAGGAGAAGAATTCGGCTCCTTGTAGGCTGTCAAGGGCGTCGTCTATGCGCGGTAATGGATAGACGTCTTTTCGCGTCACCTTGTTTAATCGCCGGTAGTCGACGCAAAATCGATTCGCTCCATCTTTTTTTCGAACTAGAACGACAGGAGATGCCCAAGGACTGTGCGATGGTCGAATAACGCGACGGCGTAGCATCTCTTCGACCTGGTCGTTGATGACGTGACGTTCTGCAGCAGAGCCACGGTACGGTCTTTGACGCAATGGCTGGTGCGAACCGGTGTCAATGTAGTGGTGCACTGCGGAAGTCCGACCCAATTGCGGCTGAGAAACGTCGAATGAATTCGTGAAGTGCTGGAGGAGATTAAGAAGCTCGCCGCGTTCATGGGCACTTAAGGTGTCGGCGATGGAACTCGAGAAGGTGTCACTCGATGAGCACTTCAGTGGGGAAAGGGCATGAAGTTCGGTCGAGGCGCTACTGCACGATTCGTCTGGCATGTTAAGGAATAAAGAGGAATCGAGGTACTCCACTCGACCGAGACATTCGCCGGCAAGTAGCGTAAGCGGTGCAGAAAGGGGGTTGTGGACGAAAATATTGCTTCGGCCCGCAGTGACGTCGAGTGTAGCGAAAGGCAAGGAAACGGCTCTGCGGCTCATGAAAATGTCGGAAGGTGTAAACATTACTGTAGCATCGTTATAGTCATCGCAGCAAATCGGGACAACGGCAAGAGAGGCTGGCGGAATTTCAGTGTCCTCACGCACGACAAGTTTTGGCGACCGCTCAAGGGTTTCGTGCAAAGGTTCGTCACACAGGTGCGAAAATTGAACTTCAGCGCGTGCGCAGTCGATGATGGCATGATGATTTGACAGAAAGTCCCACCCGAGGATAACGTCATGCGAGCACACCGAAAGGACGATGAACTCGACAACGTACATAGAGCCTTGGATGAATATGCGGGCCGTACAGGTGCCAAGAGGTCGAACTTGTTGTGCGCTAGCTGTACGAAGCGATAGTCCAGAGAGCGGCGTGGTCACTTTGCGTAGGGAGCGGCAGAGCTGGGCGGCTATAACAGAAACGGCAGCACCTGTGTCGACGAGGGCAAAGGTAGAAACACCATCGACAGATATAGCGACGACGTTAGGTGGTGAAGTGCGAGGACTTGAGCATTTCGACGACGGCGCAGTTCTTGCCTCTGGAACTGCGGCGTTCAGTTTTCCCGGTTGGAGGAAGCGGGTCTAGGACGCATTGGGGACAGTGATCGCCTGCGAGGAGATGGGGAGCGGGGAGAGTGAGTTTGAGGTTGGTGCGACCGAGACTCAGGAAAGTTAGTGTATCCATACTGCGGTGAGGGATAGGGAGCAGGTATGTGCATGGGCTGTGGGTCATGCGGTAACGGCCGAGTAGCGTCGTGGAGTGGTTGGAAGCGACGGCGACAATATCGTGCCACGTGTCCTGGTGTACCGCAGGCGTAGCAGATCGGTCGAATGTCAGGAGTGCGCCAGGAATTGCTGACTCGCGGTGCAGCCCAAGGTGTTGAAAGAGGGGTAGAGTGGGGAGCAACTGCAGGCATGGGTGGCAAAAGCTGCTGGCGGGGTCTGCTGCGTACCACCTGGGCATAAGTAAGAGGCGCGGCCACGGGCTGCATAGCCGGCGCATGGGGAACAGTCACGGCCACAGGCTGCTGGTGGGCAGCGACGGGAACAGCCTGAGCTACCTCTTCGGCAATAACGTCGCGGAGTGGTGAGGGCAGACGAGAGGACGGCGGCTGCTGCGTGAAGGGAATCAACGACAGCTGCCGAGCTACTTCTTCACGCACGAAGTCTTTAATCTCTTGCAGGGTTGGTGCGTGGTCGGGAACGGAAGTGAGACTGGAGAGCGAGTCGGCGTGTGAGGAAAATGGCCGAGTCAGGGCGCGCTGCTTGTTCAACTCGTCGAAACTTTGACACTAAGTAACAAGTTCCGCAACGGTGGCAGGATTACGGGCGAGGAGCAGCTGATATGCACCGTCATTTATCCCTTTGAGGATGTGTTGAATCTTCTCCGACTCGGGCATGGTGGTGTTCAGTCGGTTGCAAAGTCCAATGATGTCTTCAATGTAGCTGGTGAAAGATTCCGTTGGCTTTTGTGCGCGAGTCCGCAAGCGTTGTTCGGCTCTGGACTTGCGGATTTCGGGTCGGCCAAAAACGTCAGCAAACAAGGTTTTAAAGATGGACCACGTCATGATGTCGTTTTTGTGGTTGTTATACCACATTTCGGCCACGTCAGTGAGGTAAAAGATGACGTAAGTCAATTTGTCCGCGTCATCCCACTTGTTGTTTGCGCTCACCAGTTCATAGTTAGCGAACCAGTCTTCCACGTCGGTCTCATCAGCTCCGCTAAAGACCTTGGGCTCTCGCAAACGAAGAACGCCGGGGTTGCTGGGGGATGGAGTGGAAGAGGCAGGTTGCGCGTTGTTGGTAGCCATGATGGGAGGTAGCGTTCGGTTGCGCAGCTCCAGGTTCAGGCGACGGCGAATGGCAGCACCCAGGTTCAGGCGACGGGGAATGTCAGCACCTTCCACCAATTGAAAAAGGGTTTATTGACGACTGTTGCGACGGTGGTCCTACGAAGAAACACGATCGTGCAAGAGCAACGGTCAAGGAGATGCCGGCGATGATCAGCATGAGCCGAGCGAGCGAAGCCCAGCACCCAGTACCCAAGCGGTGGCGATGTTGCTTGCCAACGACGCTCTTTCTTCTTCACAATTTATATATATATATATATATATATATATATATATATATATATATATATATATATATATATATATATATATATATATATATATACATACATATAAATATATATATATATATATATATATATATATATATAAATCCTGCTCACGGCTGGTTATTTTTTTCATCCACTTTTATTTTTTCTTATTTACATTCCATTGCTTCTAATAACTTCCCCTGTACATTCCTTGCCATTACTGTCTGTTAGATCTCATTTATATTGTGTTAAAACACGGAAAAAACGAGCCCTTAGTTATACACTTCTCTCTCTTATTTCATTGAACGAGGGTCTCGTACTGGCAGACTTGGTGTGTTTAGGTTGTATAAGAGGGACAATTAATCAGCTGCCCGCTCATAATAAGTTCACGTGCTACAAGACTCCAAACATGCGCATAAGAGTGTTTTCACACTCGTGGTTTTGCTTATAGATGGCGCTGACTGTCACTCCTACTTCTAAATTCACATATAGACCCAAAAAGTGGATGGAGGGAAGGCCGCTGTGGTAGCTCAGTGGTTAGAGCATCGAACGCGTTATTCGAAGGTCGTAGGTTCGATTGCTGCTCACGGCTGGTTATTTTTTTCATCCACTTTCCTTTCTTCTTATTTACATTGCATTGGTTCTAATAACTTCCCCTGTACATTCCTTGGTATTACTGTCTGTTAGATCTCATTAATATTGTGTTAAAACACGGAAAAAACGAGCCCTTAGTTATACACTTCTTTCCTTTATGATATATATATATATATATATATATATATATATATATATATATATATATATATATATATATATATATATATATATATATATATGTATATATATATATATATATATATATGTAGTGAGCGCAGTCACCGACTCTTCTTTATCTATTTGACGTGCCATCATAATTTGTATAATTTCTTCATCTGTGGATATCATCAACAGTGTGTGCCAGCTCGTAATCGTCTCGAATAAAGCTCTTCCTCATAAGTGTGGACGGTGCTTCTCGATCCCCAAGTTTTTTAGGACGTTACCACTGGAGCTGCGCTCGGGTCGTCATCTACTACCACCTGCCATGGCAGTGCAAGACGATCCTGGTCCATCCAACGCCACCAGCCCAATGCAGCCTCCGCCGTCTACCCTGGCCATCCACAGCCACCAGCGTGATCCGCCAGTATTCTCGGGTCTCGAAGGGGATGACGTTGAAGAATGGTTACACACCTACTACCTCGTCAGCGAAATGGACAGGTGGGATACTCTTCACAAGTTACGTACGGTCCCTTTCTACATAACTGGTGTTCTCAAAACCTGGTTTTGGAACCACCTCCCTGGTTTTGGAACCCTACCACGACTCAAGATGTCATCACCATTTGCCAGAGACGAGAAGATCTTCAGTCTCTTCGTCTCTGCCATGATGCCTCGGACATTCGTCTTTCTGCGGCCCTCGATATACGTGCCATGGTCCACGACATCGTTCGTGAGGAGCTTCATGGGCGCTGCTCTTCCTGCGCTCCACAATTTACTTTAGCCTCAGCTCCAACCAACTTGCGGAACATTATTAGGCAAGAGACATCATTAGGCAAGAGATTGAATCTGCGCCATATCCACCTTGTTCCGCCGAATCCAGACATCGTCAGGTACCAGCCTACGCAGAAGTTGCGGCGCTCTAAGAACCGACCACTATCCTAGCGGCTACACCAGGTGGCAATGTACCTGTGGCGTCAGTGTCACCACCGATACATCCACAGCCATATTACACCATGCCGCGTCCTCCACGCACAATCTGCTATTATTGCGGCTATAGGGGTCATATATCTCGCTTTTGCCGAAGGCGTCAACAAGACGAGCAACGTGGCTACGCTCCAGAGGAACGTGGACGCTTCAGTCCACTCACGAACTACCAGTGCACGCCTTACCAGTCTTTTTTTCAGCGTTAGCCCTGTCAAACTCACAGTATGGGTCTGCCTGTGAACTTCTGTGAGTCTCGCCGCCGCTCACCATCTCTTAATCGCTGTTCCGTATCGCCTCTGCGACCCGCCTCCAATGTTCTGAATGCCCACTCGGAAAACTCCCCAATGCAGTTTTAGTAGGGAAAACTGCATCCACCGGGCAGCCAGCAATTCCTCTAGACAGACCATCGAACTTGTTAACAGTGTTAGTGGAAGGTATATGCGTTGAAGCTCTAGTGAATTGGCGCTGCTATTTCGATTATTCACTCCGACCTCTGCTCACGTATCCGCAAAGTCACAACACTTTACTGGGGCCTGTCTCTCCGTGCTGCGACGAACGCCATTACGGTACACGGCTTTACGGCCACACGGTACACCGACGAAGGCCATTACGGCCACACGGTACATCGAAGCATTCTGATCATTCCAGGCCTTGTTCGTTTTTCTGAAGGGTCTGCTTTTATTACTGCGTTAAATCACACCCCCGAACCCTTATCGTTGCCCTGTGGATCAACAGTCACATGCGCTATTGACCCGCATCCAGTTGCAATTGTTGCCCTTTCAAGTCAAGAAGACCTACCAGAGCCAAGCACGCCGCCACTCACCTCTCCCCATCCAATATCGCAGACGATAAGCCTTGATCTGACAGCAGCCTAGAGTCAAGAATTGCTGAATTTATTCAACAGCCATCTGTTCATTCTGCTGTCCTTGGTATGAAAACTTCGGCGACTCACCAAGTTCAGACTGACGGTTCCTGAATAATTCACTGGCACCCATACCGCATGTCTCTTGCAGAAAGGAAGATAATCGAGGAAAATGTCTCAGACATGCTCCGACTGAATATCATACGTCCTTCCTCGTGTCCACGGTCTTTGCCAGTTATTTTGGCGCAAAAGAAAGAAGGAACAGTATGTTTTTGCGTTCATTACCAGGCATGAACAAAATAACGCCAAAAATGTTTACCCTTTCCCACGAATCAATGACGCACTAGATGTTGCATGGCACAGAGTATTTTTTCAGCCTTGGCCTGCGATTGGGCTACTGGCAAATACGAGCGTTCGAATATGACAAAGAAAACATGATTTTTACCACTCCAGATGGGATATATGAATTTAACGTAATGCCTTTCGGACTTCGTAACGCACCTGCTACCTTCGAACGTATGATCGATAGCGTACTGCGTGGCCTGAAGTGGAAAACCTACTTATTGTACCTCGACGGCATCATAGTGTTTTCGTCTACCTTTTCGCGACATCTGCAACGTCTCGAAGAAGTCCTAGGCTGCCTTGCAAAAGCTGTTTTTCAGCTGAATACGAAAAACGCACTTTCGTAGCAAGACAATCACGGTTCTAGGGCACTTAGCAAAAACCTTATTCGACCGGATCCTGAAAAGCTTGCCCCCGTCCTCGAGTTTCCCCGTCCGTTGTGCCAAAAACCGCGCAGTTTTCTCGGCTTGGCATCCATCGTTCGGCGCTTCATACGCGATTTTGCAAAGCTTGCCTCTGCGCTCCATGAAGTGCTCGCAAGTAACACGGCATTCTTCTGGTCTGAAGACTGTGAAAAGGCTTTCTTGGCGTTGAAGCAAGCCCTGACATCCGACTCGGTACTATGTCACCTCAATCCAGGTGCACCCACCATTCTTCACACTTACGCCAGTGGTCATGGCCTCGGTGCCATTCTACTGCAGCGTGACAACACCACACGCGAACGTGTCATTGTTTACGCCTGTCGTGCTTTGAATGCTGCCGAGAAAAATTTCATAATAACCGAACAAGAGTGATTTACTGTTGTGTGGGCGGTACTAAAATTTCATCTACACCTCCACGGCCGCCACTTTACAGTCGTCCCTTATCACAACGCATTGTGCTGGCTTTTGTCGCTAAAGAATTTATCGGGCCGTCTTGGCAGCTGGGTGCTTCGTTTACAAGAGCACAACTTTGATGTCGTCTACAGGTCTGGTAAGAAGCACCAAGATGCTGATGCTCCCTCTCGCAGCCCTCTAACCAACCGTAATAGGCCAACATCACCAATTTCCACCGTAGCATTGCCCATCGCAGGTGTCAGTTGGCTTAAGATCCGGCCGCCCTTCTACACTTGTGTCGCATCAACACGTTGACCCTAACTGCCACTCCATAATAGCACGCTTAGAAGGCACATCCACTCCTCCGAACGCCTGACTATGCCGACAACTGAAACGACTCAACCTTCACGATAGTGTTTTACATCGCTATATTTACCACGTTGAAGGAAACAAATGGGTCTCCGTTTTACCACGTTGTCTACAACGTCGGCTTTTTGAGACATTCTACAATGATCCTGCTGCTGGGCATCTCGGCTATTACAAAACCTACGACAAAATACGCAGTCGGCTCACCTGGCCTGTCCTCTCATCCGCCATTGCTAAATATGTTTAATATGTTTCTTCGTCTGCAATATCTCAACGGCGGAAACGACCCCCTACTGCTCCTTTTGGCTTTCTCCAACCTCTCTCTTGTCCCGCTTTGCCATTCGAAGTCATCGGGATAGATTTGTACGGTCGCTTTCCCGTGACCTGCAATAGAAATCGAATTGTAACGGCTGTTGACCCCCTCACTCGTTAAGCGGAAACAGTCTCACTGCACGCTGGTACAGCCACTGAAGTAGCCGATTTTTTTTGCGTAACATATTTTTTCGCCATGGAGCTCCACGTGTTCTGCTCAGCGACCGCGGCAAGGTCTTTCTTTCCTCTATTGTTGCAGAGGTTCTACGCGCCACCAACACCATCCACAAGACAAGTTCTTCTTATCATCCACAAACAAATGGCTTGACAAAACATTTTCATTGCGCCCTCTCGGACATGATTGCCATGTACGTTAACCCTGACCCCACTAACTAGGACGTCATTTTGCCATTCGTAACGTTCGCCTACAATACGGCTACGCAGCGCGCCACCGGCTTTTCTCCCTATTTTTTGGTCCATGGCAGCTCTCCAAGTGTAACTCTGGACGTCTCATTCCTTTCGGCTCCTGCTACCTCCGCAGACCCTTTATCTGCACAATTTTTGTCTCGCATCGAGTACTGCCGTCATCTGACCCGAATAAACACCGGCACCTCTCAGGAAGCTCGCAAGTCTCGCTACGACTCAACTCACCTGGCGGTCACCATTTCAGCAGGAGACGAAGTTCCTCTCTGGACTAGCGTGTGTGTGCACGGCTTATGAGAAAAATTCCTCAGTCGTTTTAGAGGACCTTAAATGGTGATTGAACAAACTTCCCCCGTTAATTACCGTATCTCACCACTTAACGCTCCCTCCGACCACCATTCACGTGGGACGAAAATTGTGCACGTTTCTCGACTAAAACTGTATACCTGACGCCATCCCTAATATTGTCTCTCGAACGGCCAGGAGGCCGCTTCTAGCGTGACGGGAAATTAGTGTGAGCGCAGCCACCGACTCTTCTTTATCAATTGGACGTGTCATCATAATTTGTATAATTTTCTCATCTGCAGATATCATCATCAGTGTGTGCGAGCTTGATATATATATAAATATGTGTGTGTGTGTGTGTGTGTGTGTGACGCTATGATGACAGGGCGCGTGGCCTGTCTCATACGCCATGTTTATTTCAAAGCACTTCTTCCTTCTACCAACCATCGTCACATACGTCACACGATTACCCCTCCCCCTCAAAAAAAAGGCACGGATTACGAACAAAAAAAAGTAAACTAAGAGAGTCGTCACGAATGTCAAGTGAGAGAGCGAAAAAGAGAGAGAGAATATATTTACAGAAAGGTAGAGAGGTCGGCCTGAGCTATAGTTTGCTCTGGCCTGCTACTCAACACTGCGGAAGGGTGACTGGGGAGTGAAAGAGTGATGAATGACGATGGTAAGGTAGTGAGATGATATTTTCTTATTAGGCTGGGTAACTTTACGGACGTGCATCTAGTCCAGTGGCTTCTAAGAAAGTGATGACGACTTGTATAACCACATGTGTGCTGGTGGCGTCAGGCCAAGGACCTAACACAACCTCATCGGTTAATGGTCGACTAATATATCGACCAATCGAAGATATCAGTTGCTGACGTTCGCTTGCATATGCTGGACAGTCGCAAAATATATGTTCGAGTGTTTCTGGCAACCGAGAGTGACCACAATTGGGACCTGTGTCAATACAGCCAATCAATTTGGTGTAACGTCTCGTGTAAGCAACACCGAGGTGAATGCGGTGGATAATGCATGAGATGCTTTGCTTTAACTTGTTACGCATACGAAACTTCATTTCCGGGTCCCATTTGTGCAGCCGCTTGTGCTGGTGGTCTGGTTTCTGCCAGTGCTCTAAGATGAAGTTGCGCATTGCGCGTCGAAGTAGGATGTTGGTATCTTGTCGTGAAAATGCGATGCACACTTCCGGGGCACTATTTAAAGCTCTCTTAGCTTCAGGATCCGCCTCTTCATTGCCCGTTATGCCACAATCAGCAGGTATGCATTGAAATGTTACATGATGTTCAGAAGCTCTGCTATTTAAATCGATAAAGTGTGATATGAACCTTGTCTCATGAAGCCATTGATGGGTTGAAGAGCAGCTTTGGCATCGCACAGTATCGTCCACTTACGAGCGGGTTCTGTCGACATGAAACGTATTGCCTCCCGAATAGCAACAAGTTCCGCGGCTGTTGACGTGGTCTTGTTATCTATCTTGAAACGTCGAGCTATCTTCATCTGCGGGATGACAAAGGCTGCGGCGGAGGTACGCGACGTGGTATATCCATCAGTATATACGTGCGCCACACCGCCGTACATAGTATAAATGTGCAGCAGTGTAAGTTGCTTTAGGCTGATCGATGATACAAGGGACTTCTTCATAATCCCAGGCTTCTGAAGTATGACAAGTGGTCTAGGCAGGAGCCACGGAGGTGTCTCAGGAATACGTTGGGGAGAGAATCTTGGTGGTATTAAGTTCTTGAGCTGCGATATAGCTCTTGAATACCTGCAGTCTCGGTGGCTGGCAGTGAGCGCTGATAGGGGATGTTGCCTGTGTCGAGTCAACAGGTGAAGGTGGACTCAAAGAGGCTCGCAGAGCGCATTTACTTTGATTGGACAAGGCCGAGCTTTGGCGAGAGTTTCCTTGGTTGATGTGCATTGAGGTAAGCCCAAGCATTTGCGGAACCCTTCAGCTTGGATGCTTTCTAGCGTGCTCGCACAACTGGGCTTCATGCTTGAAAGCACGGGCATGCTGTATCGTAAGCACACTACAAATAAAGATTGGTACAGTTGCAGGAGAGCTGCCTCCGAAGGGCCCTATCTTGCTCCGGCCATGACCCGTAGAACGTGCACAAAACATTTGAGCTCTCACTTCAAGGCTGTGACGTGTTTTGACCACGATAGATTCCGGTCGAGGATAACGCCAAGGAATTTCTGTTGCACAACAGCACGAATGTTTGTTCCATTCACAGTTAGTGGGTATCTTGTCATTTGTTTTCGTGTAAATGCAAGCACTGCACATTCTTCTGTTGACAGGGTGAGACCCTGGTGACGTTGGTACCTTGCTGTGATTGTCACTGCACGTTGCAGTCGAGCACGCAGTTTGGGGTGCGTACCTCCAGAAGCCCAGATGCAGATGTCGTCCGCATATATATGCTCACCTTTTACCGTGTCAGGAAGTTCAGTAGCAAGTTCAATCAAGGTGATGTTGAAAAGTGTCGGACTGAGAACACTCGCTTGGGGAACACCATGGTGAATGTTATAATGGTCTGTATCTCCATCGCTTGTTGACATATACACGGTACGGTCGCTAAGGTAGCTCACGATACATGCATACAGTCGTCCGCCGATTTCTAGATCCTCAAGCGCATCAAGGATGGCATAATGTAAGACATTGTCGTAGGCGCCTTAAAGTCAAGAAAAGCAGTAGCCACTACACTGCCTTGACATTTTCCTGTTCAACATCGGAGACCAAGTTCTGATCGGCCTCTCCTAAAGCCATTCATGAACGCAGGAAAGTGAGTATTACTTTCTAAGAGCCACTGTAATCTCGACAATACCATCCTTTCCATGACTTTGCCAACACAGCTGCTTAAGGCGATCGGCCGGTAAGGCCGGTAAGACGAAAGCTCAATAGGGCACTTCCCTGGTTTAAGCTGTGCGATTATGCGGTGGCACTTCCACTTATCTGGAACATTTCCTGACTCCCAGGAGGTGTTTTAGTAAGATAACAGGATATGTCGTGCTTCTGTATCAAGATGGCGAAGTGCTGCGTACGTAATTCCGTACGGCCCGGGTGCCGATGAGCGTCGGGAAAGTGAAATTACAGCGTCCAGTTCCTACGTTGTAAAAGGCACTTCGAGGCATTCGTCGACGAGGGCACAGTGTCGGTAAGAGTTTGGGTCACAGTGTGAGTGGTGGAAACGACAAGGCTACAGTAGTACTTGGCTACCTCTAATTCACTCCGACCCTGATGTAGAGCCACCGCACTGAATGGCCGAATTTGTTGTGGAGAAGATTGTACACTTCGTACTATCCGCCATATTTTAGAGAGAGGCTGTCTTTGGTCCAAAGAACCGCAACACGACCTCCATCGTTGCCTGTCCAGCTTGTCAAGATGCCGAAGAACGTGTCGTTGAGTTTGACGACAGACTGAGAGGTCTGACGGTGATGTTGTTCTTCTGTATCGCTGTTCTGCGCGGCGACGGATAGCACGAAGGGCCTCGTATTGTAAGTCGATCGCTGATCATTGCAGCGGAATGGTAACTTGTTTTGTTGTGTCACGCAGGGACGAAGAAATGATGTCTTCTACTTCGGATAGTGTAGTAGTGCGCTGACAGCTGGTTTTCACAGATGACTTGAAGAGACGCCAGTCTGTCTGATGAACGCAGCATGTGGTTGAATGGTGAAACTGAACATATGTTAGCAAGTGATCACTACCATGAGTCTCTATATCCCTGGACCAAGCTGCAGAAGACAGGAGACTCCTGGATACAAATGCAATGTTGAAGCACCTGCTGTAAGAAGTACCCCGAATGAAAGAGGGCGAGCCGTCGTTCAGCACCCTTAGTCTTCTGCTAGTTTGTGTACGCCGTGATATGATGTACGTACGACAAGACATTCTGTCACGAATGTCAAAATTCCCAATTGGTTCTACGCTCCAGGAGAGTTCCGTAAACTTTCAAAGACTTTAAGGGAGAGTGCAGCAGTCCGGTTAACGGAGAAGTCCTGGTGGGTGAGGCTGGTGGTTGCGTCCTGGATAACACAAAAATGCTTTGGACATGGAGATTGGGGTACTCACAGCTGGCATTCTTGTGAAGAACGAACGAGGTTCGAACATCTTGCAGAATCAAGAGTTTCAATATTGTTGGCATCAAATCCCTCGGCATGGGTGATACACCGGCCGTTCAGGCAGCTTGCGTGCACATTTATCGAGGTTGATTGGGCGTTGCCTGGGTTCCTGCCGAGTACAAGGAGTGGTTTTGTGGCTTTTGGAGACTTTTCTATTGTGATGTCGCAGGTGTTTTCATCGAAGGTGAATTTTTCATCTCTGGTGGAGAATGTATTCACGACGATGGGCCTTTTCGCAATGTTCTCTGAGCCTGAAGAGTGGTTTTAATGAAGTTTTCTTTCATCGTTGACAATGTTGAAGTATACGTTGACAATGTCGTTTCTTGGTTTCGTCGACTTGCTTGTGGTGTAACATTGATTGTGGTGTGCCCGGATTCTCAGCAAGCCCTTCGCAAGCTTCTATGACGCCAACCAATGCAGCTGTTTCTGGCGCAAGATAATGTGGGGGTTTTGTGCACTTGATTTTTCTGTATTTATAAACCGCTCATTGTTGGTGGTTGTCTGAAGAGCACTTGTGTCATCAAAAGGTGCACCTACGCTTTTGTATTCAGTGTTGGCAGTGAGGTTGTACACTGGATTGACGTCGCTTTGATCTTGGGATTGATGAACCCTTGACGCTTCTGCAAAAGGCATTTCTTCACAAAAGGCTGATTGTGAATGCTTCCGTGTTTGGGGAATTGCTGAGCTAAATACCAAGTCAGTTTGAAAAATACGCATGTGGCACGAAGTAATAAATGCATCTGGGTCACCAACAGTAGAATAATTTTTTATACAGTGGAGAGTTAAGCATTGGCGATATTTGCGCGAATAAGGAACTAGGTGGAAGATTGGAAAAACGATCGTGTGGTCTTTCCATGAGCATGTGGCTAACTTCACCAGACGGGAAATGTATATTGCTCTGCGCTTGAATGCGTGAAGGCTGTTTATGACTGCGTGACTGAGTTCGAATGCACTGAGAGTGTGTTTTTCTAATTGAATCTTTATTGTAGTCTTGAAACCAGATGATCATTTCTTTTTTTATTTTTTGCCAAGACTCGTCGTTGTCGGATATGTGGGTGAGGTAAAATTTAAGTGCATCACCGAAGACGTAGTCACTGAATTTCGTAACCATTTCCCGTTCCAACCAAGATGCATCGGTAGCGTGGAGCTCGAGCAGGTCAAACCAGTCCTGTACAGGTCCATCGTCCGCTGCTCCGGTGCACTTGGGGATGAGAAGGTCGGTCGATGGTTCTGCCATAATGCCGGTAACTGCTTGCGCCTGAGATCACCCCTTCTGTGGTCGATATTCAGTTGAGGTGTATTGCCAGTGGCTTCGTGAATGATGTATGGCTGATAAGCTGTGGCCATGTCTTCATTCTGTGGACTCGTGTGACGGTATGATGACTGGGCGACGTGGCCTGACTCATACGCCATGTTTATTCCGAAGGACTTTTCCTTCGCGGCCTCTACCAACCATAGCTTCATACGTCACACACACACACACACACACACACACAAACACATATATATATATATATATATATATATATATATATATTGCCACCACCGAACTTCACACTGACGCAAGCAACATTGGTCTAGGTGCAGTACTCGTCCAGTGGCAAGACGGCGCTGAACGTCCCATCGCTTATGCTAGCCGCATTTTGTCATCTGCGGAAACTAACTACTCGACCACGGAGAAGGTATGTCTTGCTTTTATTTGGGCGATAACAAAGTTCCGACCGTATCTGTATGGCCGTCCATTCAGAGTAGTTACGGACCATCATGCCCTCTGTTGGCTGGCCAATCTCAAGGACCCTTCAGGGCGCCTCGCGAGGTGGAGCTTACGCCTTCAAGATTTTGAGGTTACAGTCGTCTACAAGTCGGGCCGCAGGCACACTGATGCTGATTGCCTTTCGCGCGCACCCCTCGCGACGACATCGAGGGACGATGATACCGATGGCCATTTTCTTTGTGCAGTCAGTGAATCTGACTTGGCCCAACAACAGTGGAATGATTCAGAGATACAACAACTTATCAAATACCTTCAAGGTCGCAGCTCGAGTCCACCATCGGCATTCGCACGTTCAGGGTCTTTTTGTCTCCGCAACGACATCGTCTACAAAAAGAACTTCGAACCTTATGCGACTGAGTACCTCCTCATCGTTCCACCAGGGCTACGTGCTGACATTCTATCTGCCTGCCACGACGAGCCTTCCTCCGGCCACCTAGGATTCGCACGTACCCTTACCCGGATTCGGACTCGCTACTACTGGCCAAAGCTCACCCAGAATGTCAAGCATTACGTTAAAACGTGCAGTCATTGCCAGTGCCGTAAAGCCCCACCTGTGCGCCCTGCTGGTTTATTGCAGCCTGTTGCACCCCCGTCACAACCGTTTGAACGAATCGGCAAGGACTTGCTTGGGCCCTTCCCGAAGTCACATGATGGCAACCGCTGGATCGTAGTCGCTACTGACTATTTAACGAGGTACTGCGAAACGAAAGCCCTACAACGAGGCACCGCCAATGAGGTTGCGTATTTTTTCATCAACAACATCGTCCTCCGCCATGGAGCGCCAACAGTTCTTATCACTGACCGTGTAGCAGCCTTTAGAGCCCAATTGATGCAAGACGTCACGAGACTTAGTGGAACAGCTCATCGCAAAACAACCGCATACCATCCACAAACCAACGGTCTGACGGAGAGATTAAACAAGACGCTCGCTGACATGCTATCTATGTACGTCGACCGTGATTACAAAAACTGGGCAGCAATTTTGCCATACGTAACGTTCGCTTACAACACTGCGGTTCAAGAGACTACGGGTTTCACTCCCTTCCGGTTGCTTCACGGCCGAGAAGCAATTACGATGCTTGATGCCATGCTGTTGCCTGACACGACCGATATTACTACTGATGCGAACGACTTTATCCGGCTCGCCGACGCGGCCCGCCAGCTTGCACTCGAGCGGATCCGAAAACAACAACGAATCGACTCGCAGAGGTACAACTCCCGTCATCGCCATGTCATTTACCAACCCGGTGATCTGGTCTGGCTGTGGATCCCCGTTCGCCAAAGGGGCCGCTTGGAAAAGTTACTCCATCGCTACTTCGGTCCTTATAGAGTAATACGGCGCCTCACCGATGTCAACAACGAAATACTGCTTGAAGACACAGCTCGGCGATCTCGATGTTCCAAGCAGGCCGACATTGTTCATGTGTCACGGATGAAGCCACTCTACCACCGAGCCACCTGACACTGCTTCATCATGCGTCTTTGTGCGTGTACGCGACTACTTTAACTTTTAATTGGCATTGGTTGTCGGGGTGGTACTTTTTTTGAAGGGGGGGGGGGTAATGCCACAGGCATGGAACGAGGTTTAGCCATGCCAATGCGAGTATGTGCCATGGTGTGAAAGAAGAAGAAGATGGTTGGTGTGTGCTCGTGCTCTAACGTTTGGTTCGGCTCTACGTTCAGTGCTGCTCCTGTGAACAGACGTTGTGGTCGTTCTGTGATCACGGGACAATATATATATATATATATATATATATATATATATATATATATATATATATATATATATATATATATATATATAAGAGAGAGAAGTGTATACCTAAGGGCTCGTATTTCCGTGTTTTAACACAATAATAATGAGATATAACAGACAGTAATGCCAAGGAATGTACAGGGAAAGTTATTAGAACCAATGGAATGTAAATAAGAAGAAAGAAGAAAGAAAAGTGGATGAAAAAATTACCAGCTGTGAGCAGGAATCGAACCTACGACCTTCGAATAACGCGTTCGATGCTCTAACCACTGAGCTATCACAGCGGCCGTCCCTCCTTCCACTTTTTGGGGTTTATATGTGAATTTAGAAGAAGAAGTGACAGTCAGCGCCATCTATAAGCCAAACAACGAGTGTGAAAACACTCTTATTCGCATGTTTGGCGTCACGTAGCACATGAACTTATTATTAGTGGGCAGCTGAATAATTTTCCCTCTTATACAACCTAAACACACCAAGTCTGCCAGTACGAGACCCTCGTTCAATGAAATAAGAGAGAGAAGTGTATACCTAAGAGCTCGTATTTCCGTGTTTTAACACAATATTAATGAGATATAACAGACAGTAATGCCAAGGAATGTACAGAGGAAGTTATTAGAACCAATGGAATGTAAATAAGAAGAAAGAAGAAAGAAAAGTGGATGAAAAAATTACCAGCTGTGAGCAGGAATCGAACCTACGACCTTCGAATAACGCGTTCGATGCTCTAATCACTGAGCTATCACAGCGGCCGTCCCTCCATCTACTTTTTGGGGTTTATATGTGAATTTAGAAGTAGGAGTGACAGTCAGCGCCATCTATAAGCCAAACAACGAGTGTGAAAACTCTTATTCGCATGTTTGGCGTCACGTAGCACGTGAACTTATTATTAGCGGGCAGCTGTATAATTGTACCTCTTATACAACCTAAACACACCAAGTCTGCCAGTACGAGACCCTCGTTCAATGAAATAAGAGAGAGAAGTGTATACCTAAGAGCTCGTATTTCCGTGTTTTAACACAATATTAATGAGATATAACAGACAGTAATGCCAAGGAATGTACAGAGGAAGTTATTAGAACCAATGGAATGTAAATAAGAAGAAAGAAGAAAGAAAAGTGGATGAAAAAATTTCCAGCTGTGAGCAGGAATCGAACCTATATATATATATATATATATATATATATATATATATATATATATATATATATATATATATATATATATATATATGACGTAAGAAGGCAGGGATGGTTGGGAGAAGTAGATGAGGAAGAAGTACTTGAGAATAAACATGGCGTATGAGCCAGGCCACATCGCCCATTCATCATAGCGTCTCACGAGTCGACAGGATGAAGACCTGGCGGCCACTGCATCAACCAGCCACCATCTCCGAACGTCTCAGCAAGACGCAGTGACCGAACGTGGACCACCGAAAGTACATCCCAACACTACACCAAGACCAGCATTATGACAGCACCATCAGGCGACCTTCTCATCCCCAAGTACACCGGAGCAGCGGACGATGTACCTGTACAGGACTGGTTCAACCTGTTCGAGCACCACGCAACCGCTGCATCATGGTCGGAACGGCAAATCATCACCAACTTCACTGAGTGCATCTCCGGTGAGGCATTTAGGTTTTACCTCACCCACATCTTTGAAAATGACGAATCATGGCAAAAAATCTAAGAGGAGATGATTACCCGTTTTAACGACTATGACCAAGACCTGATCAATGCCAACCATCTAGAGACAACCGCACACTATCGTCAATTCCTTAAGCAGTCCTCAACCATTCGAAAGCCCAGCGCAAATCGACAACTGCCTCAAGACGAAGTGGCACATCAGTTTACACACAGAAGGCGATGTGTATATTGGGAAACACCTAACCGTCAAGCGCGCCTCCCTTCTGCGCGAAAGTCAGCATTTCCGATGTCATCGCTTCAGCATATGACCCGAGACGTTGCTCAACCACCTGATACCCTTCACTCTTCGTCTCGCATACGTTGTCCACCACCTGGGTTTTCGCCACGCGCTTTTTCAAGCACTCCTATCTCTCACCATTCGTCTCATAAGGACGCCGTGACCTCGGTAGACGACCTAACGCTTCACGAAAATACCCGGTCAAGCCATGCTCTTTCCGGACATGTTCATTCATCACCGTGCGGTGCACACACACTGGACAGTCGAAGCAAAGCAGAATGCTCAGACGCATCGAAAGTCGCAAGCTGCCAGGCGCAAGAACCACTCGCAGTGAACTACAAAGAAGCCCCTGAAGAGCTTCGTGTGGTTTCTGCGGCATCACAGACTTGCCAAAATCTGCCGTTGAAACCTAGTAATGTCACGTCACCTGTGGTATCCCCATACAGTGCTTACAGCTCCAAGAACCGAAAAAATGCAGAAGTAATACATACACCAAACCTCGCACGCAGCTGTCTGTCCGAAGCGTCCATACTGGAACACCTTACCGAAGTCTTTGAAGAGCATAATGATGGCACGTTACCAATTATGCCCGATAAGCAAGACACCAGCTCACCATGCATCAGCTGTCTACAGGACGCGTCAAACCTTGAAGGAAATGAATGCCCGATTCCAGAAGGGGCGCCACTGCAGCCATCTCCTGAGCATTACCAGCAATGCAAGCAAAACGAAGTTCACAAACTCAGAAAACAACGAGAGAGACTGCAACGAGGGCATCGGCGAACGCCAAATTCAACGGAAGCGCGTTCACCAGTTGAAGAACATCGAAAAATAGGATCTCCAAACCAACAAGACGTCAGACACTTTCGGACAAAGAAAAGTCGCCAGAAACGCTCCCAGCGCCTGCTATTCCGCCGACTGCAACACCACAAAAAACGCTGAGAAAGATGTGGAAGCCCTGCTTGCACACCGCAATCACTCAGGCACTTTGTCATTGTCTGTCAAAAAGCACGAAAGCAAGAAGCACTGAGTTGGCACCATTCACGACGAAAAAGACAACCCCGACGACATCCGAACTTCAAATGCTACAGGCACTCCCAACCTTGTCCGTTCCTCACAAAAACTCAACCGATGTCCTTACCAGTTCAGATTTCCAGGGTGTGGTTATGCCATCCAGGACACAACCGTCCAGCTCGTCCACCAGAGTCGTCTTAGAAATTGCCGGACTACTCCCTCAGCCTTGAAGATTCAGTGAGATTGTGAAACTCCGTCGGGATGTGAAACTGTGAGCTTGGCCATTGTTTTGTTTATTCTTTTCTTTAATTTGTTGTAGTTTGTAACCGGTGCCATCTTTAGGGAGGAGGGGGAATCCTGTGACGTAAGAAGGCCGGGATGGTTGGGAGAAGTAGATGAGGAAGAAGTGCTTGAGAATAAACATGGCGTATGAGCCAGGCCACGTCGCCCTTTCATCATAGCGTCACATATATATGTATATATATTAGTTGGCTGACTGCTGTATGGCTGCGTAAGTCTGTTGCTGTTGCCATCGCCTTTCCAACTTGGCGGGAAGCAAAATGAGTGTGGGAGCGTAAAATATTTTTTAAGAATATGACCGTCTGGTCTGGGCATGAAGAACTAATTAATTCTATCACGTAAGTCATCAAACCAGTTTGATCAGACACGTGTGGCACATACCTTTATACGAGTTGGAGGTAAGCACCAGAGAAAATTGACAATTTTTATTTTTATAGCAAATATACGAATACTCTCGGCAGAACTTTCCCGCTGGCGTCGACGTCGTTGTCGGTGTCACCGACCGTCAGTGACCGCGTATATATATATATATATATATATATATATATATATATATATATATATTGTTAAGTCTGATGAAGCGGTGCGACGGTTTATTTAACAGAAGGCTCAAATGGCGAGGCCGCACGGGGCAAAGTGGTCAAGAGATCTTCTTCCACACGTCTAATTTTTATTCTCAGTGCAGCGCATACACGTCGTAATAATATACATAAACGCCAGAAAGAAAAAAAAGTCACAGCTTCACCGCAAAGGCGCAATGGCGAAGCAATGAACGCGATAGCAACAAATTGAAAGGTCAGGTGCAGAATGGCAAGCAGATTGAAATGTGCCACGTGGTTCTCACGCAGAAAGGACGCACGAAGCCTACTGAAAGATAGAGATGTAAGTGAACAATCCACTCAGTTGTTACTTCGATATGTCTAAAGAGCATGCCGTTTTCGCAAAAAGAGTGTGCGCAACAATTGAAGTGACCTTTTTGCTCTTGGTAACCTCAACGGAACCGTTCTAGTGAAACCCAATGCCAGCCAAGCCGTGCGATCCTCCCCACCGCGGGATAAAGTTGTGCAAGTGAGTGTCGACCTCCTCCTCTCCGTGGGATAAATACGCGTGGGGGATGAGAGCGCGCACCAACGCGTCATGACGAAATGCAGGAAACACGATAGCTCTCCTCTAGACGCCTCTCAACAGTGGTAAGTGGTATAAATAAATAGCTTGTCGTTTGAAAACTGAACAAGGTGCTTCTTCGTGGCTCGGTGGTTAACGCCTCGCATTCACGACTCAAAGATTTCGCGTGCCGGAGTCCTTTCCTCGAATGGTTTTCTTTCTTGACTGTTTATATATATATATATATATATATTTAAGGGAAAGAAGTGTATACCTAAGGGCTTGTTTTTCCGTGTTTTTAGACAATAATAATGAGATCTAACTGACAGTAATGCCAAGGAGCTTACAGGGGAAGTTATTAGAACCAATGGAATGTAAATAAAAAAAAAGAAAAGTGGGTGAAAAAATAACCAGCCGTGAGCAGGAATCGAACCTACGACCTTCGAATAACGCGTTCGATGCTCTAACCACTGAGATATCACAGCGGCCTTCCCTCCGTCCACTTTCATGGGTTTATATGTGAATTTAAAAGTAGGAGTATCAGTCAGCGCCATCTATAAGCCATGCTAAGAGTGTGAAACACTCTTTTATGCGCATGTTTGTCGTCACATACCACGTGAACTTATTACAGCGGGCAACTGATTAATAGTCCCTCGTATACAACCTAATCACACCAAGTCTGCCAGTACGAGACCCTCGTTAATAAATAGGGGAAACAATTGTATACCTAAGGGCTCGTTTTTCCGTGTTTTGACAGAATATTATTGAGATATAAAAGACAGTAATGCCAACGAATGTACAGGGGAAGTTATCAGAACGAATGGAATGTAAATCAGAAGAAGAAAAAGTGGGTGAAAAAATAACCAGCCGTGAGCTGGAATCGAATCTACAACCTTCGAATAACGCGTTCAATGCTCTAACCACTGAGCTATCACAGCGGCCTTCCCTCCATCCACTTCTTTGGACTTATATGGAAATTTAGAAGTAGGAGTGTTAGTCAGCGCCATCTTTAAGCCAAGCGACGAGTGTGAAACACTTTTATGCGCATGAGTGGCTTCACGTAGCACGTGAACTTATTACGAGCGGACAGCTGATTAATAGTCCATCGTATACAACCTAATGACACGAGGTCTGCCAGTAAGAGGGAAGGACGAAGCAACAAAAAGGGAGAAGGCTAGGAGATTAACCAGAAAGACATCCGGTTGGCTACCCTACACTGGGGAATTAGAAAAGGGGACAAGAAAGACGAGAAAGAGGGAAGACAGGGAAAAGAAAAAAAGGGTGGGAGCGAGACTGACAGTAATTTCACTGCAGCGTGTAAAACTCTACCGCATGTCAGAGGCGTTCACACAAGCCTGTCTTTCTCAGGAAACGCAGCAGGGATTTCACTGCCTTGTGGGCTGTCGAGGTATGTGGACGTTGCTGTAATAGCACCTGCACAGAAAGAGGCCGATCATCCAGTCGCCGCATTGCGTTGGCAAGTACTTGTCTGAGACAAATCGAGGACAATGGCACAGCAGGAGTTCGATATTTTCGTCGGTGCCGCAAACATCGCACCCCACACTGTCAGTAATTCTTATTAACGTAGTATAAGCTTTCGTGAAAGCAACTCCCAGCCAAAGGTGATAGAGAAGCGAAGCTGCACGTCGATGTAGGCCGGGTGGAGGCCGGCGTTGTAGTGAAGGGTCGAGCTCGTGCAGTCTTGTACGTCGTATGCTTGGTGTCTTCCACTCAGTCAGTGTGAGACTACGGGCCAGTTGATGAATCTGCTTCGCCGCATCCGCTCTTGAAAGCGGAATCGGAACGCTGTTCGCTTCTTTATGTGACGTGTGAGCAGCATGATCTGCAGAATCATTCCCGCCTGTACCACAATGCCCAGGTAACCGCTAGAAGACGATGTCATGGCCTTTTTGTATTAAAAGGTGCTGAAGTTTCACGGTTCGGTAGGTCAACTGGTCGTGGCATCTGCGTCGGAGAACTGATATCAGGCACTCTAACGCTGGTTTTGACTCAGAAAACGCAGCCCATTTACCTGGTCTTTCTTCTGAATTGATGAGTTCCAGTGCATTGCGCAGAGCCTCAAGTTCTGCCGTCGTTGACGTTGTCACATGTGAAGTCACTGCTCCACCTGAACTAGATGGCGTAGTAGAGCCATCCGTGTAAATGTGCACGTGGTTACTGTAGTTTTGTTCTAGTAGGAATAGACTCAGTTGTTTCAGGGCATGTATCGATAAGTCCAATTTTCTCCTCATTGCTAGAATCATTAGGTGAACTCGTGGCCGGCTCAAGCTCCAAGGAGCAAGCAGTGGCTTTGATGCAGGTGCGTATGTCTCAGTAAACGATGAACGATGCTTGTAGACAATAGTGCCGTATGTCGTGTGGGGTCTTTCAGCAGCTAGGCTCGCCAGCTGGTGAGAAGGGGTCCTGCATTATGCCTTAAGTGCATGCGCATTGTCTCGGTAATAATATGCGTCTTTATCGAGTGATCTGGAGCGATGGCAATGGTTTCATCCGTTGAAGCACTGCGGGGTAATCCAAGGCATATCTTAAGTGCTTGGGCTTGAATACTCTGAATTGCGCGCAGGTTGGTCTTGCTGGTGTTAGATACTGCAGGTAAGCTGTACCGTAAGAATCCGATAAACAGCACTCTGTACAGTTGTAGCATGGATGGTACGGGCACTCCCAATACTTTCCTGCAAGGAATTTGAACCTGTGGCATGTTGCGATCAGCCGCTTCTCCACATAATTCACGTGTGGAGTTCACGACAGATTTCTATCAATTATGACTCCAAAGAACCTGTGGCTTCTGCTGAACGATATGTATTCTTCATTAATCGGTATGCTGTAAGCAGACTTTTGTTTCCGCGTGAACGCTACCACTGCACATTTTCCGCAGGACACCTCGAGGCCTTGTATACGGAGGTAGCATGACGTCGTTGTAGCAGCCTTCTGAAGGCGTGTGCGAAGCTTAGGCCTTGTCACACCTGATGTCCGAATGGATATGTCATCAGCATAGACAGAAAGCTCTACAGTGCTAGGTAGCTGCTCGACTAGACCAATGAGAGTTAGGTTGAAAAGTGTAGGGTTTAGCACTCCTCCCTGAGGAACTCCTCGGCTTCTGTAATAATCAGGTGATGGGCTATTCGCTGTCATCACGTAAAATGATCTCAGATGTAGTAGCTGTACACCCACATATATATCTTGCCACCAAGACCTACTGTTTCCAAAGCACTAAGGATGGCTTGAAGGGTGACATTGTCGCAAGCCCCCTTAACGTCTAGAAACAGGGCGGCACACAGTATCTTACAGGCTTCCTGGTGTTGAACATATGTCACCAGATCAACAACGTTGTCGATTGACGAATGGCCGCACCTGAATCCGGTCTCTGATACTGCATAGATTTCGTAGTGCTTTAAATACCACTCTATTTGTGTTATATAGATTCGTTTCATCGTTTTTCCCACACAACGGGCAAGTGCGATAGGGCGGTATGAGGCAATATCCAAAGGAGATTCACCAGCCTTTTGAAGTGGAATGAGACGACTTGACTTCCATGCTTGGGGAACCGTACCAGTCTGCCAGGAGTCGTTGTATAGGCGTAAGAGTGCCTTCCGAGCTTCGTCTCCAAGATTACAAAGGGCACGATAGGTTACGCCGTCAGGTCCGGGTGCTGAAGAACGTCTTGCCAGTGCCAGTGCTGCCTCTAGCTCATCCACAGAAAACTGGCATTCCATACGGGGATCACGTGAGGGCGGTGGGTTGTCAAGTGTTTCCGTTCTTGATACTGTGAAAATAGAATCACCAGCAATTCTACAGAAAGATTCTGCGACGTCAATCTCTCTGCATCGAAGGTGAGGAGGAGGAATAAATGAGGATGGACAGGAAGGTTAGCCAGTTTATCGTAGGGGAAGTGCCAGAGATGTAAAAGGGTGTCGCTGACCCAAGGTTGTGCTAAAACCCCGGACAGTTCGCCATATCTGTGATAGGGGCTTTCGTGGATACAACGACTTGCAAAAGGATGTCCAATGTCGGCTAGCCAGTTTCTCCTTGTTCCGCTGCATTTTCTTTTAAATGCGTCTAGCCAGCCTTAAATCATTCATGCACTTTGTCCGTCGGTACCTTCGTTCTGTACGACGGGGTATTGCGCGAAATTTCTCAAGCTTGATGTCAAAATCGATGCGCTTGTGACTAGTCAAATGTGTATTCGTGGTGTTTTGCAGAACATCCTTTATCGAGTCCTCTAGGTTATATGATGAGCCGTCGGTACAGCAGTCTTCCATTACCATTTTCAATATCGGCCAATCGGTGTATTTGAGGCCTCTTCAGAACTTGGAGCTGGTGAAACCTTCTATACACAGGTAAGTTGGTATATGGTCGTCGTCCCGCGTTTCCAGGCCCGAAAACTAGTGCACTTTTCTGGTAAGTGAGCGAGAAACCAATGTAAGGTCCAGGCAGCTGCTATAGGCTGATCCGCCTAAATATGTAGGGCTTCCATCGTTACAAACGCAGAGTTCGTACTCCGAGGTTAAGGACACCAATTGTATTCCTCTAGAGTTGTCCTTGGAGCTTCCCCATAGGAAGTAGTGGGCATTGAAGTCGCCAGTGATCCCCCATGGCCTTGGAGTCGATGTCAGAATACCGCGTAAGTGCTCGCAGTCAAGGCGGCTTGATAGAGATAAGTAAGCTCCGATAATTGTGAAAGCCACCTTACCCTTCGTCACAGTAAGGCACACATACTGATTTTCTTCATCAGGCGAGACTCTGTGGTGAACTTAAGTGAGGTCATGGCGCATGAATACAATAACTTTGCTGCAGTCTCTGTGAGTGGAAGACATAAAGCACTCATTTCGTGGTAGCTTTACCTGACAGCTTGATTGAAGCACATAGGTTGGGTTCACAAATCACGATAATGGGGAAGTGGTTCACAAATACAAAATGTCTAAGTCAGACATGCGCGACTTTCTGGCATTCCACTGAAAGACAGATGCATTCTTGACTTCCGCTCGAAACGATGGTGCCTCGCTGGCCGTGGTTTTACCTTGGAGCTGCAAGCACCGGACTCAGGGTGACCAGTACATGCAGTGCGGTCTGCGCAGCCGAAGTCTTCATATTACTCAGTAGGACACGCATGGTACTCATCAGTGATTGCAAGCAAGCTTATCACTTGATCTTCATTCATCGCATCACTGGTTTGAGGGGTCGTCGAGGGCGGTGGAATTTGGTTCAGCTCCGAAGTAGGTTGACTTCGTGGAAGTGAGGGCCACTGTTCGGAAGGTGTGACTGCTGTCCCTTTGTTCCGTTTGGCAGTATCCGTCTTCAGTGAGCTCGGTGTTTGTGGGTCAGCCTCTTTGATAGAGAATGACATCTCTCTATCGGTAGAGCCGTTTTTCCTTGATGGTCTTCGCCCACGACGCCATCATCGCCGTAGTGTAGCGGCAGTTTTCCTGTGCGTTGAATTGTGCCGCCCCATACGCCTGAGTACCGCGTGCTCATTTCGCACCCGCGGGCAATCTTTGGATGAGGCCTCATGAGTGCCGTGGCAGTTTGGACATCGTAACACGGTGGCACCGCAGGCGCCTTTGAGTGAGACTCAGCGCACCGCGGACACACAACTGCCAGTAAGAGACCCTCGTTAATGAATAAGTGAAAGAATTGTATACCTAAGGGCTCGTTTTTCCGTGTATTGACACAATAATAATGAGATCTAACAGACAGTAATGTCCAGGAATGTACAGGGGAAGTTATTAGAACCAATGGATTGTAAATGAGAAGAAAGAAAAGTGCGTGAAAAGATAACCAGCCGCGAGCAGGAATCGAACTTACGACCTTCGAATAACGCGTTCGATGCTCTAACCACTGAGCTATATATATATATATATATATATATATATATATATATATATATATATATATATATAGATGTGTGTATATATATATATATATTTATATATATATATATAAATATATATATATATACACACATCTATATATATATATATATATGTGCGGTAGAAAAAGAGGTCGACGTGCGAAAAAACACTAGTTTTACTAACGTTTCGGCAGGTGGGCCTGCCTTCGTCGGAGTGAATGACACAGTGTAGTAAGCGAGGTCATGGCGCATTCACTCCGACGAAGGTAGGCCCACCTGCCGAAACGTTAGTAAAACTAGTGTTTTTTCGCACGTTTGGCAACCTCTTTTTCTACCGCATTTTCCACCGGATCCATTGAATTTCACCGCACCATATATATATATATATATATATATATATATATATATATATATATATATATATATATATATAAATATATATATATATATATATATAGTCAAGTTGATCCTCCGGTAGCGGTCACAACGTGGTTTATTTTGACGTTTCGGCCTGTCGTCTGGCCTTCATCAGGACCCTGATGAAGGCCAGACTATAGGCCGAAACGTCGAAATAAACCACGTTGTGACCGCTCATGGAGGATCTACTTGACTACATGCGACGCTACGGCTACTCAATCACCATGCCTGCCTATATATATATATATATATATATATATATATATATATATATATATATATATATATATATATATATATATATATTGTAAGAATACTGTTAGATGCCACGCCGGGGTGATGCAAACCGTTTAATGGGCCGAACAGCAGCGAGACAGCAGCCAGCAGTTTTCAGCAACAGCTGCATCAGCACGAGCCTCTGCCACAACAAACGTCTTCTTCGTCGTCTCTAGTAAGCCCGTATTTTTGTCACTACATTGAATCCCCGGTGCAAAAGGAACCATCCTGGCGACCTAAGGCACAGACACGACTGGTGGGTCGTAGGTCGACGTGCACAGTTTCACGCCTGCGGCACCGTTGATCTGTAGGTGGCTGAATAGGTTCAACCATGTAGTTGACTGGTGATGTCTGGCGCAAGATCTTGTACGGACCATCATACGTGGGTGTGAACTTTCAGCAAAGGCCTGGGGCAGACAATGGAACGTGGAGCCACACGATTGTTCCAGGTGTGTATGACGATGGAGATGTGTGTTGGTCATGGTAGTCCTTCTGGCGAGCCTGATCGTGCGTAGTAGGCGCACGTGCGAGCTGCCGACATTCTTCAGCATTTGTGGCGGCTTCGGCCAAAGTCGTCGATTCTGAAGGGTCTGGGCGGTACAAAAGGATAGTGTCCAAGAACGATGAAGTTTCCCGACCATACAGAAGAAAGAACGGAAAGAATCCAGTTGTAGATTGAATTGCGCTGTTGTAAGCGTAAGTAACGAATGGCAGTACGCAATCACAATTCGTATGGTCATCGGAAACATACAAGGAGAGCATGTCACCCATCGTGCGAATAAATCGCTCGGTCATCCCGTTGGTTTGGTGGTGATATGCGGTGGTTGTTCAATGCACGATGTTGCATTCGCATAAAAGGGCTTCTAGAGCTTCCGACAAGAAAGATTGCCCAAGGTCACTAAGAAGCTCACTGGGTGCACCATGCCGAAGGATGAGGTTGTGCAGTGTGAACAAGCCGACTTCATGCGCAGTCACCTCGGGAAGCGCCGACGTTTCGGTGTAACGCGTAAGGTGGTTCACGGCGACGATGACCCAGCGGTTTTCATTTGGTGTGTATGGTAGGGGACCGTACAAGTCAATTCCGATGCGGCCAAAAGGCCGAGAAGGACACGGCAGTGGCTGGAGTGGTCCTGTGGTTGTGCGAGGGGAGCTCTTCCGACGTTAGCACAAGGTACATGAATGGACGTACTGCCTAACAAAACGGTACATTCCGCGCCATTATTATCGAATTCGTAGGCGAGCATACGTCTTCGCTACACCTGCGTGGGCGCATTGCGGATCCGCATGGAAGGAGGCGCAGACGTCATAACGTAAGTGGTGAGGTATCACCAGCAAACATTTGTGGCCATCAGATAGGTAGTTTTGCCGGTACAGAAGACTGTCACGGATGATAAAAAGCGAGCATTTCGTCGAAGTAAAGGGTTGTCGGTACTTGAAGACGTCTGAGACAGGTACTCTAAGAGAGATGCTATCCATGGATCCTGGTTTTGCTCAGAGGACATGTCGACATGTTCAAGTTAAGAACATTCGCAGCGGGAAACGGACGCTGCAACATAATCGAGGGGAAGGGGCTAGCGAGAAAGAGCGTCGGCATCCGAATGCTTGCGGCCTGACCAATATATTACGCGAATGTCGTAATCTTGGAGACGTAGTGCCCAGCGAGCTAAGCGACCAGATGGCTCTTTTAATGACGACAACCAACACAATGCGTGGTGATCAGTGACGATGTCAAATGGGTGGCCACATAAGTAAGGTAGGAATTTCGTGATTGCCCAAACAATGGCAAGGCATTCTTTCTCGGTGACTGAATAGTTCTTTTGCGCTTTAGTAAGGCTGCTACTAGCGCAAGATACAACATACTCATCGAAGCCAGATTTACGCTGAGCAAGAATAGCGCCCAGGCCTACTCCACTAGCGTCCGTATGGATTTCAGGTTAGAGCGTCTGGATCAAAGTGGCGTAAGATAGGTGGTGATGTCAGAAGATGCCGTAACGAGGTGAATGCTTCATCGCATGCTGGGGAGCACACCCAGGTGTCTTGGTTGTGGGTAAGTAGCTGCATCAGGGGTGCGATTATGGTGGCGAAATCGCGCATGAAACGGCGAAAGTATGAGCAGAGGCCGATGAAGCTGTGGAGTTCTTTTAATGTAGCGGGCCTGGGAAAGTCGGCGACAGTGATAAGCTTGGCTGGATCAGGACGAACACCATGCTTGTCAACAACATGCTCTAATATGGTAAGCTGGCGGGCAGCGAAGTGGCATTTCTTCAAATTCAGCTGCAGTCCAGCGTCCGAAAGACAAGTCAGGATGCTTGCGAGGTGGCTGAGATAGGAGTCGAAGTCCTTCGAGAGAACGACGACGTCATCCAAATAGCACAGGCAAGTGTTCCATTTGAAGCCTCTAAGTATATTGCCCATGAGACGCTCGAAGGTGGCAGGTGCATTTCAGAGACCGAATGGCATCACGTTAATTTCATACAATCCGTCAGGCGTTACAAACGCAGTCTTGGGGCGGTTGGCTTCATTCACAGAAACCTGCCAGTAGAACGACCGAAGGTCTAAAGAAGAAAACGACTCTGCTCTTTGTAGGCGATCGAGGGCGTCATCGATTCTTGGCAGCGGATAAACATCTGTTCTCGTAATCTATTAAGACGCTTGTAATCAACGCAAAATCTGCTGCTACCATCCTTGTTTTTCACCAGTACAACCGGAGAGGCCCATGGGCTGTTTGAAGGTTGTATTACGCCACGTCGAAGCATAGTGTTCACCTCATCATCAACGGCACGGCGTTCAGCGTGAGAAACTCGATATGGGTGCTGGTGCAAAGGCGCATGGCTACCGGTGTCGATTTGGTGAACGATTGCAGATGTATGACCCAAAAAAGGTTGGCTATGGTCAAAGGACATCTTGAAGCGATCTAGTAGAGCCAGGAGTTGGGTGCGCTGAGCAGCGGGAAGTTTAGGGTCAATCGATGGGGAAAAGCCTATGGAGATGAAGTGGGAATGGTATCAAAGGTAATTGTGTTTAAGCGAGATAATGGCAAGTCATCAGGTAGGTGACTGGACGAAACAGAATCGATTTCCTCAAGGGGACCAATTACTTCACCACGAAATAATATGGCTGGGGAAGGAAGCGAGTTCGTAATGTAAATGGAGCCACGGGAGTTTTTCACGGTGACAACTGCGAACGGGAGAAGAAAGCTTTTGCAAGAGCCAAAGGCGTCGGAGTGTTAAAAGAGGGCGGTGACAGAGGGCGCGTCGTTGCAGAAGAGTGGCACAAGAACACAGAATATAGGAGGGATGCGATTGTCTGCGGCCACAGTGACTCGGGAAGATAGCGGCTTGAAAGGTCTTTCAGACGTCGGCGCTTCACACAGGGGCAGTTCAGACATCGTTGACAACTCTAGTTCGGCACGCGCACAGTGAACGATGGCATGATGAGCGCAGAGGAAGTCCCAGCCTAAGGTGATATCATGCGAACATGGGGCAAACACAACGAATTCGACTACATACAAAATATTTTGGATTACCTGTCGAGCTGTGCATGCCGCAGAAGGTGGGATGTGACGCGCAGTGGCCGTGCGGAGAGAGACATCGGAAAGTGGCAGTGTAAGCTTCTTCAACTTGCGGCACAGTTCACCACTTAGCACAGACACGGCAGCACTAGTATCAACGAGCGCTTGCACCGGTACACCATCGATGTGCACAGTTATTTCATTCGTAGGTAGAGATGGAGGCCTTGAAAGTTTCAATATGTGTGCGCAGCTCTTTCTTCGGGAACTGCGATGGTCAGTTTTCCGTTTGGTTGGGTGCTGATCGAAGAATCATGGAAGAAATCGAACGGCACCGTGGTGAGGGTGGCCGATCCCTGTCGAAGCCGCGGCAACGTGGCGGTGAATGTTCCTATGGGGGGGGGGGACGAAGACGACTGTGGTGGCTCTGGACGATAGCCGTAAGTCGCCTCACCAGCAAATGGGGTATAATCCCGACGACGGCAGTAGCGTGCTACATGACCGGGAAGATGGCAAAAATAGCAAATCGGCCTTTTGGCCGGAGTGCGCGAAGGGTAAGTTGATGGTCGTGCGGGGTGACGAACAGGAGGTGAGTGGGGACGGACAGAGGGACGCGCTGCGTAGATGGGGCGGGGCTGTCTAGCAAGATCCGTGGCGTTTGGTAGCGATGGCGGTGATCGTCTGGCGGCCTCAGCGTAAGTGAGAGGGGCGGAGATCGGCGAATGATGGTATGTAGAAAACAGGGCATCAGAAACTTGCTCTTCGATTGGCTTGCGGAGCGTTGGGGTCAGCGTGTGCGCACTGGCCGACTGGCCGGAATGTGTGGCACAAAAGAAAATGGGCGCACCACTTCTCCTCGTACGAAGTGCTGAATTTGCTGCTATAAAGTGCTTTGTTCGGACAAAACAGCGCCAATGGTTAACGCAGATGTAGGGCTCGTGTCGAGGTTTAAACGTCGAGTAGAAATGCGCTCCCTCCGCAGCTCGTCGAAACTCTGACAGTGCTGAATAAGCTGGGCGACGGTTTGCGGGTTTTTTGCAGCAAGCATGCGGAAGGCGTCGTCCTCGATACCTTTGATGATGTGCCGTATTTTCTCATTGTCAGACATGTGGGAATCGATACGACGGCAGAGGTCCAGAATATCCTCAATATACGAGGTAAAGGTCTCGCCAGAGCGCTGTGCGCGGCCACACAAGCGCTGTTCAGCGCGGAGCTTGCGAACAGCGGGTCGGCCAAGTACTTCTGCAAAGCGCGTCTTGAAGGTTGACGAAGAGGGTATTTCCGCTTTGTGGTTGTTAAACCACAGTTCTGCCACACCGCCAAATAGAAATAAAGTTAAGCGAGCTTGTCTGTGTCATTTCACTTATTGTGGGCGCTTACCACTTCATACTGGGACAGCCAGTCTTTGGCGTCTTCGTCGTCGGTCACGTTGAAAATCACTAGATCTCGCTGTCATGAAATTCCAGAGCAGTTGACAGATGGGACTATGACTGCATGTGGCTGGGTCATGTCGTCAGGCTTCGGCGAGGCGGGGGGTTGAGGTGAAGTCCGGGAACGGAGTTCCAGTTTGAGACAACCGGCACTTTCCACCAAATGTAAGAATACTGTTAGACGCCACGCCGGGGTGATGCAACAGTTTAATGGGCCGAACAGCAGCGAGAGTTTTTAGTAGCAGCACGAGCCTCTGCCATAATAAACGTCTTATTCGTCGTCTCTAGAAAGCCCGTATTTTTGTCACTACAATTATATATATATATATATATATATATATATATATATATATATATATATATATATATATATATATATATACGTTTGAAAGAGACTGTTACGTTTGAAAGAGGTGGGCAACATGAACCATTTGAGTTTTCGCAGCTCGTCGACCACTAGCCGTGAGACGAGCTATTACATAGTTGACCTCCGTAAGTCTGTCGACAATGACAAAAAGTCCATCGTAAGTGGCCAAAAACCTTTGGCATAACCCGCGCTTGCGCATCGGAGTCCACAACCACACCAGATCACCAGGGCGATAAATCATTGGTCGATGGTGGATGTCATAGCATGCCTTCGCTTTGTCTTGCGATGCCAATGTGCATAGTCGAGCTCTGCGACGCGCCTCTTCGGCGAGGCAGAGAGTCTCGGCGACAGTGACGTTGTCGTGATCACAGAAAGTAATACTGTGTCGATTGTGTGCTGGGGCGGACGTGCATAAAGCAAAAAGAAAGGGCTATAGCCTGTAATCTCATGCTTCGCGGTGTTGAACGCGTAAGTAATCAACGGAAGTACGTTATCCCAGTTCTTGTGGTCGCATGAGACATGCATAGACAACATGTTGATAATGGTGCGGTTGGTACGCTCCGTCAGCCCATTAGTTTGGGGGTGGTATGGTGTCGAGTGACGCAGGCGGGATTCACACAAACGGAGCAGCTCCTCCATGACATCCGCTGTGAATTCTCGTCCACGATCGCTGATAATTAGGCGAGGTGGGCCGTGACGAAGGATGACGTAGTGTAACAAAAACGACGAGACTCCACTGGCAGTTGTGGAGGGGACGGCCGCCGTCTCGCAGTAGCGGGTGTGGTAGTCGACGCAAACAATTATCCAACGATTGCCCTTAGCTGATTTCGGAAAGGGGCCCATAAAGTCAATCCCCACTTGTTCGAAAGGTGCGCTTGGAGTAGGCATCGGCTGTAGAAGACCAGCTGGACCAGTTGATGGAAGTTTGTGACGCTGACATTGCATGCAGCTTGCCACATAACTCTCAACGAACTTCTGCATACCAGGCCAATAAAAGTGCTCTTTAGTCCAGTGAAGCGTCCGCGCCAAACCTAAATGTCCAGAAGTAGGGTCGTCGTGCATGACACTCATAATAACGGTTCGCAGGCTCTCCGGGACCACAAGAAGAACACGCGCGCCACTGCTGGAGAGGTTCCTTTTGAACAACAGTCCATCACGCATACAGAAACGGCGTGCACTAGTGGATGCGGATGCAGCGTCGAATAGTGGTGCTAGTTTAGCGTCTTTCCGCTCTTCTGCTCTGAAACTGGGATAGTCTAGGAACGTGGGCGACACAGACGCTACAAGCTGGTCAAGGTCATCGCATTCACAGTCCGTTGTGCTAAGTGGCATACGTGAAAGACAGTCCGCGTCAGCATGTCGACGACCACTCTTGTCAGCGACGGTAAAACTGTATTCTTGTAGCCGGAGTGCCCAGCGCGCAAGGCGGCCACAAGGGTCACGAAGGTTGACAAGCCAACACAACGAGTGATAGTCGGTTATGACTGAGAATGGGCGTCTGTACAGGTAAGACCTAAACCGCTGAATTGCAAATAATACCGCCAGGCATTCTTGTTCCGTAACAGTGTAGTTTTGTTCCGGCCTGCTTAGGGATCGACTTGCGTATGTGATGACGTGTTCGCGGTCGCCGTAACGTTGTACTAGGACGGCTCCAATACCTATGCCGCTAGCATCCGTATGAAGCTCTGTCGGAGCAGAAGGAATGAAGTGCTGAAGGATGGGTCGTGACGTCAGCAAAAACTTCAATTGACGGAATGAAGAGTCGCACTCTGGACGATAGTTATAGCGCGAGAACAAAACGACGACACATAGACAAGAAGGACACGAAAGACACGAGCGCTAACTTCCAACTGAGTTTATTGCGCAGAGCACGAAAACATATAGAGGAGACAGTGACCATAGCACAAGAGCAGAACATGAGTAAGAAAACCAAAAACAAACAACACAAATACAAAGGCACTGAAACACAGAGACAAGAAGGACACTTCGTGTCCTTCTTGTCTCTGTGTCGTCGTTTTCTTCTCGCGCTATAACTATCGTCATGCCATACCAACTAGCCCAAGCTGCCACACTTCTACGCACTCTGGAGTCCACTCGAAGGAATTGTCCTTTCGTAAGAGGATGTGAGAGGATATGCAACGTCGGCAAACTTTAGAATAAAGTGGCGGAAATACGAACAAAGCCCCAAGAAACTACGAAGCTCCTTGGTGGAACGCGGCGCATTGAAAGCCTCAACTGCTGCTGTCTTCTTGGGGTCAAGGCAGATGCCATCCTTGTCAACGAGATGCCCGAGCACAAGCATCTGGCGGCCTCCGAAGTGGCATTTCTTTGAGTTTAAAATTAGGCCAATGTTTCGGATGAAGTTGAAAACAGTATCCAGACAAGAGTTGTGTTCACTGAACGTGCGGCCAAAGATGATGACGTCATCGAGGTAGCACATGCAGATGTTCCACTTCAAGCCACGCAGAATCGTGTCCATAAACCCCTCGAGCGTTGCCGGTGCATTGCACAGTCCAAATGGCATCACGTCGAATTCAAAGAGCTCATCAGGGGTTACAAAGGCAGTCTTTTTTTGTCCTCTGGGTGCATCGGAATTCGCCAATAACTGGATCGTAAGTCTACGGAGGAAAAATAGGAGGCCGAAAGTAAGCAGTCTATTGCGTCCTCTATACGGGGCAGCGGGTATACGTCCTTTTTAGTCACGGCATTCAGTCGGCAATAGTCTTTTTAACAAGGATTACCGGTGCTGCCCTCGGACTGACTGACTCTTGTACCACTCCCTTTTGCATCATTTCCTGCACTTGGTCGTTGATAATTTGTCTTTCTGACAGGGAAACAACATATGATTTTTGGCGAATCGGACTTGCCGCGCCAGTGTTGATGGTATGGCGCGTTCGAGACAGGGGGATAGGGATTTCTTCGCCCTTCTGCGCAAAGTCAAATACCGAAACGTGCTTCAACAGCACATTCATTAAAACTCGGCGCTCGCTTGAGCTAAGCGACTTATTTATCGTTGCCATAAGCGCCCCGTCCAAATTGTGACAACCAGTTCCGTCACGTTCTTCTGGCACGTCTGTGAGCTCGACCACTGATAAGTTCACGTGTTCTTTGCTGAACGAAGCTAATTTCAAACCATTGAGCAGTGTCACGGGCTCAGAGGAACAGTTTACAGTCCATAGGCCAGTTCGTCCGCCATCGATCGACACCACACAATGGGGAACCAACACATTCTTCTTCACGCAGTTTATATGCAATGGTTCTACGCTCGCATCGAAGCTGTCAGAATCTAGCCGCAACAAACAACAGGAACACGTACGGTAGACAACGCAGGTGTAAATGTATTGCCACAGACACACAGCGTAGTTTGGTCATTCGCTGGAGTTTCCGGAAGTTCTGACGGCATCTGGCCACTCACAAAGACTTTCCGCGTGCGACAGTCTACAGTGGCACCACATTCTCGCAAGAAGTCCATGCCGAGAATAACATCATGTGTCGACCGAAGAATAATCGCAAACTCTGTCGTTACCATAAGGCTTCCCAAAAATACTTCAGCACTACACACATCAATAGGGCGCAACGGCTCTCCACTCACTCCACAGAACGTCGAAGTTTCATCCCAGGTAAAAACAACTTTCCGCCCTAACACGTCTTTAAAGGAAGCACTCATCACGGAAACTGTTGCACCAGTGTTCACCAAGGCCATCACAGGCACATACTTTACCAAAACACGCACTTTGTTTTAAACACACAGACAGGAGGCATTTCTGTCAGTAGCACGTTTACAGCGACCTCACCCCCATTGGCCGCGCTGGCTAGTTTTCCGGTGGGGAAGAGGGCTCTTGGCGACGCAGCGGTGAAGGGGAACGATGAGCACGAGATCGCGGGGGGGGGGGGGGGTTAAACTCCTGTCATATGCCGGAGAGTGGTTGCGGCAGTTGCTGGGCCAATAGTTGCCATCAGGTGGTATGTGGGCGGGCCACCGGACACCATGAGGCTGTTCGAAGGGTCGTGAAAAGTCAGATGGTTGGTGATACGGAGGTGTCACCCGATGGCTGCAAAATTGTGATATGTGGCCTGGCACACCGCAGGAATAGAACACTGGCCGAGGTCGAAAGGTTGGTCGCTCGTCGATGAATAGAGCGTCATGATTTGCTCTTGTGTGACGGATGTACTGGTCGGGTACGTCGTACCGAGACGTCGGGTGTCGAGGAGGCATGCGCTGAGAGCGTCGGTCATACTGCGACGCGGGAAATATGGTTGTCATCCTTGACTGTGGGGCTTGGCTGTACTCCACAGTTGCCGCGCTCATCGTCGGTTGCCATGTGGTCAAAGGAGGCACATCCATAGCCTCACATGGCAGACACAACTCGTGATGGCCAGCTGTCGAACACATTTCTTGGTGGGACAGTTCCTCACGAACAATTTGTCGAATGGTAGAAAAAAGTTCGAGGCCAGGATTCGTGCCCACACTGGCAACAGTTGTATCGTTGGCCAGCCGACCAAACTTGGGCGCAATTCGACGCATCTTGAGCGTTTCAAACGTTCGGCAATGCTGAATGATGTCGGACACCGAACTGATGTTTATTTTCCAATTACAAAATTATACATGTCCTCAGCAATCCCTTTGTGCAAATTCCCAACTTTGTCCTCTTCCGACATGGTAGCACAGACCACCTTGCACAGCCATAACACTTCTTCTATGTGAGTGGTCCATGTCTCACCTGGTAGCTGTGCCCGTTGCGACAGTGTTTGCTCAGCCCGCTTCTTTCTAGCATCCGAGTCGGCAAAACACGCCCTGAGCTGTTCAACAAAAAGATCCTACGTCGTGAAGGCGTCCTCGTGGTTCTCGTACCATACCAGTGCGATATCGGTCAGGGAGAACACTACGTTGGCTAGCATGGCGGCTGAATCCCAACCGTTGGACTTGCCCACACGTTTGTACTTGGTGAGCCAGGCGTCGACATCTTCTTCGGCTTTTCCTCCAAAGTGTGGTGGGACTCGGTAGTACGGAAGCGGGCCAGACGGTGCCGTCCTGGAAACGCCTGCTTCTTCGGGCATGTGGAAGTCACTCACGGCAGATGGTGGGAGACCGGCAAGTCGACGGCTTCGTCGAAGCTGTGGCAGTGATCGTTCCGTAGTTGAAGCGCTTACCCAGCTCCTCCACCACTCTGTTACGTTTGAGAGAGACTGGTACACGTTGAGAGGGGCCGTTTATTAAATCGTGAGGGGCAGCTCAGAAGCGGCCGACTGGTTAAAGATCCTCCTGATCCTATCCTTTTCTTCCTTTCTCGATCTGGGCGACAAGTGCGTTCACCGTATACGCTTCTTTGCTTCGTGCATGTGCGCAACAATATATATATATATATATATATATATATATATATATATGGGCAAGGAAACAGCGAAGCTTCGACGATGCTCATCCATTGTGTTTTCTTTGCGCAGTTCTACGCCAGCTTGGGTGCTTCCATTTGCCGCGCTGCTACTGTGCCTGACTTCCCAACCCCGGTGTCCGGAATAGAGTTTCTACCGTTGGAACAGCACATGAACGCTACAGTTTGCTGCTCACAGACTGCCCCATCGCGCCAGTGACGATGGTCACGGCCTGTCGGTGAAGGCACCCACCCCTTGCACTGATAATGCCTCGCTTCACCGTCCATCGTTCGGCAAGTTCCATTCCGTGACGTCACCGGCCGCGGATATAAAAGCACCACCGCCGCATCTGCACGTCAGTGGGCAAGGAAACAGCGAAGCTTCGACGATGCTCATCCGTCGTGTTTTCTTTGTGCAGGTAAACTACCTCCAAAATGCTTACTGCTTTCGCTCTGATAATCGCTTCTTGCTGCTGTTTTCTTGCCCATTTGACTGTTCTGATGGTCTTGCTATGAAGTGCCTTTCATTGCTTTCGCATCTATTCCATTGCATTTGCACACTGCTTCAGCGCGGGGATGTAGAAACAAATCCAGGCCCTCAGAGACAGGCAAAGTCTAGTTCAGCCAACAAAGGCAGTATTATTGCTTCAAGCAGCAGTTCTGCCACTAACTTTCAGCAATGGATAACAACGAAAAGCTTGAGGAGACAGACAGCATTGCTTCTGTTAAAGGCATGTTGAATGAGCTACTATCAGGACAGAAAAAACTGGCTGACGATATAGCTGAAATCAAGCAATTTCATCAATCCGTAAATTCTAGATTTGATGCCCTCGAATCTCGAGTGGCTTCTCTTGAATCAACCTCCGCATCAGCGGCTGTTTCTGAGGAGACTCCCTAAAACAAGAACTTAACTCAGTGAAATCTATCGTGGAACAACTTACCGCAAAAAAATGATGACCTAGAAAACTGATCCCGGAGAAACAACGTTATTTTTCGTGGCATTTCGAAAGAACCCGAGGAAACAAATGCGTCACTGCTATAAAAGGTGTCACCGTTGATTACAGATGAGCTTGAAATGGAATGCCCGCGAATCGAAAAATGCCATCGCTTAGGGAAAGGTAGCGAAGGCCGTCCTCCTCCTACTATCATTAAACTCCTCGATTTCAACGACAAAGTTGTGATTATGAAAAGTGCCAGGAACATCGAAGACCCAAATGTTCGCGTTACTGAGGGTTTTACAGCTCGCGTACACATACGTAAAAATTGTGGGAAGCAACAGTCATTTAGAGATGCTGGCACAAACGTCCGCATTATCTACGATCACGTCTTCATTGACAATGTTCGTCACGAATGGGACAATGCTTCTAACTGTCTCATTCGGTTCAAAAGCCGCACAAAAGGTATTAAAGCTGCACTCCCTCCTCCCGGTCCTCAATGACTACCACAACAGAAGAACGCTAACTTACACCTCTTAAACATCAATGCTAGAAGTATAGTAAACAAGTTTCCTGATTTCTTATCATCAATTTTAGCACATGGAGCGCACATTGTTGGTGTCACTGAGACCTGGCTACATGAGAGTATCCATGATAGTGAAATCACTCCCCCTGGATTTACCGTACTTCGGTCGGACAGGTACAGTGGGCGAGGAGGCGGGGTGGCACTTTTTTTTTCGTTCAGACTTGAAGTTTCGTGCAATTCAAGGGGCTATCGGAATAGAGTCAGTGTGGTGCAAATTTTACTTTGAGCACATCACTATGATAATAGGCGTTTTTTACCGACCTCCGGGATCGTCAGTGGATTCTTTGATCACCTTGACAAATTTTATTAGTGAGCATAACTACAGTAGCGGAAATATAATCCTTATGGGAGACTTTAACGCGCCTGGAAGCAATGGTCCACCCTGTCTATAAGCAATTTGCCCTTTCTAACTGACACAGAGCTGCTGAAATTTTCTCTGTTTCTCGGCCTAACCCAAGTTGTTCGAGAATTTACAAGAGAGTCTGCAGTTCTCGATTTAGTCTTTGTTAGCCCTACTCTCTTAGAAAGCACGTTTAACTGCCTTGTCACTGAAGGAATTTCCGATCATAAAGCCGTTTTCGTCTCACTCTCATGTCGTGTACCCACACCGAATATTGTGTATTCAACCCATCATGACTTTAACCGTGCGGATGACGTCAGTATCCTAACAGTTCTAGAGGATTCATTTGAAAATTTTGAACGGCTTAGTGAATCTAGCGACGTCAACAATTTGGTTTCTTTCTTTGAAAGTCTTGTGCATACTTGTATCACCCGCTTTATTCCAATAAAAACTAAGAAAAAAAATGTCCGGTTGCCATGGATGACGAGGGAGTTGTTACAACTGACACGTCGCGTAAAAAGGTTACATTGTTCGATTAGACGTCAGACCTCCCCGTCACTAAATGAGTTCAATAAACTTAAAGAAAACTTAAGAGCCAAAACTAAAGCCGCCAAAGATTTCTATTACCAAGTGACAATAAAATCCTGATGGTAACAAATCCAAGAAAATTTTGGAGCTCCATCTTGCCGAGTTCAACGGAACCAAACACAATGGACATTCATGGAGCTTCCACAAGCGATCCTGTCACAATGGCCAATGCATTTATTCTTATTTTAAATCTGTTTTCACCATTGATAATTTCCAAACACCTACCTTTTCACTGGCCAACCCTGCACCCTCAATTGGTGACGTATGTTTATCTGAAGAAGGCATTCTAAATTTGATACTTACCTTAGACACTAAAAAAAGCCCTGACCCAGATAATATTCCCAACAACTTTTTAGTACGATATGCTTCATGTACAAGCCGCTACCTTATGATAATATACAAAAAATCCCTAGCAACAGCAACAGTCCTATTATCATGGAAGCTTGCTAAAGTGCTCTACTTTTTTAATGCTGGACGCAAATCCTCGCCGGCTAATTACAGGCCTATTTCCTTGACATCTCACTCATGCAAAATATTAGAGCACGTCATATACAAACACATAGTAGAATTTCTGGAAGCTAATAATATTCTAAACCAGTTTCAACACGGCTTTAGACGCGGTTTCAGTACAATCACTCAACTATCGAATTTAGTCATGATGTTATTGAAGCCATTGACTCGGGTTATCAGGTAGATGCTATTTTTATTGACTTATCGAAAGCTTTCGCTACAGTTCTCCATTCCAAACTTTTACTTAAACTTAATTTCATAATAAAAAAACCCGCTGCTCGTAGGTTGAATATCTAGTTTTCTCTCGCACCGCTCGCAGTATGTATTTGTTTAACTCAACGGCATCCAGTACCGCTGATGTAACTTCAGGTGTTCCGCAGGGCTCAGTACTTGGACCCTTTCTTTTCTTATTATTCATTAATGACATATCCGGTAACATAACGTCTCAGATTAGGCTATGCGCCAATGACTGCGTGAAATATCAAAAAATTACTTCTGCTGAGGATCACGAGAAACTGAACAACTCATTTTCCAATTTTTGCCCTTGGTGCCAAACCTGGCAAATGAATGTAAATTTCCAAAAAAACTGTGTGCATGACATTTTCTACTCGGTCATCCGCTCATCTATTTCCCTACTCATTCGATGGTTGTCATTTAACAAGAAAAATGGAATATAAGTACCTCGGCCTTCATTTCACTCAAATGTCCTGGTCCAAACACATTGATATTACGTATCATAAAGCCATGAAGAGATTAGGTTACTTACAGCGCGTTCTCCGTGTAGCACCAAAAGAAACCAAGCTCTTAACATTTAAAACATTAGTACGGCCATTACTCGAATACGGTTGTGTCGTGTGGAATCCACACAAACCGTCCGACATTGCAAAACTAGAATCCATACAAAAAAAGCCGTCCGTTTTATCTGCCGAAGATATGACCGGGATTTTTCGCCTACGTCCAACTTAGCACCTTTGGGTTTAACTCCGTTATCTGCCAGGCGCCATTCAGAATGCTTAAAGCTCCTGTACACCTTGAATAATTCGCCGCGCTTGCCCTCGCTCCACAGGTATCTGCAGTTTGCCACACCACTCTCTATTCACACCAGGAGTCAACATGCGCTATATATTACGCCACTTCACCCCAAAACTGATTTGTTTAAGTATAGTTTTTTTCCCTTCACTATTGAGCTCTGGAACTTGCTACCCGGCGATACCCGCGGGCTCCCTTTGGAGCATTTTCTGAGTGCAATATCACATGCGTGTTAAGTAGATATTTCCATGTTCTTGTGCCCTCTGTGCTCTTGCTCTGTTCATTCTGTATCTTGTGTAGTACTATGAACCACAAATTTGTGCCATATGCTCATGTTTTTGTTTCTGCTTGTTATCACCTGATCATTTGTATGTCCACTCCTGCAATGGCCCTAATAAGGGCTGCAGTATGTATAAATAAATAATATATATATATATATATATATATATATATATATATATATATATATATTTACGGTGAGTGATGGCGACGCCGTTGACGAAGACGCCGATGCTGCTTCCGGCAGCAAAGTGCAGCAGAGATTGTGCACATAAGTGCTATCACACTAAAATAATTCAGAAAATAACTACGATGCGCGGATTCGAACGTGGGCGTGTATATATTGTCACGAGGAGTCACAAGTCCTGGGGAATTTAATAAACCACCGGTAGCTAGCTCTAGGACGATGCGTCAATAGTGCCTGGCTCTCGTGCAGAGAAGAAACACGCGATATTATTTTTCCTCCAGATTGAGAGCCGCTCTTTCTTTCGACCCACTACGTGCTGGTGGCATTATACCCTCTTCCGAAAAGAAAATAAAGTCCCAAAAAGAGGAAAGAAAAGCACATAGCAGCACCGTGATGCTATTACATAGGCACGTGAAAAATTAGAAATTCGGATAAAGTGAAAGTAGAAATTGAAGAGCGCGCCAATATAGGAATCATCAATTAACGCGAAAGCAAGTTAAAAAAATAAACAAAAAACACAAAGAACGCTGTATGTTACAGGAAAAGTTATGAACAATGCACAATAGATTGTTCCATGCGCAACACATGAACAACGTCCGGCCTCGGTCGTGTCCTGCTCTGTGCATGTGGTGTTGAGTCCGGAACCACTCACCGACGCGGCGTAACACTTTATATAGGCCAAAGTACCAGTTCAGTAACTTTTCACTTACGCCACAGCGGTGGACGGGCGTCCACACCCAAACTTGGTCTCTGGGTTTGTAAGACACTTCTCTGTCGCGGGTGTTATAGCGTCGTGCGTCTGCCTGCTGTTGCTGGCCGATGTGGAGTCACGTGAGCTGCCGTGCTTTCTCAGCACGCTCTGCGAATTCTTCGGCGTCAGTTTCCAACTCGTCTTCGTCTTGACACAGTAGATTAGAGTCTAGCATGGTCTACACTTCGCGGCCGTAGAGAAGCTGAAATGGCGTGAATCGCGTGGTCTCTTGCACTGCGGAATTATACACGAAGGTCACGTAAGGTAAGATTCGGTTCCATGTTTTGTGCTCAACGTCGATGTAATTGGGATCATGTCTGTGAGGGTCTTATCCAGCCGCTCGGTAAGTCTGTTGGTTTACGGGTGGTACGCAGTTGTCCTTCGGTGTCTGGCGTTGCTCAGTTTGAAAACTTCGTCCGCAAGCTGCACCGTGAATGCCGTCCCTCTGTACGTTCATATACTGGAAGGAGCACTGTGTCGTAACACGATGTGGCGCATGAAAAATCGTGCCGCCTTAGAAGCCGTGGCTCATTGGGATCGCCTGCGTCTCAGCGTAGCGTGTCAAATACTCGGTCGCGACGATGACTCATTTGTTGCGGTCCGCACACAGGGAAAAAGGCCCGAGAATGTCCATGCCGACTTACTTAATCGAATGGCGTGCAGGGTGCTTGGATGGGCTGAAGCAAACCAGCTGGCTTAACAGATGGTTGCTTTCGGAGCTGACATTGCCGACAGCTCTTGACGTATTTCTTGACGCTTGCTGAAAGTCCTGGTCAATAGTACCTCTTGCTCACTCTGGCAAGTGTCCTTGAGTAGCCCAGATGACGAGATGTGGGTTTGTCATGTCAAGCGAAGAGGATGTCGTCTCGCATGTCTCAAAGAACCACCAGGAGATAATCACGGTTGTTCGAACGAGCGTTCTTCTTGTACAGCACACTGTCTCGCAGGCAGAATAACGTCAGCGAGCGGGATAAATGACGTGGTATGATTGCACCCTGGCCCTCTAAATGATCAATGATTGGAAGAATCTCTGCGTCATCCCGCTGCCGTTTGCTTAAGTCTCATGAGCTAATGGCGCCCTGGAAGCCTTCGTCTTCCTCTGTTTCTTGACTGACGACATAAAGGCGTGCGCGTGACAGTGTGTCAGCGTCTTCATGCTTACGGCCGGACTTATGAAGGTTGGTGACGTCAAATTCCTGAAGCCGCACGCTCCACCGTGCTAGCCATTCTGAAGGGTCGCGCTGGCTTGCCAACCTACAGATGGCGTGATGGTCCGTCACTACCTTGAAGGGACGACCATAAATGTACGGGTAAATCTTAGTGATTTCCCACACGAGATCGAAGCACTGTTTCTCCGTAGTGGAATATTCGCCTCGGCACGGGATAGCGAGCGGCTGGCGTAGGCTATAACTCTTTCGATGTCCTCTTGCCGCTGAACGAGCACTGCACCAAGCCCAACGTTAATTGCGTCGGTATGGACCTCCGTGTCAGCATCATCGTCGAAATGAGCGTGAATGGGTGCTGATTGCTTGCGCTATCGCAGCTCATCAAAAGCTGCATGTTGCTTGTTTTCCCAGACAAATGGCGTGTCGTCCCTTGTGAGACAAGTAAGAGGTTCTGCTATCTGCGAAAAGCCATGAATAAACCGGCAACAGTAGGCGCACAAACCAAGGAAGCGCCGGACGGGTTCCCTCTCATGTGGGCATATCACGACGCCAGCAATCCGACGACTGATTTCGTCTCTGTCGCCGACGTCGGCAGACTCATCATAGCCCGCCGCATACGCGAGCGTCATCCAGACCCTCGCATGGCAGCCGGCAAGCCACCACGACGGCTTCCACTTCGTGGACTCTCCCGAGCGGACCGGAGTCTTCTACTACGACTCCGCATTGGCGGCCACCATGCCGCTGAATGGATGTACCACATCACGGGTCATGGCAGTCCCGCCTGCTATGACGGCGGTGAAAATGAGACATTGGAGCATCTCCTGCTTTACTGTCAGGCCTACGACGCGGGTCGAACCGCAATGCTGTCAACATACAGCAACCTTGGACTCCCACGGGCTTCCACGGACAACCTCCTTTTCCCGGACTGCCGTCGCGATGACATGAAGCATGTACTTTCTGCGCTGCTTGGCTTTCTCGACGGCTGCGGGCTCCGCCATCGCACTTAACACTTTTACTCCTTTTTTTTCTCTTTTTTCTCTGTTCTTTCCTCTCACCTTCTATTAATCCTGTTCCCTCCTCTCGGTGCACTACTGCTGAGGTGTCCTCCTCAGTGAGAGACATTTGCGGGGTGCACTTTTCTCTTCCTTTCCACAAAAATAACCACTACCACCCTCCCCCCCCAAGCGCCGGACGGCTTTCTTATTGACAGGAGCTGGTAATTCGGCAACAGCGGCAAGCTTGTTCGGATCGGGCCGGTCTCCATCGGCGCCAACTACATGTCCAAGAAATTTTAGTTCTTTATATTCGAAGTGGCACTTCTGTGGCTTTTGTGTGAGGTCCACCAATAGGATAGCCTCCAGCACGCTGCGCAGGTGGTGAAGGTGCTGCTCGAACGTGGTAGAGAAGACCCCTACATCATCAAGTTAGACAAGACAAGTCTGCCACTTGAGCCCTGTGAGGACAGTGTCCATAATTCGCTGGAAAGTTGCCGGCGCTGAACACAAGCCAAAAGGGGGTACTCGAATTTGGTATAGGCCGTATGGAGTCACGAAGGCTGTTTTCTCACGGTCTCGCTGATCTACCTCGATTTGCCAATACCCGCTTTTGAGATCGAGAAAAGTGAAATAATGGGCACGACGAAGTCTATCCAGTGAATCGTCGATACGCGGCAGCGGATACGCATCCTTTTTAGTCACGTTGTTAAGCTATTGGTAGACGACGCAAAAGCGTAGCGACCCGTCCTTCTTTTTGACAAGTATGATTGGAGATGACCACGGGCTGTTAGATGGTTCAATAACGCCATCTTCAAGCATCTCTCGCTGACATGCGTACGTATCGCTTCACGTTCTTTAGCCGACACGCGGTAGGTGTTCTGGTGTATCGGGCTTTCGTGCTCGTACGTGATGATCCTGTGTTGAGTGATGGGCTTCTGGTGGATCTTTGAGTAACTTGCGAAGCAAGACCTGAACTCGAACAAGAACGCTCGTAGCGCAGTCTGGTTATCGGTGGACAGATCAAGATTGATTTCAATATTACTCATTGACGTGTCGGTGGTATCCACTAGTTCTGACGTGAGACAGTTGGTGACGTTTGCTACATCTGGGCAAACGCTATCGAATCGCCACGGAAAAAAAGTTGATGCTCGTTGCTGAAATTCGTTACGAGACATTCAGATCGGCCATCACAAAGGTGCATAACACTTCTAGCTACACAAATGTCTTGCTGCAGGAGGTGTTCTAAATTTGTCTCGGCCACCACATCACTATCGCCCAAACCACAGCATGCTACGTCTACTAGAACACTTGCTCTTGGAGGAAGCGTCACGCTCTGTTCAGGAATACGGAGTACGTCGACACGCCTTCCGTCATTTGCACGTTGATTGCTCGCTGGGCTGAGAACATGACGCGGTGCTCTTGCAGATAAATGATAGCTTCATTTTCCTGTAGAAAGTCAACGCCCAGAATGACGTCCCGGGAGCATTCATTAGGACAAGGCAGCTTGCTGCTAATGTATACCTTTAAATCTGTACTCTAGTTGTGCTGGCGCCAAGTGGAGTAACGACGTGGCCACCAGCTGTCCGAATCTGCAAATTGTGCCATGGCGTGATGATTTTCTTCAGCTGTGTTCTCAGTTTCCCGCTCAGTATGGAATAGTCTGCGCCAGTGTCCACTGACGCATTAACTGCACAACCATTAATTGTCACTGCTATGTCGAGTGAAAGTCGGCTATCCTTTGCAGCAGTAAGTGATGTAGAACCGGTTTCTGTACGGTTCTGCGTCAGTAGGAGGTCTTCAGCGCTTCGTCGTTCAGCGACCCTGCCCCCAGAGGTCGCTTCGGCTGGTTTTACCGGATCTTGGGGGCTTATGCAGGGGTGTCCCCTGTCACCCTTATAATTCGTGATGTACCTACAAGGATTAGAGGTCAAATTAAAGGGAAGTGGACGGAGCTTCAAGCTCTCTTTCGTCAAACAAGGAAAAGTTATTGAACAGGCACTACCAGCATTGATGTACGCAGATGATTTAGTGTTATTGGCCGACAACAAGAAAGATTTGCAGAGATTTGTGGGCATCTGCGGTGTTGAGGGAGATAGGTTAGATTTCAGAGTCAGTAAGGAAAAATCAACAGTCATGATTTTTAATTACAATGAAGGTAGTGAGCTTAGAGTACAGGAGGTCACGCTAGAGATAACAGATAAATACAAATATCTGGGCGTATGAATAAGCAATGGGGCCAAGTACCTAAGGGAACACGAAATATACGTGTAGATTAAAACTAACAGGAATGCAGTGGTAATAAAAAACAGGGCACTGTCGATATACAATAGGTATGATGTTGTGAGAGTAATATGGAAAGGGGTCATGGTTCCTGGTCTGACGTTCGGCAATGTGGTATTGTGCATGCGATCAGAAGTTCAAGCAAGCTTAGAAATTAAGCAACGTGGAATAGGTAGGCTTGCCTTAGGAGCTCACGGGAATACGCCAAATCAGGGAGTGCAAGGTGATATATGATGGACATCATTTGAGGGCAGGGAAGCTAGCAACAAGATAAAATTTGAGAAGCGATTGAGAGAAAAGGGGGAAGAGCATTGGGCTAGGAAGGTATTCAGCTACTAGTACATGAAGAATGTTGATACGAAATGGTGGAAGCGAACCAGAAAATTGACTGGTAAATACTTGGAAAACAGCAGGGGGCCAAACCAAAAAGAATTATCGGTTAAGAAGAAGGTGAAGGAAGCTGAGACCGATATGTGGAGAATCGGCATGATTACGAAGTCCGCACTAGAGATCTCTCGAACTTTTAAGCAGCAAATTGCCAAGGAAAGGATCTATGATAATACTCGGGGTAGCTCTCTACTGTTCGAGGCCAGGACGGGAGTGTTGCAAACCAAGACATATCGGGCCAAATACGAAGGGGTAGAAACGGTATGCAGTGCGTGTGGAGAGGAAGAAGAAACTGCCGAACACTTGATAATGTACTGTAAAGGGCTTCACTCTATAGTTCAGGATGATGGCGCAGAGTTTTTCAAAGCACTGGGGTTAAAAGACAATGAGGGCAAAATTGACTTTAAGCGGGTAGAAATAACTAGAAGGAGGTTATCTGATTGGTGGCTAAAGTCAAGGCACGAGGGAAATTTAAACCCTTCACTGCAAAGTACGAATCCTCAAGGGAAACAAAATAAATCTAGTTTTTGGTTCAGTAAGTATTACGGCTTGGTGGCGGTAGCCACCGCCCGATCTAAAGGGTACAGCCATATCTATCCATCTATCCATCCATCCATCCATCTATCCATCCGTCCATTCGGCATGGGCTGGGAGACCGTGGGGTAGTACACCGCTGGGGCGTTGATGAAAATCGCCTCCTGATGGCGAGCTCGACTGGCGCCCGCCAAACAGTGGTACATGCTGCTGGGAAAGGCAATTTTAAATTTCGCGTGGTCTCTGGCTGTAACGGGGTGGCGGTGAGTACTCAAAGAAGCCGCGACGCTCAAGACGGCGTTATGGGCACTGGTGGTACAAGTGATCAGCTTCTCCGCATTAAAAGCACAGAGGCCAGTGATCAGGTGTGCGCCAAACATCAGATTTTCGAGTAGACATGTGCCGATCGTCGATGTACTGAACTGGTTGTACCGAAAGATGGGCGACAGAAGCGCCAGGGACCAAGGGCAAGGGCGGTGGCGTGTACGTGCCTTCGTAGTACGATATGTGCTGCGCTGACTGGAGTGAAACCGGAGGAATAGGGTGGACGAATAATGGCGGCGATGCAGCAGGGCATTTCAAGGCTTCCACGTAGGTTGTCTCATGGTGGTATTCAGCAGGAGCTGGTGCGGCTGTATCAGGAGGCAAGGTGTCCCGGAGGCCCTGGTGCAGCTCATCCTTGATCCCAGTTGCAATAGAGCTAACCGTAGAATGAGGTGTTACACCAGCCTTTTGCAACTCTTCACGTACTATATTACGGATGAGTTCACATAGACAGTCGTTGCTGGTTCTAGTGGCGGTGAAAAGGTCAGCCGTGAACATGCCACTGACTTGCCTGTCGTATTGGTTGAATCGCTGCTGCAGCAATTTTTGCACTGTCGCGGCCTCCGACAAGAACTCCACGACCCTCTTCGGACGGCTTCGCACAAGGCCGGCAAAAATCTGGTCTTTGACACCACGCATCAAGTGGCGCAACTTCTTGTCCTCCGTCATTCTTGAATCGGCCCGTCGGAAGAGGTGCGTCATGTCCTCAGCGTACGTGGTCACAGTTTCGTTTGGCAACTGGACGCGGGCCAGAATAGCTCGTTCAGATTGTTCTTGGCGATCAGCATTGGCATAGGTCTGCAGAAGTCTACGAGAAAATTCGGGCCACGTCGTCAGCTGCTTCTCTCGATTTTGATAGGACTTACGTGCCCCGTCTTTGAGATAGATATAGACACGACACAGTTTCGCCGCGTCGTCACACTGATTCAAGGTGGCTCGGCGCTCGAAGTCCGCCAACCAGTCCTCCACGTCCTCGTGCTCCGTGCCATGGAACGTCGCCGGTGCCCTTGGGCTTTCCCGCGTAAAGCGGTTCGACGTCGTGCTTCCCGTGCCGGTTGACGAGGTTTGCACCGAAGCGCTGGTCATATTTGTCGACGTGGTGGGAGCGGTACCGTCAACTTCCGGAGGCAATCCCCTGATTCGGTGGCTGGTCCGATGCACGGGAGTATTGACTGGTACTGGACTCGTATCACGGCTTCCTGTGGGGGGGGGGGGGGGGGGTGCAGCATCCGTGGCACTACCCAGCCCTTCCACCAGTTCGTCACGATGAGTCACGAATACTGGGGGATTTATTAAACCACCGGGTAGCTACCTCAACGACGATGCGTCAATCGTGGCTGGCTCTCGAGCAGAGAAGAAGCACGCGATCTTCTTTTTCCTCCAGATTGAGAGCCTCTCTTGCTGTCGACACACTACGTGCTGGTGGCAATATTTACGAGTAAATTTAAATGTTTGCTATCAACAGCCGATCCACACTAACGCAGAGACGGTGCTGCTACCTGTTGCTCGATCTCGTGAAAAATAGAGAAAAACAATAATGGTCCTAGTACTGAGCATTTCAGTGCTCTTGAAAGTATAACTATAGATATTGCAAGTTATTTCAAAAGCGAGGTGTATGGGTGTTGCGAATGAAGCACTCGTATAGTCGAGGCTCTCAACAGACCACAAAGCAACCTGCTCGTCATGCAGGAGAACTGAGGAAATTTCGACCATCATCGCATTCTTTATCATGCAATGACGTTGCGCAGTACACGGGCTTTTAGCACTTCATGTCCATCGGAATGTGTCCGCGGTGGCAGTCATTGAATCAGCGACCTTCATGTCAGCAGCGAAGCGCTGTAACTAAAGTACCGCCGCTGCGGTGGACGTTAGTATACGTGACTTAGGATAAACACTAATAGAACAGAACCTGCAATACCGTGCCAACCTGAGTTGGTTGCTGGACCATGTTAAACGAAAATGAAAGTAAAAAGCATGAACAACAGGACAAGACAGACATGGAATATGCCTTGGTGGAGCAATGGTTATAAGGTGGCAGCTCAGCGAAAGGTCATGGGTTTGATGCCGGCCGCAACGGTGGCTTCTTAAAAAAGGAGAAATGCTACAGGCTCATATTCTGTGCTATATAAGTGCATGTTAAAAAAACAGCAGGTCGTCAAACTTTTTGGAGCCCTCCGGCGTCTTTAGTAGTCACATATTGGTTTACAGGGGTACCTGCTAAGATAGCATGTAACGTACGCGCAGTGGCGGAAAACGCTAAAACAATGTTATTACGCAGTGGCAGCAAGCACATAATCGGGTGGGTGAGTGAAAGATGGGAATGGGAGAAGTGTTTGTCCTGCGGTAGGCGCAGTCCAGCTGAGTAATGATGGGGGACGGGTGACGAAGGACTGATCGCTTTGTTGTTTGTTATTAAGAAACGTGTTTTTTTCATTAGCATTATTTTAAAAAAAACGAATTGTACACTTTGCTGCTCAATAGTACTGACGGCATGTTTCTTAGTAGGAAAAGCCCCCTTAAACAGTTTCCGTATGTATCCCTGGTGTTATGAGTTTTTTTGGCCACAAGTTTCTGCTTTCTGAGCTCGTTGTTGCTGAAATACGCTACCTCGCATTCACTGGACAAAAGAATTTGCTCGTGAAACACCAAAAAATTGGTAGCGGTGTTTCGCGATATCCATGTGGCCACGCTGGCTGATTAATCTACCGTCCTGATTTCCTCCCTAAACATCAACACCTTGCTTTTTGTTTGAGGCAACGATGGTCTGTACGAAGGTGCAACTGAGACACGCGTTTCCCGTATATAATATATGGTTTTTCAAATTTTTAAATGCCTCGCTCCTGCACGCTTCATACAAAGTTATGTTCCATTTAAGTTTTTACGGTAGTTTACTTGCTTAAATAAATAACACAGGCTTCCACAAATGGTCAACAAACCATTATGTTTTTTTTACGTGTGGCCATCTACGAAAGCATTATTCAGCACAAGACAAGTTGCTCATGCGGTGGAAGAAGGCTCAATCTAGTTAAAAACAGCTCACCTTTTAAGCTTTTGCCTTCTGCAGTTGAGCTGATTTTTAATTCAACAAGCATTAATGACTTTGATTATGTTGTATTATGAATATATTTTGATCCTGCGAATAGCCTTCTAATTTGACACACACCTTGAAGTGTAGCACTCGCCAGTGCGCTTGTCGCAGGTTCTTCAAATTATTTTTTTGTCTTTTTTCTATGTGCCCTGTCTTAAGGTAAAGATTCACCAACTCTTGCAAATAGCCACCTCAATCAACTTGAAAACAAATTAAAAGATTACAAACGACTTAACCCCAAACGTAAAACAAGTCATGTGCAACCATTACGTCGAATACGCAGTTTTGAAATATCCAGCGAAAGGCCACAGTAGAAGCGCGATGACGAGTGAAGGTTGCCACATTCTTCGCGTCCAAAAAAAATTGACAGTCCTTACGCACAGATTTATGGTAACCTTTTGCTGATGGGAGCACCTGCATTTTTAAATCAACCTTATGCACGACATCCCAGTGGTCATTGTTCTGTAGTACGGTCTCATGAGCACGATTGGGTCTAAAATGCCCAGATACTGCTCGACAATTACAAGGCTTTCTGCGGAGACAAAAAGTAATGGCAGAAATCATACACTAATGGGCAAGACAACATGTTGGCAGATTACTAGGTTTTAAGTTTACGCATAACCAATCAACATAAATTGGCGCGCTGTTAGAAATTGCAGGCCTACGTGGCACTTGAAGCACATGCAGCGCACTACCAGCGAATGTCCAATGAGCAGCCATCTTTGAGTCCATTTTAAGCTTTGTTATGAAACCAGCATGAAGCATAGTTTCGATTTACTAGATCACTGATCATTATGTGTTTCTATATGAGCCACTACAAGCCTATCAATCAATGTACCAGCCTACGTAGCTCCTCATTTTGTTGACGCTGCGGCTGAAGATATCGATGGCGTTGGTCTGATGCCTTTCTAATCATGTTCATTTTGTATACTTCACATACTGTGATGCCAATGATGATTCTCTTCTCTGTTAGAAGACGTTTGTATCTGATAGGACGATTTCTCACCCAATATGGCATCTTTTTTCGAACATTTCACAATCACTAGCAAGGCCTTGTGGTCGATTATTTTACTCGCCTCGCACAATATTTCGAGTCTACACATTATCTGCGTTTTACTAAGCATGATAGCTGCGAAAAACGCCTTTGGTGGTCATAGGGCGCATCACCACCAGAATCTGTGGTTGTTGTGGTGACTTCATTGGATAGAAAAGTAGACGAAAATTCCCTAACATGGAATTTGGCTAACTCACTTCTCTCCTACAGCTAATTGGTTATCGGGATCTTATACAAGGTTCACCACCTCATGTGAGCATAGTCGCTTGTGTGGTTCACAGTGCAAGGCTAATCAGTAATTTTATTAAGATAAGCTTCTCGCTTTGTGCTATGTTACTACGACTAAAGTATCCGTAGTTCTCGTTTAGTCACATCAGCGGTGTAAGCAAAGTAATTGACAGAAAAAAAGCCTTGCTACTCTGTGTTTCTTTTTTCTTTAATTAATTTATAGAACGTCATATTAATTTCTCCCAGAGTAGCACCTCTGCTGCTAATGAGTCCTCTTCGGTACCTGCTTCTCTCTGTATTCAACTATATACTAAATTTGTACCATTATGTTTGAGTTTTTAGCATAGACAAGGAATAAATACAAGCTTTCCAATTCCCACCACGTTGCTGAACTTACTCACTAAGCCGCTACGTTTACTGCTTGAGCTTACAAAGGCCCATTTGCTGCGCACATCGCCTCGATATTTTCGCGAAAAAAGCATGCCGACTATGTCTTGAGCACCCGTCTGTGATGGTGGCTAGCATGAAAACCTCACAGTGTGTTCATACACTGCTGTTTGTTCAGCTTTACATTTCAGTATTATGTTTTTGCAAGGAGAGCCAACACATATTCTCGTAGTTCGAGACATTGTAATAGTATTAATATATGTGGTTTGATTTTCCAGAACCACCATATGATCATGAGATACGCCGTCAGGGAGGCCTCTGAACATTTAGGCTATCTGGTGTTTTTTCACGTGCACTGACATCGCACACTACATAGATCTCAGCCGTTTCGCCTCAACTGAACCGCAACGTATCGCGACAGTGTGGGCTTTTAAAAAGGCTGCTCAGGTCAACACTTTACAGGTAAATCCGAAAAACACCCCCTTATTCAAAGCGTACTGACATGCTTTCAACTTTTGAGTTCATTTAGACTAATAAGATAACGTTTCACAAGAGAGGTATGGAGCTAAGATGATGAGACAAGTGATTTTAAGAACCTTTAAAAATTCAATAACTTGAGTGTATCGCAAGGTTGCGATACACGTGTTTTTTTCAGCATAGTCTGTAACTAAATGAGAGCATGCATGCGATATTATAGGCATTTTCAAGATTGCAAATGTTGCACCCGAAAAAACTTCATTTACCAGCTCATAACGTTGAAACTGAAAGGACTTTTTCTGTTTTTCCAAGCGTAAGAAAAGTCTCTTATCAGTTTTTCAGATAAAAAAAAAACATGCGTAATGTTCAAGGAAATCTCGTGTAGTTTTTGAAGATGAAAAGAACATTTGTTTGAATATATGATGGAAGGAAAGTGTAGAAAATCAGCGGGTGATTTAATAACACTCTTCTTGCCCGCCTATGTTATTCAGAGACATCGGTGGCCGAAACCGGAAATCATCAAGGACCTGTATAAGCTGCAGACCACCTATCACACTGGGGCTAAGAAGAACACTACTAAATTGCGGTAAATGTCCACGAAAGTGCAGGTGTGTACAAAGCAGTATATCTGTGAAATGAATAGAACAATTCACATTTAACAATTCACTTACCTCGCACTCTTATCGTAAAAATTTAACAGATTGACTTGCACATTACATTATTTTGTCAACATCTTGTTATGTCTCTACTGAAATATTTTAGTCCCCTTCACCATGCCTATGCAGAGTAATATGCCAGGGGTATTTACACACCAGCAATAACCGTACTTTTCTAATACAGAATCGCTCTCTTTATTAAGAATGTCAGAAGGAGACAAAAACTGTGGATAGGAAGTTCAATAAAGAAATAGAACATCCGCAATGGTTAGCGAACCGTCTTCTTTTGCCTTTATCGCGTGCAGCGCTTTATTATAATACCGGGGTCTGAACTACGGATTCCGTGGGCAGCATGCTGCCCACCAACCTCTTACTTTCAGTAAGAATGTGGCAGTCTTTTTGTCATATTCTGTTTATGACCTTGTGCCTGGTCTTGACACCTATAACTAATTCTCATTATATAAATAAGCGCACCTATCGGTAATAATAACGTTTTGGGCTGTAAACTACACACTCTTTTATTTTTAGTTTCAGATGGCAACGTTACATGATATATTGTTGAATATGTGCCCTCTGTTTACCTCTAATTCACTGGCCCGGCGCTTTGGGGGAGTACATTTCATGACTGCGGTCGTTCATCTGAAGTTAATCGGAGACCCCCTACATATATAATTGACACATTTGGGACACAGCAGCAACAGAATTTGCGGCCTTTTCTCTGTCGAGAATACTTTGGGACATTTGACATTTTCCCGCAAATTCAAAGAAAACACTTCAACCTAAAAAGAAAAACTCACACGCACTTCCTAAACGCAACATCCGTCTTTTTAATATTATCATGGATGAAGAAACCGCGTTGTTGCTTAAAAATAAACGGCTAGTCAGCATTCTATATTCATTTCGCTCATAAAATCAATTTATATCAGTGTGCAACGAAAAAGGTACCTAAAATTGAGATAACTGTTCCTAGTATGAATTTCTGCGTCTACTTCGAATAAATCCTAGTCTCGCCGGACAATCATCAGTATAGATGAGATGTGAATCCAGGTTCAGCATATTGAATTCTCTCATGCACCTTTTACTAGGTCCTCTGTGAATGGCCGAGTCACGCACGCGGACCTCGTACCAGCGCACTGGTGCTGCAGAGAGAAAAGAAAGGATCAAAATTCAATTTTTGACGAAACAATTTCGCAAGACTTTTGTTGATATATATACAACGTGCAAGCCAGCAGCACACTGAAATAATATTAGATAGACAACAGAATTAAAAATCTGGAACCCTTTTGTATTTGCGGAAGTGTCGCCATGATTTATTTATTTATTTATTTGTTTGTTTGTTTGCTTGTTTATCCATTTTCTTATTTCGCATAATACAAAGCTCAACACTAACGTAGGCTTAAGTTTTAATAAAGCCAACAACATTCCCCAGATTTCTGAATTCTGGCCAAATCGGTATGCCGTCTTGTTGTTTATAGCGTTTGGCAGCCAGAAGACCGGCCTAACGAAAGGAGCTTCAGGTGACCATTGAAGCGCGAGGAATAAGCTTAACGTTACCGAACAGAAACTTTACTGGAACCTTCAACTTCTGAAAACATTTTGACAAGTTGTCGAGCACATTGCTTTTAGTCTACCTGTACAAAATAATTGAATCACGCGGCTACAGCAAGCGCAGTGCAGTGATGATATAATTTTTGCATCGTCTGTCGAAACTATTGGTATATCGATAAAAAGATTTGCTGTGGGACAGGGAAACATCAGTTTCAATATAGGCCCCGGAGAGAAGATTTATTTCATATTATCTAAATCCTTTTGTGCGCGTATCTGTGGGTGAGGATGTTTTTGTGATCATGTCGGGTGTTTTCTCAGCAGCGGTCAAATAAATGTTTGGAACACCACCTGCTTCTAGGGTCAGTGAATAAAAACCTCGCTTTTATTCACAACCATTCAAAGCATTGTGTCAGTGTGCTGTAAAAATAGGTGCTATCATGTAGTAAAAGATTTTGTGGCTATTTCTCAGTATTGTTGTTTTTGAAAGCAAACTTTTTAATACATTCAAGTGATGCCAAAAGATTGTGTTACACTAAACAGTTGGGTTACCGTAAATGTAAGGGGTAACACAACATCGTGGTATCGCAGAAGCACGTTTCATGCTGAGCTCATGTTATGAAGAATTCATAGCGGTAAACATAATAAACGGTATTTTTGTTTACTTTGTAGCGTTGCTTATAGTAACCTCCACTCATAAATTTTCAAGAAAATTGCTGCTTTCGGCTGCCTGTCATTTCACACGCAAAGAGGGAATGGAATCAGGTTATCTGATATTGATAGCATTATTGCCTGATGTAAATGTAACAAAAATGGCACCTACCAAAGTTGAATAAGAAACGCTGTGTTCAATGAAACGTTAACTTCAGCATTCATTTACCAGATTCGAGCCTGAAGCTGTGCCATATACTAGAAAAGCTTAAGTTATGTTTACTTATATACTGCGAAAATATTTTGCATTAATGTTATCGAGTTAAAGCTATATGTGAGGCATGCAGGTGGACTTAAACTTATTGTTGTCATCTCGAAAATGGGTGAATGAAAGAGGATACTCACGTATTGGAAGAAGAGAGCTAATTAGGGTGACCATTATGATAGCACATTTAGCCCTCCTGGTTACATATATCAACTGCTCTAACTGGTGAAAAGGAGCCTCTGAAACAACACACATAGTGTGTGCACGTCAGCATTTGTACCAGCATTGATAGGTACGTCACTAAGAAGTCAATTTAACTATCGTCAACGATGCCAGATAGCACTGTTTTAAAAGCCACGCAGATTACGATAACTGAACAAAATGTAGCATTCTTATTTTAAAGTGGTCAATTTAACCACCCCACTTGAACATAGCTTAGCGCTTGCATTTGCGAGCTCGTATCTAAGGCACTTCTTTGATGTGCGGTGAAATTGACTTTCGTTCAGAGTCACTAAAGCAGTACGGAGTCTGTGCTCGTCGCCTTGTGCCTATTTATGTATCATGTGTTTTGTAACAACAACGTGCCCTTGTGAATATGAATGGGCACCAACTGGCACATCTCGTAGCTCTCTATGCAATTCCCCAGGAATAGAGTGTGGATCACTTGTGGCGCACATGACATGCCATGATCGCAGAGATGTGCCACAGGTCACGGGTGGAAAGGGTTCTATGACCTACATAACTGAAAATTCGTGCTAGTCTTGTCCTGCCCGGTCAATTGTGTGGGTCATACGCTCGTCCCCCGTTTTGCCTACTGTGGTACATAGAAAGATAAGGAGACTATCACGAGAGAATACAGACGTAGGCTGCTAAGTAGACATATAAAACGACCAATGTGTTTTGGTGACTAAGAAATGCTTTGCGTTAATAAGATGTCGTATATCACGTGTCAGAAGGAAGATGTATTTTCAAAGCAAGCCGTCGCAGAAGAATTAGGTAATTTTGGTCACTTGATATTCTTTAACGTGCGATGACATAAATATCAAGCAATTTGCTTCCTCTGAATCGCAATCGTCACCCCAACTTTCGGGACAGCAGCCAAGCAGTGTAATAATATAATTTTGGTTTTTATGTCACAAACCACAATATGATTTTGACGGGCGCTGTAGCAGAGATCTCCGAAAATTTGGCTCATCTGGTACTTTTGAACGTTCACTGAGATTACACAGTACATGCGCCTCCACATAAAAGGACCCAACCAGTGTGGACCCAAGCAAGGTGGACCAAACCAGTGTAAGCAGACACTAACACGGCATAAGGTGCGCAAGACGTATAAAAATTAAAATGACTGTGCCTGTCTTGAGAAATCCATGACATCACTAGTTAAAGTTGCAATCATGGGATGTGCGGCCGATCAAGAAGGTGAACATTTTGACCTTGAGGCACGGCTGCTGAATTTTCGCTGCACCATGAGACAGGGCCGTTGAACAAACGCTGGCACCAAGGCCATAGAGTGATATTACATAGATGATTTGAAAAACGTTTTTCAGCAACAATAATCATGTGTTTGCTATAATGGCACGCTTCGATCATATCCACTCGTCGCTTTTTGCGAGTAATACTGAGCTTGTTTCTTTGAAATGATTGATATAATCAGAGGGGAGAAACTAGTTCTTGTCAAAGAAATTTCGTGTACAGGTTTCAGTACAAAAATCACTGGCCATTTGTATGCTATGTACGTAGTTTAAGGTTTAAAAAAATCATCATTTCAACCTATTTCAAATTTTACTTACGTTCTTTCTGTATATACATTTTATCAGTGTCTCCTCTCACAAAGCTTCCTTCAATGTCATCAGAAAATCTACAAAATAAATAATTTCAAACTGTAAGCAAGAACTTTCTTGTGCACGAAGTGACCAAGGCCTCACGTTTGATCCTTGTAGATGTACTCTCTCTTAAACTGAATTGATTTCTTGCTCATGCTTTCCCTCAAGTCCACTTTGCATTCAACACGGGTAGTGCCGGTTGCATAGTATGTCCATATGGGTTCTCTCAACCCAACAAACTGAAAGAGAAACAAGGAACAAGGGATGTTGTGTGATCGCAATACAGTTATTTCCAATCTAACCTACGTGTAATCTCTTATAAAGGCACATATATTAGGCTCCTTCAAGTGACACACAGCCAAGAGCTAGAGCGGTGATGCATCTCTGAAGACTTGGTGATGCTAAAAAAGCCTTCCTGTGTCAGATAAACAATGTGTTATTTCAAAGACGTACCACGTTCAAGGAACAGAGCTGCGAGCCGCTTGATATATCGCTGTCTCGTGTGCAACGTCTTATTGTGCAACAATTGCGAACCACGCCCACACTGGCAAAGGCAAGTTAACTTTAAATTTAGGCTAGCTGCATTTAGGTAAGTTTTTTTTCTATCCTCGCGTATAAGATGACTAAGGCATTATATTCATTTGTGTGATTGGTGTTGTATCTACTGCAAGCAACCTGACGGCAGTCTTGATTGCTCTCGCACTTGCACACGAAGTTATCTCATCTCGATTCAAGTCAACTCTGCGAACCTTGCAATTTTATCTAAATCGGTTGCTATCATTTCCCATTGTTCCGCTGACCCGTTCTCTTGTGAAGTATTACGCAATTGCCTTTTGGTTGACATGCACTGTCATAGCCTCTGTATTGCCCTATTTACTTTTATGTTATCAGCTACGTCCCATTTTTTTCTTCTAGGCACGGGTTTCAGAGTACATTCGTGTTTTTTCCCTTCATTTTGATGAATATGACTAATCTTTCTTGTCTGCCTTCATAAGATGTCTGCTAGACACATTATTATTGAGAACTAATGAACAAAACTGGCAAGAAAAGTGCAGGGGTTTTTATTATTAAGTGATTGTTATGAAGATGTCAAGAAAATAAACTGTGCGAAAAAGAAGCCTGCTCTAGACTTTGACGGAACCGGCGACCTTCGAGTTCGAAAGTCGCAGGCTAGGTCCCTGTCCAAGGCAATAGTTATCTTTTCATCTTTTTTTCTTTCTTCACATTTATAATAAATTTAGTAATATTATATTCCCCAATACCTTCTTTGACACTGATGTTTTTTCATCATCATCATCAGCCTGACTACGTCCACAGCCAGACAAAGGTCTCTCTAATGTTCCGCCAGTAAGCTCTGTTAGTTATTATTATTAATTTGTCTAACAATGAAGAACAAGCCTTTAAAATTCTTACGTCTTTCCATTGTACTACACAGTACCCTAGTCTTCGTTACATATATATGACCTTACGTACGGAATTGAGCGTAATTACTGTCTTATTGCAGTGCAAAGTCTCCTCCTAAATAAGTTATCTGTAAAGCACTTCTTACAATGGCAGACTTCCGAAGTCGTGTCTCTGTTTTCTTGTACCTTGAACACTTCAGTTTTACCATATTCTGAACCAAGCATTCACTCCTGTTTTTTTCGGACCCTCCACTAAATCTATCAACCGAAGCATGAAAACATTATGTAACAGCCATAGTTGACTTTCATTCGCCTTAAGTGTAACGTTTGAAAACCCTTCAAATCTGCCCTGGAAGTGCCCTGAACTGCAAGTGTAGCAATGTAGTTTAGGGTATTCACGGTTTACCCAAGGAGAACTTTTCAACTCGAAAGTGTGAGCCATACACACACCGAACAATGTAAAATTTCTTGCGGCACTTTAAATAAGTAATAAATGCAAAAAACTGATCTCTTACCTCTCCTTTGCACGGCATCTGTTGTGCAAGAACCTTCACAATGCATATTCGCGCATTTCAAACGGTGCAAAATGGTTTTGTTCAAGACACAAGTTGGGATGCAATATTTCCTACGCCACGCTGCGGTACAAAGTCTATATTTATTATTTTTACATAGAGCGCTGTCCTTCCTGCTTTTCTTTTCTTTGCTAACATTTCAAAGGTCTAGTTGGGGCGCAGCTGGCAGCGACTTGCACTCCCTTTTTTAAGAACATTCCATACTGTTCACAGTTTTGTCACGCCACGCATGCTATTGCAAAGCTTCCAGATTGAAAGTAATCATTTTATCTACCTGAACACCCCATGCAGATTCAAATTACAGGCTGTATTTGTATTAAAAATTTCTTCCTTTTGTTGTGGTGTTCAGAACACAAAAAAACACTTAAATTTGCACTTCGTTGATGTGTGAATAAAAATAAAAAAGCAACGCTATCTTGAAGCTGCTTTGTCAAGTAATCCCTAAAGCAATATGTTGGGACGATTACTTCTAAAATAGGCCTTTCCCTCTACGAAATATTACATAAAGCTACATTATGAGTTTCGACAAACAGCAGTTATATTAGTTATCAGCCCTGTGTAAGTAAAAATAGAGCGTGCAACCCGAATGGTGATCTTCAATTTCGATAAGTTTTCTCGGAAAATAATAAACTTGCGAAAGATTGGACGGGCGGAACGGTAAAGAGGTGTTTCACTGGAAAATAAAGCTGAGCATTTTTTTTTGCATTTAAAGCTTCGAAAGTGGTATTCAGCTAGCGAAGGATTTTAGAGATAAAGGCAAAAAATTTTATTCATCCGATTTATTTGTATGCTCAGCCCTAGAAGTAGAAAGGAATGGTAAGCTACAGTAAATTGCTGGAACATCCACGTTCACTACGGCGTGCGATATGTACACCGCTGCATGCAAAGTACCTTAGATGCAGTGGACGTGCTCGTGCAAGATTAACAAGTGATACATTTGTTGCACGGAATAACATGGGTTAGAAGCTTATCCCAGAATGTAGTACAATAAAATAAATTATGCATGGACAGTATCAATGACAAAAGGTGCACTAGTCTGCGTCCAATATTGCAGTTCTTTATTTATCTAAAACACGGCATTCTCGTTGTGGGGTTTGAAGAATTCATCTCTCACGTTGAAACCAGTATATGTCAAATAAATGAGCAATATTCAACTGAAGAAAAAAGTATATGTCATGAGTAAAGACGTGTAGGCGTGTTGGTTTCAATATTACTATTCTGGCAAATTTGCAAGTACAGAGGAATTAGCGGAAGTTCTGAAAGAAAAACACTTACCCTCCTGATATCCGGTGTCTGAATGTCAATTTTCTCGAGCTGCTTCCTTAATGCTTCCGGAATCTTGACTTTTACGACCTCCCTTCTTGATGGCGTCAGAACTTTCACATCGGTTTCATTCTCCGCTGGCTTCATATTGTCTATTTTTTGTAGCTCATATTTTCTTGACGTCAAAACATCGCGGTTTTTTACCTCGCTTTCTTCGGAACTTAAGATACCCGTCAAGGCAAAAAATACAGCAGCTGTGAAGCATTGTCTACAATACATGTTACTCTAATATCGTCTATCAATTGAAGTGTAAACGCAAACACAAGCCGTATGGCGTAGTATAACCTACTATATTGCCACCAAAGCAGCTGTATATGTCTCTTACACTCGCAATATTGCAGATGTGCTGCGTATCATTGTCTCAAAACTTGCGTTGCACTGATATTGTACTATTCTGTTGAATACATTTTTTTTTCTGATAACACAAGTGCGTCCCTGTACGTCATAAATCATAAGACGGGAAGAATCGTTCGCTTACTCGGCTCAATTGGTACAGAAGGAAGACCCTCATCTTAATATACTGGCTTCAATCGTGCTGCAGTGCAGTGAATGTATCGTTGGACGAATAAATAGCGCTCAGCTGAAAAGCAGTAATTTATTTTGTGTGATTCACAACCACCTTTATATCAAAGTCGCAAACCGTATTACCACACTGACTTCAAATACCAAAATAGAGAACCAACCGCCCTGCTCCGTCTTGAAAGTATTTGTTTTTGTCACTATATGTACGGGTCTGTATCGAGCTATCACTCCATCTATAACATGTATAAAATAACACACACACACACACACACACACACAAACACACACAACGCTAATTTCCAAAGTTTTATTTCATGATTGCAAGCTTCTTATAGGGCTAAAAAATGATCTATTGGTTATGGTGCTTGACTGTTGACCCGAAGGTCATGGGATCGGATCACGGCCGTGGTCTCTGCATTTTCGACGGAGGCAAAAATGCTGAGGCTCGAGTTTTTAGATTAAGGTACACGTTAAAGAACCACAGGTGGTTTAATTTCTCTAAGCCCTCTCCTACAGCATGCACCATAATCATATCATGTGTTTGGGTCGTTAAACCCCACATACAACTATTTAAGCTTATTGTAATGGAAGTTTACTTATGCTATTTGATCTTTTAGGAAATAGAACGTTACATGCCTTCTATCTTGGTGTCACTTGTCTTTCTGGCAAAAATAACAAAACCTCATTATAGGTCCATTACCTACCCAATGACATGCAGCAAACAGTGTCACATATCCGACAGTCGTGCAGTGTAAACTGTTTGCTGTTTCCCTCTTTCTAGTGCAATGGGCGCATTATCTGAGCGCATGATACCTGCAGTAGTGATTAAACGAGGCAGCTGCGGAAGCAATGTTCATGATTGTGAAATACCAATGACACCACTTCAAGACACGCCAATCCATGTGGACAGTAGCTGCAACCAGTTTCAACCTGCGACCTGCTGTACCAGTAGCTGAAGATTATGACGTGGCAGCTGACTTATATTGTAAGTGATTTGCGCTCGCACATTTGCTAAGGACCTGAGTACTTTAGGAACATTACTTCTAATATTGACAAGTCCCTGCAGGCCCACCATTTGTGTCATCACCCGAGTTAGGCAGAGCCTAGTCTAGGTCTATAGTTGTGGATGCCTCATCTTGTAAGCACTGCATTCATTCAGATTGAGCAAATCGTAAGGGTTGACTTGAGTACTTTGTAGTAGTCGTAATAATTTATTTTATTTCTTGAATGCGAGAAAAAGGATACAGAAGCAAGAGGCGTTTCATGCGCCTGACAAAAGCCTCTGCATCTGTAGTTCATCACAGATACACATTTTTTTTATTGTAAATGTAACAAGCAACAAAACTAACATACCATGTAGCACATGCTCGCCAGCGAAAGAAATACTGCAATAAAGAGCAAGCAAGACATAATAAACTCTAGATAATACTAATACGCATGTCTTAGACATAAAAAATACAGAAACATAACTGGAATAATCATATACCACAGTAATACGACATGCTTTCTGAAAACTCATGAATACGTCATGGTCCATCTATACCTACTCTGTTTACAAAATATAAATTAGTCTTGATAAAGTATCTTTTATCAAATTTTCTTTAAATTTTTAAATGTCCTTTTAAAGGTGATTCTTAAGGTCACTATCTTGTATTTTTTATCAGATGTAAAACTTTCTGAAACTGCTGTTCAAGCCACCATTGCAAAAGCTGAAGCTTCAGTAAGCACCACATCATGTATGTACAGTGACAAATATTTCACGCACCATGCATTCGGATATGAAAAATGCATGGTAATGTATTGCCTGTACATTTAGTTCAGCACTAAAAGATGCTCAAACCCGAATGGACATTCAGGAAGCACTTTGAAATGATATGAAGCGGATAATCAGGCTCTACGCATCGAGTTCCTGGAGGTGAAGGGCTCTCTAGACACACTTCAGCTATCGAAAGCGTCTCTGGAGAGTGATGACAGCCGTGTGCGATTTCCCAGAGGCATACCAACCTATTCTGTTCTGATTGCACTGTTTACTCTTCTCGAAAATAGTGTATTACACAGAGCAAACAAGGCTCTTGCTAAAACCCAAGCGTTTATGCTAACCTTGTTCAGGCTGTGGATGGGAGCGGCTTTACAGGATCTGGCTTATAGATTCTAGGTAAGTGATTTGTTTGCACTGAGTATCATTGCAAGCGCTTATTTTCAGTTCCAAATGCTCTCGAGGGTTCACACTCAGCGGCAAAGTGGTCCCGTTTGCTTAATGAAACAGTGGCTTTCAGAAAAGCATTTGGGACATACATGGCTGTCATGATAGACTGTTGACTTCTCCTTTCAGATCAGCCAAGCCAGAGCAAGAAGAATATTTGACCGATGGATCAAGACCATGCATGTATGTTCGAAGGAGCTTGTGGAGTGGTCTAGGGGTGAACAACTTCAGCAGACAATGCTAATGGCTTTTAGAACATTGTTTAGGACAAGCGTCGCTGTCATAATGGACTGTTCTGAGATAGTAATTCAGTGCCCTTCCTGAATGCTTCCAAGGTCGCAGACATGGTTGCGGTATAAGCACCATAAGTCAGTTAAATCTTGTTTATCATAGCACCTCAGGGTGTCATCACTTTTGCTTCCGAAGGTTGAGGAGGCCGGATCAGTAACCAACTTATAACAGAGTCTAGTAGAATTTTAAATCTTCTTTTCTCATGGCACACAGTTTTTGCAGACAGAGGATTTACCTTTGGTGATACTGTAGGCATTTATCGTACAAGCCTCGAAATTCCCGCGTTTTCAAGGGGCAAGAGTCAGCTTTCAGCCTGGGAAGTTGAAAAAAAACTTAGAAAATTGCTAAGTTCAGAATACATGTGGAACACGTGGTAGGCTTGTTGAGGTGGGAGTATCAGATACGGTCGAGCACCGTCCCCATTGACCTCTCAGCAGTGCGAAGAGGAGACACCGCCACACAACTTTACAAAGTATTGCAGTCTGTGCTGCACTAACAAACTTGATCAAATTTGTTGTTCCAGTTGACTGATCATCATTTTAATGATGAATATTTCTCTCCATGTGATGTTGCGAAGATGTTACTTTGGTAAAATTGATGCACGGCATAGCTTGGCGAAATTGTTCTAGCCCTGTCAATAACCACCATGCCTGCGCGAAATGCACACCACAGTCACAGCGATAGCTAGAACATGAAAACACGATGCAGTAGGTGCACTTGCTTAGCACCTAATGTAGTATGATTTAAAATTTTTTTGAATTGGAAAGCACCCACTATGCCATTATTTGTTCTTCTAGGGTGAATGGAGGTACCTAGTACACAGCTGTAAGGCATTTGGGCCCCAGTTATGCGATGGCGACGATGACGAAGAATTGTAATCGCGGCGTTTTATTATGGGTTGGATGCTTTCAACGACCCACTAGTTATGCAAATCCCTTTTTTCACCTGTTCACGATTTTCTTACTATAGAACAATCTAGTACTAATGTACATATGATTCCTTACGCGACATGAAGCCTGCTTACGGTAAGCATTGACGGGGCTTGAATGACCGTAATTTTGTCTGTGAAACTTGTACTAACTATGAATGAAGTTTGGAACACCTATGCTGTAAGAAAAGCTGCGAATAAAGTTATTTTTTATCTGAATTTTTTTTCTGCCCTAATTGACAATATGTTATGTCACGTGCAACAGGGTATCTACCGATTTGATAGTTTTAAATTCTATGGTGAATGTAAGCGAATTTTGTGACCACCACGTCTGCATAGAAAACTCTGTGCACTGTGAACAAACCCGCAAGGGTAAAAAAAACCAGGCACTTCAAACAAGTACACATACTTATTAGACGCACTCAGATTGTTTTGAGCACGTGCCGTTAAAAAGAAATGTATATCTGGCCAAAATAAAGCGCCTAAGCCAGGCACTGCGATAGTCAGCTGTCTGATGTTCGGAAAAACCAGGAAGCAAACACACAAGTTCTAAGTAACCACAGATGAAACTTCTAAGGAGCCTGCGATAGTCCAACATCACAGTCGAAGCTCTTAGGAATCGTAGCAGTGGTGTCATTTCAAAGTATCTGTATAAAATGAGGACACTGCAGCCTGGCCAGTTCTGCCACTGGAGTACAATACAATTTACTATAATTGCTGTAGCCCATGCCGCTTAGAATGTGAATGGGGTTAAATTAGATCGATCTAAACTGCTGTATTTACTGAGCGAACCCTTGAGGGTGCGGATTGCTGGATTCTATAGTGGATTGCTGTAGTATACTATCGACCTGGATTGCTGTACTATACTATCGATTTGCATTCCCACCTAGTTTTCGCGCCTCCAAAATATACTTTTCATTAAAAAAAAGAGTACTACTCGCGTATTCTGTGTACCTTGCCTTGACAACGAGTAACGACAAAGCGGCAAGAATATAGCCGTACTGCGAAATTGTCTTTTTTTTTTGTTTTTGCGGCGAGCACTAGCATGTTTTTATATTATGTCTCTGGGCTGTATTTTATGTAGTGCAACGAAAGTCCTCAGACGGCTGCAACGAAACCTGCGAACAGCGCTCAAGGTGCCGATGTTTGAATATCTGGTGGCGAGGTATCAATCAAGGTGCAACAGATTACTTGATTTCACAGATGAATCACAAATATCGGCACGTTGCTTCGATTTACGTACTCTGCTGTGGACTTGACGCTGAAAAATATTTGCAGAATAATTTACACAATCTCACGAAACTGTAATGAAAAATTTAGCTGAAGTTACCGAAGAGCTACTTTCGAAACACGAGCCACCAGCAATAAGTATGCAGCTGAGGACGTTTGCTGTTGCATCATCAATAAAAATGACAATAATACAATTATAATTGTTGTTATAATAATAATAAATATGATTATTATAAATGACACGTGCTGCTCGGCAAGGTTTTGCTGATGGCTGTTCTAGCCTGGGAAAACCACACGGCCTTCAAGCTGAGCCGAAATCGCAGCGTAGACAAACATGCATAAATTTACAGACGTTGATAAATTTTTGGGTCAAAAGTCAGATATTCCATGTGATATTTAGAAGAAACAGTAATAAAAATGGTGGATGTACCAATATGGAAGCTAGAGAATGCTTTGGCCAACATGAAGGACAAGATGCCGAGCATAAATTTTCTTGGCCTTATCAAAGGCATGGGCGGCCACAGTTTGACAACCAGTACATCGGCGGAACTGGTGATTTCAAGTTAAACAACCCAAATATGACGCCACGAAAGGACGCGTGGCCTCTACTGCCCTCGCTGAACACGTGGAATCTACAGACCACCAGAAAGACTTGTAAAACTCGTGTGATCTGGAGAAAGAAGAAACCTGCATTTGGGCACGAGTAAGCACGTCACAAAGTTGTGGGGGTAACGAGTGAATATTGCGTAATTGGGTAAAGTTTGGGAATGCTTAATCATTATTTTGTCTTCACTATTCATATTCACTGATTTAAAGAGAAGCATTGTTTTCAACGAGTGGTGGGACACTGTTGCGTCGTAACCCACCATTGGTTGAAGGTACCATTGCTTCTATCGAATCTACTCGAGTCAAGCAAAGCGTCAAGTCAAAGGAAATCGAAGTAAAGACGCCCTTGACTGAATTCCAAACGCGCGTTCCAGCACCTACATATACGGTGTGGTTAGTGAACGATTGTGCAGCGTGAGCAGTCGGTTTTTACTAGCAGACGCTGCCTGCGTAGGCCTTGCGAGGCGAGATAGAAGGTGGGGGGCGACAGTTGGCACGAGACGGAAGCATGTGAAGTAGGGGTGTAGACACCACCCCCGACGCTGGATTTGCTAGTAGGTGGGACTGTAAACTGCTTCGCCTTTAAAAGAAGCGCCTGGAATCCAGATACAGACGACTGTACTATCGGCGTCAAATGAAACCCAAACAGCGGAGTGCGCGTTACAAGCATTAAAAACAGTACAGTGTTGGCCGTCCAGTCATCACCATTGACAGGCGTGCAAATCTGGTTTGGCAGCACTGCGCAATCCACCTAGAGTGCGTTATCTGCGTTTCTGCTCTAGTTTTCGTATGGTGACAATGATGGAAATTGTGGGTGTGCCGAGCGCTTTTGATCATATCACTCACAAATCCTTGCTGTTACTGCAGCGTCGCAGTAAATTCGGTGTCTTGGCACGATAAAACCAAAAGAGGAATATAATCGATTTGCGGTTGATTTTCATATGATTGTCGTATCTCGTACGCCAGCGCTGCTTCACCTGCACCCTTCTTTCAGAGAACGATCCGAAAAGACTTCATTTAAATTGGAAATGCCGAGTGTTTCTTTTGAAGAGAGCGCGCGAATTGTTTCGCTTTACCGGCACGAAGTGAAACAGCGTGAAATTGCCAGCATTATGAACTGACCTTTGTCTACTATGAATTGAATTTGCCAGGCATTCCGTGATGATTGACTCCGTGATGACAAACCGTGCTACAATACTCGCCTTCGGCTGCAGTGGTTTAACCTCTGTATTTTTTAAAAATTTTGTTCCTTTCAAATACCATACCTGGAAGACAAGCATAAATATTGCACTATAGAAGGATCGGGCAGTGCTGCCACACCGGATGTGCGCGCCCGTCTGTGTCAATGACTGGTGGACGGAGCGCACTATGTCATTTAATAAGGCTCGTGTCACGCGCTCCGCTGTTCGCGTTTCATTTGATGCCCATAGTACATAGGCTGAACAGGAATAATGGGAGGCTTCTGCCAATGTACTTAGTACACTGTGCCTTTCTTAAGGCGTTCATTGTGAACAAAGCTCCCTCTTATATCAGGCACTGCAACGTCAGTTCAGTTGTGGTCGATGGGTCGGTGTGTACGCATTACGCCAAGAAGCAAGAGTTACGCACTGTTTTTTTTCCACACCTTGCAGAAGCTCACTGTAGTTGCAGCTGAGAAACTTTTTAAGTTTGATCAATGGTAATGCTTATTTTTTGTGACAGTCACACAAAACTGCTGTAAGTGTCCATGACCTGGCCAGGTTTTGCAGAAACTCAATGACTTTTCCAGAAGGGTCCAAGTTCCCTGACTTTTTCAGGTTTTCCAGATTGGTAGACACCATGACATTACATGCTGCGCGTAATCTGTTGAAGAAAGAATCTTCTTTATAGTCCACTGATCACCCAGAGAAACAAACCTACCAGGAATAATGTTGTTCTCCCACATACAATTGCCTTCTACAACTGCACTTTCTATGCTTTTGAATCCTCTATAGCTTTAAACAAACGTGTTGGCAAGTGTGCATCACATGCCAAGCCTAACATTTCAAAGCAAGAATCTTCAAAAAGACCCAACAAGGGCGGCTCTTATTCAAAGGGTAACACTACGAATAAATATTATGTGCTGTTAACGAAGTATTTATCATTTCTTGGACAATCGCCTCCCAAGGAACATTGTAATATAATGCGAATAGTTTAAGGACTTTGTTCAGTTTTCCTTTTCATGCAGTGTAATAACTTTTGCCTAAACCGATTTTCCAGAATGAATTCTACAGGTTCTTTTATGCATGCATTTACATCTAAGACCAACGGAACTACAATAACGCATTACAATCACATTATTATCGCCACCTGTCAAAAGCCGGAATAGCCAACTGTTGAAGCATAGACTGCAGCAACACGTGCAGACGAAAATCAGTTAGGTTGTTCAAGAGGCTCACTCGGGCACTGAGCCTTGTTGACTTCAGTGCTGCAGCCAGCTGCGTGAGATTATGTGGTTGAAGATCCGTGGTGCCATATACGCTGACGTCGATGTGTTGGATGGAGCATAAAACGGGATTCATTAGAAATAGCTGTCTGTCAGCACTCAGTGAACGTCCAGTTGTGGTACTGGTGTGAAAATTCAAGTCTTCGTCACGAATGGATAGCAGTCGGCTTAGGTGCATGAACCAGACAGCTGCTCCGGAGGCTCACAAACACCAATGGTCGCTTAACAGTAGCTTGTGAGACATTGTTGGTAGCCCCATTGTTCATCTGGGAAGCCAGTTGTTCAACGGTAGCATGTATCTTCCCCTCAACGCATTTTCACAGCCATCGTTACCCTCTGTCATCGATGGCCTGTGGTGCACACCATTTCTCCACGTTGTTGAAATTGGATAGTCCCATTTTGCCATAGTAACCGAAACTATATTCGAAATGCTGTAAGTTTTCAAGGTGTTCTCGCCTTCAGCACTATATTTCAGAGGCCATTAGGGCTTAGCTTTTCATTAGGCAAGACAACGACAGCTGAGAGTGTCCCGTTTAAAGGAACCGCTATACCATGAAGAGGTCAAAATGTCATTCTGCTGTTGCTGTCATAAACACGCCTGCGGTGACCACGTTGCCAGGAAAATTTTCTGAAACTTTGCTATAACACCACAGTTTAACCCATGTTATGATCCAAAAGAAGCCCTCACTCGTTTCATTCCTTCGTTCGTTGGCTTGTCTTTCCTTCTGGCCGAGTGCTTCTCAGCGTGTCAGGAGGAAAAGTGCCGAGCGCACGCACCTGTGAGCAGAAAAAGTGTCTTGTAGTTGACGTCACAGTTAACAATTTAGGAGCTGAACACTGCTGACATGCACAAAAAGGAGAATGGACTGTTTCTTGAAATTTGTAAGGCGCCCGCAGCTCGTAGCACTGTCGCATTTGGCATTGTAGATCATGACAGCGTTCTGCACTCAATGCATGCGTTTAGAAGAGTCTGGTGTTGGTACTGTTGGTACATAACTTGGAAACAAAAAACCCCACCCTTCAGAAACACAAACACAAGAAGAGAAAAAAGACGACCACACATGCTGGGTACTGACAACAATTTAATGAAAAAACACACACTCAAAACGTAATCTAAAATGCACATGCTTCCTACATATTCTAGGTGGGAGGCTGTGAGGAGAACGGTGAGCGTGTAACGATGAATGAAGCACAACCAAAACGCACATCTGCTTTGAAAACGTTGCAGACAAAAAAAACGCAAAGTGTGGCACCTTCTAAGTAAAACGTAATCAAAAGATGCCACACTTTGAGTTTCTTTATTTGCAACGTTTTCAAAGCACATGTGTGCTTTTGTTGTTCTTGATCGATCGCCACACGCTCACCGTTCTCTTCAGAACCCCACCTAGAACACGTAGGGCGCATGGGCATTTTTGCTTTTCCGTCCGAGAGTATGCCTTTTCAATAAACTCTTGTTAATCCACGACATGTGTGGCCGTCTTCGCTCTCTTCTTGTGTTAGTGTTTTTCAAGGCTGCGTTTCCTCGCTTTAAAGCGTGCATTTACTTGAAAAGTTGAAAAATCATCGGTGGTGGTTTAGGAACCCTCCAACGTCGACTTCGCAAGCTTGTGGTGGTCACAATAATGAAAGTGGGCTGTATATTTACTTTTTGCGAGGCTTGTGATCTCTGTAAAACCAAGCCTTTTCTTTAGGACAACGCTTCAGTTTAGCACACCCATAGTGAAACCGTTTGCCGATGCAGTCCTTCCCACTAAATTCAACCATATCACCAGACACTAGACCACCACAATAAAAATACTGCAGTGTTTCGTCATCAGAAGAGTCTCAAAGCACGTTTCCAAGCATGTTTTTGCTCTCTGGCGTTGTCCAAGTCTTGAAAAAGAGCTCTGGCTGAAGCGCTACTGTGAAAAAGCCCTTTCTCGTGGTTTCCACGCCTTCACAGAAGTCAGCATTTATGAATATTTGCTCAAGATGGCTCTCTGCTGATGTCCGCGCAAAGAAATCACAATAGCTGAGCTGGCAGTTGAACAGCTTGATTAGTGTGAGATACACACGCCGTTGTTTGAGCTTGAATGTATTATTTTTATCAACTTCTAAAAAGCCAGTTTTTTGTTTCATGATGCCATTCACACAAGAAGCTTATAATGGGTACTTAATTTCCAAAACACCATCTTGGCAGCAGGCACAAGAAATCAGGCCGTCTGGACTCGCTGCCAAGTGAGGATCGAAAGGACTAATGTGTCGTTCAGACTTCTTGCACTCAAGCTCTGTTTCCTGGATGCTTGAGCAATGTATTATTTTCTGGCTGTGTCCTCCTTGCACATTCCCTTTTGGTGGCCGCCGAAGAAAATCTACTGTCCACAGTGTAACAATTCTTCAAGAGGCTTAGTGATGGCTGAGTTAAGGACGTCTGACAAGCCTCATGGGCCGTCGATGCTGTGACACGGTTTGCCCTGAAGCCGAACCATGTTGCTGAGGCAGACTGATCTTTGGTAACTTTTTGAACGTCTTCACAGACCTGCAGTTTCAACAAAATTATATTTCACAATATTGGCCAATGTATACAAAATGTCAGATATTTCAGCTCTCAATTGGTCTATTTACACAATATATATTTAGTGAATTGCTTTTTGTTTTCCTTTGCCTTTGTTTCGCATGAAAAAATAAAGATTTGTGCACCTGGGGAGAATGACGTTCTTAAAACTGCACTTAGCTAAAATATCCCAACTAGAAAGATGACATACATATCTAAGCAAATAAAAGCTGGCAATTTCAACTACTTAACAGAGCCCTTCGTCATACAAAGAGTAGTTACTTCCTCTCATTTGTGTTAATTTCAATAGAAACCTACTTATCTTGAGCTCTATAACATGTGCCTGCGAAAATATCCTGCACTCATCCAGCACCGCATTCCTTGACAATGGCTTGTCTCTTGCCAAGTTTCCCAGAAGAGCAGTGGAATGCTTCACTTACAGCGGTATTACGTACTCACAATAGTCATTTTTAATAACAGCACCGCAGAATATTTGCCAGCCCTCTTAATTTCCTCAAAGAAGGCCTTTCACTTGACCTTTGTAGGCTTTTTGATAGCGGGAGCTGGTTTCTTTGACGATGGGGACTCATGTCCCTCCAGGCGGCTTTTCTTTGTAGCTGCTGATGTGTGAAGTCCATTTCGGCAAGCGGCTAACAAGGCACGGCACTCATATATGGAGGCAGCCATGCATTTTCCTTTTGAGTGCAAGCCCGACCATCCCGGAAGCTTGAGGCCACTTCTAAATGGAAGAGCATCGCACCAATGAGTGAGCAGGCTTCGCTGAGACCGGTCATGCATGTGCACTGTGCAGCTTCGACCATTCCATCTTGCTTCACTAGAAGCCACGGTTCCAGCGGCTGAGATGAAATTTCTTAGGAGTGGTTCACTTGCGAAAGGGAGAAAGAGTTCTTTTAACCGTTGACTTCATGCATGTTGAAAACACAGGCTGCCCAAATGCACACAAAGCAACGTGACTTACTGCATAAAGAATGACTGAATTTAACGTGGGAACCACTGTAACAACACATAAGCAAAGCGTAAGTGAGCACCTTTCATGCATATGTTATATTTTAGAGACAGTGCGTGACCATCCACAACATTTTCTCCCTCGTCGAAAGTGATAATTTCAAAAAAAAACGCCGTAAGTTTCAGTAAGGGACAAAAGCTTGTGAACTTGAATAAAATAATTCCTTGGAGAATGCAGCTGAGCCTTACTTGTTAACAGCAGCTGGGTGGGAAAACACCTGTGTGATTGTTACCAGTTATTATTTTACTTTTGCTTTTTTTCTATTTCTCGCTCTCAGCTCCAAAGAGACGGCGTTACTTGACTCTGTGCTGTTGTAAAAACGCACTTCAGGAGTTATGGTTATCTCCTCACAGACAATTGTGAATGTGTTACGGGGTTACAACATTGATCACACCAACATTGATCACACACTGTTTCACATATTCCAACATTGATCACACCACTGTTTCACATATCGTAAGCAATACCTTTACAGAGTACTCCTGATATTCAGTCTATACGCTTTAGATTGTGTTGCCTTGGTCGTCGCCGTGGCGTCGCAGCTGGGGCTCTTGCATGAATCTGCTAGTCAGTAATTATGCGACTCGAGAGAATTCTTTGCTTTGAGCTGTTCGTGAGTGATGAAAATCGTCGCGTGCACGAGGTAGTCCTAAAGTTCTACCTTGGGTACGAGCGCGACTTCGCACGCGGTCTCTTTGTATGTAAGCGACAGAGAATCGACGCTACCGCAATGTTCCGCTTTCTTGATGTAGCGTTCTTTCGCACTTGCGTCTAAATTCTGCGCATACAAACTCAACGATAATGAGGGGCCCACACTGATGGTTGCTAAACACTGACGCACCTCAGAAAATGTGATGAAATGCACAGATGACTAGCCACCGTGCTGGAGAAGCATGGAGAGATGTACGTTCTGTTGACACCGCCCCGCCCCCTAACAATGGCGGTACCCACAGTAGCCAACGCAGTTGAAGCCCTTTTGCCTATTGCGCTGGCCAGGCTGCTCTATCTTGACGTCACGTGAATACCAAGCATAGAATCGAGTAGCAACCACCTTGACTGAGAAACAGTGTCACCACACTTTCAATTACTAAATAGTGCAAATTTGTTGTGCAGTGGTTTGTTGAATCAGACACACGAACTTCGACATGCACTACATATAAAACGGGTGTTCTTATTGCGTCTTAATATCTGCGTGGCGAAAGAATCGGCCACTTGTGCGCAAGGACATGAAACATGAGCTTGTGCAAAACCAAGTACCACTGCTTCGTGGCAGCACCATATTGTCGTCGGCACGAAGCTTTTTCGTGCACAGTCGCATTTTCAGCGCAGGCTAAGAAGCACTAAAGGCTTTAGAAATACGTATCTACGTATTTTCTAGTAAAGTAACACTCCGCCTAACACTTACGCGTATTCATATTGCGTCTCAGATATGCGTAATCTCTTGTTTTGGATAAGCAATGTTCAGAGGTATAAACGCAGCCAGCAGTTGAAGATGCCGTGGCGTTCAGCAAACGTTGGAGGTTTGGACAGGTGGCCGAATCGTGTGACAGGACAAAAGGCACAGTGACCTCATTTTCTGCGTTTAAGTGTCTCAAGATAAACTAGTGCCTTTAAACAATTGCGCGCTTCCCTAGGCAGATGATTGCCACAGCAGCTGAGCAATAATCCCTCGTTTACTACCTGAAGGCAGCTAGTCTTCCAGAACTAAACTCTCACTATGAAGGCAAGAAAGAAGAGCACACTTAAGGGCTCGTGTTCTTCGTTAGACACCATAGTAATGGGATCTGATTTGATTGATTTGTGGGGTTTAACGTCACAAAACCACCATAAGAATATGGGAGACGCACAATTATTGAGATAAAACAGACAATCATGCCAAGAAAAGTAGAGGAGATGTTATATGAGGTAATTGTTATATAAGCTTTAAGAAAGAAAAGTGAATTGAAAGAAACCTTGTCGTGGATAGCTGCCGGCTCGTAATAACTGCCAGAAAGTTGCAAGTCCGTAAGAAGATTAAGGCAGAAAAAGAGTGTTTATAAACTCGCCATCATGGCTACAGGCAGTGCTGACTGACACTCTTACGTTTAATTCACATATATACCCAGTAAACTGAATGGGGCATAGCAGCGATGGTTGCTCAGTCAGTAGACCATCGGACACGTTATTCAAGCCCCGCTTAAAGCGCGTATCAGTGCCAGAGACCTCAAGTAGCAACCGTTTTGGGCATTTTGAGGTAGCTTCCCGTGCCCGCGCCGCCTCAAGATACACTTACTGGCCCTTCCGTCTAGGTTCCGCTTTGCCTGTCCTTGCCACCTCAGAGTACGCTTGTCGACGCGCCCATGTCACTTGAGCTCCTCGAGCTGCCATCTCCGGGTCAGCACGACGCTGGCATTTCACTTCGGCTTTTCGAGCCCTCAAATCCGAGTGGGCTTCACGGCGAGCCCGCGCTGCACCTGCCTTGCTTACCCTCCGCTCCGCAGCCTTGTCTTCATCGTTATTGTCAAGGGCTGAATAGATAGCTTGGAATAATCACGACGGAGTGCTGAGCGGAACACGCTTCAGCTGCACCAGCGTTGCACGCATTTGCACGCCAATACACTCTATGCATATACTTTGTTCCCCGTAACATCTTTGGAGGAGGTGCGGGGTACGACTCACTATACGGCTTCAGGAGCTAGATCTTCGCAGCAGATGGTGTTTTGCTACTACCATGACGACTCGCAAAGCTATTAGGTCTGAGCAAGACCCGTCGAATCCGCAGCCAATTGTTACGGTGCAGCCCCGTGTTCCAGAACTATACAACAGCACAAGTGCCCTAGACGTCGACGACATACTGCGACCTTGATCCACCCACCATTGGTTTGCGGGCAGTTCGCTACAGCATACTACCCGCAAACCAATGGCCCCACCGAACGCCAGAACTGTGCCCTGACATATTTGCTAGTGAAGTACGTCTCTGAGGGCTACTGAGATTTCACATTCATTTATTTTTCGTCACTTTCGCGTTTCAAACTTTTCACTTCACGACACAGGTAGGTTTTCATCTTTTTGCCCGATATTTGGCTATAACCCGCCTTTACCCGTGCACACCATACTCCATTATGACGCCGACTCATCGACTGCCTATGCTCGCTATGCAGAGGCCCCTGCCTAAATTGCCCGCCAAGTAGGCCGGAATTTTTTCTGTGCTTCGCAGGTTATATCAAGTGTATTCACGATCGCCGACTCTCTGAAGTTAGGTACTCAACGGGGTCACTGCTCTTGATGTGGTTACCATCTCGACGTGTTGGTTTCTGTCAAAAAGTGATCTGCCGTTATGTTGGCCCTTACCGCATTATTCTAAAGGATACTGGTGTGTCCTCTGAGATTGCTACACTCCATCCTACGTCATCAACAGCTTCAGTACTGACCGATAGAGTGCATGTCTCAAGACACAAATCATGCTACTCACGCACTGAGAATCGATGGCACCGGGATGATGCTTCAGCCACCGGCGGGCATTGTTGCTGGCTGGGAAGATAGCTTACAAATATTTAGACGAAGTAGTGGGCTAAACACGCTTGCACTGCAGCAGTGTTGTACGATTTGCTCCTAAATATATCCTGTGCATATACTTTCTCCCTTATAAGTATAATATAGAATCGCACCGACTTACGGCTGTATTTCTTACCCCACAATAAAAAATGTAAAAAGAGAAACAAAGCACGCCAGCAGCTTGTGCGGTTTGTAGTTCTGGCCATCTAGCGATCTCCAATCAAATTACAGCACCCACTGGAGAAGAGTGAGTGCTACAGAGCCATCTATTGGCTTCTGTTTAAACTAGAAGATAGAACACAGAGGTACCTCTAGTGAGCGCTCCAACTACTAGGGGCTGGCTACGGGGATAGAGGGACAAGCCCGGACTATAAGGAGCTTCGCCCCTAAAATACCGCCTCCAGCATCAGTGGCAGCATCTTGCAGGAGTGCCACTTGTTTTACTAATGCATGGGCATTGTTCACGTTCTATAAAATCTGTTTCCTAAATATTCCAATGCGAGTTTGGCAGGACAAATTTCTTGGAATTCAGCAAGCGTGCACTTGGCACACCTGTACTCAGAGAAGCACCTTCGGCAGTCAGCTCACGTGGGCTCGTTCGCAGGTCGGCATGGCCGATGGCTGCCTCTATGACAGGTGAGGCATGCGCGGCCTCTCTGCAACAGGCAGACCAGGCTCGTCGTCCTAAGGCGCGTTAATCATAGTCGCAGCAGCTGGGAAGTTCAGCCATAGTTGGTTGGGGCCTTGAAGTTCGGCAGCGGGAGACTGTGAGGGCAAGGCTTGTCGCAGCATCCAAATCATGCACAGCGTTGTGGCCGATAAAAGGTTGGTTTTTAATTGTAGATGGTGATGTCTCCGCGAATGGGGGGTCGAATAGTTAGCATGCCGATGTCTATGCCTGCCACACACTCCGGAGCGTGTGGCAACCTAGCCCTGGTACCCATTGTTTGAGACGTTGCACGAGCCCTAGATATCGAGATAACCGTGCAGATAGACAACAGGCTAGTGAGCTGGTCCTTCGCTGTGGGCTTCAAAAGTACGCACCTACCGGCCGAGAGGTCAGCTGAAGTAAGGGCGTCTTTTACCTCGTCGTGGTCGGACGCAAGAATGGATGCTTCTGCGGCCAGATCCGAGGTAGAAAGAGCCGTATCCGGGGAAGCGGAGCCGGGGAAGTGGTCAAAGAAGGATTGTGGGCTGGTTGAGGAAGCTTGGAACTCATGGTTCGCCGAAAGTGGGTGGTAGGTTTCCTTATAGCAATCCAGCACTGCAGCACAGTAATCATGGTATAGCTGTGGGCTGGATAATAATGCGGCAGCAAGGTGACATCTCGAAGCCGCATCAAACTTCAAATACGAGATGGTGCAGTTCAACCGGGTTGGTGTGCCGCAGGTCAATGTACATTATCATTTGTGTAGTGACAATGCTCCATTCACCACGAAAATGGCATCCAGCTCTTTGAACCACAGTCGGCGACAGACCGCGTGGACTGGAGGCACTCGCTAGTAGAGTCTTGAAATCATGACAGCATCCAACTGGTGCAAGTCATAATCTTCCGGGTCGCCACTGTAGCGAGAGATGTGACACGATGGGAAGGCGGCCGACATAGCCAAACCGGGGTCCCAACACTTTATTTCAAGGCAGAGTGGTGCGGCTGGCAGCATCCATTCCGCCAGAAGCGGGAGTGTGTTCTACTTGGCTAGCGCCTTAACCTCCACCATGAGGTTGACGAGAGGTGCGATGCGGCGGCTTGTAACATGAGTATGGCGATAAACGGCTATGAACATCATGCTAAGGTTTCACTACTCAACGTTTTCGCAAATACTCATGAAGATAGATTATGTACCTTGCGTGGGCGCCATCATGTTGGTCTCGCGCCTATGGAGATTTATGGCTTATTTGATGGTCGCGAGTTGAAATGGAGATTTATGGCTTATTCAAAGGTCGCGGAGTTGAAATTCTTAGGGGGGTCCACTTAAGTTTCGGTGCGCGTTAAATATCCTCTGGTATTCAAGTTTTTCGGAGCCCTTTACGACGGTGTCCCGCATATTTATATCGTGGTTTTTGGAAGTAAACACCAACATATAAAACAATCATCACCCTCACTGGTTTTTTATTCGCATAATCATAAGTGTTACTCTTCTTTGCCAGACGGCCTCTGTGGTACTGAAGCTTGCTGGTATACTGACGGAGACTGAAATATTGTTTGACGCCAAGGATAGTAAATTGGTTTAGATGCAACCGAAGGAGGCCTGCTTTTTGTTCGCGGGACCTTTTTTGTTGCTTCAGCAATGACAGCACTGAAGTTGCCAACACAATCTTCCGTTGGGCCGGTAAGTATAGAAGAATTTTTTACTCGCAAATCGTACCAATGATGTTGACCTGAAATTGAAAGGTCGTTTTTAAGTGAAACTTTAAAATACAACCATAGGAAATGCTTTTAACACTACACAGCGAACATTTCCACAAAATTTATAGGTGGGCAAGCATTTAGGATTTTCCAAGGCAATACTGAATGAGGTAAAGGGCAGAAGTGAAAATTTTGATAGGTACTTATTAGTGCTTTTTTGTGTTCGTTGATCGTTACGTTGATTGCTTTAGCGAACTTCACAAATCACCACCATAATTCCAATAGTCTATAGAATCTGTACAAGCTAGAGTGTGTTCATCTGGCCAGGTAAAGAAAAAAGAAAGCTTATTTCTAAAATTACTAGGTCAACTTCCAAAGTATTACTAGGACCACTTCCAAAGTCATAAAAATCAGTAGAACATGAAGATTGGACTCAAAGGTTCACGGAGGTTTATTTTTACTTTGCTACAATGAAGCTAGTAGAAACTGGTGAGTGGGTATTTGGGTCTTCATCGCAATGACGTTACATGGGTGGCATTTGGTGCCAATGATACCGCATTTTGGGTGTGCCTCAGGTTATGGTGCTTTTTTTCAGTACGAATCTCTTATAACTTATGCGCACTTTACGGTAGGAGTTTTACATGACGAGTAGATATGTTTTTTCATATTCTCACCAATTCACGTCGCACAATAAAAAAGTGCCCCCAAAAGGAAGATGGGCTTGTGATAGCGCTACTTGCAGTTTTACTGTAGACCGTACGGCTCCTTTGACAAGATATTGGTCGATTCTCAAACAACATTTTTTGCTTTTCTGCACGCGGCAAGCTGGCATGTGAATACGAAAGTAGTTAGACCACTCAAGCTCTTTCCCAAAGAGCTGAGTGTTCAAGCATTTAGTTTCGTTTAGTAACATAACTTAGGTACAGAGCTGTGAGAAAGTTTTGTCAGGTCTCAAGAAGGCATGATCAGAAATGCGAAAGTTCTGGCTTTCGGTGAATAACAGCAGTATAAAACTGATTTTCTCAGCAAATAATATTGATACGTCATTCATAAAAATTAAGAACACCAAAGGGCCGAACATTGATCCACGTTGTATTACGGACGAAGCAGCAATCTATAATGATCTTCTAGAAATCTTCACAATAACTAGCGGACGGCAAAAAGGAACACAGATTTGAAGTCACTTAAACGCTTTTCCAAAAAAAAAAGTCAGCTGATAGGGTGAGTTTACAATACCGATTTGGCTTAGTGGTATTATGAAATGAAGAATAAACGATTCACCTTGAACCCTTTGTGATTTACAGACGCAATTTTTTTTGTCTAGGAAATTAAACCAGTTTTGTTTCACAGATGGAACCATGTCAAAATGATGCATAAAAACATATGTACTCGCTCAGATGTTTACCAATATTGGTGTAGAAAAAATTTGACTCACCAGTTATAATGCTAGGCACAAAAATTGGGGTGGTATAAAGCGTTATTTGCAGGTCGTTCTCTCCGACTGACCTTAACCAACCACCTCTCATTCCTGCCCGCTCTTGTAGCGAAGGCGAAAACGCGCGGGGATGTATGAAACTCGTGAGACAAACATATTTCTCTAACTTATGGTTCCCCACCATCAATCGGCTATATAATTTGCTGAGATTTATGGCGCTAACGAGGCAAAAGAATCAGTCTTCAGATTTTTTTTACTTTTGTTCACGTCACCGGGCAATTGAAGTACATGATGACACTATCCCCTGAGTGAATGAACATGAAATATTTGAAGCGATCAGTTCTCTCGATGGCTTTGGGTTGATTACAAGTCACACTTTCTTCCAGCGCGAGAAGTTGCACAATATCAAGCTATATTGCTTCGAATTGGTGTAGATAAGTTTCAAAGTTGCATTGCTGTTACTCATTATGGACAATTCGGTACCATCAAGAGTTAATTTTTCTTGTTATTATTTATTCTTGGGTGAACACTTAGGTTGACAGAAGTTATTTAGCATGGCAGCTGACTGAAAAATACGAAAGACAAACAATAAACATCTTTCTTAAAAAAATGGCCCCTAACTGCATGTTACACTGCAAATGGCGTCGAAAGACAATAGTCTTGCGTCTGGAAAGACTGAACAAAACGTTTATTTCATAATCTGTGGAAGAAAATCGGTGGATGGTATTCTGCAGGCGTTGCGATAGAGTGCCTCGAGCAGTCGTGACTCGGTGGCGCAACGATAGCCCGTCTTACTTCAGAGTCCCTCGAGCGTGCAGTGGAGGCGAACAAGTGCATCACGTAACGTCACACATGAGTTGCGCGCTATCTGGCAGTTATTCTGGATAACGAAGCGCGTGGCGTGCGCGCCCGTCTCTGAGGTGATAAGGTGTACGCAAGCCAACGGGTAGGTGCCACCACCGTGTCGTCTTAAGAGAAACGTTGGAAACACTTGCCTTTTCGAGCAAGCGTTGCATGGTCAGCGCAGCGTGATAAACACTACGGTCCTTAGAATTACTTATGTATGCCTTTTGTAGTAAAAAGACACACATACGGAATATTTATGTGTTGTTATGGAGCCACAGATATGCAATATAATTGCTTTATATTTGACAATCACACAAGCTTGAAAGCTGAATATTGAGGAATATTGGGGGGTGCTCCGGATGGCGTCGGCCGTTTGGAGCATCATTTGGTCACTTGGGTGCAGTTTTAGGTACCATTAGGGCGGACAAATAGACAAATGTACAGACAGAGAGATAGGCGGAGAGACCAATATTTTTGCGTTGAAGGTCAAAAGAGACTATCGTCTTTAAAACTGCCCCATGTTGCACCTATTATGTATGTTTGAACCCGCCTTGTCTTAAGGGTCTCTCACATGTGCGACTAGTATCATTGACCTGCCAATAAGTGACTGGCGACCAAAAAGTGACATAACGCGACAGTTGATGATACCGACGTGTGAATTGCAGTTTACTGATAGAAAAATTCAAGCATTTCTTGCGTAAGGCTTGCATTGTAGTGACCCCGTACCGTAAGTTGACGTCCTGTTTTAGAGCGTACAATTTCGGCAGTGATTTGCGACTGGGGAGCTCGAATGCAATATTTAGAACAAAGGTACTCAGACAAAAAAAGTTTTTTTGTGTGACCGAAGTGTTACTTGTGGCTGTCATCGAGAAGTCACTTGCCCTAAACTTTGCCGCTGAATTATTACTATTCACAGATCTGTACAACTCTCAGAAGTTTGTATTTGATTTGAGATATGCTGCCTAATCAATAATAGAGGTTTAGATCTCAGGTGCGACATTGTGTCGTTGAGCTTGTTGACTACTGCAGCCTTTCTCGAGCAGAGAAAGAAAGTTCAAGCTCCACCTTAAGTGCGTTTTTGTCAATCTGATAGAAGAAGTAAGCCTTTCTCTGTTACAGCCTATATATGCTGTTTTGTGTACTTGATAAAAGATACAATTATTTTTGCGGTCAATAGCTTATTTCAAGCGCACGGGCAGTTTCACTGACAATTGTGGATTTATATAAAGTAATAGTAAAATATAGCAGTTATACTGAAACTGTAACAAACTTTTTGTGTCACAACTGTCACGCTTCAGTAAAGCACTGACCATTGTCACAGTGGTTGACACATACCAGGCAGTCGAAGCCTTGATTTGAAGACACCACAGGTCCTGTTCCCACCAGCGTAGACTAGATCCTCTTCAATGACTGATCTTTTACCTGGTAAACAAGCGAATACTTATCAAGAGCAATATCGATATGCGTTGACGAGCCTAATTTTTTTTAATTATGAATTGAATAAGCTTTTTAACAGATGCTTAATCACGAAGCAATGAGCAAGAGCAATATTAGGAAGCAATGTTCTATATTTAGAACAAGGCCTAAGTGTTCACTCATTATGTTATAAAAAGTTGCACAATCAGTACTGAACCAAACTGAAATGACGGTGGTAGATCTACATTAGAGTGGCAGATCTACATAGCCTTCTTACGAAGCAACGCTCGCTACTATGTACTTTCAGCCCACTGTGCACCTTCCTACTTCCTGACCTGTGGTTCAGTGAAGGGCGCCAGAAGTTCATTGACCATTTGGCCTCATCGGAAAACAGCCAGTATATATAAACGTGTGTAGACCCGATCACGCACCGGCCTGAGGCATTACCGCTCGCCAACATCATGGCAGAGTCAGTGGCACTTGGCCTCATCATCGCTTGACTGATTGATTGATATGCGGGGTTCAACGTACCAAAATTACCATATTATTATGAGGAACGCCGTAGTGGAGGGCTCCGGAAATTTCGACCACCTGGGGTTCTTTAACATGCGCCCAAATTTGAGCAGACGGGCTTACAACATTTCTGCCTCCAGCAGAAATGCAGCCGCCGCAGCTGGGATTCGATCCCGTGACCTGCAGGTCAGCAGCTAAGCACATTGGCCACTAGACCACCGTGGCGGGGCGTCTCAGCATTGCTTAGATAAACCGCTACGGAGTAACCAATGACTATTACAGCTTATCGAGGTAGTCAATTTGTTCCCTCCAGACTTTGTTCCTTATGCTTCGTATCGACCACATCAAAACAACAGCTTACCACGCTTTTGTCTAACAGCGTGGTTGAGCTGTTTCAGCGCTTACTAAAAAATTTGATCATGGCCTCGCGATCGTTGACACCCTGGACCGAGTGCCTACCACTCGACCTCCTCGCCCTTCGCAGCACGATGCGTACAGACACGTCCTTTTCCCATGCTGAGCTCATCTTTGTAAAGACTTTAAGTCTTTCTGGCCTGTTTTTCGACGCGTGTCCTGTACCACCAATTCACGTTGCTGAGCTAGTCGCCTCAGGAGCGCCATGAGAGACGCGTCTCCTATAGACTCTTTACGAAAGAAGGCGCACCTTGCGCCGCGGACGTGAACTACAGTCTGCCGCCGTTGTGAGAGCACCGCAGCACACGACGCAAACTGTGTTCCCAGCGACGCTGATGCGTGTTTCTTGCAGCGCACACAGACACCTCTTGCGTTCCTGCAGGACGCGGACCGCGTTGAGAGGGCACGTTGGAGAGAGTCTCTTGCTGGCCAGATTCATGCATTGTTAGTCATAACAAGCCAAACTGCTCGTCCAAACGGTTAGAGGATACTAAATATTGCTCATTGTGCAGCCGAAGCTGCTCAAAAAGCTTATCGGAGAGTACTAAAAGCTCGTTCAACCTAGAAAGTGGTGCGATTGCAGCGGATGATACGGAGAACTAGCCGCAAACACAAACATTACAGCACTCACGCATTTAACGGCTCGCATTCCATGCCCTCATGATGGTGCTAGCTATCCTATGCAAGTTTCCGAATCGAAACTGACGAGAAGCTCACCATCAGGTGGCATATCTATGAAAAAGGTCTATAGGCCCAAGTTTTGTGAGTCGTGCTCTCCAGCATTGCACACATGTCTTTGTGTGGCATGATGTAATGCGACCACCACTATATCCGCCTTATGATGAACCCTTTACAGTTGTCAAGCTTTGGACCAAACACTTTGTCCCACTAATTAATGAGCACGAAGATAACGTCTCTATTGACCACACTAGGCAGGCATTCCTCGACACTGCCCTCGCAGACAAGCCATCCGACAACTCCAGACGAACACGCTTGGCAACAAAAGAAATTGCCATTTACTCATAAGAATCATTCTTTCGACCACTGGCTACCTCTCTGGAAAGGGGGAAGCATGGCAAGCTGTCATCGTTTAAGAGTTGACGATTAATGTGCGCCTCTGCAGTTCCGCACGTTCGAGCAAAGCGCAAACGAAGACAGCCGAAATAACGAAAGCACCTGTGGCTGTCCATCGCAGAGCAAACATCAATAAACTGTGTGCAAAAGCAAACGCCTCACATTTTCCTACAAATCTAATGAAGCTGCCTTGAGCAACTAAAACAAATAAAAATCGCGCATCAATATCACTAATACAACTTTATGGGTTAAGTACATAAGCAGGTACTATTTTAGGAGCGAAGCTCCTTATAGCGTCACCCGGTCGTCCCTCGTAGTCGTCGTAGTGTGTAAGCAGTCTTACATTTTCACTTCCAAGGTGGTGCTGGTGGGAGATTTCTTCTGTGCGTTGTTGAACAATAAAAAAATTGCAGCGTGCGCGTTGGCTAAAAGACGAATTCTCCTGTCCCTCATTCCCCATTAGCCGTCATTGGCATGTACATTGAGCAATATCTGACAAGAAAGGGTTACTACAGTATACTCGCTGGGCGTAGCCTCCTTGGTTTTAAAAAGGTTTAGCGAGCGTTGGGCCACAGTGCCATGGTTACACTGAATCAGTATATACCATAAACTCGAAGTGGTTAAAAGTGGGAAGTTGACACGAAGCGGAAGCCGTAAGAGAGTGTGCGTGTGCCTCCTCTGAATCAGTCCTTGGAATGTCCGCTGGAATGCGGTGCTTCTATAGAAGGAATAAATGATGAAAAGATGCGAGATGGTGGTACTTGGAGGGTTGAATATGTAAGGCGGTTTATTAGCGACGCCAGGTAATAGGCAGACAGCCGGTACGGAAACAAATGCTCGGGCAGTCCAGCGTCTACAGCTCGTGCTCCCGCTCGCGCGTCGCACTCAGCGATGGTCCCACTAGTCATTGCCTTGTGAATTCCCCACTACGATGCCCCGGCGACGAAGACGAGCCATCCTGGCGACTCAAGGTGACGAGAGAACAGGAGGGTCATAACAGGGCTTGAGGCGACTGACGTGAACCGTCTCACGACCAAGACGGCGCTTGTCTGTGGACGGCTTTAGCGGTTCAATCACATAGGTGACAGAAGAAGGGTGCTGTATGACTCGGTAAGGGCCCGTATACTTCGGTGCAAACTTGGGAGTCAGTCCAGGAGAGTGGAAAGGCAGTCGGAGCCACACGAGAGAACCGACGGGAAAGGTATTCTGAAGAAGATCATGGTCGTGGCGATTTTTTAGGAGGGCTTGGTTATCGGCTGTGAAGGACCGTGCAAGTTGACGACACTCTTCGGCATGTTCGGCCATTTCAGAAACTGGGCTGAACTCGGAGGCATCAGGATTGTATGGCAGAACTGTGTCGAGTGTGTTGCATGGGTCACGACCATATAAAAGAAAAAATGGAGAAAATCCTGTTGTTGATTGAATCGCCGTATTGTAGGCGTACGTCATGAAAGGAAGAATAACGTCCCAGTTGGAGTGGTCGGAATCAATATACATAGCGAGCATGTCTTCGAGGGTTCTGTTGAAACGTTCCGTTAGGCCGTTCGTCTGAGGGTGGTAGGCTGTTGATGTGCGGTGTACCGTACGGCATGAATGTGGGAGCTGCTGCAGAACTTCGGACGAAAATACGCGTCCTCTGTCACTCAGGAGCTCCCGCGGTGCACCGTGACGAAGAACAAACCGGTGCAAGATGAAGGTTGCAACGTCACGAGCGCCAGCCGAAGGTAGCGCTGCCGTTTCGGCGTAGCTTGTCAGATGGTCGGCAGCCACAATCACCCATCGATTACCACCAACAGAGCACGGTAGCGGGCCGTATAGGTCAATCCCAACACGGTCAAATGGGCGTGCAGGACATGGCAAAGGCTGCAGTTGACCGGGTGAATGAGGGAATGTCTTGCGCTGCTGACACTGGGAACATGAGCGTATGTGTTTGCGTACAAACGTGTACATACCCCGCCAGTAGTAACGTTGGCGGATCCGCTCATACGTCTTTAGCGCACTGGCGTGTGCGTGTTGCGGTTCAGCATGAAAATATTTGCAGATATCAGACCGCATATGGCTGGGCATGACTAGCAGCCATTTACGACCCGCCACTTGATAGTTGCGACGGTATAACAGGCCATCCCGTATGGCGAAATGCGTTGCTTGGCAGCGAAGAGCACGCGGGTAACCGGAAGTTGATGCGTCAGAAAGCATATTCAAGAGCGAGGCAATCCAAGGGTCCTTCCGCTGTTCGGATGGCATGTCTGTGACACTTACGGCAGAGAGGGAAAGATCCAGGGTTGATATATCCGTATCATCAGATTTCACGGGTGATCGTGAAAGCGCATCTGCGTTAGAGTGCTTTCGCCCCGATCGGTAGACGACGCGTATGTCGAATTCCTGGAGGCGTAGTGCCCAACCTCCGAGGCGGCCGGAAGGATCTTTCAGCGAAGCCAACCAACAGAGTGCATGATGGTCAGTTACCACATCAAAAGTTTGGCCGTACAAATAGGGGCGAAACTTGTTTAACGCCCACACAATCGCGAGGCACTCTTTTTCTGTAAAAGAATAGTTGGCTTCTGCCTTAGTCAGGGCGCGGCTGGCATAGGCGACCACATACTCCGTAAAACCTGACTTGCGTTGCGCGAGTACTGCACCAAGGCTGACGCCCCTTGCATCCGTGTGTACTTAGGTTGGCGCAGTAGGGTCGTAATGGCGCAGTATGGGTGGTGAGGTAAGGAGTTGGCACAGTGTTGCAAAGGATTCGTCACAGGCTGCTGTCCAATTCGAAATATCTGCAGGGCCAGCAAGGAGTTTGGTGAGTGGAGCGATGATGGAGGCAAAGTTCCGGACAAAGCGACGAAAATAGGAGCACAGGCCCACAATGCTCCGTAGTTCTTTAACAGTAGTCGGCTTAGGAAATTCGGCAACAGCACGAAGCTTGTCAGGGTCGGGAAGAATGCCGGCTTTCGAGACGACATCACAAAGTATGGTGAGTTGTTTAGCCCCGAAGTGACACTTCTTCAGGTTAAGCTGAAGCCTGGCGTTTGTAAGGCACTGTAGAATCTTACGCAGACGAGTGCGATGCGAAGTGAAATCGGATGAAAAAACCACTACGCCATCAAGATAGCACGAGAAAATGTTTCATTTGAAACCGCGTAAAATGCTGTCCATCATTGGCTCGAATGTGGCAGGCGCATTGCAAAGTCCGAATGGCATCACGGTAAATTCATAGAGGCCATCCGGCGTGACAAACGCTGTTTTTGGACGATCAGACTCAGCCATTGGGACCTGCCAATAACCCGAGCGAAGGTCAAGCGAGGAAAAGAATTCTGCACCTTGGAGACAATCGAGAGCGTCGTCTATGCGGGGAAGAGGGTAAACATCTTTCCTCGTAATGTTGTTTAGGCGCCTGTAGTCTACGCTGAACCGGATATAACCATCCTTTTTTTGACGAGTACAACTGGGGAAGACCAAGGACTACAAGAAGGCTTGATGACTCCACGCAGTAGCATGTCGTCTACTTGTTCTGCAATTACCCGACGCTCCGCTGGCGACACACGATAAGGGCGCTTGCGCAAAGGAGTACTCTTTCCTGTGTCAATCGTGTGCACAACGGTGTTCGTTCTTTCTAGCACCGCTTGGGGAAAGTGAAACGAACGCTTGAATTTGTGCAGCAGAGTAACAAGCTGCTCTCGTTGAGCCGGGGCGAGATCGCTGTCAATAGAACGCTGAAATGCATCGGTAGACATGTTGTTCGAGGCAAAGTGAGGAACTAACACGTTCAGCTCCATATTCGGCTTGGTGTCGAAGAAATCGGCAGGCACGATAGTACCTTCATCGATAAGCTGAATGTGGCCGAGCGTCATGTTGCGGCGCAAACTGAGGGGGCACGAGTTGGGATTGGAAATAAATATCCCGGTAGTGTCTTGACAAAGCTCAAGAACGGCGAATGGCAGCGATGTGTGGTGGCGGCTACCGAAGATGTCTGATGGCGTGAATAGGACTGTAGCGTCAGAAAGTAAAGCACAGCAGGCAGGGACAAACTGGGCGCTGAAAGGAAGAAGGTTTATGTCCGTCGCGACGACAAGGTTAGCCGCACTAGATACGGCCACATCAACAGAAGGCGCATCACGAAACGGTAACAGCTCCACTTCGGCCCGAGCGCAGTCCACGACGGCGTGATGACGTGATAAAAAATCCCATCCTAGGATCACATCGTGGGAACATGAAGCCAACACGTGAAATTCAATGATGTACAACACGTCTCGAATAACCACTTTTGCCGTACATGCCGCGACGGGCTCAGTTTGTTGGGCACTCGCAGTACTAAGAGAAACCACGGGAGAAAGCATCAAAGAGAGCGGCAGAGTCTATGACTTATCACAGATATTGCGGCACTGGTATCGATGAGTGCGAGTGTTCGTACACCTTCGACGGTTACATCGATAATATTGGCGGGAGACAGGCGAGGACTTAAACGATTAGACGATGACGCAGCTCGTGCCTCCGGAGCTGCGGCAGTTAGTTTTCCGTCTCAATGGGGGTGGGTCGTCGACGCATAGGCGATACAGAACGACGACTTGTTGAAGGTGAAGGCGAGCGGGAAGTAGAACGTCTAAAAGCGAATGTTCGGGCGCCGTAAGCAGTATGCGCATCGCGTTCGTGAACTTCAGGTGGTATGTGAGGCGCGTGGTATGGAGGCCGAAACGAATAGTCAGGATATCTTGGTGCGTTAACTGTGAAGCGCCGACGACATAGACGTGCAACGTGACCTGGAATTCCGCAAAAGTAACATATCGGCCGGTTGTCAGCAGTGCGCCAAGGATTTCCGGCGTGCTGCTGGGTAGCTGGAAACGGTGCGGTGGACGGTCGCACAGGTTGTGGCGTATACAGTGGCATACGAGGTGGAGGCATTGCCGTGACGGCCGCATAAGTCAGTGGCGCGGCAACAGGCGTTGGTGGAGAGGCAGGCGTAGGTAATGGCAACGCCTCGGAGACCTGCTCCTGAATAGCCTGTCTGATTGTCGGCGTTAGGCGGTTCGTTGGTGCTTCGGTGGTCGGCAGATACGAGAGACACGAAAGCTGTCATGCGACCTCTTCGCGTACATATTCTTTTATCTGCTCCAGCAAGGAGCTGTCACCACCGACGGCCAGGGCAGTGAGAGAGTCGTCTGCAGTCTTCGACCTCCGAACTGCTGCACCTTGTTTCCGAATCTCTTCCAAGCTCTGGCACAAGGTCACAAGTTCGGATATGGTACTTGGGCCCTTCGCCAGCAACATTTGATAGGCATCATCGTCCATGCCGTTCAAGATATGCCTGATCTTGTCATGTTCGGTCATCTCAGAGTTGAAGCGCCGGCATAAATCGATTACATCTTCAATATAGCTAGTGAAGTTTTCGCCTTGCCTTTGTGCACGTCCGCGTAGGCGCTGCTCAGCACGCAGCTTCCGCACTGCGGGGCGATTGAACACAGCTGCGAGGGTAGTCTTGAAACCGGCCCAAGTGATAAATTCAGTACGGTGATTTGTGAACCACATACTGGTGACGTCTTTGAGATAAAATGGGACATACTCCAATTTCGAGGGGTCGTCCCACTTGTTGGCGGCGCTCACCTTTTCAAACAGCTGCAACCAGTCCTCCACATCTTGCTCCTCGGTGCCGCTGAAGAAGGGCGAATCTCGATGACGCAGGGTGGTAGGCACGATGACCAGTTAAGATTGGGCCGTGCTTTGCTGGGTGGTGCCTTGCTCGGTCGTCTGATCAGGCATTGCTGATACAGTGGGCAGCTTCCGGCTTCGAAGTTCCTGGTTTGCCTACCCCGCACACTTCCACCACTTTGTAAGACGGTTTATTAGCGACGCCAGGTAATAGGCAGACAGCCGGTACGGAAACAAATGCTCGGGCAGTCCAACGTCTACAGCTCGTGCTCCCGATCGGGCTTCGCACTTAGCGATGGTCCCACTAGTCATTGCCTTGTGAATTCCCCACTACAAATAGATGGACGAACGGACCCACAGACAGAAGCATGGATTGACGCACGGATGGCTGCGTGGACGGATGGACGCATTGACTGACGCAGGAGCGGATGCATGGACGAACGCAGGGACGGACGCACCGATGGATATGTGGACGCACGAACAGACGCACGCACGGGCGGCCACACAAACACACGCATGCACGGACGGAAGCAAGAACGAATGAACGGGTGGATGCTTCGCCCCACTCTTCTTTATTCACTCCGTGGATATGCTGCCATTTTTTTGTGTTATACGAATAAACATTATTATCAATTGCATGAGCAAGTCATGTAGCGTGAAAAGGTACATGGGAACCTCGTTGGCCAAAGAACTCGTACATTCCCTTATGCATTCACCAACGATCAATTAATAAGGAAAGCGATCTCTCTGCTTCAAATTGATGCACTTATTTATACTCCTGTGCCTCTGTCAGTATTTTTCGCACGCAAAGTTGTTTGCAACTGCACCCGTGATTGACCCCCATTTCATCAAGCCATTACGTGTGTGAAGCCATAGTGATTTCGCCGGGGGACGCCATCAAGTGCACCACGTATGTTGACGTTGACACAACGGGACGCCTTCATTGCCAAAGGTTGATTCCTGTGTTTAAATGCGCATGTAAGACTTTAGCCTTAAAAGAATATGAGAACAAGTACTCACCTACTTTCCCAACGATCACCTTGTCCCATCGACGAAACCATCCTTGTAGGACCTCTGATACCCTGCATTGAAAAGCTGTATAAAATATCAAAAGAATAACAAGGACAGTACCTGAACTTACACTCGACCATCTATATAGTACGACCTGTTGAACCGAGTTGACAGCCTGTTTATGCTTAACTTGACGTCCACCGTACATAGGAGTGCTTCTGGAAGCGTTGAATTGTAAGTCCATATGGGCTCGGAAGTGTTCAGGAACTGAAAGTGGCAAACACCATGTTGCGTTTTTGACATTGCAGTGTCTCAATACCTCAAAGTATATATAAACTCCGTTGGCATCGAAATTCGTAGATTGAATTTTAGTGCACGTAAAACGCGAAAAACACGTCGCAGCACAGTTGTCACAACCGAACTATTTCGTGTGCCAGAAAACCATCATCAGATAGACAGAATACTATCTTCACCATGCGCCGGCTCGCGCTCTCTTTACCCTTTTTACCGCCTTCCTCTTCGGCTTCACTGCGAGAACACGTGCGCCGATTTGCCCAGCGTGGAACGCGATATCTGTGATGGGTGTGAGAACAAGTCAAGAGAGAAGTAAAGGGAGACAGATTGAGCCATCGACTCAAATATTCGAAAGTGATCGTGGTGACCCACTCGGCTATCCAGGCCCGCTAGGAGAGGGTACCATAGCCTTGTATATTTTAATATAGCAAGGGGCGAAAAGGGACAGTAAGGGTAAAGAAAGCAGATGAGATGAAGGGGTGGTCAAAAAGGACGAAAATTGAGTATAAAGAAATAAACATAAGGGAATAAAAAGAAAAAAAACTGAGTAAACAAAGTGAGTAAAATATGCAGCATAAAACACCATGTTAGCATGGTTGCACGCCAGCTTGAAAAAAGGCGTTCTAGCATGCTGGGCATGTCCGAAGTTGGAATGGGATGTTACGGGTTTGCACCTACGTGCCGCATAACCGTCCATTTGGACTGTCTAGAATGGAGAGAGAGAGAGAGAGAGAAACGAGAAAAAAGAAAGGCAGGGAGGTTAACCAGATACTAGTATCCGGTATGCTACCCTATACTGGGGTTGGGGAATAGGGGGTTGAAAGATAAAGGGAGAGTTAAAAAAATAAATAAGAGAAAAACACCGACACACACGCACACACAAAATAAGTCCACTCAGAGGCGTTCCGACCAGCCAGAAGTTCGTAAGAACCCCAGTAGCCCTTGCACGGCTTTCTCCTGTGACGATGAGTCATGACGATGGCGCAGTATACTTTCTTCGGACAGTGCCTGATCATGTAACCTGTTTAGTTTATTAGAAAGGTGTTGTCTTTCCAGGTTGTATTTCGGGCAGTCACACAGATTATGTCGAATTGTTTATTCATCTCCGCTGTGTGCACAGTCAGCCGTGTCGGTCATACCTATGCGGAACGCGTACGCACGGGTAAACGCGCCTCTCAACCATAGTCTGCACAGAGCAGTAGCGTCGCCTCGTCGAATTTTTGTTGGAAGCTGCATGCTTAACGTTGGATCAAGGAATCGTAATCTTGCATGCGTAAAGAGAGGCTCATTCAAAAGAGCCATAGAGCGTTGGCGAGCAAGCATGCGGAGCCTCCTAGCAGCGTCCGTCCTTGAGAGAGGTATTGACTGATCGTTGTCTTCTGTATGGGCTGAACGGGCAGCTTGATCAGCTCGTTCGTTACCGATAATTCCGCAGTGGCTTGGCAACCACTGAAATATAACGTGGTGCCCTTTCTCTGTTATATGTTGTAGCATTTCTGCTGTTTCAAATACCAACTGCTCGTGTGGACCATGGCGTAGATTTGACAGAAGTGACTGCAGTGCCGCCTTGCAGTCGCAGAAAATCTTCCACCGTTGCGTGCTTTGGTCGTTATTAAAACGCAGCGCAGCGCGACGCGCTGCAAGCTCTGCTGCCGTTGTTGTGGTTGCATGAGCTGTCCTGAATTTGATGGTTGTGGCGTGCGTTGGAATAACGACCGCCGCAGTTGAGCTGTTTGGCAGGATGGAGCCGTCGGTGTATACGTGGGTGCAGTCTTGGTACTTCTCGTACAGCAGAAGTAAGGCGAGCTGCTTGAGGGATGGTATTGAGAAATCTTGTTTTTTCTGGATGCCTGGTATTGTCAGGTTAATGACTGTCTGTTTGAGGCACCATGGAGGAATTGAAAGTCTCGCCGCGGGCGTAAAACCAGTTGATAGGGAGTCACCATGTGTAGTTATTGTTCGACAAAAGGAAGTATGAGGTCTATCCACTGGTAGAGAGGCTAGGCAGTGATGGGGAGTCCGGCCCACATGCCTTATGTGCGTCCTCAAAGCTTCAATTTCAATATGGGTCTGCCCGAGGTGGTCTTTGGCTATAGCTATAGTCGCCATTGTTGAGGCACCCTGAGTCAGACCTAGACATATTCGAAGCGCCTGTGCCTGAACGCTTTTTATCATGCGTCAACTTGTTTTGCTGGCGTTTGATAATGCAGGCAGACTGTATCGTAAAAAGCCAAGGAAAAGCACCCTGTACAGTCGTAACATAGCATTAGGCTGCATTCCCCAAGTCTTTCCAGCGAGAAACTTGAAAAAACGGCATATGCCTGTCAATCGCTTTTTCAAATACGGCACATGAGGGCTCCATGATATGTCTCTGTCGACTATGACACCCAGAAATTTATGAAATCGACGATATGGTATATTTTGACCGTTAATTGACACTCTGTAATTCGACATGGGTGTGCGCGTAAATGCCAGAAGAGGGCACTTTCCGGAGGAAATTTCCAGGCCTCGATTGCGTAGATACAAAGCAGTTGCAGTAGCAGCTCTCTGTATTCTCGCTCGTAACTGCAGGCGAGTTACCGCAGATGTCCAGATGCAGATGCCATCAGCGTATGTTGATAGATAAATATTGTTTGGTAGGTGCGTATAGAGAGCGATTAGTGTTATATTGAATAGCACGGGGCTCAGTACACCACCCTGAGGGACGCCACGACAACTGAAATGTGTAGACGTGTTCCCCGTGTCTGTACTCACAAAATAGGATCGCATTTTGAGTTAACTGTGTATCCACTTAAACATTCGGCCACCCACTCCAATCTCTTCTAGTTCGGTAAGGACGACTTAATGTGTAACGTTACCATAGGCTCCTTTGACGTCAAGGAACAGAGAGGCGCAAAGACGCTTATGGCCTTTCTCGTGTTCAACGTACGTGATTAGGTCGATGACGCTATCAATCGATGATCGACCACGTCGAAAGCCAGCCATGGCATTTGAGTAGATCTCATGATACTCCAAGTACCACTCTAGTCGGCCGAGAATCATTCTCTCCATCACTTTACCTACGCAACTAGCCAATGCGATCGGGCAATAGGAGGAGAGTTCCAATGGTGATTTGCCACGTTTTAGTAATAATACTAGACGACTAGTTTTTCAACTTAAGGGGACAGTGCCCTCTAGCCAACAATCATTATATAGCTGAAGTAGAGCTATTCTCGCGCGCTCACCCAGATGACACAGGGCTCTGTAGGAGATTCCGTCAGGTCCTCGTGCAGAGGCACGTTTGCATGAAGCGAGTGCTGCTTTGAGCTCCTGAATGGTGAACGGGAAGTCTATACAGGAATCACGTGGTGGCGGACAACTGCTCAAAAGTGGTGAGCTGCTGATGGCTTTAGTTTGCCCTGATAATCCAGCACAGAACTCTTCAGCAACGTTTAAATCTGGTCAATTTTGGTGAAGGGCTAAGGCCTTGAATGGTGACTTCTGAATAGGCGATGACCGCCAACCTCTAACCGTCCTCCATATCTGCGATAAAGGCTCACGAGGGTCGAGTGATTCGCAGAAAGTAATCCAGCGTTGGAATTCTAGCTTGTCCAACCGACGTTTGATTTTCTGCATACGTCTAGCAGTCCGTAAATCTTCTATGTCCTTCGTGCGCCGGTACTTTCTTTCAGCTCGTCGTCGCATGGCTCAAAGCCGCTCCAGCTCTATGTCGATGTCCATGATTCTTACAGGGCATGGGATCGTACACACAGTCTCTTTTACAGTGCTCTTGATGGCCTCTTGTAAATCGGATATGTGTTCTTGGCATTGGTCTTCCATACAAGACTGAAATTTTTTCCAGTTCACTCTTTTAACCATGTCGCACACTTTAGGAGGCGACAATCCTCTGATCTTGACGTATGTTGGAATGTGATCACTCCCGTGCGTTTCTATATCCATGAACCATTCAGTATGTTTCATTAGACTTCGCGAAACAAAAGCCAAGTCGAGACAGCTACTGTATGTGGAGCCACGTAAAAATGTAGGACTGCCATCGTTCAGTAACCAAAGTTGATTGTCGGAGGCAAAAGACACCAAGCTTTTGCTCTTCCTGTTGGTATTCTGACTTCCTCATAATGTATAATGAGAGTTAAAATTCCCAATGATAGCTCACGGGTAAGGAGTTAACGCTATGATGTCTCGTAGTCCTTTTTGATCGAAACGGCTTGATGGGGATAGGTATGCGCCAACCACAGTGATGTTGAGCCTCCTCTTTTTCACTCTTAAGCATACGTATTGGTTTCCGTCTTGAGGTGGTACAGGTTGGAGGATGTAAGTGAGGTCTCGGCGAATGGACACCAGAACCTTGCTGCTTTCAGTAACAGTAGACGACATAAAAGGCTCGTATCCCGAGGGTCGTATTGCACTCGATAAGTTCGGCTCACAGATGACGATTACAGGAAACATATTGACGTACACAAATCGACGAAAGTCACCAATGCGCGATCTCAGTCCCCTGGCATTCCACTTCAGTATTGCTGCTTTACGAACCTCAGCCCTGAAAGACCGTGGTGGGTTAGCCATGGTCTACTCTAGGGCTGCTAGCACCGGACTAAGCGCGTTCAGTACTTGAAGGGCACTTTTGGCTGACGGTGTATTCATGTCGCTTGACAACACGCCAATGGTGTCCACTAATGATCTTAGCATCACCATCACGCGATGATCTGGCTTCTCGGCCGTTGCAGCATTTTGTTCTTGTTCTTGAGGCGGCTTCGGTTGAGGCTCAACAGGTCGTGTAGGCGGCTTTTGTTGAGGCTCAACAGATCGTATAGGCTGAAGGAGTGGCCATTATTTTGAAAAGAGAGATCTTCCAGCATCTTCTGTTTCAGCGCAGATGTTTGCCGTACTAGAAGCCGTGCCTGTCGATTTCACTTGAATTTCTGACTTTCTCGTCAGATTTTGCACTGTCTTTCGTGAAAACCTTCGACAATGACGGCGCCTTCGCCATACTTTTTGCGCAGCTTCTCTGTGAGTCGAGTTGTCTCGCACCATTTGCCTCAGAATATAAATCTCTTTCTTAATCTGAGGACAGTCCTTGGAGGAAGCACTGTGAGCTCCTTAGCAGTTAGGGCATTTCAACGTAGTTGCATTACAGTCGTCCTCTAAGTGGTGTTCAGCGCATCGGGGGCACACTGCAGAATTTCTTCACGTGGCCCTTCACGTGGCCAATCTTCTGGCACTTTAAACACTGAATAGGTTTTGGAATAAATGGGCGAACCTGGGGACGGAAATGGCCAACCTTCACGTAAGAGGGAAGACAGTCACCCTTGAATGTTATTCGCACACAACGAGAGTTGCCTAGGCGACCAGCATGCACAATGGCGTTGTTTTCACTCACTGGTTTTATCAGTACAGGAAGATATTTATTGGCGATTTCAGTGTCTATGTCATAGATAACTCCTGTTACAGTGTCACCATTCCCTGGTATGATGAATCAGACTTTGATGTTTCCCAGCTCCGACACATGCTGTAGCGTGTTCAGTGCACTCGGGTTCCTCACGTCGATTGGCAAGATATTCTTCCTTGTGTTTATCCTGATGTCCTTAATCTCGTTAGGCACAATGTTTTCGAGGTACAAGGACACTGCTTGCCTGTTGAGGAAGCGTAGATTGGCAGTAGCATTCTGCGGCACAAACAGCATGGAGTGAGGCCATCGCTGAGGTGCTGTCCTCACAGTGGCTGTACTTGATGCCAATGATGCGTTCATGATTCTTCGTTTTGCCTTGCGGTAGAGCACAGGTTCGAAGCCGTCTTCCGAGGACTCGTAGTCTGATGCAGAGTACAGCTCGGTGTCCTCGCTCTCACTAGATGAATTACCACGCTTTCTTGAAGCAATGCCCGTGCATGAACTGGTACTGGGCGGGATCTCCGGGGATTGTACTTCAATGACCGCGATGTAGGGGGCTGGAGACCCCGCTGTTGCGCTGTGGAACGCAGAAAATACAGCACAGACCGCAAGATGTGTTCCACAAGAGAATCACTGATTTGATTGATTTGTAGGGCTTAACGTCCCAGAACCACCATATGAATATGAGAGACGCCGTAGTGGAGGGCTCCGGGAATTTCGACCGCCTGGGGTTCTTTAGCGTGCACCCAAATCTGAGCACATGGGCCTGCAACATTCCCGCCTCCATGGGAAATGCGGCCGCCGCAGCCGGAATTAGATCCCGCGAACTACAGGTCAGCAGCCGAGTACCTTAGCCACTAGACCACCACGGCGAGGTGTCTGAACTGATGATAACAGGCCCGAGCGTTGTTGTTCTTACGGTGAATTCATTGGGGCCCCGACATGACGAGCACCACCGGGACATACACTCCAAGCCACAATCCGAAGTGTGAGTGTAAATAAACAAGGTAAATTGTTTTGCTTCCACCCGCCGCTCAAAGCGTTGTCCGTATTGCGCATTGTCCACGTCAACAGAGTATTTTAGAGAACATGCGGCCGCTTCACATTATAAATTTTACCGGCCTTATGTGTGTGGCTGAAAACAATAGATATCTTGAGGCTGAAAGGCACAAACAGTGTATCCAAAACACTGAACTGATTTAGTTTTGAACAAAAAAAATTGTTAAATAAAATGGTGTGCCTTTTCGAGCAAACATTTGCGACTTTCCGTGCACACCACTTGTGCAGCGATGTGCAGGTATTAGACGTCATGCTGCTAAGGTAGAGTGTGCGAGCTCGTTCACCGGCCACCGTTATTTTAATAATATAGCGAAATGCAAGAACACTTGCTCACTTGGATTTATATGCATGCTCTTTACCATGACCCTGAATCTAAGCATTCAGTTACTCTTGCCAATGCTGCCTTGTGACACGCTTCATTCAGAGTGTGCATTTTTTATCTATTAGTCCTCAAAATCAAAAATATATACGCCTACGCATGCTTCCTTAAAATAAAATAAGACCTTTCAAACGGTATTGCTTGAAATCAGTGTATTTCTGCCGGTAAATATTCTACTTGCAGGATAAAAAATATCTATTGTATGTAATACTTCAAAAATGAGATTAGAATATACAGCAGCACACTTCACAGCACGTTATCTCGTATTTTGCTTTCTTTCAAAAGCGAAGCTTCTCTAGCAAACATAAGGCAAACAGCCTGTTCTTTCTAGCTATCTATCTATCCAGCCAGCCTGGGAGTGCTCTCTTGGCCATCTCCGTTACTTCTAATGTACATAAACTGTCAAAGGAGAACACCAGATTACGCCGGAGAATATTCATTGCATGGTGGACGGTGAGTTTTGAGGGCACTGCGATGTGGGCCTTACTCCTGAATGAAAGTCACGCCAACCTCCTATAGAAAGAATCGCAGGTGAGCCGCAATGAACCAAACAGAACACGTCCTGAATCCAAATGACCGCTCGCACTGGCCCTTCTTCAGCACAATTGAACATGCACTTTTGTACAGCGCGGTTAAACTCAATATGGCCGCCACTGTTTTGCGCTTTTCATGCGCAAATTATCTTGCTGTTTCACATCGTTTCGCTCTAATACATGCAGCTTGCTTGATTCCAGTCTGATTGCAGTTTGCGATTTCGCACTTCTAGCGATACAAAACGCTGCATCTTGCTAGCGCACATCGTTTCGAACTTTAACATGAAGTTTGCATGACATCGCACTTTCTGAATCCCAGCAGTACAAAACGCTGTATCTTGCTAGTTCACATCGTTTCCTGGTCCTTCGTGACGTTTGCATGATATCCAAGTTTCGCACTCCCGGAAGCACACAACGCTGTATTTCGCTAGTTCACATCGTTTCGAGCTTCCTTATGCAGTTTGCATGTTATCGCAGTTTTGCACTTCTAACAGTACAACACGCTCTATCTGGCTAGTTCACATCATTTCCTTCTCTTCTGTCTTTTACATTAGGAACCCTTTCACTCAGTCCTGTGTGGCACATACTGACATACCATAGTTCATGTTACTCGGGTATGTGGCACATGTGCTTGAGTATGAATCGACACATTAACCACTAACACACACATTAAAAGCGCGACACAAGTGAAGAAGTGACGGCACATTACAAACAAGCTATAGACTACCATGCACTCGTCCGCGAAGCCCGCGAGAATGACAAAGTGTTCTTATGAGCCTGGACGGTGGCCTCATGCAGACAGAGCATGACGTCAGATTACCCGGAGGCCACTTTTCGACACGCGAAGAAGTCCTTATAAGTGCCTTGACACCCCACGGCTGTTGTATACCGCAATTAAAGGGCACGTGTTTAGAAAAGACGAGTGCGTTCTTCGTCACAAGCATTGCATATCGGCTTACTGCTGTGCTGTTTACAATACCCATGTTGCTTTTCGCATCGATAAGCAATTGTAGACAACTGGTTGTATATAAAAAAATATGCGACTCTCTTGCATAAGTGTGAGGCATAAAACTTTACATCATAACGTCGTTTCAGAACATTTTGCTGTTAAAAAAAATAAACCAGTCACCTTCCCACTGTATGCTTCACCTAACATCTGTTCGAATGCATCGAATCTGCCAAATTTTCGTACAAGCTTTCTGCGCTCTCAAAAAGGTCATCCTTGGCTAGTATGTGGTGCAAACGAGCCCGAGCAGCAAACTTTCTGGGAAATAATATCATGCGCGTTACGCCTTCAGAAAAACATTATGAAGTGTAGAGTTACCATATTTTCACGCCTAATACAAATTAAGGTGCATAAAAAATGCGCCTGAGCACGTATGCGTCTAGCCGCGGCACTGACGTGGCGATTTCCCACACTCAAGTATGGCTTCGTATGATATGGAAAGGGAATATTCCCTGATAAGCAATATTGTATCAGATCATTCTTCCCATCTACACATAGAGACAAGGAATAAGGTGGGTATTCTTTGTGAATTCCCGGCAAATCACTGCAACCAAGTTTTTCTCTTCATTACATCAAAATGACTAAAGTATACACCAATTATTTATCATAGCTATGCTAATAAACTCTGACTGCGAGTAAGAGCCGCCAGGAGTAATCTCTTTTTTTTTGGACATCTGTGCTAACGTGCTTCGAAAAAATACAATCACCAACCCTTCGCCTAGACTTCCTACAATAGGTTCTTGTTACACCTGATATAAAGAAACATTTGACTAATTGCATTTAAGAGTGCACGCGCACACCACACATGCCTGTTTGAGCGATATGTTTAAGGTTGTCTGTGCACTATTAAACTGAAGAACATATTTTATGTGCCTGAACAACTCACTTTAAAAACGTTAGAGAAAACATAATAATGTTCGTAAGCTAAGGTGACACTGAAAGATGGCAGAAGGTTATTAATTGCTCTAAAAAGTGCACCTATTCGTAAAGTTATACTAGCTAACTACTGTTCAATAAATGAGGGATATAAAGTAGATTGTTTGGGGCGCAGGTACTTCCAAGATTGCTGTGTTTTTTGTTCGCTTGTACGTTGATCTCACGCAAAAGGAAACGGGAAGTTCTGTTACCTTTCTGATGCGGTAGCGGGGATAACGCGACTTCTCTTGGAAATCTTCTGAGCTGGCGGCTAATATTAGCAGGAGGAATAAAGTGAATGCCGATGAAAAGGAACCCAGCATGGCTGACCTGAAACCGTCGTGGCGCGCAGACAATGAAACGTAAGGCTTTACAAGTTCAAGCATACAACAAATCATACAAGTTGACAATACAGTGCAGCTGCTTACGCTTTTGAAGGACTTACAATGCTGTATTGTTCACATTTACAGATTCCGGCACTTTTTAAAACCCATCAGAAAAATACCACATCAATAGGGACATTTCAAACTCGGCAAAAATGCACCCTGAGTGTTTGGTAAGAAACAAATACTTTGTGTTCATCTCGAACAAACACCATTAGTTGATTTCAAAATTGAATCTTGCCTGTCTTTCAAGTAACACATAGTTTAAGCGTTCTGCGAACACCGAAAAAGAACGAAAATCATGGACAGGTGTGCTTGTTAGTGCTTTATCCCATTTTTCGTGATTTGTCATAACCTTCAATGCTTAAGGAAAAAACAACCTTAATGTATTCCCTGTTAACAGAACCTTTATCGCACATTTCGTTTTGATGCGTTGGTTCCCACCTGTACACAGGATACTATAAGCCGTATAAGAAGTTTACTGGCAATACCTACGTTATGTAACAATGTATCAACATATTGTCACTACCAGCAGAAAAAGAATGCATGGTACTGTGAAAAAAATAGATTTTGTGATATTTTATTCCGGCAAATCCAAAATTTGCAGTAAGTTTTTTTTATATTACCAGTTCACAGCTCAGCAGAGGGAAAGCAAACGCCTGTGATGCGTTATGTGCTATTGAATTTTGTTTTGTAATAGGAAACTATAAGGGAGTGAATTATTGCTAATCATTGACAAAAAAGAACCTTCATGTGCAAACGTTTTTGTTTTTTTACCATGGAGCTTACGGACAAGACTAGCAGGGCTTGCAGTAGCACAAGGGCAAGATAAGAACAGGTCGTAAAGATTGCCAGAACGTTTTCTGAGACAAGGCGAACGTGTGAATAAAGAGAAGAGCGTTAGGCGGGCAAATTACTTTGAGACATATGCATAAATTACGCGGCCACAGCAAACGCATTGTCAGGTGTTTAGACGATGCATGAGAGGGGCCTGCGCGCAACAGAGAAGGTAGTAATGTTGATTATGGTTATGATTTGATAATGTAGTATTCATAAGGCAAGCAAGAGCATGAAATTGTTAATGAAAAAACGTACAACCCGGCGTGATAATGAAGTAACCTGCGCAAAAAGTCTTGACAATTTTGCAATTTATATTTTTTCTTTTTATAGATTTACGCCAATGCTCGATCACCTATGGCGAATGCCTAGGTACTATGGGGCAAAATAAGAACAGTATGTGGGTGTGTGCCACACGATAACTTTGGAGATGGTTTTAAGACGTGTGGTTAGGGCGGCATGTTATTTATATGATAACCAGTCTTCGCCATGCCCTGGTGTACTTCTAGGATAATTTTGGAACGCACTGAGTTACATCGATGCCCAAAAGAGCGCCAGTGCATAGATATACAGGAACACTCAAACTAATTTTCATTCCTCAGAACGCTTTGTATTTATTGAGCTCATACGATAACTTGCAATATAGTGTTACTGTGTCAAGCTCTGACGTTGCCCTCTCGCCAATAGATAAGTCTCCCCAGTTCAAGAAACCTCACTGTGTCAAGCTCTGACGTTGTCATCTCGCCAGTAGAAAAGTCTCCTCAGTTCAAGCCTCTTCAGAAGACACCATTCGCGCAATGAATTGTGGTCTCTCGACCTGCTCGAGCAATATGAGAAATAATTAATGAAAGTACACGCACATACTGAGATTAAAGCTTTACATAAAAGGAGATATTTGTTATTCGGTAGTTGCTTATAACACACAGTGAAACGCGACATTTCTGATACTTGTACCACCATCCTGAATTGCACACAGTGGTCAGTTCATCCACACCAAGAAAAAAAGAGAGAGAGAGAACCAGTACATCACTGCGTCGCCAAAGTGTTCCGTTCCACTCGCTATTTCTTTTGCACATTTCTGTCGTGTCTTATAAATTACCACACTTCAACTATTTCTAGCAGTCGTCGTCAGCACAATACACCCAGCACGTATTGCCAGTTTAAATTTTTACCAAAGCGTGTGAAGAGATTTTTTCATAGAGTGTGTATGCTAGGTAAAGGCTAATACAAAATTGTCTGTATTCTAAAAGAAAACATTACTCTGTCATGTCAAAGTGTAATGTGGTTCTCGCGCCTGTTCTATAATCTTCATGTTTGCAGAACCCGCTACAGTTGTTGCGTATACCTTCCGCTGGAAAAGACATACACGTATTGATAAGCATCATCTGCATACGCCTCATGCATCACCACAATGCATGATTTTGGACATCCGGTTTATGATAGATAAAACAGGAATCACACAGACACTCCAACCAGTTTCAAGAGTATTGCAACATGATTTGCATGAAGCTAAGTTTATTTTCTCGAAATCAACTACCGGTGTCTTTTAAACAAAGAAAAAGTAGTGTATAGCTCGCAACTTCAAAAATGAAGACCAATATTTCACCCTTAACAATTCTTTTTAAAATCTCTCAGTTGGCCATCCCACTAAATCTTGATTTCAAGCTACTTTCCAAGATGGAATGTTTCCTTTGAGAAAACACAACAGTTATAGAGGCGAAGAACGTCATGGGCGAAACTTGTCCATCTGTTTGACTTATGGCTATAGTTGAAACATAGGTAAGACATAAAAATTGGCATATCCCACGTACAGTCGGAATCGACGACACACGAAGCATGAATTAGAAATTTTCATACGTCACTTTAGAGAGAGAGAGATAAAGATGGAAGGAAAAGCAGGAAGGTTAAACAGACGCACATCCGGTTTGCTACCCTGCACTGGGGAAGGGATAAAGGGGAGAAAAGAGATATGTCACTTTAAAATCAGTACAACGTTACGAGGTGGGAGTAATTGATGCCGTGATGACTTTCGTTTTATTATTATCATGTTCGGATGTGTCGTTTACCTTCATCATCTATTCACGTCACGTGATGAGTGAATGAGAACAACTTTATTATGGTCCAGTGCAGATGCTGAGGTTGCCACGCGTCACCCGGCTACTCCCACGTGGGGACCGGCAGGTCTAGCCAGACGGCCCTGTCGCGGGTACACTGGACGGCCAAAATTTGGTCCTGAATTTCTGGGGTGTGCAGAAGCGCATCCCACTCGGGTTTGCGATACGTCGGTCCAAGCGACCCGCACTCCAAGAGCATGTGTGCTAACGTAGTGGTCTGCCCGCAAGCGGCGCAGGCGCCATCGAAGAATTGGTGAGGATAAATTGCATTTAGGTATGCTAACGACGGGTACGAATGGGTTTGTAGTCAGCGCAATGAGACGGCCTGTGCTCTGGTGAGTTTTGAATGTGGCATTGGGAAAGCCCGCCTCACCATGTAGTAATACTTGGTAATCTCGTTGTGTGTAGTAGGTGTGTCTTTATGTCCCACGTCGTCGGCACTGGCGCCGTCGCCCAGGTCGAGAGCAGCACGGTCAGTGAGTGCGCGCGCGGCTGTGTGAGACGACTCATTCGGGTTCAGTGCAACATCGTTTACGGAGCCGACATGCGCGGGGAACCAATGTATGGTGTGAGGGACAATCGTATCGCTGGTGGAGCTGTTCAAGATCCTGGCTGCCTGTGTTGATATGCGGCCCTTTTGAAATATGCGGCCCTTTTTAATCCGCAGTCAGAACCTTTTGAAAGGCTCTGACGGCGGATTTGGAGTCGCTGTGCACCTCTTCGCACCGACCATTTAGCAGAGCCAGTGCGATGGCCACTTGTTCGGCCACCTGGAGATTTGTTGTGCGTACCGTGGCGCAGTACGTAGTCGAGTCGGTCTGGTCCACGACCACCGCTGCGAACTTTTTGCCGTCTCGATGTGCTGCAGCGTCAACGAAACTTGCATTTACGCCACCTTTTCCCAGCTGCTTCAGTAGAGTCGTCGCCCTTGCCTGACGAAGTCCCTCATTGTGTACAGGGTGAGTGTTGCGGTGTATTGGGGCAACAATGACGTTTTCCTGTATATGTTTTGATATACGCACGTTATTTGTTTTCAGTTCCATTGGGTTAAAACCTAGCTCGTCAAGTATGCGCTGACCAGCCATCGTAGTGCACAAGCGAGCCAGCTGCGAACGTTGCTGCGCTTCCGCTATCTCAGCAGCAAAGTTGTGCACACCGTGCGCGAGCAAGTTCTCGGTGTGTGTGCGTACGGGAAGCCCCAGTGCTTTCTTGACGATCTTTTTAATAATCACGTCGAGCTTGTCCCACTCCAACCTAAGTCGGAGTGAGACAAGCTTCACCTTCGCCGTTCATGGCAACGGTATAGGTAAAGTGGCAGAGCACAAACGCATTGATGAGCATTAACTAATTGTGTTCCTTAAGGTCTCTATGTTTCCCGGAGACTCTTTTGACGAGTCGAAAAGCGTTGTCAGTCTTGGCGACAATCTTCCGCAGAGCAGTACCGTTGCCACCGTTCGCTTCAATAAACATGCCCAGGATCCGGTGGTGTTTACCCTCGAGATTTTCTCGCCATCATTCGTGTAAATGTGTATATTGCTTTCTTCGACGGTTTTCCATCCCTTAGGTCGGCCACCTCGTTCTTTTCTGTAGAGCAGGAGCTCCGACTTGGTGGGTGAGCATCTCAGTCCCGTTTGGCGAAAGCACGATTCCACCTCGGCGACTGCTTTTTTGAAGGGCATCTTGCACCTGTTCACATCGATCAGTTCATGCGTCCATCCATGCATCTGTCTGTGTGTCCGTTCGTTCATTTATTCAGCACTCCAAGTACCACCATCTCGCATCTTTTCATCATATATTCTCCATATAGAAGCACCGCCATCTATCGAACATTTCAAGGACTAAACGGGAGGTGGCACATGCACATTTTCTTACGGCTTGCGCTTCGGGTTTACTTCCCACCTTTAACCAGCTCGAGTTCATGGTATATACTAGTTCACTGTATTCATGGCTATGCGGCCCAATGCTCGCTAAACCTTTCTATAACCAAGGAGGTTACACCCAGCGAGTATAACGTAGCAGCCCTTTATTGTCAGATCGTGCTCAATGTACATGCCAATAGCTGCTAATGGGGATCGCAGCGTGCGCGTTACCTAAAGGCCAAATGCTCCTGTCGCTCATTTCCCCTAGCAGCCATTAACATGTGCATTGAGCACAATCTTTTATTGTTTAACAACACAAAGAAGAAATCTCTCACCGGAACCACCTTGGAGGTCAAAATCGTAAGGACCGCTATTTCGGGTATGTGCCACTAGTGGTTACGTACTACGAGGGACGCAAAAGCCACGCCATAAGGAGCTTCGCCCCTGAATTCTGTTCCTCTTCACAATTAGCTCCTCGGCTATCGACGTGTACGGTAATGGCCACGTTGCCAGGCGACGCACCCTGTGGCGCAAATTTAGGCAGTTTGGTGTGAATTTCTAGCGCAATGATGCTCTCGTTCATTGCCCTAAGCCCCTCTACTGGGTCACTGAGTGCAGCCTGCATCTACCTAGCACTCTCGGTGAGGGTAGCTACACTCCCTGCCACCATCCTAATGTTCTCTGTAATTGTAACCAGCGTTTGCTTAATCTTCTCGACTTGAGATTTCGTGTTCTTCAGCTTACTTACTACCGCTCAGTGTCTGGTTGCCATAGGCCCATCACCAATAGGAGCCGGAACCAGCGTATTTGTGGTTTCGCCTTCAGTTTTGCTGTGCATCGTGCTCAGCATTCTTTTAAACTCCGTCATTTCATTTGCCATTTTAGTAAGCGTATCCTTAAGCTCGGCGTTTTCCTTTTTTAATCGTAATATCTCCGCGTCTCTAGCATGCTCTGGGGACGAGTCGCATTGCATCGGTTGCTCGTCATCATTCCTACGAACCCTGTTGGTCCAGGTTAGGTTTTACTTGCCCCTGCTCTGGTCCTGGGTGGCGTGGACTGCCCCGGACAGCTGGAGTCCCTATGCATGCCCGCAGTCTGTCCTGGGCGAGGGGTCCGGTCTGGTGCTCGGTGCGTCAGTCTTTCCCTAGCCAGGTCCAAGACCAGATCCGAAACGGGCACCAGAGCTGGGACGTTGTCTGGTGCCACCCCTGGATTGAGACCGTGTCCTGGACATGAAGCGGGCCCCAGATCTCGAACGGGGATCCGAGACGCAATCTGGACGTGGAACGACTCTTGCAGCTGCCTCTGGTTCTGGATCTCCCTCGTGATTTGAATCGGCCTCCAGGAGCCGACGATCCGGGCTGGCCCTGCTGATATGACAGTCGTTGAGCTCGAGGAAGCCATCGACATTGACGGATGGAGACCTCTTCCGAAGGGCGCGGGCCCTCAAGCCTCGCCTGCGCCTGACGGCATAGGGTACCCGATATCGGTGCTGGCACTCCCTAGAAGCAGTGAGGTGCTTTGCGCCACACAAACTGCACATTGGTTCACAAACACGATCCTCTTGTTGCTGGATAGTTTGTCTGCAAGCCTTGCAGACTGAAGCGTCGGGTGTTGGGTAGACGTCAGAGCGGTGTCCTAGTCGGCCGCAGGCATAGCAAACATCAACTTGTTTCCTGTATATAGTGCACTTGATGAGGGTGCCACCATAGGAAACATAATTGGGATTCTTGTACCCGTTGAACAGCACCATGATTACGCCAGAATTGTTGAATCTTTTCGCTCCAGGAGCCAGTGGATTTTTCGCGTTGACAATCTTCCGGTCGATGACTCCTGGATGATCACTAAGAGCGATCCCATGGATGACTCCCTTGGAGGTTGCATGCGGAGCAGCAACATATGCACTGACTTCGTGGCGCTGTCCAGCAACCGTAATAGCTTCAACGTTAACGTAGCGCTTAACATTATCTTGGCTCGAAGTACTGACGACCATATATTTTTCAGGTGATAAGGGCACATTGTGCCTGTGTTTCTCTCTTCCGGACCGAGCCCCTCCGCACTCTAATGGCCCCTGCCACGACAGACGCGCCAGACTTGCTAATACACAGACCGCCTCTCGGCCTCACGACGACCTTAGTTTCTTCACATGACAGCGGTGGCATTTTGCTTCCCCTTATAAGGTTTTTCTTGACATCTCTGATGCTGTGACGGCCGGGCGTATGTTTTTGAGCATTCGTCTTAGACGCCGGCGTTCCGGCGCCAGCAGCTCTACTGGCTTTCTTCACTACCGATCGTCTTTTAGTCACCGTAATCCGCCAACACCACCTACACTATTCACAAGGCCCGTTCATAACCCTCTCTCCAGACGGCATACGTCACGCTAGTTGTCCGATGTTATGACCGGCACAGCAAGGAGGTGGCTTGCAAGGGACGCTCATCGGCGTAACGGTCAAACGCTGTCCACGTCCTGCAAGAACGCGGGAGGCGTCTGTGTGCGCCGCAGGAAATGCACATCAGCGTCGCTGGGACACACAGTCGGCGTCTAGCGCGTGCACAGACGGCTATAAAAGGAGCGTGTCGGGAGTGCGCTGTGCTCTCTCTCTGGACTTCGCTGGCCCACTCGTCTCGAGTGCGCTCTGGGCCCTTGTGATGGAAAGGCGCGTCTGTACGCTCTCGTTGCAATGTAGTTCTCTTGCAAATATGTAAATAAAACGCATCTTCTACTTGTTCGTGAGACGCGTCGCAAGAGTCATCCTTCGCCGGATCCTGGGTGGCAGCCTCAACAACTCCCCGGGCATATCACCGACTGTCCAGTGGCCGAGGACGCGTCGCTCAGGTGGTGGTGTTGGTCACCCCGCGCACTTTTTTACCCCAAACGCCGGACAAGCCACGACAGGTTTGCCTTTCATTGCTACCTGCTTCGCTGGTTAGACTGCGTTAGGCTTGGTGCTACATCGCACTGCTCTGAGTCTTCGTCCGTTCCCACGTGTCCTATTTTATTGGTGTTGTATTTGTGAGTATGTGATTACACATCGATCAGTGCGACATGGGACGTTGTTGTGTTCCCGGGTGCCGCGGCAATTATGACAGTGGTCCCAAAGTACGTGTTTTCGCATTCCCCAAGGATGAAGCTCGGAAGAAGGCTTGGATAAAAGCCATTCCGCGAAAGGATTTCACACCAAGCATACACTCCAACGTGAGAAACTGCTGAAGTTTGTTGTCTTACCGGCTCTATCGCATTACTGGCGATCTGGCTCTGTTACTGTTGAACGGAGCGAGTATCGTGAGTGGTGATGGTAGTTTTGTCGCGCTTCAGGTAGGTCAGTGCGGTAAAATAGAACAGAAATACTCAGGCTCGTGTCAAAGTTCCCATTAGCCCGTTTCGTATGAAAGTAATGAAGTCACTGTTATGCTTGGCGCAGGTCTGTGAACTCCACTTCCTCGAGGCTGACTTCATCACTAAGCTGTCACAGTTTGACGCAGCGTCGGGACGGACATTGACAGTCGACAGCGAGAGGGTGCGCCTAGTGTCAGATGCTATACCATTGGTGTTTCCGAACTGTCCGTCCTACCTGAGCACGAATCGCAATCGTCGAGAATCTCCTGTCTCGAAACGAGCTCGAATGAAAGACGAGGCCTTGAGCAAAGCGATTAAGGACTCTATATGCGCAAAAAAAAGCGAAAAGGAGAGAAATGCTGTGTCTTCTTTCGAACACTTAAGAGGCAAGCTTTCTGCTGTATGCAGTGATGATTTCTGGACCATCAAGGCCAACGATCGTTGTGTGGTGTTTCTCCGCATCGAAGATAATCCTTCACCGCACGTGAGGTTTTCCGTCACTGTGCTTGCTGATCTCTCACTTGCAGTCTCAGCAGGTATGATCAAGCTGGTTTCATTACCTTGCGGAGGCGCAGTTCCAGACCTAGTGCGCGACATCCGGACGTTGTTCTCACTGCTCCAGCAGCTGGAAAACCACATGACTGAGACGCCTGAAGTTGCAAGTCCGTCGAAAACAGCGTCAGTGTTGCAGCATATCGGCTCCCTATTGAATGAACTGTCCCAAGACAGTGACACGACCGAAGAACACAGTGCTTTGTTTCGTTGGCTAAATGAGCAAATAGCTCTTGCACTTGCTGCCCCCACTCGTCGCTACAGTGCTGAAACATTAGTGTTTTCTAGCATCCTGCACTCCATATCTCCACACGCATATAACTTTGCCAGATCAGCGTCGACCTTGACTTTACCCCATCCTTCAACCCTGCGCCGCGTTTGTTCCAAGTATGGAGGCAATCCACTGAAGGAGCAAAACGAAGCGAACTTACTCTCCTACATTCGAGAAAGAGTGAAGTGCATGCAGCCGCACGAAAAGACTGTGACGCTAATGGTTGATGAAATTCATATCAAGCCATACTTCGATTATAAAAGGGGCAGCAATTGGATCTGCAGCCAATTCTCAAGAGGCAGCCACAACCGCTCATGTTTTCATGCTTCAGTCGCTCTTGTCATCAAAAGAATATGTGCTTCACGTTCTTCCTGTTGCTAAAATGACCGCCGAAATTCTACATGAGTTCTGCAAGAAAGTAATTTTAGAAGTGGAATCTATGGGCCTCAGGGTCATTGCTGTAATTACCGACAATTCCCTCAACCGGAAAATGATGTCGTTTTTCTCAGAGAAACAGGAAGTAAGCGTTGTATATCCTCATCCAGCCGACAACAATCGGCCTCTGTTTTATGTCGTAGACCCTTGCACATACTGAAATGCATCAGGAACAATTGGATGAATAAAAAAAACGAAGGAATATGCTTTTACTTTCCTGAAGTGAGCCTGTCAGGAATATTGCCCAACGGGCCGCCCAGAATGAAAGCAGCATCATTTAAAGCCGTACGGCAGCTGTATGCACTAGAGCAGACATCGCTTCTCAAGCTTGGCTACAAGCTAAATGCCAAGGCAATCAATCCAACACCTATGGAGAGACAAAATGTAAGGTTGGTGGTAAATATCATTAATCCGTTTTACAAACGCACTAGAGACGCGTGGCGATGCCCTTGAAACCACATGTGCCAGTTCAGCAGCTCTCTTTATAAACATCATATCTACGTGGTGGAAAATTGTCAACGTGAAGACCCCTTCGAAAGGTCGCCGAATGAACGACACCCTTCAAAATCCAGTGAATTCTACGGTGGATCAACAGCTGGTTTTCCTTAGTAGCATGGTAGACTGGCTGGATGCTTGGAGCAGCGTCAACATGAGTCGTGGCTGCTTGACAAGGGAAACACATTCTGCGTTGAGACTTACTTGCTACTGCCTTGCTGAGCTGTCGCGGTACTGTTTAGAAGAACTGAAATTCAAGTATGTCTTGCTGGGAAAATTTCAAACTGACACTGTTGAAGATCGCTTCGGTCGCTACCGTCAGCTTTCTGGTGCACAATATCATGTTTCCGTGAGGCAGCTTCTGGAGTCTGAAAAGAAAATTCGTCTGCGAAAGCTGCTGATCCTTCCCCAGCCAGACATCAGCAGCGAAAGTGACACAGAAGTATCACAACATAACTTGTGTGTTCACATCTCAAATGATGAAATTTCCAACCCAAAGCATGACATAGAGGTCGTTGCTTATATCGCTGAATATTGTGCTCATTCAGCTCTGAAGAAGCTGTCTTGCGCATTTTCCAGCAGCGTGCTCATCCTGCAGAGCAGGAACATAGATGTGGAAGGTAACGCAATGATTGACAACTTGTCAAAAGGAAGCTTAAAGTTTCCGCAGCCATGTACTGTGCACATGGTGCTGGTGACAACGCTTGTTGTCGAAAAGCTCACCAAGGGAGATAATGCAAAGGCGTTCCTCGCGTCGAACAACCAACGTGGCATTGTAAGCTCCAGTACCACATCACTGCTAGGAGATGTTGAGCTAGAGACTTGCGAAAATGGCCATACCTCTGAGACTATCGTGCGGTATGTAGTGCGTGTTGCAACAAATGTTGCTCTGAACAACTTTGTAGACTTCGAAATGACACCATCCAATGCACCGCACAAAAAAGGCAGCTGACGGAAAATCAAAACCTTCAACAAGAAATGAGGTAGGATGGTTTTAGCCTTTCGTCCTAATAAAACCACTTCTACAAATGCATTTCTGACTATTACAGTTAGATCAATAAAGTGTAAAGGCAGGCGTAAACAAATGCAGACCGCGCAGGAACAAAAAAAGACCAAAAAAAAGAAACACTGGCTTTCATTAAGTGCCCACAGCAGATATAACGAGAACGAGTGGCAACGACGGCCAGGGTGCAGGTGGGCAACTAGCGTGACGTCACGCTCTCCCTGGAGGGGCCTTGTGAATAGACTAGGTGGTGTTGAATCCACCCGGAATCCTTGTTATTCTCTTCAGCGTCTCGGGGTCTTCGATGATTCATCTTCCATCTCCTAATGTGGCGAGAACAAGTTCTTTTCTGTTTGAGACGCGGGGCCTGTGCACAGCACAAACAACGGAGAGGCTGCGCTGAACGGCGGCGTCTGTAGCTGCACACTCAGCGTCGTCGTCACGAAAGTCACTTATTAATGTACAAATAGTCCACCCACTGGTGTGATTCTTGTGTCCACAGCGTCCCGGAGATCTTAGAAGTCCGCTGCGACCCACTTTCGGGTGAATGCGGCCTCACATAAAACCAAAAAGCGAAGAAATCACTGGAGCTGATCGCAACGCGTCCGACCTGCACGGCGCCATCACCAACCTCTCGTCACGTGATACCAAGTTTAGTATACGTGGAGCTAGCGAAACGGCCGCGAGCATGCTATGAGCGTAGTTTGTTGTCATGTTCTTACATGACACGCGTGTCAGGATTATCACGTTTGCACTAGTCATGTCCCTCTTATACAACCCTCTTATACAATTGTCCCTCTTATACAACCTAAACACACCAAGTCTGCCAGTACGAGACCCTCGTTCAATGAAAATAACGGAAATAAGTGTATACCTAAGGGCTCGTTTTCCGTGTTTTAACACAATAATTATGAGATATAACAGACAGTAATGCCAAAGAATGTACAGGGGAAGTTATTAAAACCAATGGAATGTAAATAAGAGGAAAGAAAAGTGGATTAAAAATAACCAGCCGTGAGCAGGAATCGAACCTACGACCTTCGAATAACGCGTTCGATGCTCTAACCATTGAGCTATCACAGCGGCCTTCCCGCCATCCACTTTTTTGGGTTTATATGTGAATTTAGAAGTAGGAGTGACAGTCAGCGCCATCTATAGGCCAAACGGCGAGTGTGAAAACACTCTTATGCGCATGTTTTGGCGTGACGTAGCACGTGAACTTATTACGAGCGGGCAGCTGATTAATTGTCCCTCTTATACAGCCTGTATATATATATATATATATATACAAAATCTTTAATAATTTAACATTTTCATGCAGTATATGCACGCTTTTACGTTGTTCACATGGTTTATATATACATTATATACAAACGTTTACCTAGATTTTTATGAATTAGAGAAGAGTGCTCCTCGATAAGCTCGGAGACTCGTTTCCCTTCGAAGATGACTGCTTTGTGGTCCATAAAGTAAGCAGCGAAGATATCTTTAAAGACAGGATGCAATTAAGAGTTTGTGAAGCCAGCGTTGATACAGGTCCCTCTGATGCTGGTGGGACGCTTGCAGTCGACAACACGCATCAGCAAGCGTAATTATACATCGTGTATTGGACTGGCCAATCACTTTGCATGATGTACACGTTAGGGTCTCCGACAACTACGAAGGGGCCGTGTTTGTACTTGGTTGTTTTCAGCTTCGTAGGCTCCCACTGCATGGTCTTGGCGGAGAGCTCGTGCTGCTGCTGTCTTGCAAGCTCTCTCAGCCGCTGCCTCGGCTTCTTGTGTGTTCACGCTGAGTAGCGGTTGTGAAGTGCACTGAGTGAATTGCCGGCAAAGAGAAAAGAAGCGTGCCGAAAAGAAGTGCTGTATATCAGTGCTGCCCTCTAGCGGTCACCTATGTAACCAGCACACGCGCCGAGTGTGCACTGAAGTGAGCGGCTCCGCCTGATCGGTGGTGTGTCATGTAGTGAGCGTGCTCGAATCACTGAAGGGAGCCCAGCTGCTCCTATAGCGGAAGCAATGATAACTAGCGGATACGGGGCGATAGACAAGGCACGAGCAAGCTCCCGAAAAGAAATATATATCGCCTAAGTAACTATAAACAAAATATTTAAAATTAAGTACCGCAGCATCACACATGAAAGTTTACGGTGAAGCCATAAAATCAGGTCAAGCTTCGAATTCGGAAAATTTTCAAGCATATACATGAATGCGTGTTGTAACAAAGGGATGGGGATGACAGTGCCACGCTTTCTTTATGTCTTATGTTGAGTTAAACCACTTATAATGCTCAAGCTGAAGATTGGACTTTCTACCTACGTCTGAAATCCTCAGTGCATGAATGTATGTCATCATGGCATCCTACGACGTGTTGTCTCACTGTGAATCCTGTCCTACTAGGCTTAGATGAAGTGTTGTGCATGAGTTTAGTCAGTGGCATTCAACTTGGCAGAGTCCCACTTGCAGGCTCAACATCTGTGCGTAAAGGCTGCGCAGTAAGCTTTTCATGCTTAGCACAAGGGGGTGGGAGGGACGAGGTCTCAGACGCACAGCTGCGAGTAGTCAGTATCTGTATCAACTAAAAAGTTTGTTGGTGATGACTCACCGGGAAGCTGTACGGAAATGTAGCTTCGGTTTCGAGCTCATTTTCTATGCGCCAATGTACGGTGGCTCCAGTGCACGAAGTGGCTTCTTCCTTTAACACGTAGCATAGGAAATAATTATGCTATGTGGTATACCATAACAGGCCTTCAACACTAACAAAGAAACAATTTTATTGCTGATGTTTCTCGCAAGTATTCGAAAGAGACAATGTTCATCTCATCTCAAGTGCTCATCTTTCACAGAGGGAGGCCAAAGGCCTAAAATCGGCCGAAGTATACGTTGGCACTGAGGATCATAAATTGGGTTTCCCGTAGCCTTCATATTCCCGCCTTTTTTGAGCGGTTTAGTTTTTGTTCCTTTATTTAGGGCTTCTTTGAAATATTTTGAACAATCCTGCCTTGGTCCAGTCCGAATAGAAGAATTCTTTACTCTCAGATCGTGCCAAGGCTCTTCACCTGAAATTGAGGAATCGCGTCGTGAGAATAATCACGTCACTCGCTGGTGCCATTCATTCTGCATATTTTCATATCTGGGCAATAATTGCAGAGACAGATAACTTCGCCATTACAACAGGTGATCAAGTACACTCCTTCAGCTGTACCGATCTACTTTGTGTTGAAGTTTGGGAGCAGTTCTTATGAGTTGTATAGGTTGTGCCTGAGGTGACGATTGGTTTCCATTTTGGACTCAGGAACCTACGTTTTACCAGCACAGATGTACAACCTATAACTTGACAATGTGAGGGAATGTCAAGTAATGTCTACCAAAATATTTTTGCCCACGAACATGGATCATTGAGTGCTTGTCAGGTAAAAACCAATTATTTTCGTTAGTCAGATCTAATTTGACACACACCCAGTTTCTTTTAATTTGCATTGGCAGAACTGACAACACTCGATGTCTGTGCGCGCATTTGTACATATATTTAGAGCCACTTCCCAACTTTTCAATCAATAAAGAGTACAATGTCTTACAGATGCGTGTCGGGTAGCTCGCTATGAGCAGGATGATAAATGGCATAATATTTTAGTGGATTCTTCATGGTCATTCTCATCACATCAGTTTTATCAGCACAGATGTACAACCTATATCTTAGCGATATGAGAGAATGACAAGTAATGTCGACCTAAATAACTATGCCCCCGAACTTGGATCATTGAATGTTCTTCAGGTAAAAACCAATTATTTTCGTTAGTGAGATCTAATTTGACACACACCCAGTTTCTTTTATTTTGCATTGGCAGAACTGACAACACTCGATGTCTGTGCGCGCATTTGTACATATATTTAGAGCCATTTCCCAACTTTTCAATCAATAAAGAGTACAATGTCTTACAGATGCGTGTCGGGTAGCTCGCTTATGAGCATGATGATAAATGGCATAATATTTTAGTGGATTCTTCATGGTCATTCTCATCACATCACTTTTATGAGCACAGATGTACAACCTATATCTCAGCGATATGAGAGAATGACCAGTAATGTCGACCGAAATAATTATGCCCCCGAACTTGGATCATTGAATGCTCTTCAGGTAAAAAACAATTATTTTTGTTCGTCGTGATCTAATTTGAAACAAACCAAGTTTCTCTTATTTTGCGTTGGCAAAACTGACAACACTTGATGTTATGTCTGTGCATGCATTTGTATATGTATTTATTGCCTCCTTCTAATGTATCGCTTAATAAAAGTACAATGTTTTAGAGATGCGTATCGGGTAGCTCGCTTATGAGCAGGATGGTGAATGGCTACTTTTTTAGTGAATGCTTCATGGTCATCGCCGTACCTTGCATGTGCTGTGCCACGGTGCCAGAGAGAAGATGAGTGGTTTGCAAAGCACTTGATCGTCATCATCGTAACCGTCGTCATCATTGAGTGACGACTAGGGGGGGGAAGCATGGCTTGACTCTAATGATCTTTGTGTCTAAAATAAAAATAGAGCTATTGCGGCGTGGCTGAGGGTCGGGCTGCGCAGCTCCTTTCTATATGATCAATCATGTGCCATCCAAGCCCGTGAGGCGGGTTGGGTACAGGTTCTCCATTCTTCGTGAGTGGTTAAACGAGGCCATAAATTTGCCCGACTTTTAGAAGCTTGCTCCTTATGCTAGGTGATTGTTCATCGCCGTAGCCGCTCCTTTAAAGACGATTACGCTGATCACGATAAATAACAACCGCGTTCCAGAGCACACATGCTCTTTTCTCTATCACGGCACAGCAGATGCAAGGTATGTCCGCTATACACCATGACGATAGATAATAAACACCCGCTTAGTGCTGATAAGCGAGGTACTCGCTATACATCTGTAAGGCTCTCTTTAGTGATTTCAAAAGTGTCCATTACATGGCGCACCGCCACTGAGGTGGCGCTTGCTTGTACGCTACTTGTCATGAACGCCCTGCAAGGCAAGACAGTGCCACGGAGCTTTTGGAATGGAGAAGCAGCGCAGGCTCGCCACCGAGACGGTGCGATGAGAGCCCGCGAGTTGGAAGGGAAGCGGGTTCGTCAACATTAGTCCGCAAGACCGAAGACGTCGATGATGTCACGTTACCCTCTCTGGTGCACTTCATGCACGCGTCCAGCCTGCCTCAGTGGCACTTGTGTAGACATCGACTTCTCGAACTTACAGCTAGATTCTACAATTCAAGATCCCGTGGCCTTGCGCAAAGGCGTTTGAATTGTGATGTGTATAGTGCTGCCAAGGCAGCCGAAACGCGTTTAAAACGTGTTGCCTTGAGGCAGTAAACGTGGCGACCTGCCCTCCTCTCACGTGTCACGTCTTTGTATGATGATGTTTATAAAGACGTACAGACAATTCACGGCTTACCGAATTCAATCTCTGTAGCAAGCTCATTCACTATTATTCATATCATCATCCATTCAATAACCTTTTCTGCTTGGTTCCCCGAACAAGTGTGCCTGGCATGTGCTCTCTCGCTCTGCAAGTTTGCCCAGCTTGGGACGTTATAACTGGTATCGGTTATAGCACTAGTATAGAAAGAAAGTTAGAGAACTAGTATAGAGCGAGAGAAAGTAAGAGTGAAAGAAATAAAAATTAGGAAGAGAGAGAGGGGGCAAAAAAATAAAACAAAAGAAAGGAAATATAGACAAATATTGAAACACGAAGAAAAAGAAAAATATATACAAAAATTATGTTAGCATCTTTGACTACTTATGGCAGTGGTCAATACCTAGCCCACTGAATACCTAGTCGACAGTACATAGCCCACTGATAATATTGAATGCTGCGATAAATACATATAGACCCTACTTGTGATTGCATGTGTGATCACGCGAGCACTTCTTGCATTGGCGTGTGAATTCACGTGTGCCTTGACAAGCAACGGCCAGTAGAGTGTCGACCAGCTCTACCGTGCCCCATTCTTGCTAGGCTTTGTGGAAGCATGATTTTTTTTCTGGCATGTTCTCTTTTTAGTATTTCCAGCAATTTTTAAATTTCGAGAGAAAGATGGGCAACAGTCAATGCCTATGATGCTGTCGCTTTTTCCCAGCCTTTGTTATTTTTGTTCAAGACTATACTTAATAGGCGTACAAATTAAATTCTGGATATTGAATGAAAACTATATAGCAGAGTATTCGCCTCCGCTATTTTCGATAACGTTTATTTTGCTGCTGTACATTGACAAATCTCTTGATGATTTCACACTAATAACAACATCGATTCTAATGTCAGCACTGCAGCCACGCAAATAAAAACACTATCATGATATCATACCAGGGAATGGCAGCGTCACCTTGAAGACACCACAACTTGCATCGACACTCGCGTAGACAAGTTTTTCTGCAATAACTGGCACATTCCCTAGAAAAAGAGAAAAAAAGACAAATGCCGCTTACTACATTTATGTAACTTCGAAATTTTTTTCATGCTAACATGAAATAAACGAGCCAATTTCAGCTTTTCCAAATACGAGAACATATAGCATGGCCATCATTCACTACATTTAGAAAAAAACGTACATACTAACGTATCAGAAACAACTATGAAATTTTCAATGCAAAGGAATACTAGACTGCGCTGTTGCCGCTAGCATAACGTAGGTGCTTGATAGTCAAACGATTTTTTATTGTTCAAGAAGTATACCTTAGGGTCAAACAGGCGACTCCGGATAGTCGCGGCCTCTTTTATGATTTTTACTTAAACAGGCTCAGGGGTGGTACAAGCTCTGTGCCTTAGTGTGTTAGGCAGAGCGATGCCGTGGAGGTCTTAAGATGCCTTTGCCACCTTTAAACAAATGCAGCTGATCCTAAAGAAGTATTTATGTGTGTTATTGATGGCTACCACCTAGCGGAAGCCATTGAATCCACGAGCTGTTTTCATATTGTGGATCCTGAATTTGTATCATTGTGGTGTTCATTACATTGACACTCTAGGTACAATATAGTCACCGTTGGTTTGGGCCTGCGATTCTGTACAAACACCACTTAGATAACACCGCCCATACAGCCATATGTTGGAACTTGTAGCGTGGCCAGTTGTATGACGTGGGATTGATACATGTCACCAAATACAAATACTCGAGATGAAAGAGTACACGAATTTGTTCTTTATATATATCGCGTCTTTTTCTTGGTATGCGCTAGCATGTATTGCTTCGACATCAAATGTTGCTTCCGAAATTGTAAGAGAACGCAAAATGACTATAATTGAAGGTCAACTTAGCTGAAAACACGCCCAGTTGAACACTCTGAACCTAAAATCTTTGCGTCCTCAAGCGCAAGCTACTTTGAAAATGTATCAAGAGGTTCCAAGGAAAACTGCTAACTTTGACTGACTGGGCGTAGTCACTGGCCTTCCTCTGCGCTCCATCTCCACAGGGACCAACAAACTATGCCTACTTCTTCATGTGTTTTGTTATCTATAAAACGTTTTATTTGAAGTCATAGACAGCTTGAAGGTTGCTCCGCCTTCTCTGGCAGCCATGATCGCTTACTCCGACATTAAGTCGTGCTGCGCCAGGTCTTGCACCTTATATAGCATTCAAGTTTGTTGAAATCGAAATATTTTTTGCCTCGATTTAACACATGCAGCTGAAACTTGACAGCTCTGGGCTTCGCCCCCTTATCTTGCGGGTTCCAAATTTACTTCGAAGATGCGACAATGCACGACCGCTAGTCTGATGCCGTTCAAGCTTCAGGTATTAGGTGACTTTGAGATGAAGACAAAAAGCATAAAATGTGAAAATTGAGCGGCGTTCGTTTTTGGTTAACCCCGGTCAGTAGGAACAATACTATACATCATGGCAAAAAGCGCTCCCAATATCCTGTAGGAACTTGAACGCCGTTTATTGACGCATGCTTAAACCAGTTGTTTGCACAAGCATTTGTCCCTTCGTCTGGCTTGCGAATTGTTCATGAAACTGATTAATGGTAAAAGTTTACTGGTAAGGCCTCGAGGGATGCTGATGACTAAACCACAAAGGAACAGTGTATTGATAGCTACGCAATTACGAACACTGATAACCACATAACCAATTGATGTATGTTGTAGCGGTACTTTCGATAACTCTGACAAGCTGCACGGCCAACTCACGTGACCTGACAGTCCTCGTGAACAAGGGTGACCAAACCATGAGCAAATTTTCAGTACATGGTACTCTAATGAGACGATCACTATTTACACTCAAAAGAAGGCTACGTTGAACATCAAGTAGAACGATGGGCACACGATGGTGCCATTGTGAGACGAGTTGACCGTAAAATAATTAAGTTCTAGATACCGTGACTCATAAATCTGCAAATATTAAAAATCAAAGTTAGTGATCGGCTTAGACGTTAGGTTGCGTCATTTGTCCGAGCGTGGTTAGCAGCGGCGGCTTGGTTTTCATAGGAATGATCAGGCGACTTCATGGTAAATAATCAACGAAACTATAGCGTGTATGAAACGTCACTTGAAACCCGCCATTTTAACGAAGCGTAAATGTGCAGGTCTTTTGTGGTGACGTACGTAGCTGGTGACATGGTCGACACACAGGCAGTGCTCTTGTTTGCAGTGTTTCTCATTGGGAGCAAGCTAACGAGAGGTAGCCAAGCGCAGTGGAGAATGGTGACAATGCCACTCAGATGAGGATATGTAACATAATATTGTAGAAAGGTGGATTATGGTGTTCATAGTAAAAAAATTAACATGAAAACACTAAACCTTTTTATATACAAAACATTACCTGCCTGTATATGCGCATAGACACTACAAAACTGCAGATGCAGTAAGATCAAGTCGTTTCTTAAATTACCATAAAGTTATTTACTAAAAGCACATTGAACGGTGAAGATTCTCAGACGTGGAAAAATGAGCCAACAAGTTGCGCAAGGTCGTCGTGTTGGATGTACCAAAATTGATGAATATTAGGCACGAATGCCATTTTCTGGGTCCTAAAATAGTAGAGTAAAGTAAGGAAAATTGTTTAGTGCGAAATAAATATAAGTTGATGTGCTCACCTAGAACGGCAACAAACATCTCATCTCTTCGGTGCTTTAGGAACCATCCCTCTAGGTGCTCTGTTCGTCTATAATGAAAGCGTTGATAAAGCATCTTCGAAATATTAACAAATAATCAAAGTGAACTTACACTTGCTTGTTAATATCGTACGACCTTTTGTACTGAATTGAATATAGGCTGCATTTAGACATAACGTCCACCTGACAGCGCAGCGTTTCTTCCAGCGTTGAATTATAGGTCCATATTGGCTCCGATGTATTAAGAAACTGGAAGGGCAAACAGTAGTCTCAAGTCATTTTTATTTCACTGTACGAGTGCCTCAAAAACTATGATGACCAACGTTGCAGTCATAGTCGTAAATTTATTTTTGGGCGTATAAATCTTCAAAATACGCCATTACTCACGTCCATTCGTGGGAACGTGTAACATGAAAGGTTGCCCCCACAACGGTACTTAGGCTTTCTGTGGCATCGCAAAATAAAAGATGCAAACCTTGTTAATCTGCGACGGACGTTTAGAAGTTTTTAGGGCTTTAGTAACTCGTGGGTGTCTTATAGAGCGTTGTATATAAAATTGTGCACTTTGGTAACTGAGTTGTAGTTGTTGTTTATAGATGGGCAGAAAATCACAGTTCGTGATCAGCCTGAACCACTTGATTTTTGTTCCTTCTGAAAGGCCAATATACTTTAACGCTATGACAGAACGCGACAAGAACGACATTACTTAGATATACAATGAAAGGCTTCTTTCCGGCGAAGCTCCTGCTCCATGGCACCACTGAAAATTCAAGCTTGCTGGGGCAGGTCAACGGCTTTTAATTTGCTGTCATTTTCCCACTCGTAAATTCCCCCGTTCCTCGACCAATTATTTGTTGAGGGTCGGTATGCCGCACAATATAGCGACGAACAGACCCGGTGTGCGATAGTATGTGCTGTGCCCGAGTGTGGGGTCGCAAGACCGAAACATATATTTAACAGTGCTTTCGGGGTGGTCAAATCTATGCTGAAAAAAGAACAGAAGGAGAAGAAGCAAACCACACACCCCTACCGCATACTGCAAACAGTTTATTCTTGTTATTCTGAGTAGAATAAGTCTCACAAGTAGAGCTTAAGCACTCATTGACATTGTCACAGATACATGTGCAGATAAATATGGGACAAGATTCAGTGGATTTTCTGTACAAAAAAAAAATTGTCAGATCCCACGTACGGCGGGAATCGATGATATGCGAAGCACGAATGAGAAATGTCTATATGTCACTTTGACATCGACACAACGTTATGAGGTTGAGGTAAGTGAAGCCATACATGAGTTCCGTGTCATGATGGTCATGGTTGGATGTGCATTTAACCTTCGTAATTTATTCACGTCACGTGATACCAAGTTTAGCATATGTGGAGTTAGCAAAATGGCCGCGCGCACGCTATGGGCGTGGTATGTCGTCATGTTCCTACATGACACGCGTGTTCTACAGTCTGACGCCAGGTGCGACCAGCCTCCGTCAGCGCGGCCCGACGGCAACCAGCGCGATATGCGTCATGCTGCATTTCACACTGATGCGTTACCCAGACAACATTGCGTCTCCCTCTTTTTGTGACGGAGAGATGCCGGATGCGCTGACACGCGCATGCGTCAAAGCAATGCAGCGCGGCGCGCGCCTGCGAGTATGGCAGGACCGGTGCCTGGCGTGGCAACGCCGGCGAGACGCGACGAAATGAACGCCGGCGAGCACGCGCACCGTGTCATGTCGAAATGTATTGGCTCATTGACAATGGCATGTAGTCATGTTCTCACATGACACGCATCTCATGATTATCATGTTTGCACCAGTCACGTACCTTTGCCATCCATTGGGGTCACGTAATACCAAACTTGGCATATGGAAAGCTAGCGAACGACCACGAGCGCATAATCAGTGTGGAATGTATTCATGTTGTTACATGACACGCACGTCGTGATTATCATGTTTGGATGTGTCATTTACCTATGTCGTCCGTTCGCGTCACGTAATACCGAGTTCGATACATGTTAAAGTAACGAAACGGTCGCGAGCGCATCATCAGCGTAACATGTAGTGATGTTGTTACATGACACGCATCTCATGTTTGTCATGTTTGCACCAGTCACATACTTTCGTCATTTATTCACGTACTGTAATACCAAATTTTGTATATGTGACGCCTGCGAAACAGCCGCGAGCGCATCATGAGCGTGACATGTAGTCCTGTTGGTACATGACACACAAGTCATGATTTTTATGTTAGGGTCTGTCTCTTATTCTTATGTTCGCCATGCAATCATGCCATACCATACCAGTTTCGCAAGATGCCATGTGAACGAGACCACCGCAAGAGCTGCAGGACCATAAAAAATAGGTCATGACATTCATGACATACATGTCATGATTTTCATGTTATGACTAGTCAAGCATGTTCTTCATAGAGGCATGGTATTTCATATGAAGTTTAGTATTGATACCATTATGGAAACGGCCAGAGAGCTATAGATAGATAGATAGATAGATAGATAGATAGATAGATAGATAGATAGATAGATAGATAGATAGATAGATAGATAGATAGATAGATAGATACGCTCAAGTTACCGAAGTGTTCTAAGAAATGCTTCATTTAGGGTGTAAACACGCTACCGTCAGGTAAGATATGAACTAACTCGTATATCATAAATTCCAGTGAATGTGATGCACGACACAACACCTCTTGAAACCACCTAGGCGGATAAAACAACCCACAATACCATAATGTGTGATTACATGTTTAGATTTCTGCATTACTTGAATGCTAGTACAACAATAACCCTAAATAAAAAGCTGGCTGCCCGCGTTCATGACGTGTAGCTCTTTCATCGCGTGTGTTGTTCTTTTTCTGCGAGTTTTACCCACACCCAAAGTTCGAACTTACTAGCCCACAATAACGACCGACTATTTCATTCTTTTGTTTCCATTGCTCGCTGCTTCGTCCTCAATTTAAGCTGAACCCTTTTTGTAAGTCTCCAGGTTTCTGCTCCGTAGCTAACTACCGGCAAGATACAGCTGTTATATACCTCCTCTTGAGGGATAGTGGCAATCTACCTGTCATAATTTGAGAGTGCTTCCCGAATGTACTCCACCCCATTCTTATTCTTCTAGTTACTTCAATCTCGTGGTTAGGCTCTGCGGTTATTGCCTGCCCTATGTAGACATAGTCTTTTACAACTTCAAGTGCACTATTACCTATCTCGAAGCGCTGCTCCTTTCCGAGGTTGTTGTACATTACTTTCGTTTTCTGCAGATTAATTTTAGGACCCACTTTTCTGCTCTCCTTGTTTAACTCCATAATAATGAGTTGCAATTCGTCCCCTGAGTTACTCAGCAATGCAATGTCATCGGCGAAGCACAGGTTACTAAGGTATTCTCCATTAACTCTTATCCTTAACTGTTCCCATTCTAGGCTTCAGAAAATCTCCTGTAAGCACGCGGTAATAGCATTGGGGAGATTATGTCCCCCTGCCTTACACTCTTTTTGATTGGTATTCTGTTGCTTTCTTTATGAAGTACTATGGTAGCAGTTGATCCCCTGTAGATTCCTTCCCGGATGTTTGTATATACTTCATCGACACCCTGATTCCGCAGTGTCTGCATGACAGCTGATATTTCTACTGAATCAAACGCCTTCTCGTAATCTATGAAGGCTATGTATAGTGGTTGGTTATACTCTGAGCATTTCTCTATTACCTTATTGATAGTATGAATGTGGTCAATTGTTGAGTAGCCTGTTCGAAATCCTGCTTGTTCCATTGGCTGATTGAATTCTAATGTTTTCTTTACTCTGTTAGCAATTACCTTTGTAAATAGCTTGTATACTACAGAGAGCAAGCTGATCGGCCTGTAATTCTTGAAGTTCTTGTCATCTCCTTTCTTAAGTATTAAGATGATGTTAGCGTTCTTCCAAGACTCTGGTACCCTTCCCGTCAGAAGACACCTCGTAAACAGGGTGGCTAGTTTTTCTAACACAATCTGTCCTCCATCTTTCAGCAGATCTGATGTTAACTGATTCTCACCAGCAGCTTTGCCTCTTTGCATGCTCTCCAAAGCTTTTCTGATTTCTTCTATCATTACTGTTGGGGTATCATCTGGGTTACTGCTAGTTCTTATAGTATTAAATTGTGGTTGTCCCGGCTACTGTACAGATCTCTGTAACACTCTTCCGCTATTTTAACTATCCTTTTTATATTGGTAGTTATTTTGCCTTCTTTGTCCCTTAGTGCATACATCCGATTTTAGCCTATCCCAAGTTTTCTCTTCACTGCTTTCATGCTTCCTCCGTTTTTCAGAGCACGTTCAATTCTCTCCATATTATACCTTCTTACATCAAATACCTTAAGCCTATTATTACACTTCGAAAGCTCTGCCAGTTCTATTTTGACTGTTGTACTTGAAACTTTCATGCTTTGACGCTTCCTAATTAGGTTCTTCGTTTCCTAAGAAAGCTTGCCAGTGTCCTGTCTAACTACCCTGCCTCCAACTTCCACTGCACACTCCGTAATGATACTCTTTACATTATCATTCATTGTATCTATGCTAAGCTCGGTTTCCTCACTAAGAGGCGAATACCTCTTCTGAAGCGTGACTCTGAATTCCTGTACTTTCCCTCTCAGTGCTAGCCCATTCATTGGCTTCTTGCGTATCAGTTTCTGTCGATCTTCCCTCTAGTCTAGGCGAATTAGAGACCGTACCATTCTATGGTCACTACATCGTACCTTGCCAACCACTTCCACTTCCTGCACGATGCCTGGGTGTGCAATCATTATAAAGTCTATTTCGTTCTTATTTTCGCCATTAGGGCTCCTCCATGTCCACTTGCGGTTTCCTCGTTTTCGGTAGAAGGTATTCAAAATCCGTAAATTTTTGCGTTCTGCGAATTTTACTAGTAGCTCTCCTCCGGCGTTTCTAGTACCGATGCCATAATCTCCTACTGCCTGGTCTCCAGACTGCTTCTTCCCTACCTTTGCATTAAAGTCTCCCATCAGTATTGTATACTGTGTTTTTACCTTACTCATTGCCGATTCCACGTCTTCATAGAAGCTTCATAGAAGCTTCATAGAAGCGTCATCATGGCTGGATGTAGGTTCTTAAGGAACCTTAAGAGGCAAGAGGAGGGCAGAGTGGATTAGGGAACAAACGGGGGTTGAGGATATCATAGCTGAAATGAAGAAGAAGAAATGGACATGGGCCTGGCATGTAGCGCATAGACAGGATAACTGCTGGTCGTTAAGGGTAACTAACTGGATTCCTAGAGACGACAAGCGGGTTATTGGGAGACAAAAGGTTAGGTGGGCAGACGAGATTAAGAAGTTTGCAGGTATAGATTGGCAGCAGCAAGCACAGGACCCGTTTAACTGGCGGAACACGGGAGAGGCCTTTGTCCTGCAGTGGACGTAGTCAGGCGGATGATGATGATGATAATGATGATTTCATTATTGCATACTTCGGGAAATCTGTCGTTGAATATGTGAAGTCCTCCTTCTGTATTTTGTGTGAGCCTCTCACCTTTCGATTGTTGCGCTAATGATGAAATGATCTTTTGTTCGCCGTCCGAATAACTGAGTTCCAAGAACGTCTTTTGGTGTGTGCCTGGTACCAGAAGCGCATCTCGTGGAACGTTCACCGTAGTTTGGTCTCTCAAGCCTCTAATGAAAAGTTTAGCCCGAATGTTGCCTTTCATATTCGTATTTACTGTACTCTAGAAGTTACCGCGACCGGCCTGAGGACTTGGCTACAACACGGAATGAACGGAGATGGTAGAACTTACCCAAGGAAGAGATGGCCGGTGCACTGAGAGTATGTTCGTATGCATAACTCGATTGTCTCCAGCTTTCAGTGTACTTTATTATCTATATCCACCATCATATACCTGCTGGATTATAGCAGTTTGGCATAATAGCATTGCAAAGACTGTCGAGCCAAAAATAACTCAATCTTCGAAGATCTCAATCATGAAGACGGCCATCAAGCAGACAGGGCTGTTTTACCACCATACCATAAGCTGCACTTTCACGCATCCCAGTTCAAAGGCAAGAGTGAACTGATGTTTAGTATTACTACAACCAGATGGTAGTACTAACGCCAAACAATGTTTAAATATGTGCACAGTAGTGTAATTTTTATTTACTGGGCATAAGGAAAGATTGCACAGATATGCTTCACAGCAGAGTTCTAAAAGCGAAAGTAATTACAATAATTGACTTGAGAATCCTTATAGTACATCCGTTCTTCGTATATCGTATCTTACAGTGTACATTTTCCAAATCACACTTTAGCTGCGCTTGAGTAATCGCCTTCAGTCCCTGTGACTGCAGCTCTATGGGATTTGTATTTTCATATTCACGCACATTTCGCAAATATTTGCTTCATTCTTTATTGCAAAGGGAATAGATAAACGGAGCACCTCAAAATAATAATAAGGCTCTAAATATTTTATTGAAAATTTTTGAAAAAGTGGCTCCTGTTGTCAAAGTCACAATGACAGGCATTCGAATTTCAGCTGATGACTTCAGTCTTATTTGTGTTTGGCGCTGCGAAAGAGGCAAACTTTTGGTGGCACTTTGTACCAGTAGTAGTATTAAGGTGAAAAAACAGTAGTAAAAGAAGTAAGTCTTTGGAGTGGAGAGGCCTTGGTCTAACTAATAACCTCTCGAGCTGACACCTTTTACCTTCCTGTTTGTGGTCTTGCTTGTGTAAACGGAAATGCAGTATGTGCTTTTCAGATTTTCCTAACGTTGTCGAAGATATTTCCACGTATATGTGTATATTCTCATAATCTCCTATGCGGAGCTTTCACTTGTGTGTAAATCGCCTCCCCAGTTACTAGACCAAAATGACACAATCTCCGCTTGCAACCACTAAATCACTTGCCATACCTTGAATCGAGCTCCTACATTCCCTCAGATTAAATGCTCCACTACAACATTTTGACTGGAATGTTTTACTATATTATGTATTGCCCATAGTATTACATTTCGCGTAATTTATGAGTTCATTAGGATAAAAAGTTTAGCTTCCACCTTGCGTTTTGTGACAAACTGCGAAGAAAAGTGCACATTATTTGTCCTCAAACCACAATGAACGCATGGATAGACACTAATTCGGTAGGATTTGCTGCCAAGAATATTGCACTAAATTGTTGAGATGGCCGTTATTGTACAAACACGTGCGTCATTTCCTGCGATCTAATGCGCCAGGTTAGCAGACGTAGAATAAGTCTCTGTTGAGCGATGAAAGCGTACGCTTCTAATGGTACACGAATTCCACAAGCCCCGTATATTCAATTCAAGTCGATGTTAGGTAATGCCAGATTGTCAAAATTATCTTCGAGTCCACGCCTACAGGGTGCCTTCTAATAATACTTTGTTTCAGCGTATCAAATCTAAGCCCCTGAAACAATAAAATTGGCTTTGCTCACTCGACCAAAAAAGATTCCCACTTGAAAATAGAAAGTCTGTGTATTATTTAGGTTTAGTGTAAAATGCCGCATCAAACATATAAAAAAAACACACGCGGGCTTGATATGTCTCACACGATGCTTACGTGTAAACGATTAGGTGCAAAAATGAAATTCTATAAACAATGGCCACGCTAAAAAACTGACGTGGCAATTTCTCATACATCTGAGCAAAGACTTCAAGCTGAAAACAATGTACTCATTATGTAGGATTAGCGAATCGAATGACTGCTTACATACATCAGGTATGGCTATACACAACCCTTATTTCAAAGGAAGGCATTCCATGCAACTCCCTGCATTTAAGATCATTTAATGTGTGGGGCATGCAAACGGCACTTTTTTTATATTACTGTAGTACACGTCAATATGTTCAGGACGTAAGTTCGAGCAATACAAACCGGCCGTTACTATGCAAGTTTGTAACAAAAATGGGAGTTTAAAACTGTGAATAAAAACTCTTTCTATAGCTTTTTTAAGAGATGTTGCATTCTCTACCACAAATATGTACACTTCTGCAAAGATGGCTGCACAAGATATAAAACTGTAGACAGCAATTAACCCAGAATTCATATGTACTGTAAGATTTCTGGAACCAACATCTCATGTGGAAAGTTATTAGAATATGTAAACTACTTCACCAGAGTGTAGCTACTGCTAAAGAAATGCCAGTGTGCTCTGTCCTTAAAATTTTCAATATAAATCTACTCATTTTCACTGACAGTGTTTACATTCCTCCTTTTAACATACTACGCCTTAGCCTCAAACCACCGAATTGAAAAACTTTCGTTACCTTTCTGATGTCTCGAGATCTGGGAATGCGCGATTTTTGACGAAATCCTTTTGAAGTTTCGGATAATAATGGAAATAAAAATAAAATGGCTACTGATAAAACGTAGGACTGCATAGTTACCGTGAAAATGTTCGAAAAATAGAGGCAACGAAATGCTGTGCTTTATATTACTACTGAGCTTGCAAAAGACCGTACAACTTGACAAGAAAATAGAGTGCTGTAGTTTTAGGGGCCTACAATGCTACATTGTTCGCCTGCCTAAAACATAGTCCTTCGTTATTAGAGCACGTATGCAGACACATTCCTAAGGGTACATTCGAATATAACCAAGACTGCTCGTGTATTCGAGTTTTGACGAAGTTTTCTTCACACAGCCAATTTCTAGCTTCCTGGTTAGCTCAATTAGTAAAGTAACTACCCCGGAAACGCGTTGGTTTGGTTTTTGAAAATAGAACTTAAGGAAATCTTTTGGCAAGAAGAAGCTTTTCTTTCTCAGAAATATATACGGATTTCCTTGTGTCTTTGTTCTACAAAGGGTGGTTGTCTAGTTTGCATTTCTTAACTCTTCTGCCTCTTCGCGGGTTTTAGCAGAACTCATTTCCACTATTGAGATCAATTGCGTCATGCTTAGAATACACTGAAGGACTGTAACTGAAGTGCATTTTCTTATGTTTTAAAGGAAATTCGAAAACGACAGACCTTGTTTTTTATGAAAAGGTAGATTATACACAGCGATTGTTTTTTGCACTACCAAAAGAAAGCTGCAAAAACCACGTGTGCTCGTGCAGTTCCGTATTCCAGCGCTATCATTCATGTAGCGAGAAGACAAACGTGCGCCGAGCATCCGCCTATAGGGAACCACAATGCTCTCTGACGCTTCCCGCCATTAATAAATTCTTACGCGCGTGACGCAGATTCCTAGAATAGCCACTCGTTTTACCATGGCCTCTTACGCGTGACTCTACGAACGCGCGATAGTACTATAACACAGAGCTAGATTGAGGACTAACTGGATCATGTGCGAACAAAAAGACTCTATAAAAGCACCCTGCATGGTGTTACGCCTGGTAGTCCACACCGAATGCCAATGCCTCTGCAAAAGCAATCTGTGTCAAAGCAAGGGATCCAGCCTGCCTGACGTGATAACTCAACGACGTCGCCAAGCGGCGCCTCCGGTCTGTCTTACGCAACGCACAGAGAACTCCCTCAGCCCTTGAGCCCCATGAAGCATTCGGCACCTACCAGTCTGGCGAGCCTTACACAATGCTTGGGAACATCACTCTTTTTTGGGTGCAACCCAGAGCGAGGATTCGGATTTGATGATCATGCCGCAGCCCAGTGGTGAGTCCTCATTAGAGGATTCTGACATCACGGCCAGTGGCGCTTCTGGTTGGAAGTTGGTGACGCAAAGGTCCACCTGGTGCCTATAAAAAAAGCCAAGTGGCGCATCGCCAGCAGCTGACCTATGCGTCAGAGGGAAGCCGACGTATGCATGCGAGAGAAGACATCTCGTTGCTTCGAGCCCTTCCGCTGTCGGCGTGGCTGGTGTCCTTGTAAGTGGCGAATTTCGTGGTGGCCTTCGTAACCGCGTCAGCGGCGCGCCTTCGTAACAGTGGATGGTAGCTGCGGGATCGCCGTCAGCGACATCGTTGCGATGAGTGCAAGATGCTTTCCCCTCAGTTCACCAGACTACTCTAGCACAGGTTATAGTAGTTTAGAGAAGGTCTGTGTGAAGCATTAGTGAATGAGCTTTGATCGTTTCAAGCAAAGTCTGAGTGGTTTGAAATCAAAGTTAATGTTGAGGAAAGGAGCGACCCGCCCTGTCTATGGCGAAGCCCGCCGATCGACTTCTTTCTTCTTCCGAGTCCAGGTATCCTCCCTGATGATGATAACGTCGCTCCTCGTCTTCTACACAATTTGTAATATCCTGCGTGCCCCCACAGTGGCGCCTGACGACAAAGAAAACTGAATGCTCACATGAGTTCCGAGTACAAAATGTTCGTCAGTATCAATAAGAGTCCCACGTCAGTCCTAGTAGTGTCATCTTGCTCTTCTCCTGCACTTGATCTCCCAGCAGTGTTTTCGGCGCTTGTGCCACGTTCGTGCTATTGAGTGCGTTGACATAGATGCACCTCTGTTGCCACTGAGCAGGTTTCCCTAGTATTTAAATTCCCGTTGAAGGCACTTCAGATAAAGATGGCAGCATATCCACGGGGTGAATGATGGAGAGTGGGGCGAAGCATGCGTCCGTTTATTCGTTCTTGCTTCCATCCTTCCATGCGTCCGTCTGTGTGATAATCAGTGCGTCCATCCACCCGCCCATGCGTGCATCTGTTCGTGCGTCCGCACGTCCATCCATGCATCCGTCCCTGCATTCATCCTTGCATCCGTCCCAGCGTTCGTCCATGCGTCCATCCGTCCATGCAGCCATCCATGCATCCGTCCATGCATCTATCGGTGTGTCCGTTTGTCCATGTAGTCAACACTCCAAGTGCCACCATCTCGCATATTTTCATCATATATTCCGCATATAAAAGCACGGCCATCCAGAGAACATTCCATGGACTAAACGAGTCGAGGCACACGCACATTTTCTTACGGCTTGTTCTTCGCGTCTACTTCCCACCTTTAACCACCTCGAGTTCATGGTATATACTATTTCACTGTAGTCATGGCACTGCGGCCCAACGCTCGCTAAACCTTTCTAAAACCAAGGAGGTTAGCAACCTTTTCTTGTCAGATAGTGCTCAATCTACATTCCATTGGCTGCTAATGGGAAATAAGAAACAGGAGAATTCGGCATTAGTTAACGCGCACGCTGCGAATTTTTATTGTTCAACAACACACCCGAAAAATCTCTCACTGGCACCACCTTGCAGGTCAAAACGTAAGACTGGTTACGCACTACGACTTCGACGAGGGATGAACGGGTGCTGCTTTAAGGAACTTCGCCCTTAAAATACTGTGCAGCTTTTTTTCAGGCAACTTTTTCTTCGCTTTATTTTCTGGCTCCATTTACCTTGCAATTACGTTACTTCTGTCTTCGTCTCATCCTTTTCCTTCGACGCTGTCACACTGTCTTGGCATTTCGACACTTCGCGGTAATCAGCAATGCGGTACATGTTCTCTTGATTTGTGCACATGAGAAACGAGAAATGTGCACAACAAGATGCACTCGCTTGATTTGTGCACATTTCTCATGAGCAGAAGCTTGGCGCTGTACAAGGTGTTTGCGTTCTTGTCGCCACGGATTTTCCTTTTTCTCTTTCATTTCTTTTTGCTCTATGAAGTGATCTTAATTTTCCTCCATTGGGCACTCGAATACAGGCTGATGAGGGCTTTGTAACGTCTGAGTCAGCCACCTTTCAATTGGATGCATTAATAATATCTCGTGAATGGCCTTTTGGGAGTGCCATGGGAATGCTTTTCACCTCTAACACTGCAGTTGTTGTAGAGTTCTTGTCAGTAGCTATGTGAGTGCAGCACGTTGGTGAGATCTCTAACGGTGCGGAAGAGGCCTTTTTTGTAGTTGAAGTTCCAGCTTGTGTGCTGCAATTTTGTCTCTATATTTGCCCCGTGATACACTGATCTGAATTCTGTGAGACAAGATGGCTGTCGAAGACGTAATTGTAAGATTGCGGGGACATTGTCGGTGAAAGTACTTTCTTCTGGGCTTCCACTCTCATATGGTGCCGTATTAAGTCAATGTGCTTCTGCCGAGCCTATAATGTATATGCGATCTTATATTCTGCTCTGACCCTTGGTATAATAGTCATGTGCTCGTAAACGTCAGCTTCCTCCATATTTGCTGCCAAGTGATCGATGTCAACTGCGTTTTCAATCGCCTCCTCATCTATTCCTCAGAGACGCTCGTACTGTTCAGTTTAAATTTAGTGAAACTTCTTCAACTCACATACTGATGGGTGGTCCATATGCCAAAGGTGTTCGATATTTGCGATTACCTGCGTGACGGCCTTTCGTGTTTGACTCCGCCTTTCGTTGAGGGGCTCCAAGATCCGGTTCAATGTCGGAAACAGAAGAAATCACTGGCTGACCGTGTTACGAGGCGAAGTCGGAGTCAACACAGGATCCACCGCAGAAGGTTCACACAACGGATATCCGTCACTTGTCGGGCTGTCGTTCTTCGTAATCTTGTGCATATCTGGTGATTGTCGGGAAGGGCGAGTTATGACTGAGCCGAAGAAGACATGAGGGGTCCCGTCTCACGAGCCTCCAGACGATGCCTGCACTCATGAGGCTGCACTGTGAATATGTACGTCCTTTATTGACGATAACGTCGCTCCTCGTCTTCTACACAATTTGTAACAGTTATTGCGGAGGGTGTAAACACGGCAGCGTTGAAAATTGCTTGTGCATCTTGCTAGTATATTTTGAGTGGGTACGGCAAGAAGATTCTTAACAGGGGCAAACAGCAAGAGGCTAGTGTGAACGATAAAAAACCTTCAGGGGAAGGAACTCATCGGAAGTTGTGGGGAACTTGGTCTTATTTTGAGTTGTGCGAAACGAAAATAAGCGATCCTTGAGATCAAGAGAGATGCAGGAGCGACGACTGAGGAAGTCGATGAGGCCTGGGCGGATATCAAAACATCCCGCAAGAAGGCTGAAAGGCGAGAAGTTTCCAAACGCGGTGAAGCTGAAAGGCGAGTAGTTCGCGAACGTGAAGAAGCTGAAAGGCGAGAACGCCGCGAAGAGGCCGAGAGACAGGAGTGTCTTCAGTTGAAATGAATAGAATTGGCAATCCTACAGTGTTCGCAGGTGCCTAGCGTAGCTTCTGCGACAGTTCAGGTCCGATGTCTGAGAATTCGCGATTAAATGCCACCGTTCGTAGCAGGCGAGGACAAGGTGAAGTATCTCGTCAAGTTCAAACACGTCTGCGAGAGAAATTCATTGGTGGTCTCTTTGGGCACAGAACCTGTTAGCTCTTCTTCCCGGCGAAGTGTCCGACATGACAACGTGCTTGTCGAGGGAAATGTTTGAGCTTTATGACGAAGTTACGGAAGTGCTTTTGAGACGTTATGAATTGTCACCCGAGGCTTTCAGGCAAAAGTTCCGGTATGCTAAAAAGGGGAATGAGTCGCATGTTGTCTCTTCGAGTTTCTTCTTAAAGCCGATTTAATTCAATGGCTCAAGGGCGAAGGTGTTTATGACAATCGCGATAAAGTAGTGGAATGCATTGCATTAAAGCAACTCTACCGCTGCATCGAGGAGGATGTCAAGTTTTGGCTGCAGGACAAACTTGGTGAAGTACAGCTAAACAAGGCAGCAGAGTTAGCTGAGGATTATTATACTCGCTGAAAGTTGCATAGCAGGGCAGTGCGCATTGAAAAAAATGAAAGGGAAGAGAGCTTTTCAAAGAAACCTGATCAACGGAAACCCACTCCGCTCCATAATTTCAGTAAGGATCCGTCTCTTGCAATGGAAACTGCATGGGGAAAGGCAAATGAAAGCGGGCCAATTGAGTGAGGTTCTTAAACAACGTGTAGCGAGAGAGGAAGACGAGACGGTGGCCAACGTTGTCGTGTCGTTCTCTCGCCACTTTATTTCACGCCTGAAGCGGAGCCGCGTGGCTTTCCATGTCCGACACGCCAAGGGCGCTAGCTTGTTCTAATCGTCGCGCAGCTCGAGCTAGCATCAGCTGCGCGAGAGGCGCGGCGCGGTGATTGAGAAACGATGATGGTGATGGTGGCACTACAGGGCTCCCCCCGCCTAGCGCTTTGCGCGATTTGAAGGCATATGAAAAAAAACGACAGTCCATAAAGTGTTCATTTGGCAAGTTCAAGTTGTCAATCGCGGCGCGGTGATCGAGACACGATGATGGTGATGGTGGCACTACAGGGCTCCCCCCCTAGCGCTTTGCGCGATTTGAAGGCATATGAAAAAAAATGTCAGTCCATAAAGTGTTTATTTGGCAAGTTCAGGTTGTCAATGTTTATAGGCCATCGGTAAGCAGTGTGTCTCCGGTGGGCGACTCTGGGAGAAGCGCAAGGGACGAAGAAGGAAGTGCCGGGTCGCTGTGGTTGCCGACAAGCGGGTCTCACGATGACCTGGTCGGACAGGCCGAGAGTGGACCGTGTGTCGCGAGGTCATGCTGCTAACGTCGGCAGAAAGTCGGCAGTGTGGGTTTTGACGTTGGGGTAGACGAAACACAGACCTCAAAGTCGAGCGGCGTCTGACGTGCCGGTATAGATAGACGTGCCGACGCACGCAGGAACGTGTCTTGACAATGCCGCCAAGTGTACGGTGGGTAGTCGGGTACACGACTTGTGGTGGGACATTGTGTCGGATAGGCCGAGTAGGCGCTTGCGCCGTCCTCAGGGCTGTGACTGCAACTCGTGGCTGCGTAACAGGGCGGCTCAAATGTTGCCGAAATGTGTGATGCCAAGCGCGTTGTCGTCGCCGACGTAGGGTAATGGGTGGTAGACACGTATGAGGCATGAGCGTCGTCGCGGTTGTGACACACGAGCTGGCCTTGTGGACACACGTCTGGTTGTTGCCGCCCGGAGGCAAAGGCGGCGTGGGCTCGCCCAGAGTACTGGACGGGACACCTGTGCTCGTGTAATGACCTCCGGTAGTCTGCGCACGAGGGTTGGCGTGCAGGTCTGCATATTTGATGGCTGCCTCTAGCCAATACTCTCTAGATTGCTCCACCGCAGGCGTAATATGCCTGGTGAGCCCTGTCTGAAGCGGACCGGGCACGTCGTCCTCAAGCGCGTGAGTCATTGTCGCAGCGTCTTGGAAGCTTTGCCGTGGTTGATGGCTGGTGGCTTTAACTTCAGCTGCGGGAAACTGCGAGGACGATGGTGGTCGTTGCTGGCAGGACGTGCAGAGCATTGAGGCTGGTCGACAGTCAGCTTCGGACATCGGGGAGAGTGAAGGTTCCGCAACCGGGAGGCGAAGCGCGGGCGTGACAATGTCCATAGTCGTGGTAGCCACCAGGGCGTTCGGTGAGGTTGCCGCCGTAGAACCTGACGTGTCAGCCGTGTTGTGAGCCATGGAGGTCGGCCGAGACAAGCCGGTGGTAAGCATGCCTGCAGCGTCGTCGGTCGAGGACGATGAAAACACAAACCTCGTGGCTGACTTGTGTCATTCAGCACGAATGTCGAGAACCTTGGTGGATGGGCAGTCGGGCGCAGGACATGCGTCGCTAGTGGCCATACGAGAGGTCAAGTCTCGTTTATCGGACGTTGTTGAAGGCGAAAGCTTCGAGGTCGGGAAGTCAATAACGGGTTAGAGGTCACCTGTGCTAGACTCCGATGCGGGCGGCAAGGTGGTTGTCATGGAGTCTGGTGGGGCCACGGTGTCCCGTGCCGTCGCTTTCGTGGAAAACGTGCAGGTAGCAAGCGTGCGAGAAGGACCATCGGCCGAGGACTTCGAAAAAACGCACTTCGTGGTGGACAGGTTGTCGGCAGCAGGAACGACTTCAAGAACTTTTTCGGATATGTGACCGGGTGCGAGAATCACTGCGCTAGTGGCCGGACCGAAGGTGGAGGGAGACGTTGTCGGGGAAGTGAGGTTGCGGTCAGATGAGAGCTTCGGGTCGGAGGGTCCAGCACGCTGCGACGCAGGGATAACCTGAAAGTCGCGGGTAAACGGCAGCGGGTGGTAAGTGAGGCCAAAGCTGGCAAGCACCGCAGAGCAGAGGTCATCCTAAGGCTGCTGGCTGGAGGTGGAAGTGGCAGAGAGATGACGCAACTCTACCGGAAAGGCGTCATGAAGAATTGCGTGCATCAGCGGCTGGTCCGTGACGCCATTCAACGCAAGAACGGCGTCGAGCTGCATCAACCATACCTTGAGGTAGGTCAATTGGAACGGCGGCACTGGCGGGCAGAGTTGCGGGAACATGGCAGCGGGCCGCTCGGCGAAGGGCGTGTTCTCCGGGTCGCCAATGTAGCGAGAGCGGAAGACGAGACGGCGGCCAACGTGGTCGTGTCGTTCTCTCGCCACTTTATTCCACGCCTGAAGCGGAGCCGCGTGGCTTTCCACGTCCGACACGCCAAGTGCGCTAGCTTCTTCTAATCCTCGCGCAGCTCGAGCTAGCATCAGCTGCGCGAGAGGCGCGGCGAGGTGATTGAGAAATGATGATGGTGATGATGGATCTACAAACGCATGATACCACAAGGGCGCTTAAATCACGAAAGCCGCTAATCTGCTACAACTGCAAAAAGGAAGGGCACATCACGATAAATTGTAAGCAAAAGTTTGCCTTGCAACAATCCGAGAATCGGAAAAAAACATGCGGTTGTTAGAGCCATACCTCAAGGAAATTAGTGTGACTGGGAAAACGTGTTGAACACTTCGAGACTCAGCGGCAACCATGGACGTTGTCCGTCATTCGTTGGTGTCTCCGGACGACTTTACAGGAAAATGCGCGTGGATCAAGCAAGTCGCCGAGTAGCAGAGTGCTTGCTTACCAATCACTACGGTTGTCATTGAAGGCCCGTTCAGTAAGCTTCGCACCGAAGCGGCTGTGTCTGCCGCGCTTCCCAATCGTTTTCCTTATCCTTCCAGTAACTCTGAGCAGCTCTTCAAACAGCGAGGTAAATCGTTCTTCTACAACTTAGCGTACATGGCACTCATGCGATTACAAGCGCGGAAGCTTTCGCATGTGGTGAAACACCACCTGCAAAAGCTGCTGATCCATGTGACCTTGGCCGTAAGTCGATGGAACCTCAGACAGGAAATTCTCCGTGCGAGTCATTTGAGTAGTCACTCGAGCAGCCCATCGCCGAAGCGACTGGCGCGGTCTCTGTCAATGGAGGAGGCGACATGGCGCTATTGAGTCAGAGCGAGGGAGGTGCAACGCTCTCATCTATAGCGGAAAGTTGGAGTGAGCTGTAGAGGGTTGATCGAGAAACGCTCTTTCGAGAGCAGCCTGAGGACCTTTCGATTAAAGCACTAATGTAAAGTGTAAGTTTGGGGAAAATGGAAAAGAATGTTTCTTTTTTTAGAAGGAATGGCTCCTGTATAGGACCTACACAAATGTACAAGGTCGCAGGTATGAGCAGCTCTTGGTGCCACGAAAGTATTGTCGTCTACTTTTGCTACTGTCGCATGACTATGCATGGTCAGGGCATCTCGACATGAAGAAGACTAAGGCTAGAGTTTCCCTGGAAACAGTTTCACGGTTTTTATTGGCCGAAATGCTGAAAGGATATTGAAGACTTTGTACGCTCATGCGACACTTGTCAGAAAGCGGGGAAATCTACCGACAAGTGGAAGGCACCCATGAAGCTTGTGCCAATTATCACAATACCTTTTCGGCGCCTTGTGATTGATATTGTTGGGCCATTGCCAGAGTCATGGCAAGGTTGTCGGTACATTTCGACGGCCCTCTGTGTAGCCACAAACGTTCCAGAAGCGATGCGACTTAAGGAGCTCAATTCCCCTCATGTCGTGAATGCACTGCTATCTATATTTGTACGCGTCAGATTTATTTTGAAATTCAACACGAAAATGGTAGTGTTTTCACCAGCTGCCTTACTTCTACCTTTTTAGATAAATGCGGAGTAAAAGTAGTGCACAGCTCGATTCATCACCCGCAATCTAATCCGGTAAAGCGTATGCATGCCGTTCTGAAACGGATACTGAGAGCTCTTTGCTACGAGCACTAATGCGACTGGGAAGCCTGTAGTCCTCCCGCTATGTTCGCTTTGAGATCAGCTGCTCAGAAGAGCACTAGTTTTAGCCCTGCAAGCTTCTGTAAGGCAGGAGTTTGAGAACACCATTGCGAATGCTACGCGAGTCCAGGGACGGATTCAATGAGGACTATAATGTAGCTCCGTATGTTCTAGATCTCCTTCGGAGGCTTGCAAAAACGAAAGATCTTCTGGAAAGTCACATGAAGGCTGCACAAGTGTTGTTGAAGGAGTACTAGAAAAATTGGCGAAGAAACACACCATTGAAGTGGGTAGTCAGATAATGTTGCTGCGACCGTCCAAAAGGAACAAGCTTGGAGTTCATTCGAAGGGCCTGTCCAAGTAATATCAAAGCTTTTGATACCAAATATGAAGTGAAATTACGAAGGCGGCCGAACAAAATTTACCACACTAACTTGATGAGACCCAACGTTTAACGTCAAGTGGTCGTAAATCTGCTTTTGAATGCTTCAGGGGAAAGAGCAGAAATTTTTACTTCTAGTGATTTATTTGAAAGGGAATCCAGTCTAATCTTGGAGCAGTTGAACCTGGAGCGTACGTTAAGTGAAGTAGAGAAGGAAGACTTGAGAAGGATTGTTTCCGGGTTTAAAGACGTGTTTTCAGACCGTCCCGGAAACACGGTGGTGATTGAACACGATATCGAGCTAGCTTGTGAGGAGCCGATTCGTTGCAAGCCGTATAGATGTTACCCTTTGCAAAAGGAGATCATGGAAGAGGAGATCAATAAAATGCTGGGGTTTGGAGCTATTTTGTGCCATAAAGACGGTGTTGGTAACGAAAGGCCAATTTCGTATTTAAGTTGAAAACTGAGCTGCAGGGAAGAAGCATACAGTCCTCTGAAAAGGAATGTGCTTGCCTCGTGTGGGCCATTTATATGCTAGCCTGTTATGTCTCCGGTTCGAGGTTTGTGGTCAAAACAAACCCCTGTCATCTAACCTGGTTAAATAACATGTCGCCTAAGAGTGGCCGGTTACTGAGGTGGAGCATGAAATTCCTACAGCACAATTTAAACGTTCGCTACAACGAAGGAAAGCTAAACACTATTGCAGATGCATTGAGCTTTGCGTTTTAGTTAGTACCTTCTCCGCCTTTCGTTCTTTCATTGGGGAGTCAAGGCAAAATTTTGTTCTCATCATGACCTTAGCTGAGCGCTCTTGTCCAAAGTGATCTCAAGGGGCCAACGTTAAATTGTATTCTATTTCATTACGTTGTTGTCTGTTGTCGAATCGTTCTTGACAAGCTGCGGATCCATCGACAAATGCAGAGACCAAAAGTCGTCAGAAGAGACGAGCAAAGCTGGCCGACAAGTTGTGGCGACAAGCTAGTGGAGCTTCATCCTCAAGAGTGGGATGTGTTCACGGAACTGAGCTTGGAGGTGCACATTCTCCCCACGGCATTGGAGGCAAACCTGGAAGGACCTGGCGAACGAGCGCGCCCGACATCCGTGCCATGTGGAAGCAGCTCCTCTTTCCAGCGCATTTTCTGGCGGCGGGTGTGCTGTTACGCCTGGAAGTCCACACCAAACGTCAATGCCTTTGCAAAGGCCCTCTGTGTCAAGGCCAGCGATCAAGCTCGCCTGACGCAATCAACTAAAAGACGTCATTAGGTGGTGGCGCCGGCCTGTCTTACGCAACGCACAGCGAGCGCCTTTAGACCACGAGCCCGTTGAAGCAATCGGCGCCTTCCAGTCTGGCGAGTCTTACGCAATGCGTGACAACATCACTTGTCCTTGGGTGCATTCCAGCGCAGCGGCTCTGGATTCAATGATCATGACTCAGCCCAGCGGCGGGTCCCCATTGGAGGGTTCTGACATCACGGCCAGAGGTGCTTCTGGTTGGACGTTCGTGAAGCAAAGGTCCACCCCGTGCCTATAAAAAAGCCACGCGGCACATCGCCGGCAGCTGATCTATGCGTCAGAGAGAAGCTGTCTTATACGTGCGAGCGAAGACATCTCATTGCTTTGAGCCCTTTCGCTGTCGGCGCCGCTGGTGTCCTTGTAAGCGGTAAATTTCACGGCGCCCTACGTAAACTCGTCAGCGGCGCGCCTTCGTAACAGTGGTTAGCAACAAAATGGCAGAAAGAAGCCGACGTATGCGTGTGAAAGAAGACATCTCGGCTATTCGTGTCCCTAAACTGTCGACCCCAGTGCCGAATTTGTAACGCCTTTATTCCTATGCTGTACATAAACATCATCGTCGTCATAAAACTCATCGTCGTCTTGTCCGTTTTTCTATCAGCTTTGCGCAGAAGCAGTCGCGAGCTGAGAAACACGCGCTACCAAACGGCTGGTGACCTTGGCGGCGAGTTTCGGAGCAGCAGCGCCTTCTGAACCGTGTTGGCATCGCACCTTCGTAAAAATCACAAGGAAGCGTATTGTAATATTGCGTAGCAGAAGAGTAGAACCACACTTGATCGATCACCATGCAAATCACCTAACGAGTGGGTGCTTTGAAGCTTACCACGCTTTACAACGGGCTCGGGCATAATTCTTCATAGTTAACTTCATCCATGCATACAAAAACAGTGAGCAGTTACGTAAGTGCTCATATTGTCACAGAAACACGCATGGAGTGCTTCACTAAAATACGACAATTTATTGCGATGTGGCCTTCTCAAAACTGTATTTGCTGGTAGTACCCTAAGAGATCGTATAGCGGCATCTACCAAAGCTGATCCACAGGCTTACGTGGTGACCACGTAGACAGAAATTCTTCGTGGCGATGAATATAATGCGCATTCTGCTTGAGCCTGGTGCTTTTTTTGTCTGATATATATGAGCAGAAGAGCCATCCAAACTAGAAAATAACTAAGCCCTTCAATACTGTTTCCGGTCTCGAAACATCGCAGTCACTGCATTGGGGAACTCCATATTGCGAAGAAAATTGCGAAGAACTCCATATTGCGCCGCTACGTTTTCAGGCTACGCTTCTCCACCCCTCCGGTTAGATTCCGTGGAGACCCTACATGCGCCGGCGTGGGCGATCAGTTTCCAGGCATACTCTGTATCTGTGATTGCCTTCTAAATGAGGGCCAGGTTCAGGTATTGTACGGTTTAAGCTGCACGTTTACTTCACGATGCCGTCCACGAGCTGCGTAGCGAGTTTCGTGTAGAACACTACATATATACTGAAAAGGAGTCGTTTTCTTCCTCATGCCATGCACGTGTTGGTGGAAAGGTCAAGTACTCAAAGTGAGCCACAACTTGGCAAGAAACGATTGATTGATATGAAGAGTTTAACATCCCGAAACCACCAGATGAATATGAGAGACGCCGTAGTGGAGGGCTCCGGAAATTTCAACCACCTGGGGTTCTTTAAAGTGCTTGATTGATATTTGGGATTTAACGTCCCAAAACTACCATATGATTATGAGAGACGCCGTAGTGAAGGGCTCCGGAAATTTCGACCACCTGGGGTTTTTTAACGTGCACCCAAATCTTAGCACGCGGGTCTAAAACATTTCCGCCTGTATCGGCAATGCAGCCGCCACAGCTGGGATTAGATCCCGCGACCTGCGGGTCAGCAGCCAAGTACCTTAGTTACTAGACCACCGTAGCGGGGCTTGAAAACCACTGACAAAACCTCAATTGCTATCATGTGCAAGGGGGTTTCCAGCGGACATAATGAGTGGTTAGCCATTAACAATATAAAGAAACTCGTAAAGTTTTTGTGTGAACGTTCCTTTAGGGCACCTCTTGACCACAACACCACCTCCGTGCGGAGTGAAAGAGAGCAATATGGGTTACATTTTGATGACAGGCATTTGCACGACTTCATTTTCTTCAAAGAAAGGTCGTGGTTAGAATCTTACTTACCGTTCTGGTTCACCAAGAGGCTATGCGGCAATGCATTCAATTACGCGTCAATCCTGGTCACCCTGCTCGTACGAAGCAAAAATTAAGAAGAGAAATACAGAACTAGGGGAACATATTGTCACGTGTTCGTACCGCGAACGAAAGGAGGAAATTCGTCGAAGAATAAATGGTTTATTTGAGCCGAACTTGTGGCGAAAAAACAAAAAGTAAGGTTACAGCGATACACAGTGGCACCGATAGCGGCGAACAGAGCGTTGGTCGAGAAAATGACAAGCAATGAAATGCGCAGGCATTTATGCACAAGCCGTGCGATTATTTTAGTGTTATCGTTAGGGGCCACGTTTGTTTCAGAATAATCTGCAATGTTAGCGAAGTGCAAGGTCACTCTAAATAGGTCGCGAAAGTCGGAACGAAAAATGGTCCAAAACTTATTGCGACAGACATCAATAATCACATGACAATTGAAGCACGACTAGGTGAGAAGGGGACAAATAATGCACGCATAAAATTGTTAGAATGTTTTTAATAGTTTTAATTTTATTTGTTACAAAAGTTAGTAGGTAATTGCATTAAAAAGCTTTAGCTTTTGGTATGTGGTTAGGCGCCTGTTTTTGTTGACTTGGTTTCAGAAATAGCGGGCCCATATAGGCCAGTATGGTAACATAGCCCAAAGTTTTTGGGGGCGTATCCAGGCAATATGTGATCGGAGCCTGCGTTTAGGTCGGCGTTTTCTTTGTTTCGACGCATTAACGGGTCAACGAGGCATGGCTCACTTTTCCGTGGTGGTTTCGGGCGTTCTTTCAGTTTATTATTCTTTATGCGCCATTTACTGGTATCACATTTCAGAGCTAAAATATCTCACAGAATGTGTATATAGCCGCTCCTGTGACTGCCGACTGCTTTCGCTGGCACACGGCGGGCGGGCCATCACCTTTGGTGATGGTGAACGTGACACGCTAAGCAACGAGACGCTGTACTCTACGGTTGCCAAAGCGATGTTGTCTCACTGCAGTGGTTTTTGATGATTGGGCAGCATCAGTTTTAGGACTATTATGCTATTGTGCTGCTGACGAGTTGTCCCACAATTGCCTCTGCAAACTTTTTTTTGCATATTTCAAATACGTCACTTGGCTAATACATCAAATACGTCACTTGGTACAACTGCCTTGCCCACAGTATTTCTTGTGTTTTGTTATGAATATCTTTACATGTACGATAATTGTTTTATAACTGATACTGTTATCAGGTGACGCAGAGCTTAATCCAGGCCCTTCCACGCGTAGCGCAAACAGTCAAATTGACCAAACTATCCAGGCGCTTCTAACAAAACTAGATGAAGGCCGGGCTCAAATTCTTTCCGAACTGAAAACAAAAAATGAACGACTAACAGCAACCAAAATATAATAATAGATCTTGCAACTGGTACCACGAAATTTGAAGAAATGTGCGCAACTATCCCGGAACTTTTTTCCAGCGTAAGATCTTTGAAAAAATCATCAGCCGTCGCAACAATACAGCTCTCAAACATGGAAGGCAGGCTGAATGATGCCCAAGACAGGTCGCGTCGGTGCAATCTTTTTTTTTATGGAATCTCCGAAAAAGAAGAAGAAACGTGGGCAGACAGTGAAGGATTGGTTGCTGATATTTGAAAGGAGCACATAAACATTAACCTTGTGCTGAACGATATCGAAAGAGCGCACAGAATCGGAAAACGTGAACTGGAATAACCACGCCCAGTAATCGTTAACTTCTCCCTGTTCTGAATAAAGGAAGCAATCTTATCTAACGGTTTCAAACTGAAAGATACACCGTACAGAGTAGGTCAGGTTTATTGTTTCACTACCCGCGCTGCCCAGGGAGAGCTTGTATGCTTCGCACGTGAGCACGGCGGCCCTTTCAAGCTTCGTTAAAAGAAGGTAGTTATCGGAGAAAAATCATACCACAATAATGCCTAGTTCACACTGAAACATCCGCCTTCTACAGCGACCGAAATTCCCCTGCCGCCGAAACGCAGCATCGTTCGCACTGGACGCGCCCCGCACCGCCGAATATGCCATCTACTACGGGGTGAACGCGGGATGAATGCGGTGTCACCCACTTGTTGTGGCGGCTCGCAAACGCTACTACGCTATCCGGTGGAGTATACTTCGACGATTCTCGTACGAAAAAAGCAAAAAAAAGACAGAACTGCTTACTTTGCTGGCAAGTGGCTGTCTTACAATGTACGAAGAGCAGAAAAACCACCGACGCCAGCAGCGTTGGTGGGTTCGTTTTGCTCTGCCAGACCGCAACAAACTCGGTCACGCCAACAGCAAGTTCGGTCACCTCTTTCACAAAATACGGAGGCGAAGTAGGCACAGAGTATGCTAAACTCCCGTTGGTTTCAACATTCAGTTACGTGCACTGTGGCATAACAAGTGAGTAGGGCTTGGCCGCCATTTTTCAAAATTCCTTGGCTAGCGCTCTTATTGGTCCGCGGTGACCGATTTGGCAGCAGACGCCGCAAAAATCGGTCCGAGAGCGATCGGTGCGGAGAGGGCCCTTTCGGCGGAACTCGCCGCCGCCGAACCAGATTCGGAGCACTTTCGGCGGCCGGAATGCTCAGCGTGAACGCGGCATAATGCAACCCAAAAAACATCAAAGAAAACTTTCCACGTGACAGCTAGCAATTTGGCATCCCAGAAAATGTTTCGCCCGTAACCTCACCCTCTCGTCATATCCAGAATCACCCCGCCAAACACGCAAATGACGTCACTTTTTCTATTCTCTACACAAACATAAGAAGTATCATGCTGAAACGCGACGAAATATGTACCATAATTGAATCATCTGATTGTGACGTCATTACGTTTACAGAAACATGGCTTCCACCTTCCATAAAAAATTCTGAAGTTCGTTCATACCTTACCAATTTCGCATTCCATCACCAGGACCGTTTATCTGGTTGAGGTGGTGGTGTGCTCATTGCTGTTAAACATACAATCAATCACTTCATTATTAGCATTACCTGTCCACTGCGAGCCCTTTGGGTAGCTTGCGAAAGTTCCCATGGGCTGATCATACTAAGCATCTGTTACTACCCCCCCCCCCCAAAAAAAAAAAAATGAGAGCCCAACTTTAACATCAACTTTAACGACATCCTCGACAAACTGCGAAAAATGTATCCCCGTGCAAAGTTTATAATTTGCGGGGACTTCAACTATCCGTCCATAAAATGGTCAAACAACTATCCCTCCATAAAATGGTCAAACAACGTTTCCCTTTGCAGCGGTAAATGCGGCGATTTTCTAGCCTGTTTAGAAAACTACCAACACAAGTAGTAACCCATGCTACCATAGAAACATTACACAGCTCTAATATATTAGACTTTATTCTAATGTCGGACCCAAGTAGCCTGCATTCTATCCATTACCTCTAAGAAATAAGTCATCACAAAATTCAAAAATTTTTTTGCCTCTTTTCGTTTGAATTTTCCAAAAAATAAACCTACACCAAAGCAGATAAAGCTCGATGGTCGTGGCAATTATGAAAAGATAAACACCGAACTTGACCAACTTTACATTTCATACGAACAGGGATTCAACAAGCGCACCTTGAAAACAACTGAAAGTTATTAGTTGAAAAACTCAATCAGCTAACTGATGCATATATAGCAAGCATAAAATTAAAAACAAAACGTCTGCCTTTTAGTTTAACAACGCAAATAAAAACTGATAAACCGGAAAAGCGCTTGTTTCGACGTGCCAAAAAAAAAAACAGAACGAACCGTCCCTATGAAAAGAATATTCTGACTCAGTGCGATGCCTCTCGATTATTATTCAAAACGCCAAACGCGATTTTCTTCGAACAACCCTACCAGACATGCTCAAAAATAAGCCTAAGAAATTCTGGCAAACAATAAACCCAAGAAATATCTTGCCGATAACCTTTTCAAGTACGAATGACAAACCGCTCAGTGACGTAGATTCGGCCAATGCCATAAACCATGCCTTTTGTTCTGTTTTCACGCGTGAACATAGCTTTTTTTTTTTGCGGACTGCGGAGAGAACCTTGAGTCTATTATAAGCCAGCCAATGTCACCTATTGAAATATCCGCCAATGGAATAAGGCACGTAATTAGAAAAATGAAGCTCTCATCTGCAAGTGGAATTGATAACATCAACAGCAAAATAATAAAGAATACACAATAGATAATTGACGCACCATTTCACCAGCTATTCTCTCAATCATTTTCACAGGGACAGGTGCTGAGGGATTGAAAACTGAGTAAAATGACTCCATTGTTCAAAAATGGCAACAAAGCATCCCCATATAACTACCAGCCCGTATAACTTAGAAATGCCCCATCTAAAATTATGGAGCGCATTTTATTTAGCTACATCATTATTCACCTCGAACAGCACAATTTCATTCACCCTTCCCAACATGGTTTTCGAAAAGGCCTGTCGTGTGAAACGCAACTTATTGCTGCCTTCATCCATGATTTGCACACAAATCTTGACCGGAACGTCCAAGCTGATGCCATATATCTTGACTTTGAAAAGCTTTTGATAAAGTTCCTCACAACCGCCTCATGACTGAACTTTCCTTGCTTAATCTTGACCCATTTGTTTTGTCCTGGAATAATTACTTTCTCACTGACAGAAAACAGTTCGTAAACATAAATGCAGCCAGGTCTCAAATCTTTCCCTTCCTCTCCGGTGTTTCCCAGAGAACAGTACTTGGCTCCCTGTTTTTCCTGATTCTCATCACCAACCTTCCTTACTGCCTTACTAACAACATAAGATTATTTGCCGACGATTGCGTTATTTACGCAACAATCGCTAGTCATGAAGATCAAATAGTTTTACAAGCAGACCTAAGAGTGGTTCAAAGTTGGTGCCACAAGTGGTAGATAAGTTTAAACATTTCTAAATGTACATCAGTGTTTTTTCATAGACGTACTAATCCGTGAGTGTACAACTACACCCTACATAACAGTTTTCTACAGTCGACTAGCTCGTATAAATACCTCGGAATACATATCTCAAGTGACCCATCATGGACCCTCTACATCAATCACGTTATTTCGATTGCTAGTAGATCTTTAGGTTATATCCAAAGAAACCCGGAAATTTGCTCGCATCCACCTAAAAATATTAAGTTTATCCACAATAAAACACACCAAGTTGGAGTATGCCACAGAAATTCGGGACCCTTACCAGCATTATCTCATCCAAAACCGAGACGCCATCTAAAGCCACGCTGCCAGATTCGCCTTTTCCGATCACTCATCGTTCACCAGTGTAACTGGCTTAAAAAAACGTGCCGCATCCATTCCTCTCAGTCAACGCCGAAAAACCGCGCGGCTCGCATTATTGCACAAATGCTATCACGCATCCTCAACCAGCATTTATGTCACCCAACGCCCCTACTTTTCTGATCGTTGTTGCTACACTATGCAAGTACATTAACCTCGTCCCAAAACTAACACATTCGCCGAATCGTTCTTCATTCGGACAGCTAAAGAATGGAACGCCCTACCAAATACCATTGTTAGCATTCAGTATAAAAAAGCCTTTAAAATTTTCTGTCAACCATCACTGAACCGTAATAATTTCCAGGTAACTTTCTAGCGTGTCTAACTGTTTTTTTCTAGAGTCATCCTATTGTATGGCATGTGTGTATATTTTGTGTACTTGGCAATGTTTTGTACCTTATAAGAGGTATCTTTTGTCACTGTGAAATGTTTTTATCCATGGTCCACAAACAAATGTACCTGTTACTCTTGTTTCTGCCGCTTTAGGTATGTCGTAAATTTTTTTGTTTTTAGGGGCAAAACAGGGAAGTTTATTGCAAACTGGTAACAACATTTCAGGTGAGTACAACTGTCTGGTGTAACAAAATCACTTCAGTGGCGTTTACAAACAAAAGAACATAGACAGGATGTAACACACAGAACTTCCAATATCCTCACAGATCACGAATCACTCAAAAAACAAAGAGAAAAGAAACGCAAAAAAGCAGTAAATTGGAACAGATTCACATATTATGTGCGACGAGACGCAATTTTTCCTCCGAGTTAAAACGGCAGTAAAGGAAGTTCAATATTCCCGTTCCGAACTCCAAAAAAAAAAAAAACGTGTATGCCACCTTGTGATAAATGCTTCTTCACCCCGAGTTTCAATCTGTTTGGTAAGGTGCCGAACCATGATCATTCTATTCTTCTGTAACGCTGGGTATGCAGCTCGTTGGGGTCGTCGCCGTGCTTCGGCCATATAGCGGTGACGCCACAAGACGAACATTGTGACGTACAGTTCGAGTTATCCAAATAAGCCCCTTCTGCGCTATTGGCTTGAAGGAATTTACACTCCGAATTGACGACGCATGACGTGCCACACGCCTTTGGCCGCTACGAATTCAAACATCGTGTGGCGGATCGTTTCTCTTTTCGTGCAGTTGGGGCAGTGGTCATTGAGAACGATGCCCCACTTTGACAGTCTCTGACGAGTGGGCAACGCGTTCCATCGCCGCAGCCAATCGAATTCTCTAACTATTTCCGGTACGTGGTTGTTCCGCCGTTTCTTCCACTAGCTAGGCCTCCATCTCTGATTTTCCCCATCAGTAATCGAGCGACTGATTAACATTTCACTAATGCGTGCGAGTGCGAGCTTTGCAAAGTATTCTTCGGGGGCGTCGCCGTCAACCGAATGCTTGAGGCCATCTGCTGCCCTATAAAAGGCATGCAGGTGTTCTGCTTGAGGTCCCCGGTACCTTTCCGACGTGAATGCGGCTCCAAGAGTTCCGTTCCAATATAGCAATAAGCTACGGCCAGGATAGTCACCGTCCTGAAACAATTTGTGAACTGTTTTAGCTGCAAGTGCCTTTGTGTATGTGGCAACATCTGGCAGACTGAGTCCTCCACAACTTTTTGGGAGCTTCACAAACTTTTGTTGAACCTTCGATGTCTTCCCATCTCATAGGAAAGCTCCAACCAACGACGCAAGGTGGCTCGAAAAAGGTTTGGGTATGAGTGCAATGTGCCCGATTTAAAAAGCATATGCGTATGCTTTGGTTTTCACCACCGTCACTTTGGCGTCAAGCGACAAATTGAAGTCAGTGGCATACGCGAATACCTGCGTGGCTTGATGTACAGCGTCCTCCCACTTTCTTTCGGCCACCTCCCCGTCTTGAAAGTATACCCCGAGTACTTTTACGGCATCCACGTATTGCATACCACCCGGCAAAGAGCCGTGGAATCTACCGAAACGAAGGGCTTTGCTTTTCTCCGCATTCAGGAAAGCACCTGATAAACAGGCATACTCTTCAAACAGCTTCAAGAAAGCGCGGTAACTGGCTTGGTTTTGCATGAACACAGAGATGTCATCCGCATAAGCGGTGACGCTAACTGACTCCAGACCTGTCAATGGAAAGCCATTAATATTAGGGCACTTTGCCAAGTTCCTAAGGAGAGGATCTATGGAAAAAAGAAAGAGCACCGTTGCGATTGGGCATCCCTGGCGAACACCTCTTGTTACTGGAAAGCTTGTTGTCTCCACGCCGTTGATGAGAAGTCGGCTGGTCATGTTGGTGTATAGAAGCTTTATACAGCGAACGTACTGCTCAGGCAAACCAAACATCCTAAGTACGCAGTATAGGTAGCCATGTTCGACCCTGTGAAAGGCCTTAGCTTGATCCAATGACACGAAAGCACCGGTACGTTTTTGGCGTTGGCATAGTACAACAAATCTCTTATCAGAGTTAGTGTTTGAAAAATAGACTTATCCGGCACTGCACACGTTTGCGCGGGTGACATTATATTGGGCAGAAAAGGTTTTAGCCTCGAGTCAAGGATCGTAGCTACAAGTTTGTAGTCCGTGTTAAGGAGGGTAATCGGCCTCCATGACCGTGGATCGTCAGGATCCATACCCTCCTTTGGCAGCAAGACTACACGGCCCTCACTGAAAGACCTCGGCTTTGGCCCATCAACAATGAACCCGTTAATCATGTCAGTAAGTGCGTCACCTGGGATGTCGAAGAAAGTTCTCTAAAACCCCGTCAGTATTCCGTCTAGACCTGGAGCCGTGGTACTGTTCATTTTCCTTAAGGCTTGCCAAACTTCATCTTTCGTCGCCTCAGCGCAGAGCATATCAGATGCCTCAGGACACAGCATGGGCAAGCCTTCGCCAAAGTCTGCGACTCTTTGATGCTGGTTGCTGTCTTTGAAGCAATGATCTGCAGAGCAGAGCTTTTTAAAGTGCGCTCTAAAGACCTCTTCCATTGATTTGATATCTGTGACGATGCTCCCACAATTTGTCCGTGTTGCACTGATAATACTGGGCTGGTGTTTCCTTATCCCTACTCGCTGTGCGCATGCTATGCGACCTAGTTCATCCGTAGGCAGGTGCAGTTCCTCTGCTCGTTTAAAAGCCCCGGACCTTGCCCTCAAGAAGAGGTCGTATTTAGAGTTTTTGGCCCCAATGTACTCTGGAACTTCGCCCGTCAGATTACCTGCGCGCTCAACGATTTGAATACGCCTCAATGTTTCATTCATTTGTGAACGTGCAGGGCGCATTTTCACGGCCTCCTGCGCATTCACACGCCATCTGGCCTTCAAGAGATTCCATGCTGTCGGCGTAATTTGCGGCGTGTCTTCCAAAGACGCATAGATATTCATGTGCATTTCAGATACAAAAACTTCATTAATTAAAATTGATGAATCCACGCGCCACAACTTGGAGCAATGCCTTCCCAGCTGGGCCTGCATGGTGAACAGCACTGGCATGTGGTCGCTGAGCTTGCGTTGCCCAGTCGCTAAAGAAATAACGTCGATTGTCTCTAAGCTTGCAACGAGTTTGTTAGGGATATAGACTCTGTCAATCCTGTTCTGAGACGTACCCTGAACGCGCGTGGCTCCAAAGGTGTTCCCGTGAAGCGTTGTCCAGGCATCGACCAGCTTCAACTCTCTACATATTTTCTGCAACTCTTTCGAATGGTATGTGCTTCGTCCTTGACTAGGGCCTCGGATATCTCGAATTGAATCAAAAACACAGTTGGAATCACTTAACAACACGCACGGTGCTGAATTTAGCAGAAATGACCTGTCAAAAAAAAGTCATTTGCAAGAGACCTATCCATGGGCGCGTAAAAGTTGGTGAATCGGATTTTCTGGTCGTTTATCCACATGTCCACCACAATAACAAAGCCTTCTGCATCGAAGAGGCAATGCGCACCCCGCCTGAACCTCGAATTGAGAAACACGACACCGGTGCCACGCGACTGCGTCTGCGTTAAGGAGAGAAGGCTTCAACCGAAAAACTAGTACGGAAGGTCAAGATGTCGTGCCGCGTTCGAAAGTTGGTCTCTTGCAGAAAAAGCACGTCGACCCCGAGCGAGCGCACAAGGTTCATTATCTCCTGTTGTTTTACAAGATCTTTGAAACCACGAACATTGAAAGTCATGAAAGATAGCCTATTCGTTTAACATAAATATAGGGGGAAGTGAACAATCGGTTTTTGTCTTTTTTTAATAGCGATGCGTAAGGGGACGGCACAGCCTCTCCTGTGTCAAGCGGCCGTGGATGAAGTCAACGTGATGATACTTGAAGGACTGGCGCTGATATTTACACACGCGCACTGAGAGAACGGACCCAGTAAGCAACACCAATAACAACAGAAATAGTACACGCAGCATGCAACGTAACTCACATGATGCAATTACTATAACAGGGCATAGCCACTACAGCATAGAGTTCACAAATTAGCACATGAAGGTTTCATCGTGAATGACAGTAACATATGGAATACTAAACAGTTTGCATGCATCAGAAACAACAATTGCGTAGTGGTTGTATGGCTGGAAAGCAAGCATTGCAACGGTACACACAACAGGAAGCGGAAAGAATGGATGTCGGCAGCACAAATAAAAAAAAACATTAAGTCATCAGCCGCATCAGGTGATAGGTCTCGGTTTGGTGAATTCACTCAGGGCTTTTTGGATGTACCGGAGGTGGTGACATCACTTCCACTGCTTGAACTACCAAGCTTGGTGCGACGCTGAGAGTTTGTGGCTATAGACAACTTGTCGGGAGAACACGTATTTTCAGGTGACAAAGATACCGATCGCGAGGCTTGCGAAAATCTGTCACTCCTTAATTTTGGTGATGGTGACCGACTCCTACGATGTCTGGATGTCTTGTCGGACGCTTCTTCTTGGGCCTGTACAGCGTGTGTACGAGGCGTGTTAGGTTTTCTTGAAGACGTGATCTTTGCTTTCGTGGACATCGTCTTCACGCTACCTTTCAGGCCCACAGGTGACCGTTAATGAAGCTCTTCACTTGCACCTGTTGCCTCGGAAGGCCGGAGCGATTTTCCCGGTTGGCTAGCGCTCGGAGATGCTTGCGACGCTTCCTCCAGCGGTGATGCGTTTGAGGATTCTTCATTTTCTGTGGCCTTGCTTTCCTCTGATAAAGACGTAGCAGACGCACTCGGCGTCTCCACAGCGTTGCTGGGCTCCTTTGACGACGTTGTGGGAAATGATAACGCTGCGGCGTCCCCAGTCAGCGCAGAAACGTCGTTGTCACTCGTTGTGCATGGCGACGCGGCATCAACGCCGCTGGCGTCTTCTGTCTTGGCGTGATAAAATTCTGCGTCGGTTGCACTGTCTTCATCCCAATAATCTGGAATATTTTGTGGCCGTGGCTTGGTTTTGCGTTGCAAAGCCTTTATGTGCCTGGAGGTTCCAATTTGGGTTGTTCTCTTCGAAGCACTCTCTCCAAGTTCTGGGAATTCTTTCAGTGACTGTGAGGTGCTCTGCACTGCGTCTGCGTATGACGTGGAACGGAAGCAATCTTTCGTCGCGTGGTCCAAATTACAGCACTCACACCTGGACACACAATCTTCAGATGTATGAACGAAGGTGCCACATCGTTGACAGATGGATGTTGTGCAAGTAGCCGCAACTTGACCTTCTCTGCTGCAGCGTGCGCATACTCTGCGCATGCCAAAATACTCCAGCATCACGCGGGGACCTTGAATTGATAGGAAGTTAGGGGCGGGCTTGGCCATCTCGATTCAGACGATGCAGGTACCAGTAAACGTTGATTGATGCCTTTTCAAGGTAACCATTCACTTTTCCGTATGGCTGAAGAGCTGAAATAACTGCGCCACCTGACACACACGGTGGGAGGCGGAACACACTGACTTGTACGCTTGGCGCCCCGACCGCTTCAACTTGTACCTTGTGACCTTGTAACTTGAATCCTTGGTTTATCATCAACTTGGTTGCTTGTGCAGCCTACCGAGTCACAACTAAGAACTTCGAAGCTCCGAGGTGTTTCAGGAACAGCACCCCTTCACTCCCCATGACGTCTTCGAGGCCATCGATTATCTCGTTGACGGACGCCGTCCCCTCCGAGATGGTGAAGTTGAAGCAGTGCTCCTTGAGCGGGAGCGCCGCAGACCTTGACGCCATTCTCACTGGTCCCGGCAGGGGCTGACGACGATGGGATCAGGCCTCAAAAAACTGGCTGGCAAAGTCGCGAGTGGACATCCGGCAGCAACGTCGCGAAACGCTGACCGCGTTGAAGACTGGAACGCCGAAGCTCCTCATAGCAGCACCCGTTCGTCCCTCGTAGTCGTAGTAGTAGTCATAGTGTGTAAACAGTCTCACATGTTGACTTCCATGGTGGTGCCGGTGAGAGATTTCTTGTGTGCGTTGTTGAACAATAAAAGATAGTGCTCAATGTACATGTCAATGACTGCTAAGGGGTAATGAAGGACAGGAGAATTCGGCTTTTAGATAATGTGCACGCTGCGAATTTTTTATTGTTCAACAACGCACAAAAGACAAGAAAGGGTTGCTACGTTATATTCGCTGGGCGTAACCTCCTAGGTTTTAGAAATATTTAGCGAGCGTTTGGCTGCAGTGCCATGAATACAGTGAACTAGGGTATACTATGAAGTCGAGGTGGTTAAAGGTGGGAAGTAGACACGAAGCGCAAGCCGTAAGAAAGTGTGCGTGTGCCTCCTCTCGTTCATTCCTTGCTATGTCCGCTGGATGGCGCTGCTTCTATTTGAGAAATATATGATGAGAAGGTACGAGATTATGGTACTTGGAGTGTTGAATAGGTGGACGAACGGACACACAGACAAATGGATGGATGGACGCACTGATAGCTGCAAGGACGGATGGACGCATGGACGGACGCAGAAGCGGATGCATGGCCGAAAGCAGGGACGAACGCACAGATGAACGTGTGGACGCACGAACAGACGCACGCACGGACGGGCGGATAGACGCACGGGCGGCCACACGGACGCACGCATAGATGGATGAAAGCAAGAATGAATGGACGGATGGATGCTTCGCCCCACTATCCATCATTCACTCCGTGAATATGCTGCCTTTTATGTTGCACATCCAACTTTGCCTTCACCCATGTCTTGTATTGTGTCAAAGCATTGAATAGGAAACTTGGGATAGGCAAAAGTCGGATGTATGCACTAAGGGACAAAAAAGGCAAAATAATTACCAATATCGATAGGATAGTTAAAATAGTGGAGGAAGTTTTACAGAGATCGGTACAGTAGCCGAGACAACACAACCTTAATACTATAAGAACTAGCAGTAACCAAGATTACACCCCACTAGTAATGATAGAAGAAGTCAGAAAAGCTTTGGAGAGCATGCAAAGGGGCGGGGGGGGGGGGTAAACAACACGAGGGAAAGGGAGGGAGGTTAACCAGGCACGTGCCCGGTTTGCTACCCTACGCTGGGGGAATAGGAAAGGGACATAAAGATGAGAGAGAGAGGAAAGAGAAGAGAAAGAGAGAGAGAGAGAAAAGGAGGATTGTCAGTCAATCGGCTGGCGCGTATGCAGCGGTGGCACTACACAAAAGTTAAAGGTGGTCACAGAGGCCTGTAGTCCTTAAAAAGCACAAGACAGCTTTGACTGCTTTTTGAGCCGACGAAAGGCGATGACGGTGTTCCAGTAGCATCTGAACAGAGAGTGGCCGATCGTCCAATTGTCGCATTGCATCCGAAAGCTTCTGTCTTTCAGAAGCAAATCGAGGGCAATGGCATATCAGATGGTCGATGTCTTCTTTGGTGCAGCAGACGTCGCATTCCGCATTGTCGGTCAATCCGATGAGGGTTCTATATGCTTTTGTGAAGGCAACCCCCAAACATAGGCGACAAAAAAGTGAAGCTTCACGTCGACGAAGTCCGGATGGAGGTCGAAGTTCGAGTCGAGGGTTTATTTGGTATAGTCTCGTATGCCTTATGCTTGGGGTGTTCCACTCCTGCAGACTCAATGCAAAGGGGCAAAGCTGCTGGTGAGGATCAGGTAACATCAGATCTGCTCAAAGATGGAGGACAGATTGTGTTAGAAAAACTAGCCACCCTGTTTACGAGGTGTCTCCTGACGAGAAGAGTACCAGAGTCTTGGAAGAACGCTACCATCATCTTAATACATAAGAAAGGAGATGACAAGGACTTGAAGAATTACAGGCCGATCAGCTTGCTCTTTGTAGTATACTAGCTATGTACAAAGTTAATTGCTAACAGAGTAAAGAAAATATTAGAATTCAATCAACCAAAGGAACAAGCAGGATTTCGAACAGGCTACTCAACAATTGACCACATTCATACTATCAATCAGGTAATAGAGAAATGCTCAGAGTATAACCAACCACTATACATAGCCTTCATAGATTACGAGAAGGCGTTTGATTCAGTAGAAATATCATCCGTCATGCAAACACTGCGGAATCAGGGCGTAGTTGAAGTATATATCAACATTCTGGAAAAAATATACAGGGATCAACTGCTACCATAGTGCTTCATAAAGAAAGCAACAGAATACCAATCAAGAAGGGTGTAAGGCAGGGGGACACAATTTCTCCAATGCTATTTACCGCGTGCTTACAGGAGGTTTTCAGAAGTCTAGAATGGGAACAGTTAGGGATAAGAGTCAATGGAGAATACCTTAGTAACCTGCGCTTCGCCGATAACATTGCATTGCTGAGTAACTCGGGGGACGAATTGCAACTCATGATTACGGAGTTAGACAAGGAGAGCAGAAAGGTGGGTCTTAAAATTAATCTGCAGAAAACGAAAGTAATGTACAAGAACCTCGGCAAGGAGCAGCGCTTCGAGATAGGTAATAGTGCACTTGAAGTTGTAAAAGACTATGTCTACTTAGGGCAGGTGATAACCCCAGAGCCGAACCACGAGATTGAAGGAACTAGAAGAATAAGAATGGGGTGGAGCACATTTGGCAAGTACTCTCAAATTATGACAGGTAGATTGCCACTATCCCTCAAGAAGAAGGTATATAACAGCTGTATCTTGCCGGTACTTAGCTACGGAGCAGAAACCTTGAGACTTACAAAGAGGGTTCAGCTTAAATTGAGGACGAAGCAGCGAGCAGTGGAAAGAAAAATGGTAGGTGTAACCTAATAGACAAGAAGAGAGCAGAGTGGATTAGGGAACAAACGGGGGTTAAGGATATCATAGCTGAAATCAAGAAGAAGAAATGGACATGGGCAGGGCATGTAGCGCGTAGACAGGATAACCGCTGGTCATTAAGGGTAACTGACTGGATTCCCAGAGAAGGGAAGCGGGTTAGGGGGAGACAGAAGGTTAGGTGGGCAGATGAGATTAGGAAGTTTGCGGGTATAAATTGGCAGCAGCAAGCACAGGACCGGGTTAACTGGCAGAACATGGGAGAGGCCTTTGTCCTGCAGTGGACGTAGTCAGGCTGATGATGATGATGATGATGTCTTGTATGCCCACTCCTCATTTAATGTGCCTTCTGTCAGGGACCCTTGAGAAAAATAAATAAAAAATAAAAAACACAACTGTGCTGCCTCAATCTTTGCTATTTTTGTTCCTTTTCTCTCCCGCGTGAAATTAGCAAGACGTAAGATGCAATACGTTCGCGTAAAAAAAGAAGGCACCTAGCAGGTCAGCTATCGAAAAAAAATCAAGTTCGCGCCTGCTGGACACAAGCATGATGTTGCTACCGCTTCCGGTTGGGCGTCATATTTTAAATTTTATATTTTCATGCTGTTAGCTTTTCCCTCTCCACGTAAACGGCAACGGTGGCAACGAGCAGCCGAGTACTGGATCTATGGGCTTCTAAGTGAGTCACGCTACCAGTTTACATATACCTTGGTAAAGTGGGCCTAATGTCAACAAAATAATCAACCACAGTCCCGCAGTTTTTCAAACACTGCAAGCGCGGTTTGCGCTTACATTGACTTACAGTGTAACGGTATCATAAAAAAAAAACTTGAAGTAAGCAAGGTGACATTGCCCTCTTCAAAGAAGGCATCGTCCAGATGCTTTAACAGAAGATGAATGTATAAAAATAGTGCACGAACGCGCTAGCATTAAGTTACGATACAGCAACAACAACATAATACACTGTTTCAGTTCGTTAACGGACATGAAAAGGCTTGAAGTGTATGACATGGACGACTTCAGGTAGCGATCGGCGTCGTGGAGAGTTCGTGATGCCGTCAAGAACAACCTCGTATTTCAGTGGGCCGAGACGTCGAGCTACCCTGTATAATCCGAAGCACCACGGCAAAAGTTTTCCACTGAGTCCACGTCAGCGTATCGGCTTCCATACTCAAACACGTTCACCGGGCTGGTGTTTCGCGAAGCATCATAGAAGATTGTAACGGCGGCTGTTGGTTCTTGATTACACAGGCGGGCGAGTTGTCGAACTTCTTCATTGCGTTGAAGGTACTCACTCACATCAAGGTTTTCTTTGTGTGTGACGCTTTTATGCCGGTGTAATAATGACAGACATAAAACATTCACATAAATTTCAACAGTAATATGAACAGTCACTCTTTACAATATTTACTTCTGTTAAAGGCTGGGATAACAGTTTTTTATGTCCCGCGGTTCTCCTTTTATGAGTCTCATGTATTCTAAATAAACGTTCTTGCAAAACTCGCTTCCAGTGCGAAATCCAAACATAACAGGCTGATTGAGGTATTGATTTCCTTATATCTTTGGGCAGGAGCACAAGTTCCTCCCTCCTTGAACATAAAGATCTTAAAAAAAAGAAAATGTTTCCTTCGTGTAAATATCACACGTTGTAAGCCTGCTTGTAGACACTAGCTAGATAGACTAGATAGGTTGCCTCTGGAACTTGAAGAAGAACCATTCTACTTATGCATGTCAAAGTCAATCACTGATTGTAAGAAAAATTACACTGCAAACACGTCATAAGGGCAAATACTTTTACTGAATAAAGGAAGTCTTATGATGACTGTTTAGGAGATTTCTAGCAGGTGAGCTCTATGAAGCTTCATTGAAAGCTATGAATACACGATAGTGAGCCCGTTCAATATATTTATATAACATTCAAAACAGGCCTATATTTTGGCCACATTATTTCTTCATTAAGGCTTACCTTGTAGGCCTTCGCGTGCTGTGTTGCAACAAAGTAATATGAACGTGTTGGTGAAAGCGCCTTGCGGAAAACAGCTGGCCAAGACCGAACATGTTTTCATTTAGCAAACAACAGAATTTTTTTCTCATTGAAACTGTAAGAAATAGGGTGAGTATTATCCCGCAATATACAAAAACTGCTTGGTTACATCGACAATTTTGTCATGGGCACTGGTGCACATTGACAAAGAAGCATATCAACTTATCGTGTTCTGTAAAGACCATCGGGCAATGAAAAAATGACGAATAAAATGCGTTCTTGTCCAAGGCTAAAGCATCTCATTCCTTTACGGTGTGCGACATCTGAAGTGTATTATTTTACAATAATATTACCACGTGCATTGTTGCATCTATAGCTGCGCCCTAGCGACGGCAATTAAAATCACAAATTTCCTCAAGAGGCGCGGCACAACTGAGTGAAGAAGACAACCATCTTGGTGGTCCTCTTTTTAGAGCTCTTGTACGAGTCAATTAGAAGCTTTCCAAAATATTTTGATACTAAACTAACAGGAAGCGGGGTGTATCCTGGATCACATGAAACCAATCTCTTCATTTAATAATTTATTTATTTATTTATTTATTTTATTTATCGATACTGCAGGCCAATATTGCTAAGTTTTATTCCAACCCATCGGGATATTCAAAGTTTTGTATATGCAGACGATATTGCTTTCACTGCAACGAATAGTGATCTGCACTTATTGTTCAGGCATTACAGAATTACATAAACATGCTGGTAGCACGGCTTGAAAATAATAATTGTCATCGAACGTAAAAAAGTGCGCTTCGTTCGTTCTCTTTCAAAGATTCTGTCAACATTTCTGTTATGTATCTTAACGAGCTCATTCCCTAGGTCAATTCCCTTAAATACGTAGGCATCGTATATAATAGAACGTTAAATTAGACAAGCCACAAAGGCGAAGTTGACTGTAAAGCGACACGTGCGTTGGGGTGTTTACGAAAATTATTAAACAGAAAAACAGAAGTGCGAAGAAATACACAGATAATGATTTGCACGATGTATGTGCGGTCTAAAATGGAATTGAGGTGCGTATTGTTTTCTGGAAGCGTGGCATATAAAATGAGACAGTTAATATGATTAGAAAGAAAAGTTTTTCGCTTGTGTCTTTGACCCCACAAGTTTGTAGCGAATAATTTTTTGGATGTAGAAGTGCATCTTCGACCTTTGTTATCTCGGTTTAAAATACTTACAGTTCAAAATTTCTTTACAATATGCGATTCGCCTCTGACGCAAGCTTCTTACGTGTTTATTCAAGAACCAAGTGTATTCTTCGGAACACAATGGCGAAGACTACACTCCCCTCAGATTATGTTTGCTCGAGTGCCGCTAGTGCCTCTGAATGTAAATATCTAACAGATTACTTCAACAAGCATTCTTTATTCGAAACTTCACATGGAATTTCATTATATTTTTTCTTCTTATCTAAAACAAACGCCCCTTCGATACTTAAACGATGAGTTATGAGTACCATAATGAGTAATGAGTGTGCGTACCCCTTCATGTCCAAGGCTCAAAAGCTAACCTATCTTACGGGGGGCGTCAGAGAGCCGCTGTTTGTAGGTCTTGCTCGAAATCCGCCAAGAACAGCCAACAAGTTCATCAGAGAAAGCACCGCAACAGAGCGTGCGCTGCAGTAGCGGTACCGTCAGTTTGATTGCCCCGCTATCAATGCAGCTGCAAGCGCCGCCGCACTTGCCGCAAACGATGAGTTCTCTCTATGCCACCTGCTTTGACAGATCGGGCGTGAGGACATTGCGAAAAAGAACGCAAGGTGCAGATTTCCGTCACAGACGCCCTCGCATCAGGTGTCCACAGTTGCCTCCGTAGATGAAGTCGTTCGCCACAAACTTCGACAGGTGTCGAAGTCCGTACTTTTCTCGAGTAATAATCTGCTCCGCCGTACTAGCCGAACTCGTAAGCCTACGCAGACGGTGCTTGGCATCCATTGGCTCAAGAAGTATCCAACCAACCGAACAGACACAGCTATGCACGCGGCAATAAATTGAGATGGAGAAAACAAGGAGCACATTGCCTTCACAGGTGCCCCCCGTTATGCCACAGACATTTTCCTCGTTCGGGAGCACGTCTCACGAGATCGAGCGCTGTTCCGACGAACTTTCTCCCCCCTATCAGCCCCGCCTTCCGTGCAAGAGAACCTTCCAGTTCCGGGGATAATGTCGCTTTCTCCGCCGAACCACCTTACAGTTCCGGGTATGGCTACGTCTCATCAGCCTAGCCACGGCGCCGTTCCAGGGAACTGGTCTCTCAGAAAAGACCAAAACGTTAATTAAGGCCGTGCCGGCCCCATGTTTAGAGGATTTGCCCCAGCCGACGTTGTCGTGCTGGCCGGCTCTGTAAAAAAACAACCTGCTACAGTAAACGCTGGTTCTTGTTGCTGTTTTCAAAACGAATTAACTCCCTTCTTCGCCTTCAGGCAAAGGCTTCAGCGAAGTCCGCTCTACGGTTCGTCGCTCTTCGCCACCGCTACCCTAGCGACACAGCAAATTCCTAACAGTGGCTGGCAGCTGCGGGATACGCTACCACTGTCCTCAACGTTTTGCTGCTCTGGGACCCGCTACACCGATCTCAACGGCTGAAAAGTTGGATTGGATCCCTTGAAGCTCGAGCACGACCGACCTGATATTAGCGTTTGGATACGCTGGGATACGCTACCGCTGTTTTAATCGTTCGGCAAGCTGGGACAAGCTACCCTGGATCTCAACATTGGCAAGTTGGACCGGATCCCTGCAGGCCTGACGACACCCACGGCACTGTTCGAAGGCAGCCACGAGTTGGGCCATCGTTGGCTACTTAGGTTGGGTTAGTGCCCAACGTTTACTGTTCATTTCGCCAGACCTCTCTAGCACAGGCAGATGTTAGGAGAGCGTTTTGCGTTTTGTTGGTTGTAATTTATTATTCACGTGATCTAAACCTTGAGATTAGTTTTAGAGTGTGGGGAATATCAGCAGTAGAGCATCACGAAGGACGAGATCGTGATGGAGCAGTACCTTGTACAGGACCTCCTTGAAATTTGTGGAGCCATGGGGATTTCCGCCGGGTCCGCTAAAACAAGGGAAGCGATTCTCGAGGTGATGCGGGCAGAAAATGTGACGGCCGAGGAAGCTGACGAGTTTTGGGAGCTCATTTGTGAGCAAAAGCAGAAGGCAAAGCAAAGCCTAGAAGAGCTCGAAGCTCAAAGGCATGAACAATGGAAGGCTGAAGACAGCAGAAAAAAGGAAAGAGCTTGATCATAAAATTGAAGCGAATAATTGACAGCGAGCACAATACCAACTTGAACTCTTCAGAATGGACGAGAACATCGTGTCTTTTTTGGTTAGTTTTGAAGAGGTCTGTGACGATGTTCGTGTTGGGCGAGACTTACGGTCGGGAAAGCTTGCCACGTTGCTTCCATGCAAAGTCGCAAGCGTTTCGGAGCGCTTATCCGCCGAGGAAGCGCAAGACTTTGAGAAGGTTAAATACGCTTTGTTCCACTACTTTGCTGCTATGAGTACCGCCGACTGCGAAAGTCGAGCATACAAGTACAGCTCTGAAGCGCGCAGCAAAGTGCTAGAAATTGAGGCCCATCGCAAAGCGCAGGACGTCAACGTTTGTCAGAAAGAGCGATATGAGGCGCAGCGTAAGGCGACGAAGGTGGAAGCTCGTGAAAATGAGGCTCACTGAAGAGCGCTAGAAGTAGAAGCGCGTCGAGAAGCGCGTAATCATAAGCAGAGACGGAAAGTGCAAGAGGCTCAGTCCCGTCGCTATGTGCAAGCCGATGAAGGGCGTGAGAGAGAGCCGGACACTGAGGAGCCTTACGAGAAGTTAGGGGCGGAGGCCCATCGAAAACCTCAGGATGCGCGACTCCAAGTGCTACAGAATAAAGCTCGTGAAAGAGGGCAAAAAGCCGACTTTGAAGGCCAGAGAAAAAGGGCTATTCACGACAGCGATAGACCCCCACCGATTGAAAGCTCTGTAAGCGTGCTGGTTAGCTTCAAAGTCATCGGGACTCCTATACTGTCACAGGCAGAGACCGCTAGCAACGGACCCAAGGGTACGCTAGCTAGCAAATCGGGAGCTTCAAATCCACACAAAGAAGGCAGCACACTTGTGATAAGTGTGTCGAGACTGCGAGTATTGTGAGAAGTTCGAACAGAAAGAGGCGTCGGTGTAAGCGTTAAGCGGTAAAGAAGACTGGCGCCAAGCGCGCTAAAGCCGCCGTTAAGTGCTGTGACGTCATTAGTCGAGACGCCAGGTTCAGGGATAGGCGTAGGATCGCGAAAAGGTCCTCTATGAAATATTTGAAGTGCCGATTGTAGTGGTGTTCGAGATTGAACGGGAAGCTTGTTGAGAAAAACCGACTTTCAGGAAAATTCGGACGCCGAGATGTTCGCCTGGTCTCCTCTTTTTCACTGTCGCGTAGAGGCAACCACGAAGGATAGCATAGCTTACGCCTGAGCCGTAACACTGGCTGTTATTTCCCACCGTGGCGAAATGGTCACGGGTCGAAAGGGTGGGGTAAATATGCAGGGCAGATGCCCCCTTGTTCGGGTTAAGCGGCTGTACGTCAAAAGTTGCTGCTACCGAGTTCGGCAAACAGCTTTGTTCGTTGTGCCTTTGTGCAAGACCGGATCCCTCGAAAGCTATAGAGTGCGCCACTCCCCAGAGTTCGTCTTGCCATTACTAAGAATGAATATTGTAATCAGCTTTGAAAAATATTTTTCTAGTTTTGTCGTCAGCCGTTGAGCAAGGAATGCGTCTGAATTTTGGCAAGTTTAACATTCCTTCTCATCGAAGAAGCTGACATTGATTGATATGTTAGTTTGATCAATTTTGTTTTCATAATATTCCGAAAGGTAACAGTCAGTGTGTTTTATTTTAACAGAAAAGGCATAGTAAATGCGCCTGTTTAAGATACCTTCTGTGTTTAGCATTCTGTGTTATTATGCATGTCAGTGTAGATTAAATTTAACTTTGTTTTGTATGACGCACGTGAGTTTGATTTTCATCCTTACTTTCATACTTTTCAAGCATGTTTTCTCTTGTTTTGGTTATAATTGGCTGAGCCCATTGAAGTGAGAGCTTGTAGGAGGACGAACTTTGTCAAGTTTGACAATCTTATGCTTGCAGGCGACGCAAATGTGCATGATTCGGAAGTTCTTGGTATTCTAAATTGTAGATTCGGGGCCAAATTCAGTTAACCTCAGCCGCTTCGATTGTCCCCAATCTGCCCGGGTCACAATCGAGAATCCCTCACGAAAACAAAAATTCTGTTTGGTTTAGCAGTGTCATGCACTGTAAAGGAGTGTCGGCATTGTGTATTCCTCCCGAGATTCGTTGCTCGTGATGCTATTTGTTAGCCCAGCGTAATCTCGAGAAAACATTTGGTTTCTGCTGGTCTGGCGACTTGATCAGCATTTGGAGGGTGCTTGTTTTGGCCAGAGTGGTACGGCTTTGTGTTTGACTGTGTCGTTTCAGTGAACCTCTGCAGGCCAATGAAAGTCTCAACGGGCGGAAAGAGCGAAATGGCTACCGGTGGCCAACCAGCATCCCTCCTTCCGAGCCGCGCTGACGGCTCAAAACTCCGGATGCATTGTCTGGCGGCGAGGGTGCTGTTATGCCACGGACATTTTCCTCGTTCGAGAGCACGTTTCATGAGATCGAGCGCTGTTCCGACGAACTGTCTCCCTCCGCCCAGCGCCGCCTTCCGTGCAGGAGAACCATGCAGTTCCGGGGATAACGTCGCTTCCTCCGCCGAATCACCTTGCAGTTCCGGGTATGGCTGCGTCTCCTCAGCCTAGCCACTGTGTCGTTCCAGGGAACTGGTTTCGCAGCAAAGACCAAAACGTTAATTAAGGCCGTGCCGGCCCCATGTTTAGAGGATTTGCCCCAGCCGACATTGTCGTGTTGGCCGGCTCTGTAAAAAAAACAACCTGCTACAGTAAACGCTCCATCTTGTTGCTGTTTTCAAAACGGATTGCCTCCCTGCTTCGCCTTCGGGCAAAGTCTTCAGCGAAGTCCACTCAACGGCTCGCCGCTCTTCGCCACCGCTACCCTTGCGACACAGCAAATTCCTAACACCCCGCAGCAGGAGTTCACGGTTGCCTCCGTCGATGAAGTCGTACGCCACAAACTTCGACAGGCGTCAAAGTCCCTACTTTTCTCGAGTAATAATCTGCTCCTCCGTACCAGCTGAACTCGTAAGCCTACGCAGACGTTGCTTGGCATCCATTGGCTCAAGAAGTATCCAACCAACCGAACGGACACAGCTATGCACGCGGCAATAAATGGTAAGGAGAACGCAAGGAGCAGATTGCCTTCACAGGTGCCCCCGAAGCAGGAGTTCACGGTTGCTTCCGTCGCAGAAGTCGTTCGCCACCAACTTCGATAAGCACTTGCCTCTCCTGAACAATACTCTCCTCCATCGTACTACTCAAACCCGTATACCTGTGCAGACGTTGTGCGTCGTCCATTTGCGCTCGAAGTGTCCCACCAGCCGAACTAACACAGCTATGCACATGGGATTGTCAGCTTAGTAATAAGCTGTGCGGAGATCCTTCTCACCAACTTCACGAATGAGCGCCGGCACATCGGTAAAGGCACTGCTGTGGCATACTACTCTAGCGACTGCCTTGCAATGCAAAGGGAAGCAACGGCTTATTCAACACCGCATCCACCACCAGTCAACATCGGTTTGAGTTTAACACCGGCTCAAAGTTTCCAGAAGAATTACTAGTTGGCCAAGTTGGTACTGATTCATAGTGTACTAAGAAAAAAAAACGGACGGAAACGTGAAGTGGAGGAAAAATACAGAAAAGCACACACTATCAACTGAAGCTTTATCGCAAGACCGGGTTAGACCCTTCGTGCCTTTTCTCCCCCTTCTTCGTCCTCCCTTGCTTTTTATTCTTTTCTTTGTATACTGCCTCGGCCTTGCAATAAAACTTGAGTTAATAGTTTGCGCTTAATTGTCTGTCCTTTTTCTCTACTTCGCGTTTCTGTCCGTTTTTGCGCAGTACATTATGAAAGATTCCGTATTATGGAACTGGTTGTTGAATGTTGTGTCAAAGACGACTTGGGACACTAAGGTTAGGATCAGATCAGAACAAGGAATGTTAACGGGTGGGCTTCGCCATGGGGATGGTGGCTCGTGCTTTTCTGTACACTGTTCTACCAGTTCAAGGACTGCTTCTCCTCGACGTCTTAAATGGCTCAATCACCTCTGACCAAGAATTGTACCATCATGTATGAAACAGCAAGATCGATCTAACAGAACCCATATCGCCTCGCTCAGTAAGAATGTGAGGTAATCTAGTAGCAAGATCAGAAGATGCTAGAGAATGTTGTAAACCAACGACCAAAAGGTTCTAGGTTATCACAAGTGGTAATCGGGAAAAATGAAGACGGCAGCTTGCGTTTCTGCATCGATTATCGTAAGCTGAATGAGAGGCAGCGTATTTACTACACTAGAACTGAATTTGTGTCGTGCTGTTTATGCTGCCTGTGTGCTCTTTGTTGCAGTGAATCGCCAGTCAGACACGTTTTCTAGACAATCTAACTACGCTGCTACACTTAACATTTGCGTGGTTGCCTATGAACAGCATAGTAACCTTTCTAGGGGACTTCGTGGGAGCATGCATGTGCCAATTGTGCGTTCACTCAGAGACTGAACACTTCATTAGAGAGGCCTTGGTAAGCCTCCCAGCTTTCACACAAGCATCCACCTTCTCTCAAGCGAGAAAGTAACAATAATGAATATTATTTTAGCAAAGTTACATTATTGTGCTCCACAATAAAATTTTGAAGTAAAAGCTAAAGTAATTGATTACCATTCAAATTCGTGCTTTTGTTGTACTGATGGCGAGAAAAAAATATCGCTGAATAAATGGGAACAAAAGGAGACACATAACATAGGAAGTTAGAGCCTGTGTTGTGTATCTGTTTCTTGTAGCCCTGTTCATGCAGTGACATTTTTCTCGTAATTGATTACATTTCGGTAGTTCAGCAACTGTTTTAAGGCTGTCAATTACCACGGTGTTCAATTATCTTTAATAGCAAGTAAATATAATTTCAATCCGCTCCATCCTTTATGTAACACGTACAAGTCTCATATAAATCAGACTTCGCTTGAAGTGCCGTGCACTACTTTAGATTGCCGACGAGTAGGCATTTCCTGTCACGCCAAACGTACATCACAGTGCTTTTCGTGATGTTTGCTGTACGTGCTCACCGGTTTTACGTGAAACGAGGACGAACGTGCTTCTGACATACATTGCGCGGTGGTTTCGTGCAAGGCGTTGGATACTATCATCACCCAGCTGACGTGCAAGCATCTATTCAGTTGTGTAAAAACATACGATGGTTCTTTAGCCATTATAGTTGTAGTTTCGATGCAGGCATCGAAACAAAACAAATTGAGAAATATATGGAGCAAGACTTCTACGTCCCTCAAACATTCCTCAGACGCAGCAAATGCGCTGCGCGGATGTTGTATATTGCACGACCAGTTCTTTTCTTTTTTTATATGTTGTTTTGTAATCTCGATAGCTGCGCCCTGCTTTTCCCGTGATTTATGACATCACCGTCCGCTTTCCGCCAACATATAAGCAATCCGTATATGTGAGAGCTGCTCATGAAACTTCAGCTAAAACGACTGCCTCTTTCTTATCGCAAAGGAAGAGTTCATCCTGACTCATGGGCCGCACTTTCTGCCGTTTTTGTGCCCTCCGTGAGTAAATCTTCCTCAATCTTATTTTGATTGCACAATAAATAGGTTTTTAAAATGTTTCCGTTAAGACGAAATCTTAAAGAATGTTTCGTTTGACAATCCATATTCCTTTTTTCTACAGAGCACTTTATCGTATATGTCGTGGCCCCATTCACCCATCACATACCAATCTAACACCTGAATGCACAAAAAAATAAATTAGTCACATTATTAATAAGAACTAACAGATAATAATACCTTCCTGACACAAAACTCCAGGTGTCGTGTCATAAGAATAGCCAGACTAACCTCTCTGGCTATTCAACAAAATTTTCAATGAAGAATTGTTGTCCTCTCTGATTAGAAATACTAGGAAACGTCGCTTTCAAAATTGTTAATTTGTTTTTTTTCTTTTTTAAATCAGTTCTTCTGGCAAGTATGATAAAGACTGACGATGCAGCAGGGGAAAACTTTTCGACTGGTGTATTTCATTCCACAGGTGTTGGAAGACACGAGGTATGAAATAATTTCGCAGTTCAATATTTTTGCGCGGTTCTTATTGAGGAATCTTCTAGTGTTATGAACTCAACGGTCTATTGTATTGGTAGGTTTAATAAAACTACCATTGCAGTAAGTTACCTTTTTCAGAGTATGCGAGAACAAGCTATAAGGTATCAACCACAAAATTTCTGAAATCCCCAACAGGCTATGATTAAAAATGCAGCCAGGACGTTAAATTTTGCACCTATTCACAAATATAACGCAGCAGCTTTCCTGTGCCATCATTAACAGTATCCCTGTCATTGTTAGCAAAAAAAGAACTAAATTAGTTGTAGATTGATTATGTGATTGAAAAACAGTGAATGCTTAACTTTCCCCACGTTCACCCTGAGTTATCTTCCTATAATATCGAGTTAGAGACTATTATGTTGAAATTATCGAAGGTTCAGCAAACAGGGAGCACGGGGGGGGGGGACTCACAGGTGAAGCAAAGAGGAGGCACACAGCACTGTACGCGCTGATTTGTGACAAAACAAAATGTTCAGCAGTGAACTATGATGCTGTCTTTGCGCACTTCGAGATGGAGGGCATGGGCCCCTGGTTCACCTCTGAGGTTCCAAGGGGCATGGGCCCCTGGTTTACCTTTGAGGTTACAAGTAAGCAGAAGCTGAAAATTCTTGACCCTTTTCTATTCTTTGGAGACAATCAGCTTTGTTGGCATTATAATTCCCTATCCGCGAAACCTGCTCAAGTTTACTAATCCGGTCATTCCAAGCTTATAATAAGAAGAATTGTACTGTCATTCCTTCATTCAGTGCTGACTAAAAGCTGCATTCATGTGGTACAATGTGGTTTCTTAGCACAGCTATAACGGCTATTGGGTGCTTGGTACCCACCGTATTTAATTGCATCGGCCCGTGTGCTCAGATTTCGGTGCACGCTAAAGAACCCCAGGTGGTCGAAATTTCCGGAGTCCTCCACTACGGCGTCTGTTATAATCATACGGTGATTTTGGGACGTTAAACCCTGCATATCAATCAATCGATTAAATGCATTGGTGTGTTTGAGGCTTCTGCGGATAGTAAAAAACACTGAATAACGTATGTGTGTTTTTTGCAGAATGCCATGAAGTAAACAAATGCGTGGTCGCCATCCCTTGCCTTCATAAATTGGCGAATGGACTAAAAATTGTGGAGAGAAGATTTGGTGTCCGCGTTGTTTTCTCTGCACTCAATAAATTAGGCCGATAATGTGCCATGGTTCAGAGAAGGGCGCAGGGCACGCCTAAAGGCAGAGGATGTCTTTAGAAAACTCGAAACAGTTTGTAAAGTGTATTTTAGAAGTGTTGTATAGCTTATAGCTATCTTGTGGCTGGATGTACATCGGCCAAGCTGGCCGATGTTTGAATGTACGCGCCTCAGGGAACAGTTCAGTTCTCTGAAATGTACCCCAATTTTCATTGTAGCTTCGCATTACGATTCCTGCAATGGCAACCGTTATTTGAACAAAGAAGTAGTTTTTTTTCGGCATCCACGTCAAACTACGCGTGAAATTTCTCAAATGTATCACATTTCCAGCAATAAGGATCAATGTGTCAGCCATCCTTCATTACCATTACTTTACTGTGAATGTTACTCTAAAATAATTCATAGACAAGTACATCGAATTAACGCCATGTATGGTGCTTGCACTGTTGTCTTAGTCTTCTTGACATGCACATTCTCATGTATTTACGCGACAGCGTGAGAGAGCCCGTTTCGCAGAAAATCCGCCATTGGCGTTGGCACCGTTGGTTGTGAGTGAAAAATGGTCCATGAGTGAAGAAACAAGAAAGAAGCAAATAAGACAAACAATGAAATTTCGGTCCCTTTGAGGATCGAACCAGGGCCATTCGCGTAGCAAGCAGTGGTCCTACCACAAAGCCACGATGTTACTTGCAGCTGCGTCGGAAAAAAAAAACACTGCATAATTGCCATATAGTAGAAGGAGTATCCTTAACTCAACTTCTTCGACAGGTTTCACGACAAAAACGAGCCCATTCGACGATTTGTAGGAGCGTTTGGGAGGCATCCAACTACGTCGAAAAAGGCCGGAATAGGGCAGCCATCGCCGCTAAATACACAGAGCAACTTCCAAACAGCTCTAAAAATGGACAACTAGGTTGATCTAGCGGAAAAGATATAATGCCTTTCCAGAAGCATTGATCAAGCATACAGCCCCGCCGTGGTGGTCTAGTGGCTAAGGTACTCGGCTGCTGACCCGCAGGTCGCGGGTTCAAATCCCGGCTGCGGCGGCTGCATTTCCGATGGAGGCGGAAATGTTGTAGGCCCGTGTAGTCCGATTTGGGTGCACGTTAAAGAACCCCAGGTGGTCGAAATTTCCAGAGCCCTCCACTATGGCGTCTCTCATAACTATATGGTGGTTTCGGGATGTTAAACCCCACATATCAATCATTCAGTTGATCAAGCATACAAAAAACGCTAGATAAAGTGCTGCTATCTGTGAGGCATTCTGAGACTCTTTCTGCCGCCCAGATGGTGCACGCGTGGTGTGTATCTTGGGGACCATGCAACCCTTCCTTTATATCAGAAACCTGTATGTACCATCCGAGCGCGCGCGTGTGTGTCCATGTGCCATCTGTGATACAGTTTAAAAAACGGGTCTCGATTACAGCAAAGCGTCATTCTAGCAGAGGGAAGTGGCCATACTGCACAGTCACTCATTACTATAGATACGTAATTTGTGTGCGCGTGGGCGTGTGCGTGTGTGTGTGTAACAAAACATATTTATAAGTATGCGCTTAATGGTTGGAGGGCACACTAGGGGCCGGATTTTGCTGTCGCGCGCAACTCTTAAAGGCGAAGCTTAAGGGTCTCCCAATTTTTATGTGTCTTTCAAACGTGAGAATAAACCAGTTATCAGTGAGCTCTCAAGCTGTGTGCTTTCTCTCTTGTATCTTTTGTGTGTTTTACAGCACTCCCAGTTCAATGAACGATTATGTGTTACCAATTAGCCCACCTTTTTATTTTGTTGCGATTCTCGAAGGCACATCCAGTTGTCAAGATGTTATCCTTTTGCTGCTAGACCTTAATTCGCGCACGTGATTTCTGACAAAGTGACCTGAAATGTACAGAAAAATGTAAGCTGAAGAAAAAAAAGCCGTGCCTGCTGCACCGTAATCACAGAGTATAACGTTAGGTTCATATACATGGTCTGGGAAAATTTTCGACTTTCCCTTCATCCAATTAATGAACCGCTGCAGAGTGCGGCGAGCATTCTGATTTATCATTTTATACCTGAAATTCTTAATGTAGGTACCAAGTGCGTAAGGTTTCATTTCTATAGGTTATGTTTTAGCTTTTTTCTGGCTTCAGGGTCAAAGAAAAATTATTGAAAACCCCAGGAGTTCCCATTCAAGGTGTAGATAAACCATAGCTTTTTTAACAAATAAGTATTGACATTCGTGATTTTACAAATGAACTCGAATAAATCAAGGTTGGTTTGATTACTTTGCTATGTAAAGCACGAATAAACGCTCCAGTAATGGTTCATACTGTGTACCTGAAACTGCATTCAGAATTTTTAGAGTGTATTGGAGTCTTGTGCCAATAAAAATTGAAAATATGTGCTCAACGCTCCAGCACACGAGCATTGTAACAATTTTGTCGCCCTTTTCAGCATATTTGTACGTCTCAGTATGTTCTAGAAAAGGACTTTTTCAGAGTATGCTTCGACAGCTACGTCCTGATATCTCGTTCAAAAACTTGAAACTATGCTGCCTGTCATCAGTGAATGTTCTTAAATATCACTGGCGATATATTTTATAAGCGTAGTTCTCCCATTTCCTTTTGCTTTTTTCAAAAGTTAAAAAATTATGTTTACAGTTCAAAAAAATATATTGACGGTGTTGGATACTGTGCGTGGCGCCGACATAGTGACGAAGAAGGAGGGTAGTGGTCTATAGACCGGACGGGTTTTGACTGAAGCCAGAGTGATTGTTCGAATCACAGAGAAATTATCGGAGGACTTCGCCATAGACACGGGGGCTTGTTCTTTTTTACAGACTGCAATATACTGTTTCACTTTTTATGCTCTAAATCATAGTGAACGAAAGATTACAATATCTAGTCAAGTGGGTGTCGCATAACATATCTACGGAAGCTCTGGTATTATTAAAAAGTACTGCCAATTTATTGGCCTTTGCAAGCGAAGGGAAACTCCTGACAGTTCAGATCTGCTAACCTTCATGGTCTTGTCCTTTACTAAAACTTTCTGCACAATGGACTCTGGCTGCGAGTCGCCAAACCAAATTATGTATGTTGGATCAGCACACAGAACACGTGGAGACTTTATACAGTTTTCTTGATAAGGACCTATATGCATATTTTACCCTTCTGTAACCAGTCTATTATGTTCATATTGTTGCGGACATATTTACTACTTTACAGTAGAAAAAATATTCCTGCAGTCTAGATAGCGGGTGTTGTTTTTTTTTTAAACACCAACACGCCATTGTCCTCTCCTGCGCACACGTCCGCATAGTAATACCCACAACTCCACAAGAATATACTGACCTAAGTATTCTGTGAAAATATAGGTAAAGAAACGGGTGATACCGAAGTCTATTTTTCCTGCCATAAATATGCTGAGAACATGTGCAAATATCAAGCCGGCAATCGTGAACACTTAAACAAAGCATATGTTAGGAAATTTTAAGTTGTTGCGTGCTTTGCGTTAAGCCAACCGAAGGACTGATTTTTGTTTACATCATCGATGTCTAGATACAGGTGGATAAAGAAAGTTAAAAAAAACGGAATCACGAAACATATTTAAGAACATTCAAGCCACTTAAGAAAGCATGAGTCGTACCTAAACAAAACGAAAACATTATCACCTCACCAGGTGCGAGGTTATCACAGTATTCAAGGCTCATAAGCATGCGCAGGGTTCCTCTTGGGAGAAGGTGAACTCACGCCGCACTGCCCACTCCCTAATTGGCTCAATACAAAACAAAAAGCGGCAAATTGGAATGAAGAGATGAGAGAATTTCTGCAATGGCCTGTCGTTCTTCCCCAAGTTTTTGGGATTAAACAGTCTTGTACCGCATCCTCATGGGCTCTCAGCCACGTCATTATCGCCAAAAGCATGCACGGCACAATCATGCAATTCAAACAACGACAGGACGTGTCCCGCTGAGTGAACGTATGGGGCAGACTCGGCACCTGATTACGCGCCTGTTCAGCCAATATTTGAACGAAATGCGTTGAGAAACAATACAACAGTGCTGAAACTTCTATAGATATATATTATCACGGGCACACGGAAATGCCCATTCAGTTGTACTGTAGCAGTGACATTTTCAAACTCAATAAAATGCTTCACCAAACACGTAGGCAAGGCATAATTGCTTCCTCTATCAAGATTATGCATATGCTTTGCTTTCATTCAAACTGATCTTTACAAACCTCCCCCTTTTTTGCAGAGAATTCTGGGATGTGGGCCGATGCACTTCCATCATGGTCACCTCTGCAAGGTGAGATTCGAAACTAAACGAAACTGCAGTGTTAGCGCACAGCCTTTAAGAAGATATGTATAACCTTTCAGACTCTTCGTCTCATATTCAAGGCTTTTAAAGGGACACTCAAGAGTAAAACAATTTTTCATGTATTAAACGTTTCCTAGAACGCTACTCTTACGGCTGCGCGGCGCTTAGTAAGCAAGAAAACGCGCGAAGACAAAACGTGTGTGGCGACGCCAAGTTGAGATTTACGCACAACAAATAAGAGTTCTGGAAGACGTTTACTGGGTCCTACATTGCTTCCAATCAATAAAAATGAAGTACGTTGGTACCTGTGGGTGCCATAAATTTTGCGTACGAAGTTTCAGAAAGGTCTATCGAGCCAATGCCAAAAAGACACCCAAAATACACCAAGAAACTCTGACGTCGCGCATAGAGATTTTGGTGCGAAGTTTGAAAGTGAAACTTCAACCTCTTTTTTCCTCTGCTAATAAAAAAAAAACCTTTTATGGTGAAACATACGCTATTAGAGTTCTGAAAATGCAGTTTGTTAATCTAAAGCAAGTCCATGTTCCTCTTTAGTGTCCCTTTCATAAATGGCGGATATTTGGCTTTGTGCCGGCAAGCATACGCCAGATTAGAGGCTTTAAAATTGTGACTAATATAACCCTGGGCAATGGTTAAAAGAAGAGAGAGAGAAGTTATTTACAGAAAGGTCGCCCTCAGCTATAGTTTGCTCTGGCCTCCTTCTTTACAATGGGGAAGGGTGACTGGGGAGTGAAAGAGTGATGCTTGATGATGATAAGGTAGAGAGATGATATGTTCTTATTAGGCTGCGTAACTCTACAGACGTGCATCCAGTCCAGTGGCTTCTAAAAAAGCGATGACGGCTCGTATAACCACATGTGTGCTGCTGGCGTAAGGCCCAGGACTTAACACAACCTCATCGGTTAATTGTCGACTAATATACCGGCCAATCGAAGATATCAGTTGCTGACGTTCGCTTGCATACGCTGGACAGTCGCAAAATATATGTTCAAGCGTTTCTGGCAACCGACAGTGACCACAATTGGGACCTGTGTTATTACAGCCAATCAAGTGGGTGTAATGTCTCGTGTAAGCCACACCGAGACGAATGCGGTGGATAATGCAGGAGATGATTCGCTTTAACTTGTGAGACATACAGAACCTCATTTCCGGGTCCCATTTGGGCAGCCGCCTGTACTGGTGTTCTGGTTTCTGCCAGTGCTCTAAGATAGAGTTGCGCATTACGCGTCGAAATAGGATGTTAGTATCTTGTCGAGAAAATACGATGCACACTTCCGAGGCACTATTTAAAGCTCTCTTAGCTTCAGCGTCCGCCTCTTCATTGCCCATTATGCCACAATGAGCAGCTATCCATTGAAATGTTGCATGATGTCCTTAAAAGAAGGGAAACACACGAGTAACTATGTCTTGTAGTGATCTATAACTGTTTGTCAGCAAATTGAAAAAGAGGCCACGAGAAGCCTACAGGCTCAACGAACCTTGTTCCTGTTTACATGGAGTTTCCTCACAGCAATGCAATGAACAAACTTTGAACCAGTTCTGATAATCGGAAATCTCATGTAGTCACCATACATGCCGTAACACCGATAAAGATCTAAGATAATGTGTAGTAAAGGTACGACTGGTTTTGAGTTGCACACATGGTAGAGAAACGTTCTTAGAAATCGTATGTATAACTTGAAATATCAGGCGAAATTTGTAATAATTCATCTAAAAATGACATTGTTTTTCCTGAAATTGCGTTATGTTCTTTTGTATTTAGAGCAACTTAGTGATATTCGCCAAATATTCTAAAGTGCTTACTTGAGACGTCGACATAGAAGCAATATCGAGTCGCATTTTTTTTTTTTAGTTTCCACCCAGACTCCGTTACTCGTGCTTCTAAACCGATTTCATACTTAAAAATGTGATCAATTTAAAAAGCAGTCACTTGACATAAGAGCCACTGAAGTACAGTAATAAGTGACATTAAAAATTAAACAAATGCGACAAATGCGAAAGTACTCAGTAAACACTAAAAAGTATTGAAAGCTTGTGTTTTTTATTTCTTTGATTATTTGCAGAGGAATGACTGCCCAAATAACCACCTCGGGAAATGCGTAAAAGGAGAATGTGTGTGCCTCGATGTGATGACGACGACAACACCGAAACCAACTCAGAAGGAAACGAAAAAACCTTCATTTCGTTGGTGAATAAACTGTTACATTTCGTAAAAAAAAGGTGAACTCATGGTTATTCGAGGTGCCCTGTCTTTTCTTTTTTTACAATCGTACAAGATGACGTCATTTACGTGCTCTAGCAATAAAGTCTTTTCTAGATTAGTTCAGTGTTTGGATAGGGATCCAAAGCCGTTAGCCCAGCTCTGAATGCTGGTGACGTTAAAAAATGCTAATACTGGGAGGTAAGAAGGTTCGGCAAGCCACAAAACTGGTTTTATCAGCTCGACATACAGGAAAATTGTGGTCCCTTTCAGAAATAATGCAGATGGAACGTGAACTAAGCCCAGTTCTTTTCAAAGATCGGTTGTCGACTTCAGGCTTCGGTTGCCTTCAGTCACTGACATTCTAAAAACTTGGGGCATCACGGCATTGACTACTGACGCAATTGATCCATGGTGGAGAACTGGAGATTATCACATGGAATCGTTTTACGCCTGAGCGTATTGCAGTGAAGCAGTATTCAAGCCACCAAATCGTTAGTCCGCTAACACTTACCAAGCAAGAAATCACCTATAGAACGTTAAAAAAACTATAAGGTATGTTTCACAAAATTAAGGTAAACGCACCACTGCTCCTTTGAAAATAAATAGAAAACGCCTGTAAATATAAAAATTTGTATGTTAGACAAGACACAAATATTTTCTTTGTATATACGAGCATAACAAACCAAAAAATTATACAGGGTTAAATAAATATATATTATATGAAAGCAAAAACTCAACCAAATAAAAATAATTGGCGCGCTTCATTGCTCTCGAACTGAAATTGAGGACGAAGTGCTCTGAATAAGTGTATACGCCAAAATAAAAAAAAATACATTAGCATCATTTACAGCTCCACTAAGCAATGCTTTTACGCCTAAGATTCATATCGCTACGCTTGCGTCAGCGTCGTTTGATGAAGCCATTGCCGAAAAACATCCTTGCTTGATACCACGATGGACGTCATCGAGCACAAGCACAAGTCTTATACGACGCCTACGCCTGGCGGCCCGATGCGGTTACGCGTTGCGAACAACAACAGTGTGCCTACGCGCTCAGCGTAATTGCGATTTGTAACACCAATGCAGTCTTACGAGTAGCCGCCTCCATCAGAGCACTGCACACTGAAGCCGAGGAAGCGGCTATAGCACTCGTGGCAACTTCCGGGTTCACCATTATTTTCAGCACTTCAAAGACGGTGCTTCATTTACGTCGTACTGCTTGAAAAAAAAAATTCTTCTGAGCTTCGTGTACAATCTACAACCTTCTTAAAAATTATCTCTTTGATCATTCTCAGGTTGTTCAGTTTCACTGTTAGCCACCTTTAAGCTATAGGCTTCGCTTGAAAACTGGTGGGCTACAGGGATACATTTCATCTCAATTTTTCATTTCTTTATTTCTGAAAGATTTTACCGAAGCTGTTTTTAAATTCTTTGTATTTCAGCGTGCAGATGCAACAGTTCGGCTTACAAAACACGTCTTTAACAATAAACGATTGTTGCAACTGCAAAACCGTTTTTGAGGTTCCGTCATGGTTTACCAATTTGTTGTGAATTAAACAGAAAGAAAACGAAACTACTTTTCCTAAAAAAAACCACTAAAAACTAGGGGGACGAATACACTTCTACTTTGCCCTCGTGATTGCGTGCACCTCCTGTTAGTGTAGCCCATTGAATATCTCAATCCTATAAAATCAATATCTGTGTTTTTTGATAAAGACCTCATCTAAGATGATTGTATAGTCTACAATGTCAAAAAACTTCCAAACGACACAAGGGTATTTCTGAAGAATAGATCAAATACAGGCTATAATAACAAAAACAATATCTTATTTGCTCTTGCGTATAGGATCGTGCGACATGGCATCATAATATTTCTTTTCTGTTGTACGCGATGGCTGCACTGTCTAATTCACAATATTTTGAAAAGCATGTTGAGATTTGCTGTTTAAAATTCGTCTCCTACAGACAATGCAAACATATTCTGTCTACACCTAAGGCTTCTTTAAAAGTGCCCTTTAATCAAACTGTTCTGTTACGGCGATTCTGGGACTCTCAGATCAAAGAAGAATGCAATGAGCATTCGTTGCTAAAAAAAACCCCACTTTTCTTATAATTCGGCAGAACACGACATCACAAAAGTATGAGAAAGGTCTTTGTCCCTTGTGTGTTTTTTTCTGTAACGAAGAAATTCAATGGGCGAAACTACCCAAACCCTCTTTCTGCTGAACCAATGACCAAACTACTAAATTCAGCTTCTTTCATGCTGGATATAACCTGTCAACATGTGCTAACTCCTTATTTTTATTAGGCGTTAATAAACTTGCTGTACTACTATTACCTTCATTCTTCGTCGTGGTTTCGCAAAGTGGGTTTTGTGACACCTAGGTTTCATAGCCCCTCCCCCCCCCCCAATGTTCTACTCAAATAAGTTGTGAAAGTTCGGGCGAAAAGCAGTTCAGAAGCTATTGCCACGACATCAGCATAGGGACTTATAGGGGCTGCGATTGAAGCGCAATGAAATGTGGACGGAAGAAATACTATTATTCAAAAACGAAGTTCGATTCAAAGTCGAAGCAATCGCTATGTTTTATGGGTGACATTTCTTTCCCCCAACAGTATTATGTATGTGTAAAACTAATAGGTGAATTATTTAAGGCAGTTTTTTTTTATTATTTCAAGAAATGCTTTTTCTAGCGCCCGTCGCTCACGCTATTATTACTCAGTGCAGCTCTTGCACTACGTGGAAACGCTTTCTCGTAAAACTCGTCAGCGATGAGCCATGCCCTCGCCTGTTTTAGTGCTTCTCAGTTGCTGCACATTGGTTATTTACGATGTGCTGTACAAGGATGCAGAAGAAACAAACGTTTCCCTGGGGACCCATGTTTTCCAGATAGGAAACAAGGACAATGGTTTGGAATACAGTGCTCGCAGGACTTTCATTTACCAGTCCTCCTGCAGCCCGGTCCCCTTATTAAGCATGTAGTGTGGCGTTATCGGTGAGATCACCAAGTTATCTATCACGCTACATCATGCTACAATTTGCATGTCTGCATTCGCATACGTAGCGGCAATTCGTCAGATCTGAACGGGAAAAAAGAGATAACAAAATAGTGTCGGCGGACTTTTTGTCCTTATTAACATGGTGTGCAGTCTAATAAATTTGAGCGGTTGTTACCACTGAACAAAACTGAATTGTCATAATTTTGGCGTGACCAGGCGTCATTTTTTTCTGTTAAAACTGAAGAACACAGGCATTGTGCGTGCAAAAGAACCCCCCTATGTGAGAAGCAAATGAGCAACGCGCATTTATGACAGGTATACCCTGTTGGTTCCTTTCATCTATCTGCGGCAGATGCTACGAACGCCAAATAAAAGTTCGAAGAATAGGTTTCCTTGTCAAATCAAAGCAAAGAGAGTAGCGCTACACTTAAACATCGCCATCTAGAGATGAGTTCATAATAAATTACCTGGCGTTGACTTGCAGCGCTTTGGTGTCGGGCTCGCCGGCGATCACCTCAGCGTGAGCCCTTGGCGATCATAGGATTGTGAAAAGTAAATAGAGATCACATTTCGTGCTATCACACACCAAATGACGTCACTTGTTTGCCAGCTATCACGTCACATCCACTTTATTTTTTGTTCTACTGGAAGTGTTCCCTCCTCACAGAGATGGTGCTAAGCCCCATGAACAACTGATCAGGTGCTATTTTCTGAACTTATGGGTCTCTACGAAGCCTTCGCTGCCAGTTGTATCGACCTTGCCAACGCCGCCTATAAATTTTTTCAGGCCTGCTCACCACTTCTGCAGGGCGATCTGACGTCACTCCTTGTCGACCGGTGTGACTCGCTGCACACACGTGGCCAAATTACACGGGTCGCAAAACTTGGAACGAGAACTGTCGGAATTCTATTGCCACATGCATGAACGCCCATCGACGATTGAAGGGTGACTAGGTTAGAAGGGGACAAACAACCAAAATTGAAAACTCAATATAAATTTTTCTTCAAAATGTCGTGAACTTATATATGTTGTTGACTATACACTTTGCAGTGTAATTCACACCTGGATAAATGGTTCATTGTGTCACTTTTTGTCAAATTACATAAATGGGGAAGAGGTGGGCATATCCAGGCAACTTGCTATCAGATCTTTTGTTTAGTGTGGCGTGTTCTTTGGTTCGGCGCACTGCCAGGTCAATGAGGCATCGCTCAGTTTTCTAAGGTAGCTTTGTGAGTACCTTCAGTAGTTTGCTTATTTTGTGTGTGCTGTTTGCTGGTGTGAAAAGTCAGAGCTGATTTACCTCACAAGATGTGTAGATAACTGCTCCTGTGAGTGCCGACTGCTTTTGCTGGCGCACGGCCGGCGTGCCCTCGCCTTCGCTGACGGTGACCGCAACACGCTAAGCAACGAGACGCCGTACTCTACAGCTGCCAAAGCAATTTTTCAAAGTTGCTGTTCTTCTTGCTGGTTTTCGACGATTGGGCAACGTGAGTTTTTGAACTGTTATGCAATTGTTCTCGTGTACAGTTGTCTCATAATCGTCTGTGCCAAGTTTTTCGTGCATAAAGTAAGTATATCATCTAGCTAATTAAAGAACATTTCTTCCTTAATCTATGTTTTTTTTTCGTTTTTCTCTCACTCATAGAATTAGCGAGTCGCAAGGCGCAAAAAAAGTTGCGTAATAATAACGGCAAGTAAAAGGTCATCAATTAAAAACAAAAATTGATTTCGCGACATGTAAGAAAAAGCGCGACGTCACTACTTGTTGCAGTTTTAACGTTATAAATTTTTTATCTTTTGTTCGCTGTTCATTGTCCCCTTCTCCCGTAGAAGACGACGGTGGCAACGGGTTCCCGACTAGTGTATGCATGGGTTTCTGTGAAAGTGACGTAACTAATTTACATATACCTTGGCACATACTTGCATACACTATATCTCGTCGCTCGACAGACAAGGACTACCAAGCCTGACAAATGTTTTTGTGGCGTGCTGGTGTGCTTGTTAGAAACTCGCGAGGACAGTGTTTTCCCGCGTCTATAAAATGCAGTGTGGATATGTGATGTGCTCTGTGCACTAGATATTCACAATCTGTATGGCTACAAACCTGAACGGTTAGGCGATGCTGCGTGGCAAATTGTTGCTGCAAATTGTCATTGTTTTTTTCTCCCTCTGTGGTGGTGAGTGCTTTCTCACATGACTGTGTTATATATGGTTCCGCCTTTGTCACGTCAAACGACGCTAACAGCGTTCGACAACCTGACCTCGTAAAATGATCAGCACCTCACATTCTGCAAAAGGTTGTTGGTTAAAAATTTCTAAAAAAAAAATCTTCAAATCTCTCGCGTATTATTGGTATTCCACAGAATATACAAATTTCTTCGCTGTACTTCACTTGCCGTCTTCTAAAGCATCCTTGAACCAAACTGTTGTAGTACGGCCTTTCTGTAAGTCTCAATTCACAGAAAAATACATTGGTTCAGATGTTTTGAGAAAACAACTCGCTATGACGTACAATTTGTGAAAACATGATATGGCACTGCTGTCTAAAAGGTGTATGTTTTGAGTATACTTGATCACATTCCCGGGAGTAGCTTTCTTTGTTTTTCCTGTAACGACAAAACACATTCCGTAAAACATCCTAAAATCATTTTATAGGTGCCTCATTCATCACATTACTGTTTTTTTACAGTTTCTTCTGAGCCGCGTATAACTTTTTTTTCTTGTCTCCCAGGACCAGAGGTACAAACCCAGCTCAGGATTCATATGGAAGCCCTTCGAAACACTCAGTAAATAAGCGACGTACCTAAAAATATGGCAGACACGTTCATGATCAACCAAACTTCCAAATGACTTGCCAAACAAAGCCAAAAATGCATTCTGAAATACATAGTACTCCTGGATTCTATGAAAACATTTATTCTTTGCAAAAAAATTGACCAAATATACTCTATAAACGCGCATGAGGGATACATCGTCAATACTTCTAAAAAGGCGTCAACGAATACTCTACAGTTATACCGGAAGGCGATCAGCCCCGAATGTTTTATACTAGATAACGTGCCGCCACAAGCAGTTCACTATAGAGAATACAGTAGAATAAAACTTCAATGTCAATTCAAAACACCAAATTCGATCCCAACTGCCGTCGTCGAGCACTTGCACGACGTTTGCCGAGCAGTGGACATTGTATGAGCCCTAAATGGGAAAGTCCTTGAGTAATGACAAAATAGTTCATCCCCCAGCTTTTTCCAGGAGCCTGTCACCGTTACAACAGACCTTAAGGGTCACTCAAACTTGGATATTTATACAAAAAACAACATCTAAAGAAAATTCATCAGATTTATTCAAAGCCTTGGCACCTTGTCAAACTTTTTTTTAGTATTTCGAAGCTTCAGTGCCGATATCTCTAATTTTCATGGCGTTTGTTTGTCGTGCAGGCAATTCTCGGCAACTGCGTCCAGTGCTCCTTTTGCAGTTTTTGTCATCAGAGGAAAAACAATGCTGCCTTAATTTTCTACCTTGATGAGAGTCAAGTCCTTTTAAATTAAATGATCAACAACAAGGTTTAGTAGACGAGTCCTATGTCACAACCAACCCAGAATAGCACAACCACTCGTTCGGAAAAACAATGCTGTTTTTTCGTCTCCGTTTTCCGGCAACCTGTGAGCAGAGGCCTAAATTTTAGGTATATTTACAACAGGCGTCATACTCAACTGGGAACTTTTTTGTAGAAATTCAGCCATTCCTTCCGACATTGAAAGGCCGAGCATCTGACCTTTGATTCTTTTATATGTGTCTTCTCAACAGGTTTCAAAACAACTCAGTGGATCGGCCAGCCATAATACACCGACGCTGCAGGAGGCATTGAACACCCAAATGTTGATCATGTCTCCGAAGGTGAAGTACTCGTAGTAATCAACGTAGAAGCGAAAGAGGCAAACCGGTCCGAGCTACAGCAAATGTAATGCACACGGGTGTTTAAGCGGTCTGGTTTATTTCATGCTAAAATGGTGGCCTGGGTAGTTTGGTCCGACACTGTTTACATAAAAACCACGCCAAAAAAACGGACGACAAGAAGAAGAAACAGAAAAAACAGTAGCACTGTCTGTGCTGTTGTGGCAGAAAAGAACAAAAATGGGACAGTCGCACAGGGATGTGCCCTTTGTGTACACCATCCTGTTTTGCTCTGTTCCGCTATAGTGCCTTTGTTATTATTTCCGTTCCTATACCTGAATTTCTCGTGCCTTCATCTGAGTGAGAGTTACAGCGCTGTTTTAACTACACGCTAAAATATTACGGTGAACAATCTTGATCGACCACTGATTTTTGTTTATTTTTCTCGATAAAATACTTCCTTCATTCAATTTTAGAAAGGCAGAAGCTTCATATTTTTTTGGCCATTGGCCTGGCTAACGCAATCATAACCCACTCAAGATAACTCAGAATAAAGTACAGATTATTCATGCATTAGGCTTTACGTGGTAAATGACACGCTGCATTTGAGGCTGCGTCTATGCTCGGCTAGAATAGTCTCAACCACCTACATTCCTGATTCATTCAATGAATTCAACTCATAATTGAGTTTTTTAGAGGGTTATGAACTACCTTAGTACTGGGATATTTGCACGGCAGGTGACCTTAGTACCGGGCTATTTGCTCTGCAGGTGACCATCAGCCCTGCGCTTCAAAGGGCACGTTAGTAACGAGACATGAAGTTCAAACTAGCAAACTCTTAACCAGAAACAAGCCCTTGCTTCTATCGTGCACACCTACTTTGTTTATTTATTTATTTGTTTATTTATGTACGCATACTGCAGCGCTAATGGCGCTACGGCACGAGGTGTTATACAAAGATACACAAAAATATAACTAAAAGCGGAGCTTAAGGCAAACAGGCAACATAATAACATCGTGTGAACAATAGGGCAAAAATATCACAACAAAGAAAAAGCAACAAAAAATAGCACTTGCAAACAGATCAGCTTATTTCACGCATATGTGTTATGGATTTCGGCTACAAAGCTCTGTGGTGGGCATGAACGAAAAGAACCAGGTAATGATTTCCAGAGTTAGATGGAAAGGGAAAAAAACTTCACGGGAACATATCAGTTAGAGCAGAGTTAGGCCTCAAATACAGGTTGTGATAGCTTCTCGTTATTGACTGTGGGGTGAAGTTTATGTAGTCGTTGTTACTTGACAGTATCACTGTGGATAAAACACTGCTCTGCAAGAATTTTTATGACTCTATTCGGGAACGCGAATGGGGAGCTGTTAATTTTAATGAAGATAGAGTAGAATAGAGTGAGAAACTGTAGTCGTAACGATGGCATATGAATATTACCGCCTTTTTCTGGACTGCTTCCCGGTTTTGAATCTCGCATTGATTATATGGAATCCAGACAACGGACGCGTAGTCAAGTACAGGTTGAATTAGTGATTTATATAGAAGGAGCTTTGTGTCTTTTGGGGATTTAGACGAAGTGCCACGTAGATAGCCTAGTTTTTTTTCAATGCTTTGTAACACACATTATCAATGTGCTTGTATCATGATATATTGTATGTAAAAATAACACCAAGATACCTGTGTTCGTAAACCCTACTTACAGTACAGTAATCAAAAAAAGTTTTAAAAGAGTAATCAGAAACACAGGGTGATTTGTTACTCAAGGACATAAGCATGGTTTTCTTAAAGGTCATCTGCCAGGTTTTGCGCCAATTGCAAAACCCAGCAAACGACTCCTCCAAATGGTAGTGGTCGCTGTGTTTTGATCACTTCATACAAAACGCAATCATCGGCATAATAACGAATTGGAGAGGAGGTGTGAGCAGGCAAGTCGTTTACTTAAAATAAAAAAAGTAAAGGCCCAAGAACGAACCCTTATGGCACTCCAGATGTTACATTACGAACATCAGAGTTAGTTGACCTGTAAGAAACAAACTGAAACCGAGATGAGAAAAAGCTAGATATCCAGTTAACCAATGTAGGATTATTCAGTATCACGTCGAGTTTAGCAAGCAGTTTATAATACAATACAGAGTCGAAGGCTTTTGCAAAGTCTATAAAAATAACGTCAACCTGGTCACCATGATCGAGGCTAAGCAAGACCATGCGTGAGCTCGACCAATGGAGTTGTACTGAAGCTACGTCTAAACCCATGTTGTCCGTGAGACAGTAGTTGCTTCGATTCCAAGAGGAGCGTAATGTGTTTTTGAATGATGTGTTCTAACATTTTGCATGACTGAGAAGTCAATTATGCCCCGCCGCGGTGGTCTAGTGGCTAAGGTATTCGGCTGCTTACCCGCAGGTGGCGGATTCGAATCCCGGCTGCGGCGGCTGCATTTCCGCTGGAGGCGGAAACGTTGTAGGCCCGTGTGCTCAAATTTGGGGGCACGTTACAGAACCGCAGGCGGTCGAAATATCCGGAGCTGTCCACTACAACGTGTCTCATAATCATATGGTGGTATTGGGACGTTAAACTCCACGTACCAATCAATGAATCAATGAAGAAGTCAATTATATCAGTCCATATTTCAATATAACTCAATGCTTATCGCCAGATTTAGAGAGGGAGAATCTTAGCCGTTTTCTACGAAGAAAGAACAAAGCCAGAAGACAAAGATTTGTTGAATATGATTATCAAATATCTGAATGACCACGAAGAGTAGCGGACTAAGAATGCGTTATGCATCCCGTCCGGGCCTATGCAATTTTTGCCTTCAATGTTAAGACTAGGCTCAGAATGCCTTCATTCGTTATTTCTATGTCAGTGATTGGTTCAGAACGTAGAATACCTGTTAGAGAAGAAATGGCGCTGTTGTCAAAAATGAACACAGACTGGAAATAGTTAATAAAAACAATTAATATAGCTAGGGGGTCAGTAATGACGTCGTCATCTATTTTGAAGGAAGAATGCGAGTCAGCATGAGGCAAAATCAAACACCGAAATTCGCGTGGATTCATCCTTAACACATTCTGCAACTGAACACGATAAAAGAAATATTTCGTTGTTTTCACACATAGCCATTTCAAACCGGTCTAGGACATCGGGTTCATTAGACGTCTGGAAGCGCCTAAGTCGACGGACACGACGAGATGAGTGTAAGAGGTCACGAGTAATCCAAAGAAGGCTAGCATTGCTTTTATTTGCCTTAATTGGCACGAATCTTCGGATACACAACTTTACAAGATCTCTAAAGTAATTATATCCCGACTGTCAGAAAACGCACAAGACGTATCAAACTGAGCCGCTTAAAGTCCGCTGTGGAAGTGCTGTTAGTACAACTGAAATCAGAAAAGTTGATGAATGTGTAAGGTGATTTCGACGTGGGTTGGCCAAGTGTCAACAAGACGGCTTTATAGTCCGATAATGCTTCAACTATCTCGCAAGAGAAGTTGCTGTTAGCTAGGTCTGTGCTTAAGAAAACTAAGTCTAGGATAGCATATAGCTTAGTTGGGCGTTAGGCGACTTAAGTAAAACCAAAAGATAGACTGATATTTATTATATCATGACATATCGCAGCCTCACGACCTATCACAGTCAGAGAAGGCCAATGAATATCAGGAGCGTAAAAATCACACAGACAGACCAATCTTGATAAAGCAATATTTATATCGCACACGAAATTGCCAAGTGCATGAAGAACTTCCAGGAGTGATCCGGGTGGGCGATATACAACGCTAACTACAGTACCGTGATTATTTAGGTGGACCTTACACCAGAGGGATTCAGATTCAGGAGGCGAGGGTAGCACTAAGAACCGAATATCTGAGTGGATAAGTAGTGCAACACTACCCCAAATCCCTTGTTTCTTGTCCTTGCGTACTGCAATAAAACCGGGTGCAGTAAACTCGTAATCGTAAACGTTACAATGAAACCACGACTCCGTGATGCTAATGTTATGAGGGGAATAAGTTGCGACAAGGGACAATAGATCTGGAAAATTTTAAGCAATACTACGAGCATTGATGTTCAGGACTGCCAAGTCTTCATACCAGCTGTAATGAGGTCATGAAGTGGATGAGGTGGGACTCGAAGATGGGATAGAAAGACGAGAGCCGAGTGCTCGACCTAAGACGTTCACTAATGAGTTTGAGGTGTCGCCTCAATTTAAACGTACATTGTCAATGAATTCGTGATCGTTAACTTAACTTTACCATGTTGCCGCCGTTGCTAAAAAGAAGTGAAGCGTCCCAATTTTTTTTGTATATATCTATTACGTGCAGAAACGTCTATTCAAATTAACAAGTCTGAGTCTTTCAGTTTCGATGCATTTTTGAAAACAACGGCTTTCTCCTCCGAGGAAGAAAGTTCAGAATGACAGGATGTGTATAACCAGTACATACTTTTCCAAGCTTGTAAATGTGCTTGATTTGGAGACAGTTAATAGTAAGAGTATTGTTAAACACAGAAGTTACGCTGGGTAACAGTGTGCTAACATTTTCGTTAGGGTCTTCTAAAATACCGTGTATGATCAGAATATTTCTCCTTGATTGATTTTCGAGGTCATCATTTTTAAGACCAGTTCGCTGGTCTGGAAAGCTAAGCAATCAATTTCAACGCGTAAAGCACCAGCATCACTGAGTTCATTGAGATCAAGAGAACGTTCCATAGCACCAATGCGCGATTCCCTTTTTCGGAGCACGGTGCTTATTTCCTTTTATAATTTATTATCCGACTTTATGGCGTATTGTTCGTCGTACGCAACCAGAGGGGTACATGAGACAGCAGTGATCGCACGTTGCCGGCTCCTACTTTTTGGTAGGCCATCCCGTGTTCTCCAAAAACAGTTTCGGTGGTGACAGGCTTCTCAAGCAGCAGCGGTAGTGGTGGCGCCAGCAGCATCATTATTCAGTAGCAAGCAGCATCAGCTGCAGAAGCAGCCAGCAGGGCCAAGCAAGAGCTGGAGAAAGTAGCATAAAGCGTCAGTTAGCAGTCGAATCTCCACGATCCAGTAGGATTGATGGCGTGGTAAGAAGACACAGTGATGCCTAGGGTCAGCACTCGTACTGATTACGACAAACCTGTCATAAAGAAAGTAATAACAATCCTATAATTGTCTGTAAACACTTAACTACACCTACTAGTGAAACTTATGAGCCGACAATTTGTTCGTGTGAACTCATGAGTAGGTGGTTAATGCTAACTGGGAGGAAACAAAAACCCTGGTAATTGAGTATAACACAGACGAACTGTTGAAGAAGACATATATAAGGCACGAAAAAACGCTTCGTAACAGGCATATGCATTTCCGACATTTTGGCCGCACCTGTGAGAATCCAACGCATCAAAAATGCACCTGTCAGGACGACACCACGTGCAAACGACGCTGCCTCCACCTACTCGTTGTCGCTTGCATTGTGTGAGCGTCACTGGTTGGGGGGCTGTCAGCAATTTTTTTCCTTATTGCTTTTGATTCCAGCAAAAAGCAATCATAGCAAGTAAGAACAAGTGCCCTCTACTATATTACTCTTCTTACACACCGCTTCTCTGACACGTATACCTTTCATCAAAGCATGCTGTCCAGACGGAAATATGACATCGACTGTGCTAGCAGAACATTACATGATATATTGCACCTGCCCGTTAAACGTCACATTAACGCTTGGCCGCAGCGTTTCGATGCTTGTGCGGGGCTGCATAGCTTTTTTTAAAAGAATCACGCCATCTTTCTGATTTGCAAGGCGGGAGCCGAGTAATTTGTACACGAAAATTGAAAGTGAACGCTAACTCTCAGCAGTCGAGACAAGTACCCCGCATCTACATTCTTTGATATTTTGCGTTCTATGACGCACTTTTAATGTGGATCAATTTCGCATTGTTAGTTACCGAGTCACCAAAATATCAAAATGAAAAGCTTGTGAAGGCTCCAAAAAGCCGCCTGCATCTTTCTATGTCGGTGTATCGGCCCCGCTCATTCCGGGATGAAAGTAGTCACAAATCGCAAATATCATTCTGAAAGCTCTATTCAGTGAGGGCATATCGCTGCTTACACCGGCACCGTTTTGAGCAGCTGGCCTCTCTATAACGCCTGTTTTTAGGATGGATACGAGGACTTTGATGCCATTAGTGTTCCTTGCATTGTACATCAATGGTGAGTGATATTTTTTCAACCTCATTTTTTTCTTATCTAGTGTTCTCAATAGCCCCAATAAGTGACATTTTCGAAAGTACCTTAAATTCACGTTACCATATTGTCACGGGGTGGTGACGTGGCCAAAGACAGGAGACTCTGCGTTGGAATTTAACTGTTTGTTTGGACGAACCTGTGCCCGGTAAACGGAAAGTCCGATTACAGTAGCAGTCTTGGACTGATAGCGGCGAACGGAACGTCGGCCGTTGATCAACAACTCACAAGCGGCGAAGCGCGTCGGCATTTATACTCTTGCCATCGAATGTTCTAGCATTATCGCTGGCGGTGGCGTAGGTTCCAGAATAACCTGTACCATTCTCAGAGTGGGCGTGATCTTAACGAAATGATCTACTACAGTCCGGAAGCTTCTCGAAAACTGGAGGCGCAGTTTGCGCGAAGAATTGTGTAGTGTTTTGGGATGATAACAAAACTTGGGAAATGAAACACGTGGCATTGCCCCCTCTGGAAAAGGCATCGTCCCGACGCTTTAACTAAAGATGAAGGTACAACCATAGTGAAAAAAAGTACAATAAATAAATTACAATACAAAATAATACAAAAAACACTGTTTCAGTTTGTTAACGTGCATGAAATGGCTTGAGGCGCGTGACATGGACGACTTCAGGTCGTGATCGGCGTCGTTGAGAGTTCGTGATGCCGTCGGGGACTACCTCGTAATCAAGTGGGCCGAGACGTTGAACCACCCTGTACGGTCCGAACTACCGTCGCAGAAGCTTTTTACTGAGTCCACGTCAGCGTATCGGCGTCCACACGCAAACACGTTCACCGGGCTGGTATTCGACGAAGCGCCGTCGAAGATTGTAACGGCGGCTGTCGGTCGTCTGATGATTCTTGATACAGAGACGCGCGAGTTGTCGGGCTTCTTCGGCGCGTTGAAGGTACTCCTCACATCGAGGTTTTCTTCGTCGGTGACGTTGAGTAACATGGCATCGAGCGTCGTTGCCGGGCTCCTTCCGTAGACCAATTTGTATGGAGATATCTTCGTCGTCTCCTGCACCGCCGTGTTGTATGCGAAGGTCACGTACGAAAGAATTGCGTCCCACGTCTTAAGTTCGACATCGACGTACATTGCCAACATGTCGGCGATCGTCTTGTTAAGCCGCTCGGTGAGACCGTTGGTCTGTGGGTGGTACGCTGTCGTCCGGCGGTGGTTTGTCTGGCTGTATGCCAAGATCGCTTGAGTTGTGTCGGCAGTAAATGTCGTTCCTCTGTCAGTGATAAGGACCTCCGGGGCGCCGTGACGTAGGGCGATATTTTTGACGAACTTAGCTACCTCGGATGCACTGCCTTTGGGAAGGGCTTTTGTCTCGGCGTAGCAGGTGAGGTAGTCGGTAGCTACCACGATCCACTTGTTTCCGAAAGCCGACGTCGGGAACAGCCCCAGTAGGTCCATACCAATCTGTTGGAAAGGTTGGCAAGGTGGTTCAATTGACTTAAGAAGTCCCGCTGGCCTTGTCGGTGGTGTCTTGCGTCACTGACAGTCACGGCATGTCCTCACATAACGAGTGACGTCGGTGGTAAGACGTGGCCAGTAGTATCTTTCTTGTATCCTCGCGAGTGTGCGAGAAACACCGAGGTGCCCTGCCGTCGGATCATCGTGCAGGGTCTGCAGGAGTTCTGGTCGCAGAGCTGAAGGTACCACAAGGAGGTACTTAGCTCGAAGCGGTGAAAAGTTTTTCCTTTGTAGAAAACCGTTTCGCAGGAAGAACGACGCAAGTGCACGCTTGAATACGTTTGGGACTGCGGCGGTCCTGCCCTCGAGGTATTCTATTAGGGCCTTAATTTCCGAGTCGGCCCGCTGTCGTTCAGCGAAATCGTCGGAAGGTATCGTTTCTGTTTCGGGTCGTCGGTTGGTGGTTGGTCGACAGGCGCACGAGAGAGACAGTCGGCGTCGGAGTGTTTCTTGCTGGACTTGTAAATGACGGTAATCCCATATTCTGGAAGTCTCAGGCCCAATCACGCGAGGCGACCTGAAGGGTCCTTGAAGGTGGCTCGCCAACACAAGGCGTGGTGGTCGCTCACAACTTTGAAGGGCCTGCCGTAGAGGTAGAGGCGAAATTTTGACGTAGCCCAGATTATGGCGGGGCACTTCTTTTTTGTGGTGGAATAATTGGCTTCTGCTTTAGATAGCGATTGGCTGGCGTAACTAATAACCCTCTCAAGTCCATCAGCCCTCTGCACAAGAACAGCGCCAAGACCTACGCGGCTTGCGTCAGTGTGTATTTCTGTCTCAACGAATTCATCGAAATGGCAAGTAACGGAGGCGTATGGAGGCGATATTCAAGCTCCTGGAAAGCGTTTTCCTCGGCATTTCCCACTTGAACTTCACGTCGGCCTTGGTAAGGCTAGTGAGGGGATCGGCGATGCGGGCGAAGTTTTTCGCGAACCGCCTATAACAGGCGCACAGGCCCAGAATTCAGCGCACCGCCTTCTTGTCAATAAGCGGCGGGAAGTCGGCGATGGCGGCTGTTTTCTCTGGATTGGGGGAACTCTAGACTTGCTAATAACGTGCTCCAGAAACAAGAGCTCCTCGTACGCAAATCTGCACTTTTATGGCTTCAGTGTGAGTCCGGAAGTGTTGATGGCTTGAAGTACAGCTTCAAGGTGCCGTAGATGCTCGTCGAAACTCGAAGAAAACACGAAGACGTCGTCCAAGTTCACAATGCAAGTCTGCCACTTCAATCCTGCCTCTGTATCCATAACGCGTTGAAAAGTTGCAGGCGCTGAGCAAAGACCGAAGGGCATCACCCTAAACTCGAAGAGGCCGTCCGGTGTTATAAATGCCGTCTTCTCTCGGTCTCTTTTGTCGACTTCGATTTGCCAATTGCCAGTCTTGAGGTCCATTGACGAAAAGTACTTGGCGTTATGGAGCCGATCAAGTGCGTCGTCTATTCGTGGGAGAGGATACACGTCCTTTCTTGTGAATTTGTTCAGGCGGCGATAATCGACGCAGAAACGTAGGTTTTCATCTTTTTTCTTCACTAAGAGCACGGGGAATGCCCATGGTCTCTAGGACGGCTGGATAAAGTCGTCCCGCAGCATTTCATCAACTTGTCTCTTCATGGCCTCACGTTCTCGCGTCGAAACTTTATACGGACTCTGAAGGAGTGGTCCGGCCTTTTCTTCGGTTATGATGCGATGTTTCGTAATTGGGGTCTGCCGAATTTTCGATGACGACGAAGAGCAATCTTCGTATTGCAGGATCAGGGCTTTAAGCTGTTCTTGCTTATGGTTTGGAAGTCTGTGGTTGACATCGAATGCTTTGGGAGGGGCTTGGTTCCTCTGAGCAGGTTTCGCAGAATCGGCGAGGGCGAAAACACTGGTGGCTTTGAAAATTTCTTCGATGTATGCGACCGTTGTTCCTTTGTTCACGTGTTCGTACTCATTGCCGAAATTCGTGAGCATAACCGTTGCTTTGCCTCCTGTTGTATCCTGTATATAGTACCTGTAGTTTCGGTTTCTGTGTTTCAGTTGGCAACACTGGGTCCTTGTGATTGTATGTATTTGTGGAACGTCTAATAAAAAGGAGAGTATGCAACCGCTACCCGTGAGTGCGAGGCACGTCACTCGTTTAATACAATGGCGACGAGTGTTTGAACCCCGTAGGAGATAGTTCCCGGGGGATAATCAGCCACACCCCCAGATGGCTTTCACTGGCATCGCCACACCAGATCCGTTCCTTCCGACACCGGGTCGTCGCGTGCAGCCAAGGTTTCGATGGCACGACATGTTCAAGGTCTATCTGCTGGCGTCCGGTGCTTCAGAATTCTCCCCAGAGCGACGCAAGGCTCTTCTACTACTTTCCTTGGGACCCGAAGGTAAACGTATCTTCAATACTCCGTCTATTTCGAAGGCGGCCGAAAAGACTAAGGAGGAAGGTACCGGAGCTACGCCCGACGTGTATGACTCCGCGGTAGCGGCACTGTCTAAGCACTTCGATGCCACCTGCAACCTGGTCTATGAGCGCCACCGATTTCACCGTCGAATTCAGTTCCCAGGAGAGTCTATTCAGGAATACGGGACCGCGCTAACAGAGCTTGCCGCGATGTACTCATTTATGTCGCAAGAAGAGTCACTACGTGACCAGTTTTTTGCCGGTGTGTCTTCGCATCGTATTCAGGAACGTCTTCTGTTAGAAGGGTCTTCCCTTTCGTTCAACAAGGCAGTTGCTCTCGCGAGTCAAATGGAGGAGGCAGCTGTGAAAATGAAGGAATTTTCCGTGCCTGTGCAACCAGCATCTGCGCAGTCTGGCACAAAAGGCGGTTCATTGTTGCTTTCACCAAATTCACTGCCTTTTGAGCTGACTTTTGAGGAGGAAATTGTTTCCATGGTTCAACCAAGTCGCCCGACTAAAGAGCAGTTTGAGCAAGCGGTTCTCGCTGACGCCATTCTTCAAAAGGGGAAGGTGTTTGTAAATAGGTCTTGGCCGTCACACAGAGACTTGCTGGATGGTCTGGAACCATATTTCAGACTTCGAGACGAATTGTCAGTGGTGAGCGAATTGTTGTTGCGTGCAGAGAGGCTTGTAGTTCCACCATCTCTCGTGGCTCAACTTGTGGCACCAGCACATGAAGCTCACCAGGCTATCGGACGCACCAAAGCCAGACTTAGGGAGCGATTTGGGTGGCCCCGCATGAACAGTCACGTGGAAGAAGCAGTCCACAATTGTAGCATCAGTCAAGCAGCAGATAAATCGGCAAAGACGTCGCCTGCTCCGCTGCAACCTGTCGAGCTACCAGAGAGACCATGGCAGAAACTTGCAATAGATATCGTTGGTCCCCTGGAGAGGGCGCCTCCAGATTGCAGATTTGTGCTGACACTCGTAGATTACTTCTCAAAATGGCCAGAAGTACAGTTTTCAAGGGAAATTTCTACAAAAACCGTGACCGAGTTCCTGCTCAACGTATTTGCACGGGAAGGCTATTCTGAAGTGATAGTCTGTGATAATGAGCCCAAATCCACGTCAAAGGAATTTGTCAACTTCCTACAAGAACGAGCGATCCGCCTGTCACACTTATCTGTATATTACCCGCAGGCCAACGGACAGATCGAGCGGTTCAACCGCACGTTCACAACTTACCTACAACTGGCCCGTCTAGAACATCGTCCGCTGCAAACTGCTGTACAGGATTACCTCGCCGCATACAGGTGTACACCACACGCCACAACAGGAGTGCCCCCTGTGGTACTTTTACATGGAAAGCTGCCAAGAACGAAGCTTGACATCTTCGGCTTATCGCCCGAGTCCTTCGCAAAGGCACCCTACCAGGAGCTGGCCAGGCTGCGGCAACGTGTCAAGCGCAGGCAAGAGTACAGCAAAGCCTACACCGACAGGAGGCGAGCGGCAAACCCGACAGCAGTGGCAGTAGAAGAGATGGTGGGGTGAAGAAACCATCGAGTTCATTCAAAGGTGACATCTCTTTCTCGAAGCCAAGGAAAGTCATCGAGCAATGCGGCCCAGCATCCTTCATTCTCGACGACGGCAAAACATGGAACGCGGCAAAGCTGTGCAAGGTGCCTGCTCGGCGCCCTGGCGACAATGGTCTTCAGCAACACTCTGCAGGGCGTGAATATTCGTTCCATCACGATCCCGTTGACGCGACGCTTCTCGCTGCAACATGACAGCCAGCGTCCGCCGAGGCAAGTGCTCCCGCAGCGAAACCTGTGCGTAGTGCAGACTACAATTCCCGCTCGCCAACGAGTCCCTGCCGCCGGACAGTTTCCTGCTTCAGAAACTGTTTCACGCCCGCGCGTGAACACTACAGAAGAGCCTGTGGTGTCGTGCCCACCTGGTCGTCGCATTCAGCCGCACCGAGAGAGACGGCAACCAGACAGATATGGTTATAAAGTGTGAATGTGTAAATATTCCTTAGTTGGTGTACCTGTTACCTAATGTATTCAATATTTTTGGCATGTGTATAGATAATTCTGTGTGTATATATTGATGTGTATTTCTCGTTATGTATTTCTCGTTCCACATATAAACTGTGCGTGATTAAGCTATACTAATGTACATACACCTTCCCAAAATCAAAAAAATAAATGAGGGAGGGAAAATGTATCCTGCATATAGTAACTGTGGTTTCGGTTGCTGTGTTTGAGATGGCAACACTGGGTCCTTGTGATTGTATATATTTGTGGAACGTCTAATAAAAAGGAGAGTATGCAACCACTACCCGTAGTGCGAGGCACGTCACTCGTTCACTACACCTCCCCGAAGCTCTGCAATTCCTCTTGCAGCGCAAATATTTCGGGGGACCAACAGATGCTGACTGCCTTCAACGACGCCTTCCAAGTCAGGTGATTTAGGAGCGCCGACTGAAATAATGACGCTTGAGCGAGGCGGAATGGTGACTTGTTCTTTCAGTACATTCAAGGCATGGTTTCCTGACGGCGTGCGCGGCAATAGTGCTTGTTCTGTGGATAACGTTATCGACTGTGTTCTTAGGTTGATGACAGCACCATGGAGGCATAAGAAGCCCATGCCAAGGATGACATCTCTGGAGCAGCGCTGTAGGACTACGAAGTCTGCAGGGTAAATACGGCCGTTAGTGGTGACTCTCGCTGTGCAGATTCCTGCAGGCGTTACGAGATGACCTCCAGCTGTGCGGATTTCAGGGCCTACCTAAGCTGTCCTAACTTTCTTTAACTTCGTGGCGAACGACCCACTGATGTCGGAGTAGTCGGCTCCAGTATCCACGAGAGCGGTCACACTGGTGCCATCGATAAGAACGACGAGGTCGCTAGTTCGCCGTCTCGCATTACAGTTAGGGCGTGGCGTCGGGTCCCGGTTGCGTCGGCCTGTTCCGCTGCTTCCATGTTGCGTCGTCAAGTCACCTTCGGTAAGCGAGGTTTCACCGTCAGGGCTTTGCCTGGTTGGCATTGTGTTCAGAAATCTCCGTCGCGTCGTCGTCGGAGGAGGAGGATCTTCGGTAGTTTGTCGCGCAGCAACTGCACCTACATCGGTCGCTGCCCTTACTTTCCCGGATACGGGCTAAGAGACCGGCCCCGCGTTGCGCCTGAGTACTGCCGGTGGTGCGGTGACGTGCGGCAGCTGGGCGACGGCGAAAGGGAAGGGCTTCGTGGTGTCGACTGAGTTTCTGTCAGGTAGTCGGCGATGTCACGTGGCCGTTCTCCTAGTTGTGGACGCGGTGCATTGACGGCGAAGCCACGCAGTCCCATTTGTCGGTACTGGCAACGGCGGTATGTGTGTCCGGCCTCGCCGCAGTGGTAGTAAAGGGGGCTGTGGTCAGGGGTGCGGCAGACGTCAGTCTTCCTCGGCGCACTGCGCTGGGCCGCTGGCGAACGGTAGGACGTCGGTGGGGGTGGTGGCGCCTGGCGACGGAAGTGCGATTGGGCAGTGTTTTGGCCGGCGCGTGAAGGAGGGGCATGGCTGCGGGCTGCAGCAGCATAGCTCATGGCTTGCAGTTGAGGCTCTTGAGGCTGAGAAACGCCCAGCGATTGCTGGATCCCCTGGCGTACGACGTCCGTGATGGATTCCACGTGAGGCTGCGCTGAAGGAAGTAATTTTCGCAGCTCTTCTTGCACGATCGCTCGGATCGTCCCACGCAAGTCAGTGGTTTCAAGTGCTTGAATGCCGGCGTAGCTTGTAAACGAGAAGCTACGGTTATGTTGCCGCATGCACATTTCGAGCGTCTTCTCTATCGTAGATGCTTCTAAAATGAATTCGGTGACCGTCTTTGGCGGGTTTCTGATCAGCCTAGCGAAGAGTTCCTGATTTACTCCTCGCATGAGCAGACGGACCTTCTTCTCCTCGGACATGTCGAAGTCAGCGTGGCGGAAAAGTTTAATCATATCTTCCGTGAATAGCACCACGTTTTCGTTTGGCATCTTCATGCAGGTTTCGAGAAGAGCTGCGGCTTTCTCCTTGCGCACCACATTTGCGAAATTGGTGAGGAACCTGGAGCGGAAGACGTCCCTCGTTGTAAGGCTTCGTTCTTGATTTTCTAACCAGGTCCCAGCAGCATCTTCTAAGACGAAATACACATGCCAGAGCTTGTCTTTGTCTGTCCAGTCATTGAAGGCGGCGACTCGGTGTAACCTTTCGATCCAGCTTTCCGGGTGTTCCAGTGGCGAACCGCGGAAAGTTGGTGGCTCTTTGGGTTGCCGGAGCAGGAGTGATGCAAGCTGCACGGGGGTGGGCATGGTTGCAGTAGTTGATGCCGGGATCCGGGTCAGCCTGGCTGCTTCAGGAAGGGGCCCGTACTCTGGTTGTAGTCCCCTTTGCCTGCGGCTTGTTCGCTGTTCAGGGTTAGCGTTCGTGTCTTCTTTGCCACTTGGGCTGGGGTCGCGACTTGAAGGGGGCGTCCAAAACATCAAAGAAGCAGCCCCTCCACCAGATGTCACGAAGTCGTGACGTGGCCAAAGACAGGAGACTTTGCGTTAGAATTTAACTGTTTATTTGGGCGAACCTGAGCCCGGTAAACGGAAAGTCCCATTACAGTAGCAGTCTTGGACTGATAGCGGCGAACGGAGCGTCGGCTGTCGGTCAACAACTCACAAGCGGCGAAGCGCGTCGGCATTTGTACTCTTGCCATTGAATGTTCTAGCATTATCGCTGGCGGTGGCGTAGGTTACAGAATAATCTGTACCGTTCGCAGAGTGGGCGTGATCTTATCGAAATGATCTACTACAGTCTGGAAGCTTTTTGAGGCACAGTTTGCGCTGAGAATTGTGTAGTGTTTTGGGACGATAACAAAACTTTGGGAAATGAAACACGTGGCAATATGATTTATTGATAACCGGTGAAAAATAACATCATATCCACGAAGTGAATGATGATGAGTGGGGCGAAGCGTCCATCCATTCATTCTTGCGCATGTCCATTCATCCGTGAATGCGTCCGATCTTGTTCGAGAATGCTGTGACACAATTTTATACGCCTTCCGAATCCGGAAGGAGGCGTTTCGTTCGTTACGTCAAAAAGTGGGTGGTCCGCATCGGTCTCAAGAGCGAGGGGAAGCGAACAGTCAATGAAGGCGATAAGCATGAAGTGCCTACCCCCCCCCCCACGCACACAAATCACAGCATATCCACTGTCATGAAAGAGGCCCCAATAGTCTTTTGATGAGAGTGCCACGAGGGCCAACACTGGGTAGGGAGCATCCAGGCAGTGACAAGGCGCCTCGACACTCGATGAGGGAGCACAACCGCAGTTGAGGCGCGTCCAGCGTCTTTGTGGGGGACGCACCCCATGTCTCCGACGGACGCACGCAATGTCTCTGCAAGGGATAGCTGAGGAAAGAAAACGCGCAGCTTAAGCAAGAAATGAGCAGGCTGGCCGCGGAGATGGTGGAGATTAGAAAGCTCGCGTCCTCGGCCCCTTCGGCGCAGCCCGCCCCAACCCCAGTCGCCATGGATACGTCTGAGGCACTTCATAGGCCTAGCGGAACCAAGTGCTGAGCGGTTGAGACCACACAAGAAGAAGAGGCGGTAAACTTACTGTCGGCACTCAAGGTCTCCTTTGTGAACATGCAGGCTAACTTAGCGAAAATTCAAGAAGCCGTGGCGCACCCCAAGAAGGGATTAGAAGCACTGAGTGAACGCATAAGCAAGTTAAAAGAGGTCGATGCGAGGAGAGACCCCGGTCCGACTCCTTTGCAGGTCCCAGCACAACGCAATGTACTAGCACCACCGACTGAGGGCGCGATCCTCCGGGCTGCTATAGCTGCTCAACCATCCCCTCAGCCTAAACATGAATAGTGTGGACGAAAACTTCAGAATCTGGCAATGGAACTGTGGCGGGTTTACTCACAAAAAGCCCATTCTACAGCAATATTTAGGAACTCTCGATGTTAAGCCCCAAATCATCGCTGTTCAGGAAGTTGCGTCTGGCACCCCCATCAAAATTCCGGGTTACCTAGTAGCGTCATCACATTCAGGAGGCAGGGGAGTTGCCACACTTATCAGCAAAAGGTACAATTACTTATCGCGTGACCTCGGTGCAGTTGCCGATGGCATTGAGTACGTAATAACTGAAATTATAATGAACTCACCCAAGAAGGGTCTTCGAAGAAATAGCCTTTTTATTCTCAACGTATAATGCAGTCCCAGTTATCGCAGGGCGAGAGCAAACTCTCTCCTCAAAAGGGCTGTGAGCATGGCCAGTAGTTACCCTCTTGTAGTTGTAGGGGATTTCAACGCCCCACACAGCGTGTGGGGATACATGTATGATACCCCAAAAGGACGCGAGCTATGGCAGACTGCGACAGAAGCCGACTTAACGCTTCTAACTGACAAGGATTTCCCCACTAGGAGAGGTAACTCCATATGTAGGGATGCCACCCCAGACCTGACTTTTGTGAAGAATATAGATGGGGTCAAATGGGTCAACACGGCTCTAGACCTCGGAAGTGACCACTACAACATCGAGGTATCCTTCGCGATTGCCCGCTTTAGAACGAAAAAATTCAAGGTGGTCGACTGGGACGCTTTTCGCGAAGTCAGAGCTGAGAGAGCACCGACAGCTGGGACAGACTTTGAAGGATGGTACAAAGAAATCAGAGATGACGCTACGGCAGCGACTAAGGAGGTCGTCACTGACCTCAATGTTGAAAACATAGACAGCAGGTTGGCACACCTACTAGAAGCCAAGCAAGCCCTACTCACGAGGTGGAAGGGACAGGAGCATAATAGGAGGCTCTGCAAGAAGGTTTCCGAGGTTAACAGGGCGATCGAGGAGCACTGCAAAACCTTGTATGAACAACAATGGCATGAGCTCTCTGAGAGCATCGAGGGTCAGCTCAGATCTGGGAAGAGCTGGGGTCTTCTCAAACACCTTCTCGATCAGGGCAGCATGAGGTCCAGCCAGAGGCGATCCCTCGCGCGAGCCATCCATCTTGCTACTGACTCTACCCCGGACGAATTGGTTGTCAACAAGCTTATATACAGGTACCTGCGAGTCGCGGATAGCTCTGCACTCACACAGTTTCCGGACTACGCGGGGTGCGACGTGCCGGAGTTGGACCAGGACTATACTGTGGCCGAGATACGGCAGGCTCTCTTTTCTCTAAATGCCAGATCCGCCCCTGGCCCTGATGGCATAACCAATAAGATGCTCAAGAACCATAATGACGACCCCATCGAATTCCTTACGGAAAAGTTTAATGAGATGTGGCGCAGTGGGGAGGTTCCCGCACAATGGAAGATGGCCTACACAGTTCTAAATCCGAAACCTGGTAAAGCACCAGGAATAGATAATCTAGGACCGAATTCCATTACTTCCTGTGTCGGTAAGGTCGCAAAGCACGCCCTTCTGAACCAACTCAAAGTCCACCTCGAGACCAATGACTTGTACACCCACAATATGATTGGTTTCAGAGCTGGTCTCTCGACACAGGATGCCGTGAAGCTGATAAAATATCAGATCATCGACCGGAGCAGAGGAGATACCAGAGCCATCATTGGATTAGACCTGGAGAAGGCTTTCGACAACGTTTCTCACAAATTCATTCTCCAGTCTATTGCCAGCCTAGGGCTAGGGAAGAGGGTCTACGACTTCTTGAGATCCCTTCCTTACCAGAGAGCTACCAAGCTCAAGATTGAAGGGTACTTCTCACGAGAAATCAACCTCAGTTCACGCGGCACGCCTCAGGGCTCAGTTATTTCACCAACACAATTTAACATTGTGATGATCGGGCTCTCCAAGGAACTGGCGAAGATTCAAGGAATCAATAATACCATCTACGCAGATGATATAACCATATGGTGCACCGGCGGGAGCGATGGTCAAGTTGAGGAAGCCATGCAGCGCGCAATCGACGTGACCGAACGTTTCCTCCGTCCCACCGGTCTCAAATGCTCCCCATCAAAATCTGAATTTCTGCTCTACAAGAAAAGACCCTGAGGCGGCGGCCACCGTGAATGAAAACCTGCGTCTCAAAGTGAAATACGGCTTTTCACTAGTGACAGGTCCCCAGTGCCCACAGTGGATTCGCTCCGAATATTGGGAATGTATATCGAGTCCAACGGTGCTAACGGAGCTGCATTGAGACAGATCACTATCAAGACGGAAAGTGCTCTCGGCCTCATCCGGAGGATCACCAACAGACACCGCGGAATCAAGGAAGACAATCTCATCCGCATCATACATGCGTTTGTGCTCTGCCACCTTTCGTACTCGGTGGCCATGTATAATTGGCATGTTGCAGAAAGAAGTAAGCTCAATTCCCTCATAAGAAAGGTCTTCAAGCTCGCGCTCGACTTGCCTGTAAGCACTCGCACTGAAAACATTTTCAATCTCGGTGTTCACAATACACTCGAAGAGATAATCGAGGTGCAAGAGCACTCACAGCTGCTCAGGCTTTCCGGAACAAAATCGGGCCGCAAGATACTCGATGATTTGGGCCTCAACTCTATTGACCAGTGCCCCGATTCCATACAGATTTCCCAAAACATCAGGTCTCAACTGCGCATCGCACCCATTCCCCGCAATATGCACCCTGCGCACAACGTCGGTCGGTGTAGGGCCAGGGGTAGATCTCTGCTGGAGCACGTCCGTAGCAACCCCACTGATGCAAGCTTTGTGGATGCTGCGCCATATGTCCAACCAGAGGCATTCGCTGTTTCCATCATCGACTCAAATTCCAGGCTCACTTGCTTCGCCACAGTACGCAGATCTAAGCCCGTGATAGCCTAACAGGTTGCAATCGCGCTGGCTATGCTAGATAGTCGCAGAGAGTCAATATACAGCGACTCCAAGGCGGCTATCAAATCCTACGAAACTAGGATGGTAGCCCCTCAGGCCCTCCGCATTCTCCAAAGCGTCAAGAGTATGACGCCCCATTCTCTCACTTGGTTTCCCGCTCACCTGGAGTCGATTGAGGGCTCTACCTCTAACCCGAACGAGGGCGCACACGAGGCCACGCGAGGACTCACTGACCGCGCCACCTCCACAGCCCCTCTGCCTCGCTGGGAACCCTTACTTACGTTCAACGAAATAACAAAGCACTTCCATCTGTCAAGAAGGGTATTTGCTCTCTCACACCCGGCCTTGTGCAGGGCGCAGGCAGTCACCCTAAGACTATTGCAAGCCAGTGCGTATCCTAACCCTGCAGTTCTTCATGCCATCTACCTTGAACGGTATCTAAGTGCGGATTGCCCCGCTTGTGGACTGTTAGCCACATTCAATCATGTGTTGTGGGAATGTGAAGCCATCGGCCCCGCCCTCAGCGAGGACAGATGGGCTGCGCTCTTACGCAGCCCCGAACTTAAGGATCAAACCCTGGCCGTCCAGAGTGCCCGTGAACGGGCCGCCAAGCTCGGCTTCACGGTCCCAACGTGGGATTATCCGGGTGACACGGGGTCTCCCCTGCGTCTTCTCAGGACAAATATAACGTTTTAATCAATCGATCAATCTGCAAAGGATACCAACACGCTCGTAACACGACGGTGGCGTTGGTGGTAGAATGCATTTTATTACACAAAACGTACCAGAGAGTTACGAAGGACTGAATAATGAGTGGGGTGAAGCATGAAAGGGTTTCATCGCATCAGTAAACCGTGAATCTTCCGTCCATCTGTCCATCCGGCTGTGTGTCTGTCTGTTTACGATAACATACACGGACAGACAGACGCAGTGGCTGCGACAACGGAGGAAGTATTGAGCTGCAGCGTATGTGCATAAGGCCCGCTGCGACGCCATGTTCTCAAAGTAACCGGATACTAAAAAGGCGCGAAGTGTTTACGTTTCAATCCACTCCATGCCACTTCGCAGCCATTTCAATCCACCCGTTTCATTTCAGGCGGTCTTTTCGACCGTTCATAAGCTTTCGTTTGAAAAACTAACGAAAATAGACACGTGCCACTTTGGTTCACGTGACATATAACGCCATGGCATTTGTCACGGCTCAAATAAGCCAATCGCGTGCCACTCAATGGAACCGAGCGCCCCCGTCTGAATTGAACTCACGTGACATAGAACGTCACGGCATTCTCCACGGCTCACATGAGCCAAACACGTGAGCCAAACAGAATGCATCCGTCTGAATTTGGAATGTGTATAAAATTGCATCACAAGCGGCACGGGGGTAACACCGACGCGACGCGTGCCAAGGAAGCCGAGCGCAAGCGTGTTTACCACGCGCACGACTCTGATTCGCCCATGCCCAACAATCCGCTACGTACGGCGACTATCCAAGAGACCGAGAGAGGTACTCGTTTTCCGCGTACCCAGGCACAGCCCGCACAGCAGCCAACCAGAGAGTAGCGGTACAGCGCCATCTAGAATATCCTTACTCGACTGCAGTTTGTATGTACTTCTGTAATACAGCACCGTCTATTATACTGTTCGGTAGATACTTCCGTCTTCTCTTTCTTATCTCTTCTTCTCTCGGTAATGTGAACTCACGGCGACGATAGATTAAGAAGAGCTTTGCCTCTAGAAAAACTATCTAGTGGGAGCATATATTGGTCGTGTTTTGTTTGGCACTTTAATACCTTACGCATACATATTGATGTGCGGGCATGCTGTGAGTAATTATAACTGGTAACTGTAATCTGAAAGCAGGAAGCAGTCATTCGGCGATCCACTTTAAAAGGTACTCTGCTGCATGGATTATCAGTATACAATTTCTCCCAGTCGCATGAACCTACCTTTCCTCAAAGTAGATTCTCGTTTACAATTGTGTAAACTCGCAGCCTCACAACAACTTAAACAGCATCAGCAAATCCACGAGGCAGCATCTTCTGTCAAATATGTTTCTTTCTCTTGTTCGGAAACCTAAGCAGTCTTAACGGAATGACCTAAAGCAATCGGTACTCTTCTGTAAAACCGCGGCATGGTTTGCGTCACAAGTTGCAAACAGTCTTTTTGGGTAAAGCCTGAATACATCAAAATAACACGCGTGCAACATTATGGTAGATTGACGTGCATAAAAGAGAAGACAACAGAATAGAAGCCCACTGGACGCATGCCTGTATTTTGTAGTCACGTACCTAGCGCATTTCTTTATTATTTGTCTTATCCATTACTCCCCTAACACACGCTTCTGGAGACCTAAAACCGCCCGAAAACATACGTTCCAATTACACGGTATTAGTATTCTGGTATTGCAGTAGCACGGCAAACTTAAAATGTATACGTACAAGTGAAAAGATCCTAATGTTCCAGTTTGGTTTTGTTGTGATCATGTTTAACGAAACACGTTTAAACTAATAGATGTGGTACACCTGTCTTTTTAGCATTAAGTAAAATGAATGAGAAATTGTAATAAAAATGAATTTTCTTGTCAGATCTGAGTATTACACAAAACATACACCATCAATTTCTTGGATGGCACCTTTCGCACAAATAAAACTGTGGGAAGTTGCCAAGAAACGCTAGCGACAACGGTAGACCTCGAGCCTCGAGCTAGTCTTACGTAGACCGACTTCAGTGGACAGTGCTTACCCATTTGAACGCCTGCATCATAGGAATAGGTTTGTAACGTTTATAAAATTCGACACCCAAATGGGTTGGACGATGGAACCAAACAGATTTCTAGAGTATTCTGTCATGACCAGCCAGACTTATTCAGCACACCTCCACCCCTTCAGTCTCTTTTACGAAATATGGCATATATATATATATATATATATATATATATATATATATATATATATATATATATATATATATATATATATTATATATATATATATATATATATATATATATATATATATATATATATATATATATATATATATATATATATATATATATATATATATATATATATGCCATAATTTTTTTCCCAACCGGAAAAAAAAAATCCGCGTGTTGATGGAACTGCATTAAGAGGCCTGGGGTGCGGCCTCACCGGCAACCACCGCCGGGAACGCAGTGCCTCACCAGAGAAGAATTGGCCACCCTAGTGCAGTATCTGGCAACTACCTCCCACATGCATATGTCCAATAACTCACGGCCCTCAGTTCCCAGCAGCTGCGAAGCAACTGACCATGGCGGCGGTCAGATCTGCAACGCAGCAGAGGGTGCTAAGAATCTCTGGACTACAGGCCGCCTTTGGAACCTGAACTTGGCTACGTTTAACGCTAGAACCTTATCTAGTGAGGGAAGTCTAGCTGTACTATTCGAGGAGCTAGAAGGTGTTAAATGGGATATATTAGGGCTCAGTGAGGTTAGGAGGACAGATGAGGCCTATACTGTGCTACAGAATGGGCATGTCCTTCGCTATCGGGGCTTGGAAGACAGAAGAGAACTGGGAGGGGGGTTCCTAATTCACAGAAACATAGCTGGCAACATAGAGGAATACTATAGCATTAATGAAGGGGTGGTAGGTATTGTAAATAAACTGAATAAAAGATACAAGATGAAGGTAGTACAGGCTTACGCGCCTACATCCAGCCATGATGACGCTTCAGTTGAAAGCTTCTATGAAGACGTGGAATCGGCAATGAGTAAGGTAAAAACACAGTATACTATAGTGATGGGCGACTTTAATGCAAAGGTAGGGAAGAAGCAGGCTGGAGACCAGGCAGTAGGAGATTATGCCATCGGCACTAGAAACGCCAGAGGAGAGCTACTAGTAGAACTCGCAGAACGCAATAATTAGGGGATTTTGAATACTTTCTACCGAAAACGAGAAACCCGCAAGTTGACATGGAGGAGCCCTAATGGCGAAAATAAGAACGAAATAGACTTTAAAATGACTGCACACCCAGGAATCGTGCAGGATGTGGAAGTGGTTGGCAAGGTACGATGCAGTGACCATAGAATGGTACGGTCTCGAATTCACCTAGACATGAAGAAGGATCGACAGAAACTGATACGCAAGAAGCTAATCAATGAGCTATCACTGAGAGGGAAAGTACAGGAATTCGAAATGTCGCTGCAGAACAGGTACTCGGCTCTTAGTGAGGAAACCAACCGTAGCGTAGATACAATGAATGAAAATCTAACGAGTATCATTACGGAGTGTGCAGTGAAAGTTGGAGGCAGGCTAGTTAGACAGGACACTGGCAAGCTTTCCCAGGAAACGAAGAACCTAATTAAGAAGCGTCAAAGCATGAAAGTGTCAAGTACAACAGACAAAATATAACTGGCAGAGCTTTCGAAGTTGATTAATAGGCGTAAAGTATGCGATGTAAGAAGGTATAACATGGAGAAAATTGAACACGCTCTGAAAAACGGAGGAAGCGTCAAAGCAGTGAGGAGGAAACTTGGGATAGGCAAAAGTCGTATGTATGCACTAAGGAACAAAGAAGGCAAAATAACTACCAATATGAATAGGATCGTTAAAATAGCAGAGGAGTTTTACAGAGATCTGTTCAGTAGCCGAGACAACCACGACCTTAATACTATAAGAACTAGCAGTAACCCAGATGACACCCCACCAGTAATAATAGAAGAAGTCAGAAAAGCTTTGGAAAGCATGCAAAGAGGCAAAGCTGCGGGTGAGGATCAGTTAACATCAGATCTGCTGAAAGATGGAGGACAGATTGTGTTAGAAAAACTAGCCACCCTGTTTACGAGGTGTCTCCTGACGGGAAGGGTACCAGAGTCTTGGAAGAACGCTAACATCATCTTAATACTTAAGAAAGGAGATGACAAGAACTTCAAGAATTACAGGCCGATCAGCTTGCTCTCTGTAGTATACAAGCTATTTACAAAGGTAATTGCTAACAGAGTAAAGAAAACATTAGAATTCAATCAGCCAAAGGAACAAGCAGGATTTCGAACAGGCTACTCAACAATTGACCACATTCATACTATCAATAAGGTAATAGAGAAATGCTCAGAGTATAACCAACCACTATACATAGCCTTCATAGATTACGAGAAGGCGTTTGATTCAGTAGAAATATCAGCCGTCATGCAGACACTGTGGAATCAGGGCGTAGATGAAATATATATAAACAGCTTGGAAAAAATATACAGGGGATCAACTGCTACCATAGTGCTTCATAAAGAAAGCAACAGAATACCAATCAAGAAGAATGTAAGGCAGGGGGACACAATCTCCCCAATGCTATTTACCGCGTGCTTACAGGAGGTTTTCAGAAGCCTAGAATGAAAACAGTTAAAGGTAAGAGTTAATGGAGAATACCTTAGTAACCTGTGCTTCGCCGATGACATTTCATTGCTGAGTAACTCAGGGGACGAATTGCAACTCATGATTACGGAGTTAAACAAGGAGAGCAGAAAGGTGGGTCTTAAAATTAATCTGCAGAAAACTAAAGTAATGTACAATAACCTCGGAAAAGAGCAGCGCTTAGAGATAGGTAATAGTGCACTTGAAGTTGTAAAAGACTATGTCTACTTAGGGCAGGTACTAACCGCAGAGCCTAACCACGAGATTGAAGTAACTAGAAGAATAAGAATGGGGTGGAGTACATTCGGGAAGCACTCTCAAATTATGACAGGTAGATTGCCACTATCCCTCAAGAGGAAGGTATATAACAGCTGTATCTTGCCGGTACTTAGCTACGGAGCAGAAACCTGGAGACTTACAAAGAGGGTTCAGCTTAAATTGAGGACGAAGCAGCGAGCAACGGAAAGAAAAATGGTAAGTGTAACCTCAAGAGACAAGAAGAGAGCAGAGTGGATTAGGGGACAAACGGGGGTTAAGGATATCATAGTTGAAATAAAGAAGAGGAAATGGACTTGGGCCGGGCATGTAGCGCGTAGACAGGATAACCGCTGGTCATTAAGGGTAACTAACTGGATTCCAAGAGAAGGGAAGCGGGTTAGGGGGAGACAGAAGGTTAGGTGGGCAGATGAGATCAAGAAGTTTGCGGGTATAAATTGGCAGCAGCAAGCACAGGGCCGGGTGAACTGGCGGAACATGGGAGAGGCCTTTGTCCTGCAGTGGACGTAGTCAGGCTGATGATATATATATATAAATATATATATATATATATATATATATATATATATATATATATATATATATATATATATATATATATATATATATATGGGAAAGAAGTGTATATCTAAGGGCTCGTTTTGTCGTGTTTTGACACAATATAATTAAATCTTACGTATATTATTGCCAAGGAATGTATAGGGGAAGTCATTAGAACCAATGTAATGTAAATAGGAAAAAAAAAGAGGGTGAAAATTAACCTAAATAACTTAAATCGTGAGTTTGAGTTTGAGTTTAGTTTATTTACCACGTACAGGTGTATAGTAAGTGGCTGGGACAGAAAAAAAAAGCTGTATATAAGAGCTTGACAAAGCCCCATATCCCCCTGGAAACTGTGGCAACAAAAACGTCAAAATCAAATAAACATAGGACAGTTTAAACCAGCAATGCATATGCTTTGCATCAGAACAAAAAATCTAAACAAACTATACTAACCAAAAACGCACATGCTATACATCGAAAGAAAGAAGTAATCAAACAGAAAATAATACTACACACCAATTAATAAAGCATATTTATATTAAAAATACTAGAGCGGATAGGAACATTTTCATAATTAAATTCTAATTTATTTAGTATATTCGGTAAGCAATAACTAAATGTCTGAAAGCCATGATTTGTGCGCGGTCTCGGCACATGCCAATATTCAGAGTTTCGGTTTAGACACGTTGAAGGATTTATTTGCAAGTTAGCTAAAGTACGTATATAGCCTCGACCTTTTATGGTATCAGATTTAAAAGAGCTGCTAAAGAATATCCGTAGAGCAGGTTTAATTTGATTATTTTGTATTTAGCAAATAATTGTGAAGTATGGGCATTAAAAAGGAGGTTAGCAACAGATCGTAGCGCCTTTTTTGTGTTCCATTACCCCAAATTAGGTTGCAGTAACTCAGATGTGATGTAAACAGCGCATTAAACATCAGACGTTTTTGAAGAACTGGCAATAAACCCTGACATTTGCTTAAGACACCCAAGACTTTGCAAAGCATATTTTGAAGCTTCGCATGATTTATTATTTTTTAATACTTCAAAAATAATTAATCATAGCGGCTATCGCCACAGCCGCTTTATTGGGTTTATATGTGAATTTAAATGTGAGAGTGTTATATATATATGTATATATATATATATAGAGAGAGAGAGATAGATAGATAGATAGATAGATAGATAGATAGATAGAAACGCACAAAACGTCTGCAGTATGCAGAGAAATGCTCCCGACTTCCCAGAAGACCAACGCCATTGCCGCTAAGCTACTGTATTCGTTCTTCAAGATTAGGACGAAACAAAAAGCTTCCTTTGAAGACAGCGAGAAAGAGTGCATGAACTTAAGGTAACAGTAGGATGAGTTGGTTAATAGAGATTTGTGATAAACGACCTTGGGCATGCAAGTGCTTACACCATTATATGATGTATTTACAGAAATACATATGACATAGCTGGCATAAATACGGAATTAAACGACTGAACAATTATGCCCCACGTTGCCGCACAACGCATGTTCGATTTCTATATGTAGAGCGTCGAGTTTGGGCACTCGTTTCCCTCGTAATTGTTGTCAACAGGGCCTTATTAAGTGTGAGGCCCACGGGATGGCTTTATGCTCTCCCATAGTAGAGTACCTAGTACTCTAAATTGTTACCCACTTTTTCTAAGCACAACAGACAGGTATTTCGGTTCAACGTCTCTTTCCCATATTGTGCGCTTTTTCAGCTGTGTTGGCCCGGCTCAGCTTAAGTTCCTGTGTTGACATGCTTTTCGTCTATTATCACGTACAGACCTCTGTTTATAAAGCATGCCGAGTTACTCGTTACCAGAGAGAGCCCGAAAAATAAAAGGGGGGGGGGACGTCTAAAGTGGGTCTAAATATGGTATTAAAATATATCGCCAAAATCATCGGGCTGTGCTTACACGCTGTTTTACATTCTGTGTGCACTGCAGTGGCTGTCCTGATCTGCTTCGCAAGCGCCGACGGGCCGACGACGGCTTCCCCGGTGGGCGGCCACCGTGGCACCACGCAATTGAAAATTCACAACACCTCGATGCCCATGTCTGGTAGTGCCAAACGCAATAACGATTTGAACCCTAACGTCCCTCAACGCGTGGCGGGACAGCACCGACAAGGTCGCAAGCCAAAGGATATACAAAAACAACAAGCTACCCTCACAAGAAGCCCAGCAATGTCTACTCCCGCAGCAATTGATCGCACAAGAAGCCCAACAATGCGAACTCGACCTGCCTCAACGATCCGATCGGAATGGGAGAAACGAGCTAGGCGGAAACATCGCCAATCTACGAGGAGGGCCACAACAGTGAGTACAAGATCGACGACCGTGGCCTTGAAGCGGAAGTCTAGCCCACGTACTACCGCGTCAACGCGCAAGAACGTGATCTCCTCCACGGAGCCTTCCACTACAAGGACAACCAAAACCACGCAAGCACCTTCGCCCGTCCCCCCTCCGGTTTCTCTACGCCCTAGCGTGCCTCCTCGAGGAATCGGCCGCTTTCGCGCATGCGATAAACCCTGCGTGTGCGCCTGCGAAAAGGCTGCTTGCGAACGGCTTGTCTGTTCAACTCTCGAGAAGTGCGACCAGGACGAATGCAGCCTTCGCTGCTGGGACGTGTGCTTCGATGAATGCGCAAAAACAGGCTTGAGGCCCTAATCAGTAAATTAAAAAAAATGCCAAGGGCGCACGACGTAAAATGTCCATTCACAAACATAAGACGTTATAATAAAGGTAATTAGTTTCATTTTTTTACATTTATTAGAAACCTTATTGTGCAGGCGTTTTCTACGAATAAAGTCCTACTCAAAGACAACGCAAACACACTGGTATATATATATATATATATATATATATATATATATATATATATATAAATATATATATATATATATATATATATGTATGTATATATATATATTTATATATATATGAAGAGTGGTTGAAAAGATAACTTTCCGTGTACAGTTATCTTTTCACCCACTTTTCTTTCTTCACACTCAAACTACAATTGGTCTAACAACTTCTTTTGTACATTCTTTGGCATTATCATGTGTGAGATCTCATCATTATTTTGTCAAAAACACGGAAAAACGTGCCCTTAAGTATACACTTCTTTCCGTTATATATATATATATATATATATATATATATTCAGGGTGTGAGAATATCCAAATTCTCGATTACGAATTCAATACGAATACATAGCTTCAAATACGAGTCGAATATCAAATAGTCAAGAGGTGTGCAATATTTCTCTATCAGTAATTTTTTACTCAATCATACATTTAGGTTGCACACAGTACAACTGTTATTAGAGTCAGTTATTGCACACAAAACATAAAAAACTATCACCACCAATACTTACCAGAAAGCATAAAACTAATAGGTGTGCATGTGACTGTGATGTTGGGTTCAATTCACATGAACAAATCTTCTGCATCTTTTTTATGTGGTAGCACCTAATTACAAAAAAAGAAAAGCTTTTGTACGTGCGTTTTGAGCTCGAAGGACATTGATTTTATCATTTTCTTTCAAATTTTGTCCCGGTTCTCATATACGTTTAAGTCACTAAGGAAAACAGGAGTACTTGAAGCATGTATCAACTACGCAGCAATACTCGTTATCTCGCTTGCTTCCGTTGCCCTTCTTGGGGAACACGGTCGCCATTCTTCGATCAAGAATGCCAAGTTCTTCTTTCCTCTTTTCTTCTCCGCCTGTTTTGCGAAATGTTTTTTTCACCTGTCATCTGCACCATGTGAATTTTAGGTTTAAAGAGAATAGTGATTTCAGCCGAATAATTTCGTATCATATAGTACCTATGATATATAAAGAATAATGGGCATATTCGTCATGACCAAACTAACCCGCACCATATGTTTCAAATTAAATAGTGCTTTCTATGCATTTTTTCTTCTTCAAGACAAGTAAAAAGAACTTTGAGTAGTACCAGAATTTTACTTTCAGCAGTATGCGAGTCATAGCGCTTGAAATATTTAGCATTTTAATATTTACTATACTTAGAGCATATAAGCCACCATAACTAGCTTTTAAGTCTAAAAAATTGAATTGGTTTGACAGTAATATTTTAACTTAAAGGGGCCGTGCGACACTTTTCAAGTAGCCATGGAATGTATTCAATAATGAAGCTTATTTTGATTCATGAATTAACCGCCACAAATACCTTCAGAATCTGTCCAGTACGCGCGGAATAGCAGAGGTTTCTCGCACGCTGCAAATGCATTCTGTTTTCTCATCCCAACGAGATCACTTGAAGCTAAACAGGGAGAGATGGCACGGCAAAAGGAAATACGTCACAAATGCTTTCACAGCTCTTGCAGTCATTTGCAGAGAGAAGAGAGCAATTTTTAGCCGACTTTTTGCGAATTTATTTTCAATCGCACGCCGCGCGCTGCGCTAAAATATTTGACTTGCGTGTTTCCAGTAGCCTCGACTGCCGATGGGCAGCGTTTCCTGACATTGCTCAAAAAGTGTTGCAGGGCCCCTTTAAATTTGAAGACGAGCTTTGCGGCACAACGGATTTCTCTTGGAAAGATGCTTTCACGGTTGAGCACTATCGCACTGCAGTGAAGCCAATGTTACAAACAGTACGTTCGAGTTAATATGCATTTGTTAGTTTCTTGCGAATACTTCGAAATTTTCAATAACTTAAATGGGAACCAAAGCGACTACCAACAGAAGCAAATATATATATATGTATATAATATATACATATAAATATAAATATATATAGATATAAATATATATTTATATATATATATATTTATATATATATTTTTATTTATATATATATATATATATATATATATATATATATATATATATATATATATATATATATAAATATATATATATATATATATATATATATAACGTTTAAGGAGAGAAACACGTGGGCCTTTCCTGGCGTACTGTATGGTACACTATTTATTTTGTTCAATCGCTTCAATATTTTTACTATAATATCACGTGTTCGTTTCATTTCTTGGTTCTCTACAACAAAGCATATGGAAGGCTGGTATTACAGTCCTGTCAAACGGGCTACGTTCGCGTGATTTCCAACTGCATGTTGAACCCATTCACAGACCCCTGCATCTTCTAGTACTGATCCGTTCGCTGTAATAAACATTTACCTTGGTAGAAACATTGAAGCCATTTGTCCCCGTTGATATTCGCAGCCTTGATGGCAGTGTCGAAAGAACAGTATTGTGCATTCTAAATAATGAATATGCCTTTATTTCAGCTGCCTTCACTTTTTGTAAAAATAACAAAATTTTCACGCAAAAATTTACATGACAGCTGACTATACGATTAAGGACAACTTTCGTTGTGTCATGGTCTGGTGATATGAAGCAACTTCCGCGTGCTACTTGTTATAATAAGTGTGCTGGGGTTACCTTTGAAAAAGCGAGTACTGTTGATGCCGAGGAATACTTAACGTACGTCCCTCTGTCACTAGGACACAAGCCATCTGAACTTACAATATTCAAGGGTTTTCGGCATATAAAAATTCCTTAAGCTGCGGTTGGGACTTTTATCTGTTCATTTTTCACGATTTTGCACTTTGTCCATGTTATATTGAACCTTCAGAACGGCCCAATCAGAGGACTTGGCTGTTGTTCAGTGTCGTCAGGTCTTCACTCTTCAGTGTTCAGTCTAGCAAGTTTTACCTTATGTAACAGGTGCGTAGTGGCTTGCTACTTTAGAGTCTAAAAGTTTAGTGATCTCAAAAACATATTTGGTCTCGTCGAGCATGCAAATGCGACTTTTGTTTCATTAGCTAGGCATGTTGAAAGCTTTGCGTTTCCAACTCTGTCATTACCTTGTCTCAGTATGTAGACCATGTATTCTGGATGTAGAGCACGTGAATGAAAGAGTGTTGGTGCGTTTTACTAAAGTTTACTACTGCATCGTTGTTGTTTTATTGTGGTTTCATGGAAAAATTTGCGCAGTGCATGCCATTGTGTAACGAAAGCATAATTCGCACTGGGAGGTTAACAAACTAAGACAGCAAGTTTAATTTAGCGCTTGCAACGTGGCGTCGAGTTTGTTAGGAGGAATGAACCGATGCTTTGAACATCACCTTTATATAGGGCTTGTGGCTTGTGTCGCATTAGTCTCAACAAAAAATGACTTTTTTTAGGATGTTATAAGGCTTTGTCCGCTGTCGAATAAATATACCTTACTATAAAAAAACTACATTCACTGTCCAGCTCTATGCTCCTTAGTGTAGAGTGTCCCCGTTTTTTACACTAGTTATTTTTGTTCTTCCTCTCCAGTTTCTGTCACCAGAACCCTAACCATGTTCTTATTTATATAACGTCTGTGTGCAACTTTCACTGATATTTCCAAAATTTAAGCCATATAAACTGCTGCACAAACGTACACCGATGATACCTAAACAGCTTCCCTCTTGAAGCACCACCTGTGAGCCTTCGCACTGATTAGATGCTAATTTCAGGTAAGCTAAAACTTCTTAGCTACCACAAAAATGTTAAGTGATGCTACTGAAGGTAGCGCTGTTTGTGTAAAGTGCTCGGAAAGTGCTTCATGCACCTCAGATATTGGTATTAGTGAGCACATACTTATTGTTCCTATCATTTCAACAGAGTGGCACTGCTCTTGCCGGAGCAACAGGGTCCCACGTATTGCGTGGTCATTTCAGCCACGCGTTTTTAAACAAACATATACTATGTCAGTCAAGTCAAAGAGAGACATATTATGGATGCCCTTGTTTCACGTTTGGTTCATTCTTCTTCGTTCAAAGCTTTTACTAAAAAGCGAAATGATTCCTGCACTGTCAACCGCGCATAAAGCAGTCTGACTAGTGCCTTCTACACAAGCACGATGTGTACACTGAAACGTGATATCAAATAAGGCAGCCGAACACACGAGGAAATATTACACCTGCTTATTTCAATGACACCACAAAGCCTTGTCAGGTTGATGCTTGCTTGGCACATGACTGTTTCAAGCACGAGGCTCACTTTCTGAATGTTTGACGTGAGTACTGAGCCATTCATACGAACTTTTTCACCAAAACGCGAACACACACAAAAAAAAACAGCACGTGCTCTGTACAATATTTATCTTCAACTTCATTATTCGCGTTTTCTCGTGCGCTCGTAGTATTCGTGTGTTCCGGCTAACTCGTTGTTTTGAGACTCATCGAGTCATCAAATTGAAGAAGCTTGCGAAGCCAACAAGAGACCGAACCTATCTTGAGGGGTCAACAGAGTGGCACTGCTCTTGCCGGAGCAACAGGGTCCCACGTATTGCGTTGTCATTCAGGCAGCTATATTAAGCTAGAACATTCCGCTGATTTAGTCAGTGTTCCTCTAAGTATCAAGATTTTCCTATGATGTAAGTTTTTATCATGCATACGAGGACTTTAGTGCAGTTAAGCGTCCTTGCAATGAACATCGCAGGTGAGTGGTAGCATAACCGATATCTCTTTTAAATGCGAAGCATTTCTTAGCGAACTTCGGCGACTTCGAGCGTATCTATCTATCTATCTATCTATCTATCTATCTATCTATCTATCTATCTATCTATCTATCTATCTATCTATCTATCTATCCGCGCCTATGACTTTTAGCTCTCCTGGCCGTTTCGGTTATGGTATCGATACCAAATTTGGTATGACATAGCATGAATGTATGAAAAATGTATTTCACTAGCCATAACATGAACATTATCACATGTATGTCATGAATGTCATGACTTACAATTGATGGCTCTGCAGCTCTTGCGGTCGTTTCATTCACATGGCATGTTGCAAAATTGGTATGGTATGGCATGATTGCATGGCGAACACAAGCGACCGACCCTAGCAAGAAAAACATGACATGCGTGTTATGTCACAACATGACTACATGCCACGCTCATGATGCGCTCGCGGCCGTTTCGCTAAAGTCAAATATACCAAATTCGGCATTACATTACGTGATTGGATAACGAAGGTATGTGACTGGTGCAAACATGATAATCATAAGATGCGTGTCATGTGAGAACATGACTACATGCCTTAGTCAAGGCTCCAATACATTTCGACGTGAAGCGGTGCGCGTGCTCCCCAGCGTTCAGTTCGCCCCGCCATGCCAGGTGCCTGTCCTGCCATATACTCGCAGGCGCGCGCCGCACTGCATTGCTTTGACGCATGCGCGTCTCAGCACGTCCGGCATTCCTCCATCACGAAAAGAGAGAGACGCAGTGTTGTCTGGGTAACGCATCAGCGCGAAATGCAGCATGTCGCATTTCACGCCGGTTGCCGTCGCGTTGAGCCGACGAACGCTGGTCACGCCGGTCATGTCTGGCGTCACGCTACTGAGTTCTCCCGTTTTGCTAACGTAGCATCGCTGTGCCCAGCATTCACGCGCGTCAATGCTACATTGAAGTAACTTGGGCCCTTCATGATGCGCTCGCGACCGTTTAGCTAGCTCCGCATATACCGAATTCGTGTTACATGACGTCAATAGATGCCGAAAGCATATGACTGATGCTAACATAATAATCCTGACACGCGATCATGGAAGACCATGGCAACATACCACGCTCACAGCGTGCTCGCCGGCGTTTCGCTAGCTCCACATATACTAAATTTGGTATCATGTGACGTGAATAGATGGCGAAGGTAAACGACACATTCAAACAAGATAATCATGACACGGGAGTCATATACGGTATCATTTACCTCAACCTCGTAACGTTGTGCTGATTTTAAAGTGAAATATCAGCATTTCACATTCGTGCTTCGCATATATGATCGATTCCCACTGTGGGTGGGATCAGCCAATTTTTTGCACATTTGATAATCTTTGTCACTGCATTGAACAGTTATTTTTGGAGTAATTTGCACTCGCGCCACCAAATTATTTATTGAAAACTTGCAAATAACTTGTTCAACTAGAGTATTTATTTACGTTTTTCGTCCGTGATTTTCATACAGTACACAGCCGCACTGACCAGCGTGCATGCTGAGAGGGGTTGTTGCCGTCAATCGCAATCTTAAGAGAGGAAGAAGTCGGGCGACAAACGATTTTATTGGTAGGCTCTTTGTAGAAGTCTTATGATACAAATTTTGCCACGTATGGAAAACTTATATTCGTGCAAGTCAACGGTAACTTACAATATATCCAATTTACAACCCTGTAACTGCTTAAACCGACTCGGCAAATCAGTGATGACGCAATCGCAGTCATATATGACATAGGTAAGCATCAGTCGGCAAACTCAATCACGAATCGACTCGCTCACATTCACGTCCCGCCATGGTGGTCTAGTGGCTAAGATATTCGGCTGCCGACCCGCCGGTCGCGGTATTGATTCCCGACTGCGGCGGCTGCATTTCCGGTGGAGGCGGAAATGTTGTAGGCCCGTGTGCTCACATTCATCATCATCATCATCATCATCAGCCTGACTACATCCACTGCAGGACAAAGACCTCTCCCATGTTCCGCCAGTTAACCCGGTCATGTGCTTGCTGCTGCCAATTTATACCCGCAAACTTCTTAATCTCATCTGCCCGCCTAACCTTCTGTCTCCCCCTAACAAGCTTTCCTTCCCTGGGGATCCAGTTAGTAACCCTTAACGACCAGCGGTTATCCTGTCAACGCGCTACATGCCCGGCCCATGTCCATTTCTTCTTCTTAATTTCAGCTATGATATCCTTAACCCCCGTTTGTTCCCTAATCCACTCTGCTCTCTTCTTGTCTCTTATGGTTACACCTACCATTTTTCTTTCCATTACTCGCTGCGTCGTCCTCAATTTAAGCTGAACCCTCTTTGTAAGTCTCCAGGTTTCTGCTCCATAGCTAAGTACCGGCAAGATACAGCTGTTATATACCTTTCTCTTGAGGGATAGTGGCAATCTACCTGTCATAATTAGAGAGTGCTTGCCAAATGTGCTCCACCCCATTCTTATTCTTCTAGTTACTTCAATCTCGTGGTTCGGCTCCGCGGTTATTACCTGCCCTTAGTAGACATAGCCTTTTACAACTTGAAGTGCACAATTACCTATCTCGAAGGACTGCTCTTTTCCGAGGTTGTTGTTCATTACTTTCGTTTTCTGCAGATTCATTTTAAGACCTACCTTTCTGCTCTCCTTGTCTAACTCCGTAATCATGAGTTGCAATTCGTACCCTGAGTTGCTCAGCAATGCAATGTCATCGGCGAAGTGCAGGTTAATAAGGTACTCTTCATTAACGTTTATTTCTAACTGTTCCCATTCTAGGCTTCTGAAAACCTCCTGTAAGCACGCGGTAAATAGCATTGTGGAGATTGTGTCCCCCTGCCTTACACCCTTCTTGATTGGTATTCTGTTGCTTTCTTTATGAAGCACTATGGTAGCAGTTGATCCCCTGTAGATTTCTTCCAGGATGTTTCTATATACTTCATCGACGCCCTTATTCCGCAGTGTCTGCATGATGGCTGATACTTCTACTGAATCAAAAAAGCAGCGATGGCGTAGTATTTAGAGCAGCCGCCTCGCATGCAAAAGGTCCGTGGTTCAAATCCCAGTGCCGCGCAGTTCCCAACCGGATAAAAAAAAATCCGCGTGGTGATGGAACTGCATTACGAGGCCTGGGGTGCGGCCTCACCGGTAACCACTGCCGGGAACGCACTCCCTCACCAGAGAAGAATTGGCCACCCTGGTGCAGTATCTGGCCACTAACTCCCACATTCATACGTCAAATAGCTCAGATTGAGGCGGACGTTAAACAAACACAGGTGGTCGAAATTTCCGGAGCCCTCCGCTACGGCGTCTCTTATATTCGTATAGTGGTTTTGGGTCGTTAAACCCCACATATCAATCAATTATTCATTTTCACTCAGACCCAGGTCGAGCGATGAAACAGCATCTTTTACGGAACCACTGTTTTGAAAATAATAGTGTGCAATAGTAACGATGAAAACCAACTATTGACGACAGCACATTTCCTTCCTTATTTTGACTAAAATTCTTTGCGAATGATTTATGGGTTTACTCCGAAACGATAAAGATCTAGTTGTGTGTTACGACACGAATTCCACAAAAAAAGGTGCTTGTCTAAGCGAAGAGACGCTGCTGGGATGCCGATGAGTGCAGACGCGTGCGCATCGAGCTCCGTATGTTCTTGTCTTTTCTGTATGGTTCAACCCTTGAATCGTCCAGAAATTGCCACAGACGTGTAGGGGAGATGCTCCGGTATCGGTGGACTCCAGTTTCACTGAAATCGGACCATTTTTCTTGTTTTTACGGCCACTTCTTCTCTCGCCCATGTGGAGCCTTCGCTACCTCTAGCGTCCAGTAGAGGAGCGGCGGCGACGACGCCGGGAGACGCTCGCCCGAAGACGACAACCACGGCGTTGCCGCGGTTGCTGATGGCGATGGACTCGACTGGGGAGTCGCAAACAGCGTCCGTACGACAATCCGAACCAGGTTTGGGTGAAGAAGTCATGGACTTTGCCGCGCAAAACCGGGATGAAGCAGCACTGCCTGGGAACTGCAACGCGGCGTCCACGCACGCCGCCGCAGATTTTTCCGCCCCAACGGAGACCGACCGCACAGAGGAGGGATGGCGAATATCCTATTCGCTCAGAGCGAAGAAGAAACAGGCGAAGGAGCGGAAATTTCAACAAGGAGGGGACTTCTCCGCAGGCAGCAGACCTACGACGGACAACCAGCCAAAGCGCCGGGGTTGACCTACAAGACGGAGGCCCCCAGCACTACCCAAGGACGATCTGAAAGTAGTCTTCCGACCTCACCAGGGACTGCCTCTGAAGAATGTGAACACCCAAGCGATCTCCGACGCTATAGTGGAGGCTTGCCAAGGAAAAGTCAGGTGGGATCAGTTTATTCTCCGCATCCGACCGGGGTCCAACATTGCGCTAGCGTCGACTCCAGACACGACCGTCGCGATGGCGATGAGAGGCGTCACGTCTTTGAATATCAACGGAAGACCACACCCGGTCAACGTCTACGTTACGGCAGGTGAAGGAACCAAAAAAGGTGTTATTCACGGTATAGAGCCGCACACCGTGTCTGAGACCATCAAAGCGAGCATCCGTTTTCGCACCCAGAGCGTGACGCTGGTCGACGCTCGGATGTTGGAAGACTCTCAGAGTGCCGTCTTGACTTTCTTCGGGGACATTCTACCAAGATATGTTTACTACAGAGGAGGTGAGAAGGAGTGTATTCCTTTTCGTAACACCGTCCTATTCTGCCGAGCGTGTGGGGCGGTTGGCCACCGCACCGACGTGTGTCCGCAGCCAGACTCACCCGTGTGCCATACCTGTGGAATGCGCAACCCCGAAGTAAACCATAATTGCACTCCGACATGCGCAATTTGCACGGGAAACCATATCACTGGAGACCGCAGTTGTCTGAAACGCCTCAAGCCTATTCGCAAGCAAGCAGCGAAACCACCCAAAAAACCACTCAAGCCAGCCCCTCGCTGGTTTCAGTCGGAGGAAGAGGAATCAGAATGGAAGTACGGACGAGGCGGGACCCGAAAGAGCCGTTCTAAAACCCTCACGCCGTCGAAAAACCGTGCCGTGGAGACAGGACAACCAGGACAGCGGCATCCAAAGTCGACTTCGACGCCGAGAGCAATCTCCCAGGACAATCCGAACGCGCAAGCCCTTCCGAGAAGCAAGCCACCGGGGGCGTGTCCTGCACATAGCAACCCACAGGCGGACGCGGTAAGCTATGCGCAAGCCGTATCTCCCACTACCAAACATAAACCCGTTACACCAACGATCACAGAACACCCAGAATACAAGCGGGTGGTAGCTGAAAACAGACAACTTAGAACAGAACTACAGGAGGTTAAGTCTCGAATGGCGCGCCTGGAGTCACTACTAAACCAGTCGAGCAACACACAAAGCCCGGCGAGCACACCTGTTTTCTCGCAGCCCGTTGCGCAGCCCGTGGAAACGCAACCACCACAAACACCGTCGATAGCGTTCCTAGTTCAACAAATTCAACTTGTTTTTGCCAAACTAGGCCAGATGGAACGCACCATAAGCGACTTGAGTCAGACGCAGAATCCTCGCAAGAGATCTTGTCAGAGCCCGGGTGCCCCCACCAGACAACCTAAAGAAAGTGGAATAACAGATTCCGAGAATACCAATCATGGCTAGACACCGTAACAATAAAAACACCGAGCAAACGGAAATATGGCAGTGGAACTGCTGCTCATTGAAAACAAAACTTGAAAATTTCAAACAATTTATTGGAGCATCTCCAATCCCTCCTGATATAATCTGCCTTCAGGAAGTAGGCAAACTTCAGATAAATCTGAGAGGGTACCTAAGACATGTTAACCCAAAGTACCCACAAGTGGCACATTTACCAAAAAAGATATCGCATTGAGTGTCAGCTACGTGAGCAATGAGGCAGTGCAACACCAGATAATAACAGTGTGGCCCAAAAAACGGGGAGAACCAAAAACAGTGGGAGTCAATATATATAGCCCACCTAAGGAGAGACGAGCCGACTTTGAGAACATTATAGCACATGCGATGGGTTTATTGAAAGAGAAAGACAGGTTAGTTATCATGGGGGATTTTAATGCGCCACACAGAAATTGAGGATATAAGCAGGACAGCCCTAAGGGCAAACTCCTTGTAGACCTTGTTGAACGGTATGATCTCTGCCAACTTACACAACCAGACCTACCGACACGGGTCGGGAATAGCTTAACAAAAGACACGTCACCGGACTTAACGTTTACAAATTCTGAAGGAAACGTCTCATGGGCGCACCTCGGAGAAAACTTGGGAAGCGACCACTACATTCTCGGAATAACTATTAATGCCGCCACGACAAGAAGAATGGAGAAAGCGACAATATCTGAATGGAACAAATTTAGGGAGAACGTAGGAGACCAAGGGGAAATAATAGATCTAGGTAACTGGGTGACACAGATAAAGGAGGCACACAGGAAAGTGACAAAAGAAATAGAAACAAGCGTGGAAATCCCAGCAGTCGACAAGCACCTGCTACATTTGTGGGACGCGCGGAGAAGCCTCACAAAGCGATGGCGGAAGCAAAAGCTTAATCGCAAATTGAAGATAAGGATAGCTCATTTGTCACAGGAAGCCAATGACTACGCACGTCAACTAAATAACAGTAACTGGAGGCAATTTAGTAACTCACTTAGAGGGACGTTAGGAACCAAAAAGACCTGGCACATACTGAGGAGTATGATCGATCCAGGGGCAACGAAAACAATGACGAACAGGGCTTTAAGAATTCTGGAGAATGAATTTAAAGGTAACGATGACGCACTTATCTACGAAGTCAAGAAATTATATGTCGGACAAGACGCATGTGAAGTGGTACATGGCAAATATACAGGAAAAGAACAACCAGAGTTAGACGCTCCCATAACATTCGAAGAGGTTTATGCGGCGGCCCAGTCTTTCAAAAAGAATACCGCCCCAGGACGAGACAAAATAACAAACTCTATGCTTAGAAATTTGAGTGATGCGGCCCTTCGACGAATGACGGATTTCTTTAATGAAAAGGTATGGGTAGATGGAGGAAACCTTCCAGTAGAATGGAAGGACTCAAACATCATGTTAATACCAAAACCAGGGAAACCAAGAGATATTAAGAACCTCCGACCAATCTCCCTTACCTCATGCTTGGGTAAGCTTTTTGAAAAAACAATATTGACTAGATTGACAGACTATGTAGAGAGAGAGGGTCTGCTACCGGTGAATATGTTCGGTTTCCGACCACATGTATCGGCCCAGGATGCTTTCCTGCTGTTGCAAAATGACGTCATGAATCCAAACAGAGGTTCAAGCGACGAATTCGTACTAGCACTAGATATCAAGAAAGCATTCGATACAATATCACACAAGATGATAATGGAAGGCCTCGAATCTATTAACTGCGCCAACGAATATATGAGTATGTCCGGTCATTTCTGACGAGCAGGAAAGCTACCATTTCTTTAGGCTCGATTACATCTGAAACCTTCGACTACCCAAATAGAGGCACCCCCCAGGGAGCCATGCTATCCCCGATACTATTTAATAACGGCCTGAGAAAGCTCGCACGTGAGCTGGAAAATATAAAAGGTCTAGGAGCAGCTCTTTACGCAGACGATGTCACCTTATGGACAAAGGGTGGCTCTTATGCGGACAAAGAAAACGCCCTCCAGGAGGCAGTAGATAAAATACAAGCTTCTGTGACAGCTGCAGCAATGCAATGCTCGCCGGAAAAAACTGAAATGGTTAGAATTAGGGCAAGATACGCATAGAAAAAGGACTTAATACCGGTAGCAGTACTGCTGGATGGGAGACAAATCAGGGAGGCAGATGTAATACGCGTGCTTGGCATGTGGATACAAGGAAATTCGGGAACGTCACACACACTACAAAGGGTACGGGGAACCACGGCAAATGTGGCCCGGATGATCAGGCGGATAGCAAATAGCGAAATGGGACTAGAGGAGAAAGAAACCATTGCACTCGTTCATGCATTTGTAATCAGCCGAGTTACGTACGCGCTACCGTACCAGACAATGACAAACCAGGAGACAAAGCAAATAAACACAATAATAAGGAAAGCATTCAAAGCAGCATTGGGGATTCCGGAAAATTCCAAAACCGAGCGGGTGGAAAAATTGGGCATATACAATACCTTTGAGGAGTATGCGAATGCGGTGCTTTTATTTCAAAAGCAAAGGCTCAATTCAAGCTATCATGGGAGAAGAATTCTGGAAAAGATGGGATATACATTGCGACCGTTATATTGTGACGAAAAAACGGTGCTCATAGATGCGGAAAAACGCACACATTTAACTGTAGCGCCTATTCCCAGAAATATGCATCCGACGTATCACGCAGGAAGGAGGAAAGCGAGAGCAGACACCTTACGCAAAGCATTTCAGAATAGCTCAGAAGCCGTCTTTACAGACGTAAGTAAAGCGAGCAGAGGGTCACATGTAGTGGCAATTGTAGCACAAAATCACACCACAATGGCGTCGGTTAAAACTTGTTTCACACGAGTGGCAGAGGCGGCAGCAATAGCCATAGCCATATCCAACGCAGAAATCAGGGGAGAATCAGTGGTTGTGCTCTCCGATTCACAGGCGGCATGCCTAATGTTTCTCCGAGGAACGCTACCTAAAATTGCGTATAAATTTTTAAATAAACCCATAACAGGAGACCATCACATTATATGGTGTCCTGCTCACGAAGGTTTGGAGGGGAACGTCGTGGCAGACCGTATAGCTCGAGGCATCACCAACCGAGCGACGGCAGGCCACGACGTTGAACCTCTTTCCAATTCGCGTGACATCCTCCTCCAACAAAGGAAGCAACGAAAGGAATATGGGCTTCCACATAAGGACTTGGATAGCCAGCAAAGCAGGGATTGGAGACGAATACAAACCAATAGCTTTCCCAATTTGTACCATCTAAGTAGAATATATCCCGCAAGATATAAAGACACCTGTCCGTGGTGTTCACAAGTACCAACACTCAGCCACATAACATGGGAGTGCACCCAGAGGCCCACACACATCGACAGCCCACACATCACGAAGCAACCACACATGTTTCACAGGCAGTGGGAGGCATGGCTTGCGGACGAGGACAAGCAGAGCCAAATAGCTTTGCTTGACCAGGTCCAGCGAGCCGCTCGTGCCAGCGGAGCCCTGGACTGAGGGCCCGACCAAACTGCCTGCATTTCAATTTTTTTTTCTCTCTGAATAAAGTTTCTTCCTCCTCCTCTAAGCGAAAGCAGTATTGTCTTTTCTTATCAGTAAGTGAACATCTCTGAACCACGTAAACTAAAAGAAGGTAGCTTGATACTGAATAAAACATTCGGCTTTACCTTTTGTCATGCGCCAGACAACAGTTTTCGTGATCGATTGCATGTCACATTTTACCCAAAAACAGAAATGTTTACTGCTAAAGCAGTCTTTTGCCGTTATGCAAAGATAGATGGATGCCAAACTTTCCTTAAAGTCTTGAGATGCACGACTCAACCCGATCGTCGCATCGTGGACCCTCTGGACAGCGCATAGTTAATCCCTGATATCGAGCTCTTGATTGCTGATAGCCACTTGTCTTCATTGGATATGTCTGTCCCTTGAAACGAGGGGCAACGCAAAAGCATGTGGTCTAGGCTAGTGAATTCGTTGCAGTGTTTGCAAGAATAGTTGCAGTGCCTACAAGAATCCCTGTTAACTTTCACTTGTGAGCTCCACAAAAGCGTGCAGTGGTTTGGTGCAATGCTATCAATGGTAAACACGGACAGATATCACTTATCGCTGCTAAGTGGGGATTGTTGAAGCAACCATGAATGACAGCGCTAGCTTAAGTGGCCAGACCACCTTACGTTGTGTCTACCATTTTAGACAAAACGTGACTCAAGTCACGTGCAATGCCACTACAAGCGACAAGCATTCGAGTCTTGTTCAGGTTGTCAAACGGTAGCTGATTATCTGCAAAATTCAAGCAGAAAATTTTGTTGGGCTAGTTGGTGCTTGCGACTAGATGAAATAAGCCACCAACGAGACGAACGCAACAAGTGACATGGACTAACGTCTTTTCGCATATAATTTTTAGATGCGAGGCACGTTAAGCTCGAGCCCTCAATTCAGTGTGTAGCATGACCACTCTTACTTGGCATGCGCACTTGCTCCCTTCCTCTCTCTCCACCTACTCTCCCTTTCTCCTTTCGCTTCGCAACTCCGATGCAGGTTGATGTTGTATTGCGATCATTGCGGTGTTCTCTCGACGATCTCCGCAGTTTTTTTTTCCTCGACCAGCGAACACACAAAAGTCATGGTTTCCTTTGTTGCTTTTCATTTCATACGTTTTGTCACGTTATACCGGCGACTGTGAAAGCCTTCGCCTTCTTGTGGTAAATATTCAATTAACGAATCACGCATATTCAGGCTCATTCAATATGAGGAGACTACATTCACCAACGCTCTTTTTTGAAAGCAATCATATTCCCCGGCATGAGTTTGTCAACTGACGTTCGTAACGTTTCTACGTGAATGTAGAGCGTGTTTCACAAAAGTTACAAGGATTCTTATTCAAGCAAGAAGTGGTAGTATATGTGTAAGAATAGCACAGGGCTGAATGTGCTCTGGTATTTGATGCTATACAATTCCTTCATTTGTCAGATTCTTGGATGGAACATGTGTTTTGTACTAAAGATCAATACACTAGTATAAAAATTACGAAAGTTATTCAAACCGCACCGCTTTTTCTCTTTCACATCAATCACAGATTAGAAGCCACAGCATCGTGTTCTCCGAATACATTATGTACGCGTGAAAATGTAGGAGATTATAGAGAATTATTTCTATACTTACCTTTAATTCATGGGGTAAATCTAGACAATAATATGGGCAACACCATCCTTGGATACATTGCATTCATCTAAATATGACTTGAAATAGGTGGGCTACGGCGGCTGCATTTCCGATGGAGGCGGAAATGTTGTAGGCCCGCTTGCTCAGATTTGGGTGCACGTTAAAGTACCCCAGGTGGTCAAAATTTTCGGAGCCCTCCACTACGGCGTCTCTCATAATCATATGGTGGTTTTGGGACGTTAAACCCCACATATCAACAATTGAAATAGGTGCATGTGGGTCTAATCTGAGAGGTTGGGGTAATCGGCATTTTTTCACCACGTATAATGGCCTGTATCAGAGAGTGGAATCCTGAAGTTAGCGTTCAACAGGGCAATGACAGCGTCGCTGAGACACTATACATCCTATGTTCAAGGTTGTCAGCACACTCAGAGTTTGGTAGGAAAAACAAAACATCGTAAAGCATTTATGTATTTTAAAGTGCGTTGACTTGAGCACATATAAAAACCTGCTGGAAAATAAAGCAGATCCATTCGCAGTCGGTCAATTTGTTGCGTCAAGATAAATTTGGGTGCTTTTTTGTGGTGGGTCTGTGTGTGACATTTTGAATTCTGTGTGCATTGCAGTGGCCATATTTCTCGGCTTCGGAAACGCTGACGGCGCGAGGCTGGCATCCTCCGCAGAGCACGCTATCGCCATTGTAGAATGAAAAATTTACAAAGCTTCGAGAAACGTGTCCACTGGTTCTACACGTAACAATTACCATGGTGCTCACGTCACCACACAAGTGACCGGTCAACCGGTCAATAACTTCGTAAACCAAAGTCGAACCAGCACCACGAAGGCACTCCAACAAGCAGCCCCGGGAAACAGACTCCCGCAACTAGTAAAGCGTCTACGAAGAAACGAGGTGGACAGAACAAGGGCAAGACTACACTCTCAAAAAAATTAGTAAAAAGGTAGCAACTGCAAACGAATAGGTAGTAACTGCAAACGAATAGGTAGTAACTGCAGCACTTACTACCTTTCTTTGAGCGTTACTACTATTTTGCTACCTGTTTACTACCTACTTTAGTATACAGTTACTAGCTGCTACCGTTACTAACATTTTGCGACCTGTTTACTACCTTCCTTAGTAAGCAGTTAGTAACTCAAATGAAAGAGGTAGTAACTGCAGCCGTTACTACCTTTATTGCCCCTTTGCTACCACTTTGCAACCCAGCTTTTTACTATCTAATCCAAAATAGTGTGTGAACGCGATTCTGATCATTTATGAGAGGAATCGTCTCATCGTATTATTAATAAACAGAAGAATGACGCGGAAGGTATACATAGATCAAGAAAATACATTTCTTTCTAAATTACTCAACCGAGATATGTAAACTTCATTTTGATACTGTCTAAACGGAGAAATACAAATTAGCAAACCATAATCAAGTGCTACACGTGCCTTAATAGACAATTACAACAAACTTAGTAAATTACAGCAAACATTAACAAGACCGGCAAATCAAAATAACCAGATTGTTACAACTAGCCTCGAAGACAGTCACAGTTATTCCATTGCGGCGTGTATCCAAATATCATCATTGTTTTGGCGCGTTCAACCCCCAAAACGATTATTACCTTTTAAACGCTGATATATTAGTCGTGTGAAGCATTCAAATGCACTGAGAATGAGTTCGGTACCTTGTTCCAACCACTGTACATAATGCCTTTTTGTGGCCATTTTAGAATAGATAAATATAACACATAATGTTTTATAAGTAAGGCTGACTAAAGGTCTTGTGCTACGTCGCCAAACACGTAATCAAGTAGTAGAATATAGTGCTATAGGTTTATATTTCTTATAATTCCTCCTGAAACGCAAGTGATCCTCTGTGTCAGACATGCCCCTGCGAAGCAGGGGCTATATACACCCCACGCTGACTTCTTACTGCATGTATACGTGAAAAATAGTGAACTTGTTGGGTCTATTTTCTTGGCACACCACTCTTCTTACCCGACTTTGTCTAGTAATAAGGCATTGATCAGCCAACATTAGCAGCGGAGAAATATGCTCAAAGTAATAAAATAGGTACCATCGGTTACTACTTTTTTGAAACCTCTAAAAGTTACAACCCATGGGTGGTAATGGCTAGGGTAGTAACAGTTACTAACTGCTGGTAGTAACAGCAGAGGTAGTAACTCTTACCGCCCTTGCCATTACTAACTGCGCTTACTACCAGGATTGTAACATATGTGACAAACCATTACTACCCCAACGTTAGCAGGTACTACCACCTTTTTTCTAAGAGTGTACAAAGAAGATGCCCCCAGCAAAAGACGTTCTGGAACTGAAGCCTTGCAACCAGCTAGCCTGCCTACAGCTGCGTCGACACCTCAAACTGCGATCTCCTCTACCACATCGTCCCCTATCACTGCGACAACTCGACGAATATCTTCACCGGTGACCACTGCTAGCCACACTGGCAAATCGACGGGAATAGCAAGTCGCTTTCGCACGTTCGACGAGCCCTGCATATGCAAGTGTGAGAAAGCGCTTTGCAATCGGAGCGAGTGTTCAATATTGTAGAAGGGTGACCAGGACCGATGCAGCGTTAAATGCTGGGACAAGTGCTTAGCGGAATGCGGAAAGACTCCTTCGAGGGAGTAAACATTTTATTTTTGAAAAACCCGAGGACATGCGACGCAACATTTTAACTCCAAAGGTTTTCAAGTTAGAATAAACGGATCTGCTCACTTTTTCAACTTCGGAAACATTTTCTTGTGCATACTGACTGAATCAAACACCTTTTTTGTTCCAATAGTCACCAAATAAAAAAAAAACACAACGAAAATAAGACGACACAACGCGTAAGGAAGTTGCGCCATTTCTCTTTTGTGCTCACATACTCCAAGAGTTCGCATCTTTCAGTTATCGCACAACGTCTTTCTTGAACTTCTAGGAAGCGCAACGAACGACACATGAAGAGAAAGATTCTGATTAGCGATTGTTCTTTTTCGCTAAAATGGGTGAGCACACAGTGCAGCTGCCATACAAAAACTTCTGAAGTGTTTTCTGTGAGAAGTGTTTGATTCCCCACCATAAAACACGGCCTTAGCTTTTAGTGTTTACTATCTATTTTTGTTCACATGAAACTAGCGAGGAGGGAAGACTGTTTGACTCAGACATCGAGCTGCAGACCCACGCACGTAACTGGTCTCAAGCATAGGCAGCTGACGTCTACGAGCAGCACGAAACAGGGTGGGATGCTGAGGGAAACGTCTCAATCGATATTGTGACTAAGCAAAAAAGCAGCTAGTGTGTTTACAGAAGCGTTCCAAATAAAGCAGTTTTTTTTTTCGTTCTTATCATTGTACTACGACTAACAAAACAAATAAAAATAGCCCTCTACGTAGATGACTGACGGCACATGAGCGTCAAAGAGGGCGTTTTAAATTATGGTTTATCTTGATATTCAGGATTCCTCGCTCGTTTGATAACATATTGAAAATTGGTACAAAATATACCACACTGGTCGTATAAACGTGAACGGCGTTTTTAAGTTCTAGCTTCAAAATAACTTCAAACTAATCATGAACGGGCTGATAAAGCGAAGAACCGTTTAGGAACTGGAAAAGCTTTCATAACTCTCGCGTGAGCTCTCCAGCCCGCTGAAAATGAGAGCCCTGCTCTGACACGAATGGCTCTCGGTTTACAAGTTTCCTATTTGTTAAGGCAGACCGTATGTTTCGCCTTTGTAAACTCTCCCTAAAAGAGTGACGAGAGCTGACGCACTTTTTTGTGCTACATGCTGTTTATTTCCCACTTGTGACATAAGCGGCTACGTGTAAACTTGCCACGGCATGTCTTTTCATGGCACAATACCGGCGGACTGTCTAAGGCCACGTCGCTTAGCCGTTCTGTAAAGCGGACGTCGATCCGCGTCGGGCACGAGAAAAGGTCCTCGGTCCAAGTGGTTTGAAGCCGCTTTAAGGTTTGCTGAATACGTGAGGCGCCATTTGAGTACATGAGGAACGGAACGTGAGCCCGACGGGCGACACATCTTGTACTAATGGTGGCCTTCTCTGTACTGCCTGCCCTTTTAGGTAAGTATATCAAGGAGCCTAGCAGTTGGTTGTAGTGTGCTCGATACGTCAACGATTAGCGTGCTTCATATTGCACCATGCATATTATTACTTGCATGAGTTGACATTCAGCTAAAATCGAGAATTTATGAGCGTTTATTTACTTGTAGAAATAGGACTGCCTTAGAAAGCACTACAACTGTGATCCGGCAATTGTTCAATTTTCAATTTTTGTTTTCTATAAAGTTTTGAAATTTTCAGATACCTTTTGCAAATTGAAGAATTCTACAAAACTAGTTAAGGTGACAGACTGAATTATTTCAGCATGCTTGTCCGCAATAGATGTTTTTTTTTATTATACACCCAACACACTGGCAGCCCATGCAATTTTTTACCACCAGTGGTTAAATAAGTCAGCCTTATGTACTTGAAGCTTCACACTGCAGATTCTAACGAAAGGGCGTAGTCCAAAATTTTTGTTTTTCTTTGAGTGACTTTTTTTAACCAACAGCGAACCCTACATTAAGAATGCATTTTATTCGGCTACAAATTAGCACCTACAACATGATGCCGTGTGTGTGTGTACAAGTGTGTATAAGATGCATGGCGTAAAACTAGTTTTGCGCATGAAATGGAGTGGTGCCCTGTAGTATTTGTTACCATTTATCCAACAGTCACGGTTGGTCATATGCCGGTGTAAAGGCAAAGCTGGTTTATACTATCAAACGTGACTATTTACATTTTAGCCCTTCTACTGTTCATGTAAGATGCATGAATTTTCTCGCATCACTAGAGCAGAAAACAGGGAACACGTTGCACCGAGTCGTGAGTACGACCACGTTTGCCACGTAGAGTGACAGCCGTTGTAAGGGCTACTCGAGCACGAAGATTTCTGTACGACGCTTACTACATTCGAATAAAGTCAAGGGTGAAAAAGACGGCACCTTGGTATGATGAGATTTCCTATACATCTACGGCGTGAGAAACCTGGGCACTTCATCTCTCTGTCTAATTTTACTGACCACGTTAAAGCAGCACTTGAGGAAAATACAAATAGTTAAATTTCATATTTTTCTGCTTATATCCATCGCCTATTGTGGACAGAAAACAAGGCTAAATCATTACGTAGGCTGCCACGACGAGAATTTCGGTGCCATCTCTCTACACTTCAGCACTATAAAAAAAAACTTATCTCAGTTGAACAGCGTGAACTGGCTCTTCTGTGTTTCCCTTGTATTTTTCAGTAGTGAGTCGTGATTTAGTGTGGGTGCTTGTGAGAAATTTACCTGTAGAATAAACATGCACGGTAAATGACTTGTGTCAGCCTCTGATACACCAACCTTACGCCTATTTCAAGTTAGATGCACCCTTGCACGTCTCCTTCTGCAACCACGGCTTCATACGCGACCAAAGAAGTAACTGAGTGTGTCAGGGAACGACAGAGTAACAGGCCTTGTGGACACTTAGCTGTCGTTAGTTCAAGCTTACAACAGTGCCGATATTAAAACAAAAGGAAGAAAGACGGAGTACGTGTTCCTCTTTCCTGTAAGTACTGACTTGGCCCGTGTATGGCGCTATTTAAACAAATGCGCTAACTCGTTTTCGGTTTCCCGACTCTAAAATGGGAATGGGACAATCTCACAGCGGAGATGTGATATTCTCCAAGCGGGTAAAACACTTCGCTGGTGACGCATTGCACGAAAGCGTTTGATTACTGTTCTTCTTCTATTACAACGAGTCTAACAAAAAAGGGGAATTTTTCATTATTCATTCTAAGAAAAACTTGGTCGAAAAGAATATATAAAATCATTTGTTCCAAATCGTGCTTCAGAACCAGTTATATACAACTTTCTACATCAAAAGGCTGTCGTGAATAGAGACAGTTAAATGTGGTATAGTATGAATAACATAATCAAAGTTCTGAACGGTCTACTTGCCTTTTTAAGGCGCGTCAGGTCGTAGTAGTTCTTTCTGTTTGTTTTATTTCGTCCGCATCGGTAAGTGTCACTGATTCAATTCGGTGTGCACGACTGCAGACTTGGCTTTCGTGTAATCCACATGTTGATATTCGTTCAGAATTATCGGCACACGGCATCTGATTCCTCATTGGGACTTATTGCGCACTTCACGCTGGCATGTCTGCTAGTGATGTCTTAAAATATGAATGCCTGTTGTTAAACGTCTACGCCTTCTAATCAATCGACAGGCATCTTTGGTAAGAATGCGTTATGGTAATCAAAAGCGCCTAACGCGTGGTTGCGAACATGTAGTACATCAGTGAAACAGGGATGTGGCGCTAGCTGTGGTGGCGTTGATAGGTAAATCTTGTGTGACGCCCTTGATACGGCTGCCTTCTCAGTGTAACTCTGCCTTCACGGTGTAACAGCTGCAAACGATGCTCATTTAAACAGAGACGGAAAAACTAATCGGCAGCTAATAAGCATCTTAGCAGCAATACGTACGTAATAATTGACTTTTCAATACTTGATAAAGAAGCTTCATATCGTTGCATCTTGTGAATCGGTAAGACCGTAATAGCCAGTGATAATTCGATGTCACGTAATACGTTATACGCCACAGTGTCACGATAATTCAGTGTCACGTTATACGCCACATTTTTTTGTCGTGCGAATATCTTCGTTTTAGTATGGGCACCTTGAAAAGATTAAATCTGTTCTCGCCAGCCGTTTATGCGGGATTCTCTGGCTTACGTTTACGTTGTAATGTTGCACAGAAAAGATTGCATTCGCGTAAGCGTTAGTAGCATGGCCTCTGCGTGTGTGTTTTTTTTTTTCTTTCAGTCACCCTCATCGGAGTGCAGGCGACGTCAGAAAGCAGAAATAAAAGACAAGTTGTCGGACCTGAAGTGCTTCCGTCTTCTGTAGTAAGTATGACTGTATGATAAATCACGTACAATGGCACAAAAAATAAGTTAGAAAGCGGTACAAACGCTATCAAAATATGATACTGCGAGAGGCTGGAATCGCGATTCTGACAATGACCACGTGAAACTTTCTCTCGGGCTTTGTCATATATATTTTAGTTCTTTAGATGCTAGTAGGTTTCAGGAAATATAGTTGCTACCTAAGTAGAGTGAATGCTGACACATTCAAGTGGTAGACACTTTCAATTTCATATCTTAATTTAATAACAATCCGGGGTTTCACGTTTCAAAACTATGATATGATTTAGAAATACGCTGTAATGTCTATCCTCTCGTGTTCCTTAACATGCACGTAATTTTAGGAACATGGACACCAGGCTTTTTGTCCCCATAAAAATTGCGCCGCTGTCAACGGGATCTGACCAGATGGACTGTAGGTCAGTTCGGGCGAACTATCTAGTAGACCACCATGGGGAGGACTTCGTATTCTGATTTTAAATATAGGCTATGCACACCGCCAGTTCACGTTTTTTATATCAATGTGCAAACATTGTACCGTATCAATATGCTCACCGACTCTGATTTTGTGGACAAAGCACAGTTTTTTTTTTGTTCTCAGTGAATTTGTGACAAGTTCTGTAGTTGGAATTTCAGGAACAACAAGATACATGCAACAGAGCTCACAAAGCACGTAAAAGCGTTACCACGCCACTTTTATACGCAGTTTATTCAAAATCCGCGAAACCTACGTTCACACATTTTCAAAGTGAACTACTTGCTACAATATTAAGCGCAGTGTTCTTTACATCCTAACACTAGACCAGTGGTGAGTGTTAGAGTTTTCCTTTTTTTGTGTGAAACACACGAGTGCTAAGGATTTTCACACAGTGTGTGATGGAATGTCTATGCTTGTGCGCTAAATACAAGTTCACTCTAAGAATCACAAGTAATAAAAAATTGAAAAGATGCTGTGCACAATTTGGTTTCCACAACACGTCGCACTACATTAGGCGATTGCCATCGTGTAATTTTTCTCGCTATTTGTTCACTAATGCCTGTTGGTTTTCTTGTTGTCAGGCTAGGATATCCTTCACGATGTGCCAGGCTAACCTCAACGACATGGTGCCTTGTACGGTATGTTTCTGTTATTTTAGAGAATGTACTTACATGTTGACGAGATCGCAGGGGTGGTTTTTGCTTTATTATCTATCGAATGCACCACTATGATAGCCACTTGTTTCACTTATCGCGCAGATTATGCCGAAGGCTGGGAAGAAATAAAAAAGAATGAGTTTCCATGAAACCGTCTGTCAAATGAAATAAATGTGCATTCATGCCAACAGTGAAGGGAGATAAAATACTCAAAAAGATGCCTTTGATTGATATGCGGAGTTTAACGTCCAAAAACCACCGTATGATTATGAGAGACGCTGAAAAGATGCCTTTGCCGCAGCAATCAGCTTTATATGGCTAGGAAAAACGAAAATTTGTTCAACAGAGGCGTCATGAGAGGTCTTATTGGCTCTGTGATCAATTACGTCCTCCAAAAGCACGCACGCCATTGGCTGCGTTGTGAGTTACGTCGTCGCAGCCCACGCGCAACAGCTTCTACTGAGACCTCCCCGCCAAGTTGGCTCATCATGTCGAACGCTTGCAACAACACGGCCGTTGAGGCGTCAATGTGATGATTGCGGAAGCGCGTTCGCCGAGACGGATGCCACTTTTTGGGGAGTTTCCTTAGCGGCACATTCGCTTCAGCTGCGACTTCTGTGACAACTTGTGGTTTGAGAACAACCGCTGCAATTAGCAGGTCACGCACCCTTGCGAAACGCACTTAACCGCTCATTACGTTCCCCCATGACCGTAATTATGCGAGACATAATGTGCGGAATGGGCATTAACACTGTGGTAAACCCGACTGAAAGGTGTGTCTAATCTCATTCACAAGCACGAACATGTAACCAGTAGTTGTGAAACGCTCCAGTGCCACATCGGCTTGAACCGCCGCTCAACACCAGGGTGCACTTTTCAGCATTCATGGTTTAACCATTGCTTGGGCTGTGATTGTTTTTTTTTTGGCTTAATAGATCAACACTACAGTGGTGGCGCAGACTCGTGGAGCGCCCATGTAACGATTACCGCAATTAAACTGAAGCTCACGTGCGTTGGTCATGATGAATGTCATTCTTCAGCCATTTATGGCCATGTCATGCAGGTGTCACCACTCGCAGAAGACTGTTTTCAAGCGAAAGGAACCTGCTGTCGGGGTTCGTGCGTCTGCAGCTCTTATCCGAACCCGTGCATCGTGGAGGATTACGCCTACATGGGGCGTCGAAAGCGGGCTGCCTTGGCACGCCCCTATCCCATCGATTATCGAGGATGCAAGCTGTCATGCCTGCGCAAGTGCAATACTCCTTCCTGCTTACCAGGTTCCAGCCGGAACTCCTGCAAGAAGGCGTGCCTTCAGAGGTGCCTCGAAGGGTGCGACAACTGACAGGGACGGAGCTATATTTCTTCCGACGAATGCATTGATTATCAGTCATTATCACTGGTCCAGTAAAATTCGCAAAAAAATATGATGCGTTATTTCTGAAATACATGCTACTTCAAATTGTTCACCATAAAGGGGCCACTTGTGCTGGACCGCTACAAGGCCGAACTAAGTTCCGTTAGTCACCTACTCTGGAGTAGTCATAGGCACGGCCAAAGAATATTCCATAGTCATGTATACTATAATAGCCTTCAGCCTTTCCTCATCCGAGGTGGATTTGCACAAGCCTGTACTAGTACAGGCGTGCACCCCAACTCAAATAACGTCTCAGATGAACTAAACTGAGCTGCAGCGATGGTCATACGCCTCCTTCCAGCCATTTTTCGGGATATGCATTTGCGTTTTCAAATGCGAGTGTCAGTAAGCATGATTGCGAGTCTAGAAAGGTCTTTTTGTACGTGTCTGCTGGTGTCATGAGGCACGCAATCTATTCTAAAGACGGTAGTCTTTCTTGGAAACCTCCGACGGAAAAATTTTGATGTCTGTCTGTCTGTCTGTCTGTCTGTCTATCTGTCTGTCTGTACATTTGTCTCTTTGTCCGCCCTAACGATACCTCAAACGGCACCAAACGGCCAATCCCATCCACAGCGCCTGCCAATATTGCTCAAGATTCAGCGTTCATGGTTTTGCGATTGTCAATTGAAAAGCAAATATTGCGCATATCTGAGGCGCGATGACAACACGCCGATATTTTGTATGTCTGCCTTTATACAGGAAGAGGCACACACAAGTAACTAAAGACAGTAGCGTTTATCGCGCGCGCTGACTGTGCAACGCGATGCTCAAAAAAAGGGTGTTTTACGAGCAGACCAATCGTTCCTCGCATACCATTCGAATGCTTCCACTCTGTAATAAAGAGAACATGAGTCCGGATGAATCGAGGGGAACTTCCTTTCATCCTTGCTAGACACAGCTATAGTTATACCGGGCAGACATGAAAGCCAAGAGAAGTGTACATGATGTTACTTGAAGTAGTGATAAGAATGTGAAGCTATAAATTATACGAGAAGATTACTTCCCGCTAGCAGAGACTGAACCTGCGAACGAATAGCCTGTCCAATTCCCTACCAATTGAACAGTGGTCATTATGGCGGTCACGTTGTTTTTGTAGGCTGAGAAGGCCATGAGTTTGTGTACACTGTATTAATGTATATGTGATCTATATAATTTACACAAAAAAGCACAAAGCATCCTTGTAATAAGCCGCAAAGTAAAAAAAAAACAGCAAAACTTTTCGTTTGGCGCATTTTGTATCTGGCTCCGCGCATATGAAATGTCACCTTTTCCATACTTCTGAAATCCTTTGCATTTCCCGCAAGACATCGAAAGCGATGAACTTTTTCCACAATGGGAAAGTAAGTACTCGTGCGTCATATTTTGAGCATTTTCTTACTTTCTGACACATCAGAGTACTGTCAGCGATTCAACGAAATGAATCAGTCGCAATTTAGATGCCACCACGTGATTTTTTTTAACGTTTCAACCTCACTGAGTTCTACCGAAAAGAAAAAAGTTGTCGACGTCTTTTTGAGCCAGCGCAGATGCTTACGCCTGTAGGTGCTTTTCAAAACTACTCCACCATATTTAAATTCATTGTCAAGCAACTTTTTCGTCTAGAGATTAGTGTCAGTGGCGCTGACAAAACCATTCAAATGTTGTTGAAAAGGTTGGTGTGCACAGGTCGGCTTCAGGTGAACTGTGTGTGAGCCCGGTTTTGCTTCATCCTGGCGAGCAGGTGGTCACGACGATGATGCTCCGAAACGAGCGCATTTCATCGTAATATGCGCTTCCAAAGACGAAATCTAGGAAGCTGCCGGAGGAGTTATGCCCTCGGTGGTGACATTACTCACACTTGCTGGTAAGAAATTTTAATAGTAGTTACCTTTAGTAGTTTAGTGTGGTTTGAAAAAAAAGTACCGTAGGTCATACTATGAAGTCAAACATCACTTGGGCATGTTTTGTTTGATTAGTGTATTGTAGACAATAACAGCAAACTATGTGCTACTTTAGCCGTACATTTTTTATCGCTGTATGCGTATGTCGAGAGTACCCATCCGAAATGGCCAGTATGAAAAGGAATTTCGTTAGATATCACAAAAGACCAGTAAGACCGTAGCGCGTGATCCGCTGACCACCTGTCCTTCAATTATATTTTGATGTTTTCACATCAATTACCAAGTGTTGTAAAACTGCCACAATCAGCTGCTTTCGGATGCCGTGAAAAAGCTTTTCAATAAACGAATGTACTGTCTCTTATACCAGTAACTATCACTAAGTGAAGGAGTAGCCTTAATTTTTCGCCATATCGCAAGAGACACCAGAAGCTCTGAGGGGAATTTCAGCTAGTACTTTGTAAGGGTAATTATGGGCGATGACGCGAAAGCACGGCATTAGTTCTGATGAACTGCAACTTTATAAAAAAAAGTACACGTGGCCACGTAGGTGAAAAAAATCTAAGTGTTGGGCGAGTTGGTATTAAATTTTTGATGGCATTTTGCGCAAAACAAAAGGCAGACAACAAGAAAGATCATCCAGACAGGCGCAGACTAACAACTGAAGCTTATTTCACCCATCGGTAAACCTTCAGAACCGATGACTTCGCCACACATACGTCACCAGACTAATGTATTGAAAAAGCATCAACGATCTCTCGCGCCATCTCATCTTTCAGGCTCGACAAAACTTCCGTTTCATTTATTAAGGAGTGATGTTCACAATCATTACAATGAAAGCAGAGATTAGATGAAGACTGCCCCTTCAGAGAATTTCTGTGCTCCAATAATCGATTATTTAAACAGCACCCGGTTTGACCCATGTTACACTTCTTGCATGGTAGAGGAATTTGGTAGACTACCCCCTTTTCAGGCTAAACCACGCTGCTTTTTTAAGTTGTGTGTTTTTCTGGAAATAAACTTCGGTTGTTAGTTTGCGCCTGTCTGTGCTCTCTTTCTTCTTGTCATTTTTTTTTTTTTGCGCGAGATGCCATTCACAATGGCTACATAGGTCAGTCTCCTACAATCTGCTTTCATTTTCCTACTGCAGTTACTAAGTATTTTGAAAAAGGGTATGTCCCAGTACTCGCCAACAAGGTACAAAGTATATGCCGACTGCTGAGAAGCCACGTCTCTCTAATCTGAGGGCGCTTCACCCTGGCTAGCGTAAAACGTTTTAATTATTGAGTTTTGTGCGCCTTTCTATGAGCCCAACGCATTTCAACTTAGGCTCTTAGGAAAAGGTTCCTAGGCAAACAGGCATACCGGCCCGGCAAAATTCACGCAATATGCTCATCTGCCATCTTTTTTAGGTAGCAAAGTGGTCTGCATTGTATTATCGGTGACGTTGTCTTCGCGACACTGTAAAGTTTGCTCACAACATGATACTTGGTCGGATAATCAAGATAGCTTCAGTCCGCTTAGCTATCTATCTCGCGTGTACGGCGTGTGCAGCCACATGCGAAGAGTTTATTGATTGATTGATTGATATGTGGGGGTTTAACGTCCCAAAACCACTATATGATTATGAGAGACGCCGTAGTGCAGGGCTCCGAAATTTTCGACCACCTGGGGTTCTTCAACGTGCACCCATGCGAAGAGTTTAAAGCGAGGATGCTGGTTCTAAGAGGCAATTTTAACACACCGTTAGAAACATTGTTTCACAATCTTTAGAAGGATATTGTTACAACCTAATCCCCCAGAGAAATAAGAGTCTTCTTGTCTACGCTCTTCCTGGAAGATTGCCTCTAGTTACAGGAAAACAGAGACTTATACACTCCGTACAATTTCTGACACTTAGCTGTAAATTTCATGCATGGTAAGAGAAGAAATAAAGACAAAAGCTTTGCACATGTGAATTCGCCAATAAAACTCACGAAGTGGCTTCAATAAATAAATAAATAAGCGATAATTCACTTTTGAACCTGAATAAAGTGGCCTAATGAATTAACAAATAAATTTTCCACTTTGTACCTTGCCCAATTACAAGAACATACTTAAGATGCAACAATAAAAATCAGCAAAAACTTCCTGTAATTTTTCTGCTTATAGGAATAGTCTGAAAAGTGAAAGTTGTGGTAAACTATGCGAGCATTTCTATTTAAGTTGTAAAAAAATGGAAACATGATACGGTTGTTTTTTGCAGCTTCAATTCACTATTCTACTCCTGCGACTACTATCTGGGGTCGATAAACTTTCTGTATATTAAAATAGAATTTCCTTACTAACGTTTTCCCAACCCATGAAAGAAATTCATTCTTTAGGCGGTTCCTCTTCAAACTTTCAGATCTGAATCACCCCAATCAGAAGACCTAGAAGTTATTCCATTTATTCGTGTAATCACCAACTGGAGGTTGGTTTCTAGCACAGAATTCACTTCATGACCAAAAATGGGTAGACAGTAACCTTCATAGGCTTTTGTGGTCACTCTTGCTTTAACTGTGTGTGACTTCTATGAAAAACCATTCAAGGCTTTGGAATAACGGTTTCAACAGGTTGTTTTATTATCGAAGCAGATCCATGCAAGTCAGACCGATGCATAACATACAGAAGAACAAACATAAATAATGCAAAGGTAAGTCAGTCATCGTTGCTGCCACTACTTTTAAAATTCAAAATATAGTTCAGGTCGCGACAGCTGTACGTGCGTGTGTCACCCTACCTGCATGGAAGCTCACTAACTTTATTACCTCGGCAAATATAACTGGCCGAAGTTGACATACTATAGGTATCATATATTGTTTTGCAGCAATAGTGAGTGCCTTCTCAAATGTGACTAACGTTAGATGTTTCGCGTATAACTGTGATTATACTATTTATATTTCTCGTTTACACTAAAGTTACTTTTTGCATGTCACGTTACTTACATCGTATAAATACTAGAGCAGTGTTCGAGGTTATTGACTTTTTGTTCAATGGCTACGCAATTCAAATGAATTAAATTGCTGGAAAGTTGTGGCAAATAAGTATGCAGTGTTTTTGGTTTCTTTGAGGCGATTTTCACTTGAAACTTCTGGCTTCAGCTCCGGACCCAACTCAGCTGTGTTCTGTTCTCTCCAGTGATGCGATGCGCGGTATCTACATCAGCCATGACCGTCTACAGGCAACATTTTCTCCTCTTACAGATTACTACGACCATGGAACTCGGGGGCATGCAGGTTCATTAGCAAAATATACAGTGTCTCTTTTGGAATGACCTTTACCATGAGCAAGCTAGAACTTCTTAGATTTTCTGTACAAAATGTAATCTAGGTACCTGCTCAGAATAAATATCCCGCGAAGACGGCAGCATAAGGAATATACACTTATTTCAACACCTACTTCTGGGCTCAATGTCTATTCTTCTTCATCCCAGGTAGCCACAGGTCACAGGTCTGTCTTCATGCTGTAAAGACTGTTGTGCCGAAACTTCCGGTTGCCATAAGCTACGGGATGGACACGTACCTTAGGCTGAATAACTGTACATGACGTCACTGTCGAGCGGCACGTTGCCGGCGACGCTGGCTCTCACAGTGATGATGCTGGATAAATGATGATGCTGGAAATAACGATGCTGGAAAAATTCTGAAAGCCATGGGTCACTGCCCCTCCCCTCGACACGGGCCATACTACTGTATACTTACTCATTGATACGCAGAGACTAGCTTTTTCTTTCTAATGTTGACGATGGTATGGCGTCATACAGGTGGTTACGGGAAGATTTAATCACAGAGCTGCCTAAACCAGCCTTAATGTGTTCAGCTAGTGCGAAAAACCTCAAGCGGTTATTGGCAGGAGATACTGATTAGGCTTCATCACCAAGTAGAACAGATTCGAATGAACATCCAAAAGAGATAGAGAGGACAAGAAAAAGAAAATTGAAGAACTAGAAAAGAAGTAGAAAGAATAGAATTGAGGAAACTACAGACCAATAAAGGGAATGAAGACATAAAAACATATCAGAGACAGAGAAAGACAAACACAGCGAGAATAAGATAGAAAAATACAGCGGAAAGAGATACCAGAAACAAGGCAGACATAAAAAAGAGAAAGAGAGACAAAAGCGAATCAAACAAAGAGAGAGAGAGAGAGAAAAGAAAGGAGAGTAAGAATAAATGATTCAGAAAGAAAAACAGAGAGAATTAAAACAAAATCGAACGATAACATTGAAAAAATACGAATACAGAGATATGAAACACAGAAGGTAAGGCTAACAAGAAGAAAGAAAGCACTACCAATGAAAAACAAGGCCAACCAGCCAAGCTCTTCCTACAGGCGTGCATCACTAGTGTGAAGCTTCCGTAATTTTTTGTCGCTCTGGCCACGTGACTTCCACAGGTAATGGTGATGGCAGCCATATCACCACTGTACCTTCCATGGTAGAAAAAAGCGGAGCTCAAAGCCACCTCCATGACGGATTGACCATGCCTTGCTTTTTCCTCAGCTCTGGTTTTGATAGTTTGATCGCATATAGAAGCAACGTGACAATAGTTTAGGAGAATATAAAGGCTGAACGTAATCAGCTATCCTTAAAATAGAATAGCTAACATTTCAAAAAGAGTGCCTGTCCCATCATAGTAGCAATGGCCACATTGCCATTCAGATAAATTAGGTACCCTTGGCATTACGATGGCCTCACTGAAGTTTCTTCTTTCACGGATTTTAATGACTTGAAGAAAACAAAGCGACATAAACTTTACTAATTTCAGGAGACACCAACACTAAGGTGCGCTTCTGCGTTACATATATGCGTGGTTAAGCACTGACAGAGGCGAAAGGGAAATTGGTTCATCTCCTGTTCGTCTCGATATTGTGCAGTATACTAAAATTATTCTTGCGGGAGATCAGTGCATGACAAACGTGATTTGCTTATCATGACCTAAATAATGCGAAATGTATATCGTGTGCTTCACGAAGCCCCTTTACTTAGTGTTGTGTGGCATATGCCAGCATAGCATCATTCTTGTTATGCTGGTATACGCCACAAGTCATCCACGGTCTCAACACAGTATACAGGAACGAACAGACTCGTCGAAACTTCTAGCATACCTCACCCGCTTGACACTTGATACCATGATCACTCACCGAACATAACAGCTGCAGTGTTGGCCATACGATACACTCTTACATGAATAGACATATACCTAACTTGTTAAACCTATTTTAACCTAAATACACGTATAAATATGATAATATTTCACGTATTGTTGCTCACGGGCCATTGTCGTAGCTCGCACCCATGAACATAGATTCAAACTTATTTATATATGCCCTCGGTCTGCCAGCATGACGCAATGTTCTCTTCATTTCTTGTGAGTTTGGGCGCGGATCTCATGTTCGCCGGGGATGACGCCTGATTTACTAGGAGCCGTTTCGCCCACCCAGCCTCCCTTGGTCACACATCTTGGTTGTCTGCGAATGCGATAAGTGCGATGCTCTGAGGTTGACCTACGTTGGAAAACACGTGGCTACTAACCTCTGTGGCCAATACCTCGATAGTGCAAAGGATGACTTCGAGTTTTGACATGTTGCTGGCTCTATGGATACAAATTTTGTCAGCAAAATTATCCGGCTAGTAAACATGCCTCCAGGCACTTTCTTGCATTGTGCTACCGCTTTCATTCGGTGCCACAACCAAAGCAACTATCTCATGCTGCCAACTTTCTACATGCAATATTGACGCCTGCACGCGCACGAACTTGAAAAAGACTCTGTTATCACTAACTGGCATTTTAACGCTTCTTGAAGCTTGCAGCGATCACTCTACTGGAATTTTGGTATCCTGAAGAGTCATCTTAAAAAGTGCAGGAACAAGAATATGACCATACAGAAGAACATGGTGATGCCTAACTTCGACGTAGCGCGCGTCACACCAGCCACCAGACACTGACTACACATGGGCAAGAAGCCAAACTTACCACGCGGACGTTGCACATATCCTTCTTAATAACAAACAACATTAGGCTCACCGCCATGTGATTGAACCCCTGTGTGAAAAAGAGCTCCATCGAGCACTTATCGATGCAACTCATCAAAAACGCGAAAAAGTATCGGGGTCAATGCTTCCTACAATAATGCTTACGAGAAGACCATGCGTATCATTATTATAGGTGAGTTCAACCTGGATTAATCAATACCCAAAGCCTGGTTCTTTGAAAGAGATTTTCCATATGAAAGACATTTTCTATATGAAAGACATTTTCCTTAAGAGCAGGGCACCACAAGCTCGTTTCCACGTGCAGGACAATATGTATTATAGATCGTTTCTTCGTAACAAGCATCAGTGACTTTCAGCAGCACTTCACTTTATACCGACTTCTTGTAACCGCAATCATGAACGGATCTGGCGACGAGTCCTCAATAGAGCTCCTGGTGCTCTGTTCAAGGTTACGGACACCTTCTTCAAGAACGCCTTCCACTCATGCACCCGGGTTCAAAAGTGTGGTCTGTTTCCGTCATAACAGACAAATATAAACACTGCATACAAGCCACCAGCTTCCGGTGTTGCTAATACACCCGTTGTTGCTGGCATGCTTAAGAAACTGCAAAAAACTGGTTGTATAATGCACACGACACTCTTCAACATAGATGGTTTCGGATAAAATTTGTACTGATTTTCGGTGACGTTTCGTAACATTTTGCTCAATAATAATAAATACGCCACAGCCCCCATCCTACCTCGCGCTTCTCATAACATTCATTGTAACTGTGCATGGAACGTGTCCATTTTTTCTTTGTGGGCCTCATTTTTCATGCCGCGTCCGTTGCTGATGAGTGCGCTTAGGCGTGTTTCTTTTTCGCTTCAGCTTTTGAGCTCCCAGAAAGCTAATTACATGCAGACTGCCCTCAACGTTTGTCGCCCCTACATCGACGATTGCTTGTCCTGCAAGGTGAGATGCTGATATTTTTGTTTCTTTCATTGATGCGTAATCTGCGAATAAATTAGGACTCCGTTCTATGAGAATTCAAGCTTTTATGCTGAAGTTCTGCTGACATGCAACGTTTAACGAGCATTACCTCTAAAACATTATTCTGTGAAAATTTTTGGGGTATTTGGGTTGCGTGTGTCTGTGGGCGGAGTCTGAAACAAATATAACACACTGACTGATACCACCCCCGACAGAGCAAATAAAATGCACTTCAAAACAGATTTTAATAAAATTGGTCGGCGAACATGTACAAAAGGCTGACAGCAGCTTAGTCTCTCTCTAATATTTGAAGGCGAAGACTTGCAACACACTTGGAGATGCACAGAGTTATGCTAATGAGTGCGAAAGTTCCGGCAAGACAAAAGAAGTCACGGTGAAGGTGTCCCAACATAAAGGATATTGACAGTTCCAGTAATTTCTAATGTTTGTTTACTCTTCAATCCACGAACCACTAATCTCTGATTCGGTAATAAAGAAAAAAGTATTTATAGCTAACCAAGGGGGCTCATTCCAAGGATTTAGAGACATCCGTACATGGCGCCATCTCTCGGTGGCAGCAGTGGCGAGCTACTATTGCTCATATGTTAGTCAAGTATGGTTTCATCATCCCAGAAACAATACTGTTTGTGCGAGACGGTGCTCGGCCGGCGGGAAAATGCGCTGAAAAAATGTAGGTGGAGACACCATCTTCAGGTCCCCGCACTAAACACCATCACGTCATATATTTTAGAGGCGTTGACATAGTCTCACATAGCTTCTAATAAATAAAAAAAATGAACTTCATTGTTATCTGTGGGTTCCAAAGACCTATCGTAAAAAGTTACAAAAAATTCTATTCAGCCAAAAACAATTAGAGACGCCATTCACAGCGATTTTATTAGGAACTTTTTAAAATGAAACTTTTTTTTAGATTTTTTACTAGGCCACTTATGATATGGCCACTTTTTTAATAGTCAACTTATGATAGTGAAACATATGACATTAGACTTCTCAAGAGGCAGTTTGTATACCTCAACCAAGTAGCAGTTTCCCCTTTGTGTCCCTTTACAGAAGCGTAGATTTTTTTCAGGCGTCCAAACTCTTGAATCTTTCAATTATTAGTTACTTTCAACGCCCACCAATTGCGAAACGCATAATAAACAACAATATCAGAAGCAGCATCAACAAAATGTGCAGCAGTTCAACTGAAAATGTCGAATTTCGGGCGTTGACCACTTCGCAATTCAAAGATCTAAGTCATAGTGGACAGTTTGAATTTTATTTTGCAGTGGACTTTCTAGGACATTACGAAAGGGCCATACTTACACGCAAAGGTGTTCGTTCCTTCTGGCACTGTTGATGGTGCCCACGAAGAAGGTAATCTAGGATAATCTAACCACACGTTGATTTCCTCGTAAGAAAATATTGAAACTATAAATTATTTCAAATGTGCTAAACACTTTCTTGTTAGCAGAGCACTAGAAAAACTGTATAATATGCTAGTGTGTTTTAATTAGGTATTGTTTGCTATGATACTTTATATCTAGTAAATAAATACTAAATATAAATTACTACGTAAATTACTACATATAAATTGATGTTTCAAGCTATTGTCACATACGTCTGACTGGTTATCAATTAATTTGTCATATATATGTTATTGACGTGTTGGTAGATGACTTGACTTTATGCTGTAACTTCATACATTGTATATATCATCCATTACACATAACTGTGTATTATAATATTTTATCATCAATGTGAGACGCTTTTGTGACATTCATACTGTGACATGTGTCTGAACTACCGAAGTGAAGTTGGGCCCTCGTCTGCTGTATTGACACACATTTAGCCCAACTTCCCCTTTGTACAGTGTTTTTGTGCACTTAAGTAAAAAAACAAATTTATTTGAACTAAATTGGATTACTATATCGTGCACTACACAAAAGAGCAAAGCACAAGAGACCTACACGATAATTTCTCATTTTCTTATGCTTGCTGTTTTTTTCTTTGCCTCAGCTTCCACGACGTAAAAAGGGATGTCCATCTAAGTGGACTGTGTGCTACCATAGAAGGTGCGTCTGTGGTTCGTCACCCAATCCCTGCACCAGCGACAGGGTTGAACAAAGAATGACTGTTCCAAATGAAGGGGCCATCTACCCACCCCACGTGAATCACTGCTTGCTGTCATGTTGGAATGACTACCTCTTGGTAGTCTGCATAACGAAGGCGTTGCACGTCAATTGCAAAAAAACGTGTAAAATCTATTGCAGTATTGAGTGTCAAAAAAAACCAAAGAACATGTCATCCGCTCGAGCCCGCTGATGTGATTATATTTTCCCGTTGGCCATTCATAACAAGCAATGGTTAGGGGAGAAAACGACTTTGCTGGCTGGTATACAGGAAGAAAGAACGATGTTGCTATTTTCAAAACCCTCTAAAAAAGATAGTGCTAAGAAGTTTCTTTTATCCACCACAATATTGTGCATATTTTTGCCAAGGGGTACCCCGGGTCGTTATCTCTGAAGTATTCTCAAGCAAAAGTCATTTAGCCCACCACAGAGTACAATATCTTGGTTTGATTCATCTCATGTCCTACATTTGTGAACGTCTAGTTTTTTTCTGCTGAAAGTAAAAGCATTCAGTGTTCTAAATTTTACCCGGATAAGGTCTGGAAAACATGTCCCGAAAAGAAAGTAAAAGAAGCCTCAAAATCCTGTAAGGATAATGTTTTCTTAAAGTTTCCTTCATTCATATTGTTGGTCATTTTAGAAAAAGAACAAAAGTTTCCTGCTACTATCCCTGAAAGAGTCCAATGCCACTACTAGATCAAGCGATTCGCCTGTTCACCTCGGGTTACATCCGCTAAGAGCGTAGCCCAATCTGTTGAAATGCTTGGGAAGTTGAACGAGGAAACAGAACAAAGCCTTGTAAAAGGAGAATAAAAGGGAAAAAACTATTGAACTATATGGCCAGAACAATGTATACTAACAAAAATAATAGTCAAAAATAATATTTGAAAATAATTAAATTACGTATGTAGCACTTAGGTTTCTTAAAGTAGGCCTTAAGATACCAACTCTCCGTAGATTTCGGTTTGATTACCTCTATTTACTTTGCAAACTTTAAAAATGCTTGAATGACCGTAGTCGGCGTTTCAAGATTTAAATATATATATTTTATATGTATTAGGCACACAGTTCTTTCTATCTACAACAACAAATAATGAATGTTTTGAAAATAAAACTTTGTCGTTAAGTTATTGATAGAGTAACTTACGCGTTGTTTGCTGCTATGCTATCTAACTTGAGCAGGCCTGCGAAGCCACTGAATATTTTTTGATTGCAAAAACCTCGTTTAGGGCAGAAAAAGTGAGCACTTTTATTGCATACAACACACTATGTACGCCACAAAATGATTTAGCACTTTAAATACCTCATGTGTTCCCTTTGTTGTTGTACCATCATGAGTAAACACTCATTAGTTGGCGCAGTGGCCTAAATAGTGAATATATCTGAAGCAGAGCTCATTGGCGGTGTTTCGTCACAGTTTGTCTGCGTGGCCGAAGATGACATTGCTCCAAAATGCGCCAAGAAAACAGATTGATCACGCGTAGGAAGTGGTTGCACTGGTGGTATTTGTGCTTCCATAAAGACGGAGGGCTGTGATTGCCCAAAAAACGAATGTCTCGCGTAGCGCAGCACCTCAAGATGTGCACATAGATTGTCTACAGCGCCATGCTGCTGTCGCAAGGGACGAAGCAGCAGTCAAGCGCTGAAAGCGTTCACGCAGTTCACGCTGCCAAGCTCGCATCACAGGACAAGGCGTTTCCGCGCGCAAAGCAATGCGTGACTTCTTTGCAGTGACAACAAGCTTTTTAGAAACGCATTGACGAAGCGAACACCTCTCTACTGAGAAACGCAGGGGCACTGCGTTATAAGCGCATCCCAATATTCAGGTCCGGATGAATATTGAGTGACACACGTATTGCGCATGACAAATCTGATCTTGAGCGTGCGTGCTGCAGGACGCAAACATAAAAGTGCCATGAATTTCGCGAAAAAAATAGAACTTCAAGCTCCAAGACAAGAGACCGATGATCAGATCCGTACACAGGAGAAGGTGGGAAGGACATAACGCATAAATCAGAGACAGATGCTTCTAACGCACATAGAACATAAGCCCGGTCGAGCCTGCTGGAGGATCGTCTGCATTGCCATGGCCAAACAAAGGCATTTCCGTGCACTGCATTATGTGCATCCAGCAATGAAAAGTGGTGGACAAGGCGTCACAGCTCGCGTGAACGCCAAGCAGACCGGCCCCAGCGAGTACCTTGTAGATCGGTTCGCGTATTTAGAACGCAGTTTAAGTCGCCAATCAGAATGAGATTAGGACCGTCAATAAAAAAACACATCCAGGTCTCTGAAAAAGTCATTAGACTGTCCAGCATGTGATGGCCCATACACACACAGGATCTTTTATCTGAAAGAAAATTAGCAGCAGTTTAAAGGCAAAACCCTGCCCAGGCATTCGTTAAAAGCATGATGATCCCATAATAAAGCCTGATTAGAACTAGCAATACCTACTCCTGTAAAACGAGATGTAGCGGAAGAGAAATAAAAATCTAGGTTGAACTTTGGTTTAAAAGCAAGCACGTCGGATAGCGAGAACAAATTTATTTCCTGCAGGCACAAAACATCACAATTTGCAGAACGGGCAACACTAATTAGTTCTGCCTGCTTTGCCGGACTTGGCAAACCCTGAACGTTCAACGAAATAATATGCAGTTTAGTAGCTCTAATGAAAAGCAAAGACTAACATGGACGCTTAGTTCTAGACGGTCTCCTTGAAAGTGTCCAGGCGACACTTTCTTAACCAAATCACAACGCACTGTTCGACCCTTCGGAAGAGGGTTGAGGTATTTTGGACCATTGGGGTTTACCACGGTCATCACTGCGTTCATCGGAGCAAGAGCTGGAGGTGTGCCCTCGCTTGGTTTCACGTGGAGCTCCCATGTCGACGTCCAATTCTGCAAGGCTAGAAAGTTTGATGCTGCTATGCAGTCCCAGGCTGAGGCCGTCTTGCGAATACTTGTCCTGTGGAGGTAGGGACTGAGCTTCCAGCAAGCTTGGATCCACGTCCTTGATGCTGGTAGCACTAACCACGTCTACAGGGTAGCCAGCCGGTCTGAGAACTGGCTAACCTCCCTGTCCTTCCTCATTCTCCTCCACGTCCCGGCCGGCCGGTGTAGGCACCCTTTGTGTGGGCGATTTCTTATGTGTACGACGCGATGTTAACGTGGTCGGAGTGGCAGCAACAGAAGAGGCTGTGGTATTTCTGGCGCTGTTGTCGAAAATATCAATGGTCATAGGGTCAACTCCAGCAGTAGCAGCCAGAGAACTGGGGTCATTTGTGCACTGAACATCGAGTGGCGTCAGAGAAGAGACGCCGACGCCACTTTCAGGGCAGTGCGTTGCGTCTTTCTAGGCGCACGGTTCCTGCACCGACAATCGCCCTTTCGTTGTGCTCTTCGTTCGAAGGAACTTGTAGGGGTGAGGCCAGCACAGCGTGGGTGACCTCCTCTGCGTTCCCCAAGTCGGTAGTAGGTTCCATTGCCAGTGTCATTGGTGGAAAGGCACCAGTGGCACCGTCTGAGTAAGAGCGGTGGACAGGGCAAACCACAGTCTGGTGTTCCTCCCCGCAGCATCGACACGGGTGGTCAAATCCTTCACTAACGTGACCGTGCACAGCGCAGCGACCACAATACGGTGTTGGGCACTGGGCTCGTAGATGGTCCCGTGAGTGGCATCTTCGACATACACGCTGGAGACCATGGTAGTCGAACGTGGCATGGTAACCGGAGATTCGCAGGTAGTTCGGCACAGGATTAGAGGCGTTCATCTCCATTAGAACAAACCGCGTTTCAGTGAGTACGCCGTGTCGCCCACTCAACAAACCACTGGTGACAGTGAGCAGCTTGCCATATGGGAATAACGCTGGAACGAGAGCTTCGTTTGAGACGAACAACAGCAGGAAAAGGCAGACGACGTTGGTCACTTGTGGGCCAACGGGGACAACTTGAACGCGCTCGCCACTAATAACCAGGCAGCCAGCATTGATGATTAGAGACATGGAGGCTATGCTCTTCACGGTGACTTGGAAGTTTTGAGCTCCCTGATGCTGCACGCAGTATAACTCTGAGAGTTGGTGGTGGTGGTGGTGGTGGTAGGAAACATTTATTTCAGAAAAAGTCTACTAGAGAGTGCCGACGTGGCCCATCGGCGTGCTAGAGTAGCAAGACCCTATTCCGGGACGCCAGTGGAGCTGGAAGCTGCCCGTGCGCGCTCCACCAAGGGGCGTTGTGCAGCCAAGGTAGAGCAGCCGAGCAGGTGCTCCTCCCAAGCCTCTTTAGTTGGGATAGAAAAAGGGGATGAGAAAGGGACGGTATTAACTGGGCACAATGCTACGACGTGATATGTGTCGGCGAGGACATGACAGGTCGAGCAGGTGCCATTGATTTCCGGCAAAAAGTGCCTGGCGACCACCGGACTGATAAAGGTGTTCGTCTGCAGACGGCGTAGCAGTCGTTCGTCCACTTTCTCCAAACCGCGTGCGGGGTCCGGGTAGAGGCGGCGCGAAGCCCGGTAATAAGCCAAAATTTCGCGAAAGCGCGTCAGGTTGGTATTGCCAGATTCCGTCTCGGGACATGGAGCGGCAACGGCCCGGACATGAGAAGCGCGGGCAGCGGCTGCATTTGATGCCTCGTTGCCGGGCAGGCCCGAGTGGCCTGGTGTCCAGACTATACGAATGGGATGAGGGTTAAAGCGCCAAGAGGCTGCCTGTAGTAGGCTAGCCGCCAGCGGGGCAATGGAACCCTGAAGGTACTGAGAACAGGCCGAGCGCGAGTCCGTCAGGATGGTGCGTGAGGCCGGGTGAAAGGTGGCCAAAGCTATGGCAACCTCTTCAGCGTGCGTTACTGTGTCTGCTCGAAAGGAGAGGCCATCTACGTGTTTGCCCTCTGTAATCACGGCAGCTGTGAAGTGACCCGAGGGGGAGGGACCCGAGACGTCCACGTAGAAAACACCAGGGCAATCGGAGTGTCGCGTATGAAGGGCCGCGGCGCGTGCTAGTCTATGGCCAGGATGGATGTCGGGGTTCATATTACGGGGTAGAGGTTCCACCCATAGCTTTTGACGCCAGAGCTCTGGTACCGGCTGCAGAGGGTCTTGGTCAGATATCGGGTTAAGGACAAGTCTGTGTAGAAGACGGCACCCTGAAGGCGTCTGCGACAGTCGATTGATTTGGTTAACGTGATGAGCTTCGCGCATCACTGCAAAGGTGTTGTGTACCCCCAAAGCCGTGAATCGGCTGTTGGAAGTTGCATTAGGTAGGTCCAGAGCGCATTTGTATACTGAACGAAGAAGGACGTCCAGCTGGTGCTCGTGTCGACGACGCAGGCAAAGGTAAGGCAAGGCGTAGAGGACGCAACTGGTCACAAACGCGTGGGCCAATCGGAGGGACTGAGACCCGCGGAGGCCGCCGCGCTTGGTAGAAACTCGCCGTATCATGCGGCTCACCTGTTTGCTGGTGCGTCTGAGGCCTGCTATTGTGCCCTTTGGATCCAAGGACAATGTGAGGTGAAGGCCAAGAACCCGAATATTTTGCACTGACGGGACGGGCCCGGACGGAAGAAAAATTTGAGGCGGCGGTAGCGGAGAGACTGAAAGAAGAGCCGATTTAGCTGGAGAGCATTCCAGGCCGCACGAACCTCCGTAGGTGTCCACCAGAAGGGCAGCCTTTTGCAGGCGTTCTTCGATTTGCGCTAAGGAGCCGGTGTTGGTCCAGATTGTGATATCTTCCGCATATAGTGCGTGTTGTATTACCTCGACCTCGCTTAGAAGAGAGGGGAGGTTCATCATCACCACGTTAAAAAGCAGAGGAGACAGAACTGCCCCTTCAGGTGTAACCCGCGTGCCTAATAAGTACGGGCCGTGTTCGGTAGAATTAAGGCGAATGAAGGCGGTGCGATGTGATAGAAAGGCGCGAATGTAGTTGAAAGTCTTCTGCCCGCCGTTTGTGGTAGACAGGTTAGTGAGTATAGTGCTGTGTTTGACGTTGTCGAACGCCCCACGGAGATCGAGAGCGAGCACGGCTTTATCGTTATGGCGCATAGTAGTCGGCCCTATGATATCGTGTTGAAGCTGGAGCAGGACGTCCTGCGCCGAGAAATGCGGGCGAAAGCCAAACATCGTGTCGGCAAAGGTCCTGCCGGCCTCCAAGTAGGCGGAAAGGCGTTCGCGAACCATGGTTTCCATGAGTTTGCCTGCGCAAGACGTAAGTGAGATGGGTATCAGTGCCTCAATAATAACGGACCTTGCCTATTCGGGAATGAATGTCACGACCGATGTGGTCCATTCCGTTGGAAGCCGAGAGCCGTCCCATATCGAATTTATAAGGTGGAGTAGCGAGAGGTGTGCTTGGTCGGGAAGATTCGCCAGGAGCGATATTGTGATTCCGTCGCGCCCAGGGGACGTGCCCCGTCGCATTTTCGTGAGTGCAAATCATAAATCAGAAAGCGTGTATGGGGCGTCGAGGTCGGTGCTAGGGGTGCCGGAATACGTATATGCTGGGCCTGCGGGATCAATTGTGCGACAGATGTAGCGGTCACAAAGTTCTCGCGCATGTTCATCCGTAGTGCTCTGAAAGGCATGCAGAACACGGTGGAGCTGGCGTTGCGTTTCTCCCCTGGTGGTGGAGGGATCGAGAAGGCTTCTAAAGGGTCGCCACGCACCCTTAGAGCTCATCTGGTTTGCAGCCTTCGAACAGGTGTCTGCCCAGTTCGCATCGGAAAGTTGTGCGGAGTATGCGGCCACCTCTGCAGTGAGCGCCCCAATGCGAGCGCGAAGTTTCCGATTAAGTTTGTTGCGTTTCCAGCGCCTTATGAGCCCGCGGCGAGCGTTCCAAAGATGGAGGAGGTGTGAATCGATTGCAGGAGTCAAATTAGAGGTTGCAAGAGAGCGAGTGTTCGCTTGTTTCATATGGAGAGCGTATGATGCCTACGCTGCATATTCGGTCGAGGAGAGGCCGGCGGGGAATGGTTGCATTCTGAACTGCGTCCAATCGGTGAGACGGGCTTGGCCCCAGTGTTGGCGCATTTTCTGCGGCGGTGTGAACGAAATGCGGAGCAAAAAGTGATCGCTGCCTAGGGTTTCGCCTAAATTGCCCCATGTAGCATCGCGGATGTGACGGGTGAGGGAGAGGTCGGGGCATGTGTCTCGCGTGACCGAGAATCCGGAACATGTGGGTTGTGCCGGATCGGTAAGAAGCGTCAGGCTCAGCGAGGAAATGAGCTTCTTGAGCTCTCTGCCCCGGGCCTTCTCGTAGTGGTAACCCCAGTGAGGGCTGGGGGCATTAAAGTCCCCGACAATCACCAGTGGTTGTCGGGCCGCTATACGCAGCGCCCGATGGAAGAGATGCGCGAACGAAGCCTTCGCAAGGCGAGGGGGACAGTACACGTTTAAGATATGTGTTGATGGTTGGCCCCCTCCGCTGAGACAGCACTGATATCATGCAGTAGTCATAAGGAAGATCCAGATCGAGGTCAATCATTATCGCCGTGTAAGCTTTATGCACAAGGAGGCATGTGGTGGTGCCGCCTACATAGGAACAGTATCCAGAAAGGGATGGAGCAGGGCCAGATTCTTTGAGCGCCAAGACGGCCGGCTGAGAGCCAAGTGAGCTGACGAAAAGGGAAAGATGTGAACGCTTTCGCCTGTTGTCGAAGCCTCCAGGGTTCCACGGTATGATCTCGAATTTAGACGCAATGTTTAAACGGGACGTACGATTGGTAGCCATCGTGACTGTCTTAGGTTTTATATTTGGTCCCCCATGTCCCACTCGGAATCCTCAGAGGCAGGGAGGGACACGGAGGCCGGATTGTCCGACGGCGGGGTGGTGGTAGCCACCTTACGACGACGCCGTGGAGCTGTACCCTCACTGCTCACCGAGCAGGAGCGGGAACGCGATGCCTTGGGTTGAAACTGAGTGATTGCCCAGGCTTGAATAGCCTGGGTAACCTCTACTACTATGCGTTGGACCGAGAAACTGATGAGGAGGTGATTAATCGAAGCTTCGACGCGCGTGAGGCGTTCCTCTACGCGCGGGGTGCGCTCTTCGCTAGGGAGAGTTTGGTTAGCGGGCAAGAGAACCTGAGGTGCCCCAGGAGCCTCAAGAGCTTCTGGAGTAGATGTGGCACCGGTTCCGAGTGCTGGAGTACACATGGCTGCTTGAACCGGTGGTTTATTGGGAGTGGACTTAGCCGAAGGACTAAGCTAGGACATAGCCGGCGTAGCCGCCTGGACAGAGGAGGCAATACCGGATGGCCTTGCAGTACACTGTTGTAGGGGTTGAAGTCGCTTATTCAAGAGCTCGAGTTGTTTAGTTAAAAGAGAATTTTGTTTTTGAAGTGCCGCAACTTGCTGGCGAAGGGTCGCAAGTCCGGGAGAAGGAGGATCGACAGAAGGGGGTGAGAGAGGCTTAGAAGCCACTTTCCCTGCCCAACTGCTCACCTGAGGTACCGTCTCTGGTGCTTCGAGCGGTGGGAATGCTTGAGGGTCGGCGTGGAGTGGTGGAGCCGAATGATACAGGTTGGTGCCGCTGTCTGGCTGTGACGAACATGAGGTGGTCCCTCGAGGAGATGTTGAGGGCTGCTTGTTTTTCCGATATTTTCGATATTTTGCCGTGCAGCCACTGGTCCCAGTCTCATGGGCGCCGTGGCAGAGGAGGCACTTGGGGTGGCAGTCGTGGGCATTGAGACCTGCAGGTGCGGGGGTTCCACATTTGGCACACTGGGTTGGAGCGGGGTGAGGACACTGAGGTGGTCGATGATCGATGGTACCGCACTTGGTGCAAACAGGGACCGTTTTCTTGTAGGCGCGGATATACGTCGCCACGCACTGGTAGAAGAGGAAGCGGGGCAACTTCGTGCCCTCGAAAGTCACCACCGCCGCCGCGGAATCTCCGAGTTTGCGGACCGCGAGGATAGTACCTCGAGGCTAATGGAGTTCTGACTTTATCTTCTCCGGGCTTTCAGCAGGGTTTATGTTGATGACGCCCCTGCATGTATCCCCTGGTGCCTTGGCGTGGCCTCGAATGGGCAGCTGCTGATCCCCCACTTGCAGCTGGAAGTCCCCAAGGAGTCGTTGTGCCATAGGCAAAATAGTGGTGCTACCGACCAAGATGTTTTGTTCCCAGATCGGCCACACTTAAATTTGCGTGGTAGTCCGGTCGCCGAGGTAGCTGCGGATGGCGTCGCCTGCGCAATCGGCTGGGACGAATGTGCGTAGCTCGCAGGGAACGCGAGGTTTCACTACTATGATGTAGTCGTCGCGAGAGAGGCGAGGAGTTTGACGCGGACGCCACTTGCGTTGCTTCGCTGGCTGCGAGGACGGAGCAGAGGTAGGCACGCCACTGGAGGGATGGCGCGCCGGCGTTCCTTGCAAGGCTGGGGAATGGTGGCCCGCTGTGGCGTCTCGCTGTTGTTGAGACGCAGACTTCGATTTCACTTGCTTGCGTTGCCACAGTCTCAACATGTCGTCGAGGTATTCGTCTTCTGATGGCATAGTGTTTACGGAGGATGAAATCTCCATGGACAGCACTTGGCTTGAGGTAGGATCGTAGCCCGTAACCACGTTAGCGGCCGCCATCGCCGGGCTGAGAGCCCTTAGCGAGGTGGCGTTGTAGCCGGGAGTGAAAGACGTCCCTCAAGTTGTCAAAACTGGACCCACCTGGACGAAGGTGTTGTCTAGGCGAAGCGGAGAACTTGGTGGTGACGATAAATCCAAGTTTCAGGGGTACCAAGGTGGATGTCCGCAGAAATAGCAGAAAATCTACGGAGGCGATGTGGAGTGCGTCCGTCACCATCGAGCACTCGCAGCGCCGCCTCTCTGAGAGGCCGGCTATTGAGCCCATCGCATGAACGACGGTCTCGGCAATAGTCCCCGTAGGGACAACCACGTCGAAGACAAGCGCCTTCGAAGGCATCCAAGATGCGGCGGGCACCATGACTCCTACTGACGGACGCCCCTGACGTAGAACGCACAGGGACGTCCACAAACGCGCTCTAAACTCCGGCCACTTTAAACGGCACTAGCAATCGCCCAAACAGCTCTAACCCTCTCCAAGGCGAGCTTACTGTTGCAAAATGTTTGGCTTTTTGAAATGGGCGAGATTAAAACAGTATACAGCCGTAAAACAAGAACTACGCCTATGTCTCAATTCATCTTGTTCTCTGTGAACACCGATTCCGAGAAAGACTTTCATTTGAAGGGCTGGCGATTTTACGCTTTCTGCTTGTAGTCAGCTCTTAAGCAATATTTCATATCTTGATACTCAAACTATTTTTTTCATTTCCGGACATTTGCTCGACACAGTGTTACCAAAACTGGTTGCAGCCATAGCCATAGATAGTTGCGGCGCCGATAAAAAAATGGCACATCCCATGAACGGTCGGAATTAATGGTATGCGAAGCATGAATGAAAAAGGCTGATATGTCGCTTTAAATTCAGCAGAACGTTGCGTAGTGGAGGTAAATGAAACCGTGCATGACTTCCATGCCATTATTATCATGTTTGGGTGTGTCGTTTACCTTCGTCATCTATTCAGGTCACGTGATACCAAATCTGGTATATGTGTAGCTAGCGCAACGACCGCGAGCATGCTATGAGCGTGGTATGTTGTGATGTTCTTACATGACACCCATGTCAGGATTATCATAATGCACCAGTAATATATTTCGTCAATTATTGATGTCACGAAACATTAAATTCGGTATATGTGGAGCTAGCAAAACGTGCGCGATCGCATCATGAATGGCCCAATATACTGCAATGTAGCGATTACGCGCGCACGCGCTGGGCACAGTGACGCTACGTTAGCAAAACGGGAGCACTCTGTAGTCTGACGCCAGGCGCGACCAGCGTCCATCGGCGCGGCCCTACGGCAACAGGCACGAAGTACGACATTCTGCATTTCGCGCCGATGCGTCACCCAAACAACACTGCGGCTCCTTCTTTTCGTGACGGAGGGACGCTGGACGCGCCGAAACGCGCATGCGTCAAAGCAACGCAGCACTGCGCGCGCCTGCGAGTATATGCATGTCCGGCGCCTGGCGTGGATACGCCGGCATGACGCGACGAAATGAACGCCGGCGAGCATGCGCACTGCGTCACGTCGAAATGTATTGGCGCCTTGACTGTGGCTTGTAGTCATGTTCTTGGATGATACGCATATCATGATTATCATGCTTGTACCACTCACATTTTTTCGTCATCCATTGACATCACGTAATACCAAATTTGGCATATGTGAAGCTAGCAAAACGACCACGAGCGCATCATGAGCGTGGCATATAGTCATCCTTTTACATGACACGCATCTTATGACTATCATGTTTGCACCAGTCACGTATCTTTGTCATCCATTCACGTACCGTAATACCAAATTAGGTATATATGTCATGCTAGCGAATCAGCCGCGAGCACATCATGAGCATGGCATGTAGTCATTTTGTTACATGACACGCAAGTCATGATTTTCATGTTAGCGTATGTTGCTTGCCCCGCCGCGGTGGTCTAGCGGCTAAGGTACTTGGCTGCTGACCCGCAGGGGGCGGGTTCGAATCTCGGCTGCGGCGGCTGCATTTCCGATGGAGGCGGAATTGTTGTAGGCCCTTGTGCTCAGATTTGGGTGCACGTTAAAGAACCCCAGGTGGTCTAAATTTCCGAAGCCCTCCACTACGGCGTCTCTCATAATCATATAGTGGTTTTTGGACGTTAAACCGCACATATAATTCAATCACGGTTTGTTGCTTGTGTTCGCCATGCAATCATTTCATACTATACCAATTTTGCAACATGCCATGTGAACGAAACCACTGCAAGAGTTGCTGGACTATGAAATGTAAATCATGACAATCATGACATGCATGTCAAGCTTTTAATGTTATAACAAGTCAAATATGTTGTTCATACAGTCATGTTATGCCATACAAAATTTGGTATCGATACCATTATCGAAACGACCAGGAGACCTAAAAGTCCTAGGTGGCTAGATAGATAGATAGATAGATAGATAGATGAATAGATAGATAGATAGATAGATAGATAGATAGATAGATCGATAGATAGATAGATAGATCGATAGATAGATAGATAGATAGATAGATCGATCGATAGATAGATAGATAGATAGATAGATAGATAGATAGATAGATAGATAGATAGATAGATAGATAGATAGATAGATAGATAGATACATAGATCGATACGCTCAAAGTCACCGAAGTTCGCTAGGAAACTCTTCGCATTTAAAACATAAAATACAATAATTACGAATGCACCACGTGCGTTTGAGATCACTGCATTATAATAATATTGGACACCGTCACGACATCACAGATCACCAAAACTTCGTCACTATGTCACTACATTAGGCCACACGAGGACGGTATTCATCAACTTTGTCTTTTGGTGAATGGTCTGCACATTAAGATGCAGTGGAACACCACATAATCTACACAATAATTAGATGAGCTCTCTTTTTCCAAATAATGAAATGGAGTAATGTGTGCGCAGGTGCTTTTAAATGCGAAGCATTTCTTAGCGAACTTTGGCGACTTTGAGCGTATCTATCTATCTATCTATCTATCTATCTATCTATCTATCTATCATTCTATCTATCTATCTATCTATCTATCTATCTGTCGATCTATCTATCTATCTATCTATCTATCTATCTATCTATCTATCTAGCTGCCTGAGACTTTTAGCTCTCCTGGCTATTTGGATAATAATATTGTTGCCAAACTTGCCATGGCAAAACATGACTATATGAAGAACATGTTTGACTTGTCATGACATGAAAATTATATGACATCTATGTCATGAATGTCATGATTTACAATTTATTGTCCTGCAGCTTTTGCGGTGGTTTTGTTCGCATGGCATGTTACAAAACTGGTATGGTGCGACATGTTTGCATGGCGAACACAAACGACAGACCCTAACATGATAATCATTAGATGCGTGTCATGTAACAGCCTGACAACATGCCACGCTCATGATGCGCTGGCGGCCGTTTCGCTAGCTTTACTTATACTGAATTTAGTATTACGGGACGTGAATGTATGACGAAGGTATGATACAGGGGCAAACGTGTCAAAAATGAGATGCGTGTCAAGTAACAGCATGACTAGATGCTACACTCATGATGCGCTCGCGACCATTTCGCTAGCTTCACACGTACCAAACTTGGTATCACGCGACGCGAACGGACGACATAGGTAAATGACACATCCAAGCATGATAATCACGACATGCGTGTCATGTAACAACATGGCTACATGCCGGACTGATGATGCACTCGCGACCGTTTTGCTAGCTTCACAAATGCAAATTTGGTATTACGTGACGCCAATGAATTACGAAGCTATGCGACTGTTGCAAACATGATAATTATGAAATGCGTGTCATGTGAGAGCACGACTACATGCCACCGTCAAGGCGCCAATACATTTCGACGTGACGCGGTGCGCGTACCCACCGGCGTTCATTTCTTCGTTTCACACCGGCGTTGCCACGCCATGGCACCGGTCCTGCCACATACTCGGAGTGGCGCGGGGCATTGCTTTGACGCATGCGCGTTTGCGCGCATGCAGTGTCCCTCCGTCACGAACGGAGGGAGACTTAGTGTTTTGTCTAGCTAACGGAACGGCGGGAATTTTCCGCTGCTTGCCGTCGGGCCATGCCAATGGACGCTGGTCGCGTTGGTCGCGCCCGGCGTCAGACTATAGAGTGCTCGCATTTTGCTAACTTAGCATCGCTGTGCCCAGCGTGCGCACGCGTCAACGTGACATTGTAAAATATTGGGCTATGATGCGCTCGCGGCCGTTTCGCTAGCTCCACATATACCAAGTTTGCCATTACGTGACGTCAACGAATGACGAAATATATCACTGGTGCAAACTTGAAGATGCTGACACGCGTGTCATGTAAGAACATGACAACATACCACGCTGATAGCGTCCTCGGGGCCGTTTCGCTAGCTCCACACATACTTAACTTGGTGTCATGTGACGTGAATAGATAACGAAGGTAAAGGACACATTCAAACAAGATACACATGACACGGAAGTCATGTAGGCATCATTTACCTCCACCTCCTAACGTTGTGCTGATTTTGAAGTGACATATCAACTGTCTTATTCGTGCTTCGCATAGCTTCGATTCACACTGTACGTGGGATCTGCCATCTTTATTGCTAAAAGTTAACAGCAACGCAACACTTCGCCATCAAGGAGTGATTATAACCGATGTTCTATGCTGTGTAACTTTTGCTCCTCGTTGTTTGAATAAACAGTTTTGTACCGTCTACAAGAAGACCAGACCGTAGTCGTGCAGTGCGTAGTGGGTCACATAGCACATGTGAACGTTCCCCAGTGCATAAGTCTCAGGTATTTTGTATAAACCACCGCGGTGGTGTAATGCGCATGGTGCTAAACTACTGACCCGATGGTCGCGGGATCGTATGCACAGCATGGCAGCCTGATTTCATTTTATTCGAAACGCTAGAGTCCCGCGTGCCTGAATTCTAGGTGTAGTTGAAAAATACCAAATGCTCAAAACAGTTTCAGCGCCCTCCAGTACGACAACCCTCACAAAAGTGACGTGGGTAGGTAATGTGAAATCTCTGCAATTATTGCAAACGCCAAAGCCTCACATAGCTCATTCAGCGCAAACACTGTCCTTGAGAGTCGACGTCCCTCGTCCGAAGCATCACCACCAATGCGAGGTACACAAACAATTGTGCTTAGGCTACGACGTCACCACATGAGGTCATCATGATGTCGAAAATACATAAACTTCTGGTGTCATAATGATATCTCTAAGATTCCTAATCACAAGATGACACGCTACAGTTTCATTGGATCATATATCCGCTATCTCACAGGTGGGCAAATACCAAAGGCAGTGAAATAGTGGCTGAGCTGCAAAAAGTTTGCCATGCCTTCTATATTAGAGGCAATTCAAAGCCGTGGTGGGTGCTTGAAAATTACGCGGGTGGGCGGATTAGGCTCAGTGCATCGACTGAGAAGAACAATAGGAGACTGTTGTCACTTTCGAGCTGGCTTTGGCGAATGCAGTCTGGCCTGAACGAAGTTTTTATTCAAGCTTTACATAAGTGAGCGGGTAGTACAAAGTTTAAAATTTGAAATGCGTTTTTTTAAACACCAAATACTTTTTTTTGTCATGCCCACCAGCTTTTTCACTACATGACGTCTCCCTCAACGAATAACTTCTTCAGTTGACTTCAACGCAAGCTGCAGTAACTATAACACCTGGCTGAACATTTATTGGCTCAATCAATTGCTGTTTTTGTTCCAGTGAATAAGCAATATTTCATGCATTCTTGAGTGAATTCAGTTGTTTCTAGGCTCGATGCGTCAGAAAAAAATGGCGTATGTGGTCTCGCAGAAAACATACTGTGTCCACAAATTTAGCATAACGTGCAAGCAAAACCAACACCAAGATCTTAAAATTGCACTACATATTTGCAATACAAGTTATTGTTTTTGCATACTTTTCGCAGAACATCGAATTTGGTGACTATATTTTGAAGTGTGAATTGCCTTCATTTGTCCGTACGTGCTTCTTCCCCTCCCCCTTTTTATGTGGCGTGCATCATAAGTTACGTCTCTATATTCCTGTTATGCTTAATATAGTTTTGTTTTCCCACTGGCTGCAGTGGCATTGCACAAGCTACAAATTGAGCAGAGTTCCCTGTTCTTGCAGTTATCCTGACCACCCTTTTATTTGCCCGTCCCGGCTGCTTCATCGGCGGTTATCTTCGTGGTGATTCATCGTCGCATTGCCCTTGGAAGGTGCTGGATCATCCACACGTGGTGAAGCTGCGACTGAGCGGTCACTTTGTGGCCTGCTGCTAGCATTCGACGATTTCGCCGCTGGTTGTCGCTGCCCTGCAAGCAAGCCCTCTATATTTGCCAGCACCAGCACTGGCTCTTCACTGGCAGCAGTGGATATGCACGAGCTACAAATTAAGCAGAGTTCCCTGTTCTTGCTGCTATTCTTTCAAGCTGTTTTCTGTACTGTTTCAATTCTTTTCAACTGCCGCTTCTGCCCCAAATTGCATTCTGATTTGCATTTTATTTTTTATTTTTCTGCAATTGTTTCTTTATCACGAGTATTTACCGTGCCAACTAATGCTGAATTAAAAAAAAATTAAGATCTTCAGGCGAAAAGTAACAGCTTGGCGAAGGACACATCTGAAAAGGTCTTCGGCAGGTTCTTACTAAAGCTGCAAGAATCGGGCATAGATGTTGCTGAACTAAAACAAGAAGTTGTATCCATACAATTGAGTGCAGAGCACTTGAACGAACTTGTCAATGACCTACGTAACCAAAATGTTCCATTGGTAAATGAGAATAAACAGCTAAAAACCCAGAATGACTCCCTCAGCCGCAAGGTTGAGGAACTGGAGCCATACTCGCACATGAGCAATGTGGAGATCGAGGGTGTTCCCTTCTCTCAGGGGCAAGACTGCAGTGCAATCGTGAAAATAATAGGGGAGAAGGCTGGCTGACCCATATTGCCTGCTGATCTCGACATTGTGCATCGCGTGCCAACACGTTCTAAAGATAAAATAAACATTATTATGCGCTTCTGCTCTCAGACTAAGAAATCTGACTATATCAGTATAGCATGTAAGGCGAAGCTCTGTGCTAGTGATCTTGGTATCACTGGTGGTACTATTGTCCCTGTCTTCATCAAAGATTATTTGACTCCAAGCAACAAGGTCTTCTTTTCCAAGGACTTAACACTAAAAAAGAAAAAGAACTGGATGTTTCTCTGGACAGACGACGTCAAATTAAAGCTAGATAGACTACTAATAGCAGATTCTTGCGCATTCGCGATGACTTGGATTTGACAAACGTAGACTAAGCCTTGCACAATGTGATCATTGCATCATTTTTTTTCTCGCATCAACATGGATGCTCCATTAGAACCAGACCATGTTAACTCATTCATAAGTGAATATAATTCTATCATTCATTTCAATGCCAGGAGGCTGCGTAAACACTTCGACGAAATCCATGATCTCCTTTCTTCATATAGTAACTTTTTTTTCACCTATTACCATAACAGAAACATGGTTATCAGTTGGTGACAGAAATCTCAATTGCTTCCCAAATCATAACTCAGACTATTGTAACAGAACAACTAGCAGTCATGGTGGTGCATTCATTTTTATATCTTCTGGTCTTTCTTATAGGAGAAGACATGATTTGCACTTGACTGTAACCAATTGCGAATTAGTTTGGATATAAATCACTAATTGCTCTCTATCACGTGATCAGAGAGGTTTCATATTTGGCTGAATTTTTTGATCTCCCTCATCCTCAGTTGAAGATTTTTCTTCTAATCTTGAAGATGTCCTACATATCATTTCTCTTGAGAATAAAACTGCCATTTTAATGTGTGACATCAACATTAACTTACTCAATTACACTTCACCTGTTGTTATTAGTTACACTAGACTACTGCAAAGCTATGAATTTGAGTCCTTAAATGATGTTCCTACACGGCAAGTTCCCAGCGGTGCTGGGACCCTGATAGATCATGCTATCTGTAACTCGCTAATATCTCCGCAGGTGAGAGTTCTCGACAGTTACATTACTGATCAGTATCCTTTGCTCCTACGCTTCAATCGACAACTACGTCCTTGCGCTCTTTCTCACTCCAAATATGTTCTGGATAAAGAGAGTTTAATAACTGCCATAGAGGACTTAGATTAGACCGAGGTTAAATGTTGTATTGATCCCCAAAAAGCGTTTTCTAAATTGTTTCCTTAATTATAACGCATATCCGAAAATTCACTTCCAAAACTAAATGTAAAAGAATATTAGCATTTTCTCAGAATCCGTGGATGTCTGAAAGCCTATTAGCTGCTTTACGTAGACCTGACAACCTCTACAAAAAATTTAAAAGTCAGCCGTTTAATATTAAGTTTATTGCCCCGCTATAAAAAATTATGCAACACTCTAAACAAGCACTTAAAAGCTGCGAAACGTTTTTTTCTAGAAGAAAAAATATCGCAAGCAGGTAATAATGCTAAACAAAAATGGGACATTGTAAATTTCTTTCTAAACAGGAATTCTCACCACCAAGTATCCACAATCGTAATCGACAACATTGCATTTAACTCGCCTATCGACATAGCTGACGGTTTCTGTTCCTACTTTTTTAGCGCTGACGCACCCTGTCCCACACAAAGCACACCACTTAGATGCCTCCCTCATTCGTTTTTTCTATTTCCCACTACTCCTGAAGAAATACATAATGTCATAAAACGCCTCAAATCTAACCGTGCAGGAATTGATGAAGTTCTGCCTGCTCATATAAAACTCACTTCACCCTTAATTTCTGATATATTGTGTTTCTTTACGAATTTGATATTCAAGACAGGCGTATTTCCTAGAGAGCTTAACCGCGGTAGAATTATCCCAGTTCATAAAAAAGGGGATAGGACACTGAATAACAATTACCTACTCATTTGCACTCTGCCCCTTTTTTGGTAAAGTTTTTGAAAAGTTGATTGGAGTACGCTTAACTAATTACCCTAATAAATTCAATATTCTGTCCCCTTTTCAGTTCGGCTTTCGCAATCATTTCTCTACTGATCTAGCGCTCATTCATCTAACCGATCAACTAGAAAAATTCATTGGCAAAGGTTTATTTGCATGATTAGTATTCATCGATCTAACAAAAGCATTCGACAGTATAAATCACATCATTCTCTTTACTAAATTTGAAAAGATCGGTGTCTGTGGTCCTGCTTTAGCTTTACTAAAAAGCTACCTGCATAACCGCGTTCAACTTGTGTCCATTTCTAATGTATATTCTAAGAAGTTATCTACTAATATTGGTGTCTCTCAAGGATCCATTTTAGGACCGCTCCTGTTCCTAATTTATAAAAATGATCTTCCTATCTGTCTGTCGTTCACTAATTTCATTTTGTATGCTGATTACAGTACCATATTTACTTCTGACAAAAGCATTTCACTTCTCGTCGACAAGCTAAGCACTGACTTGAAAAATGTTTAAAGTTGGTACAGTGCTAACTTGTTGTTAAGTATTAACACAACCAAAACTTAATTTGTAGTATTTTAACCGCATCAAAAATATACAGCATCCTTTCCTTCGTAGGCTTTTGGCTCGCACTCCAATTTTCCGAGTCCCTGCGTTTCTTTCCTCGGAAATTCTCTCGACTCTAGCTTGAAATACATAAATCATACTTCTCACTTCTAAAAGAAATTAGCATACGGCATCCACGCTCTGATTAAAACTCGTCTATACTTCACACGTTCCACTTTACTGTCACTCTACTATTCATTCGTTCATTCTCATATTATTATGACATAATGTGCTGGGGTAACACCTTTAACACTTATTTGGCTTCCCTTCAAGTACTACAAAATCAATCCATAAAAATCATTACTAACAGTTCCCGTTTTTCTAACGGTAAATGCCTACTTCATGATAACAGCTTTCTGACCATTTCAGAGCTCCTCAATTGCAACTTAGGTATCACATTCTATAAATACCTAACCAAAACACTACCTCCTATCTGCTTCTCATCTTTCGACCTAGTTGCCCATAGTAATACTAGATTTTCAAGTAACAATAACGTCCTTTCGCCTAAGGTAAGTAGTAATTATGGCAAACTATTTGCTGAATTTTCATCTATAGCATTTTGGAACACAATACCATCTGTTATTAAAAATGCTACAAACTTGCATCACTACAAGAAAAAACTACGATCACACATTACGCATGCCTAGTTTTACTGTTTCTTACCATAGTGCTACCTTGTTTGAATGTCCACATGTTATGTATTACAACATTTTGTATTCTTTTTTCTTTTTCAGGCCTACTCTTCACTATTATCATTGATTCGTTTGGTTTTTTATGTTTGTTTTCCTTTGATATATATATATATATATATATATATATATATAAATATGAAAGTAGATGCGCTTTCACATAACAACTGTTTATTGTGCCGACGTTTCGACAGGAACCCTGTCTTTTTCAAGGCATAATATATATATATATATATATATATATATATATATATATATATATATATATATATATATATATATATATATATATATATATATATATATATATACATGTACTTCAATCTTCTGTTGCAATGATGCTTAGTTTATAATTTTTATTATTGCTTATGCTGCCTCTAACATTGTTTTACCTCAATTTGCCCTTAACAGGAGATCCCGATACAGTCCTTCACTTTGGGACCTCCTTTTGTATACTACACACAAGTCACATTCTTGTATTCGTACCAATAAAAATTGGAACTCTGAAAAAAAAACTGACATACCTCAATTTCCACGCTATGTAGGTTATTCTTTCTCAATCCTCGTCGTGTATTCATTGAGCTAATCTTCCAACAATCACGAGAGCATCAACTTTTTTGTGTGGTAATATTTCCAAGGGCCTGTCAGCTACTTGATAATTGCCCTGAATTGCGCATGAAGAAGTCCGAGACCGGATGTTTGGTGTCGGATTTTCACAGTCTAAATCTTTCCTCAGCTGCACACTTCTGCACGTCCGCCCTGCATCCTGTCTCGAAGCCTGTATTTGGCATCACCATTACTTTGGCATCTATCTATCTATCTATCTATCTATCTATCTATCTATCTATCTATCTATCTATCTATCTATCTATCTATCTATCTATCTATCTATCTATCTATCTATCTATCTAGCTGCCTACGGCTTTGAGCTCTTCTAGCCGTCTAAATAATGGTATCAATACCAAAATTGGTATGGCATAACATGACTTTATGACGAACTCAACTGACTAGTTATAATATGGAAATCATTACATGTATTCCATGAATGTCATTATTTACATTTGATGGTCTTGCTGCTTTTGCGGTGGTTCAGTTCACATGACACTTTGCAAAACTGGTCTTCTATGACATAACTGCATGACGAACATAAGGCACAGACGCTAACGTGGAAATCAGGACACACATGTTGTGATTTTTATTTTATGACTAGTCATGACTACGCGCCACGCTCATGGTGCACTCGCGCTCGTTCCGCTAAGCTTCCCGTATGCTAAATTTGGTATCACGTGACGTGAATAGACGACAAAGGTAGATGACATGTTCAAGCATGATATTGAGGTTATGCGTGGCTTATGAAACATGACTACAGGGTACGCTCCTGGCGCGCTCGTGGCCATTTTGCTAGCTCCACATATATCACGTCACGTGATAAGAAATTTGTTATCACTTGACGTGAATAGACGACACAGGTAAACGACACATCCAAACATCATAATCATGGCATGGAAGTCATGTACGTCGTAACTTAAGTCCATTTAAAAGTGACATATCAAGATCGCGCATTCGTGCTTCGCATATAATCGATTTTCTCAGGACCTAGGATTTGCCTAGTAATTTATTTACGGCACGCAAGATGGTGGCGCACAAACAAGGCCCCGCCTACTTCTTACATTTTAGAGGTGTCAGAGGTATCACTAATTGTCAAATTTTTCGGAAGTGTTCTGTCCCCGCAGTTGTTTTGCCCCACAGGTAGAAGAGGATCATATGGTTTAGACATATTCCCTATCTATGGATTTGAAACACTACGTTACCGCCTTCCAAGTGTGATGAAGAAATGGAAACTAACAACTGATAATCTGCGTATATTGTCTAAAACTGAAATGTTAAATCAGATGTGCTGATTGTGTTGTAAATGATTGTTGGGTGATTTCTGTAATGGTTATTCAGTAATTATTCTTTTATACATTGCTTTGTTATGAAAGTTTTTGTATGTATTTCTGAGTTATCTATCTATTATTTGCTGTCATGGGCCACATGCGTGTTTCTTTTTGTATTGTCGCTTTTTGATGCCTGTAATTTTTGTAAATTTGTAGTTTAGATTTTTTCTTGTTGAAGGGGCCAGTCAAGCTGTGAAATACAGCTTTTTTTCTCTTCGCACCAAACCACGTATACAGTGTATTTTCATGTACTTCTCACGTGGTTGAATAAACTTCAACTTCAAAAAACTTGAATGTCCAAACAAGATTGCCCAGCTCATCGTCAATATAGCGGAAAAGGTGTATCTATCTATATTTATTTATTTGTTTATTTATTTATTCATTTATTTCCATCACATTTCAAAATGCTTCTTCTTAACGTCTTCGTTTGTCCGCGTGCTATATCCACTAGATTTGCAGCTGAAGACTGCGGTTCCTAGACGCGTCATCAACAATATTGTGTTAGTATATATGCACGAATAGAATAAAGCAATGCGAAATCACAAGCGGCCTCGAAAAAAGATCAATTTACCGTATCGTAAACCGCTGACCCACGATGCACCCACTATCAAGGGAGCATCAGCGGAAATCTGCGCATGCAATAACGCATAGAAATGACATACTTTTAAGAGACACAATTCTGCGCGCTCGTTGCCACTGCAGAGTGCCAGTTGTAAAACTTTCACTCAAAAGGTGTTTAATAGGCCACACGCTAACCCATGCACACTCATTAAACTTATGAGCCTTATGCAGACAGCAGACTTCTGCAGACATATCACTTGTGACGTGCCCTTATGTTCTATAAAAAACGGTGTCGAACGACCTCTCATAGACTGCATCGCGCTCTGATATAACGTTTCAAGCAAACACACCACACACAAAGCATGAGCAAATGCTCACAAAACAATCACTCTGTAAAGGGGGTTTATCGAAGGACTCAGCAAGCGGGTGGTAGCTCTAAAGGAAGGCAGGCGAACCCAGATGACGGTGCTTGATCGCCGATCTCGTGCCTTTTTCTTGTGCTGATGATAGCTGACCTGATGGTATCAACGTCTTTCTTATTCACTACAATTACCCCCGGCGAAAAAGTTGAAGCCATCCTGGCGATCTAACACGTGGGGACAAGCGGGTCAAAGTACGGCTTCAGACGGTTTACGTGAACGATATCACGTCCACGCCGACGACGGTCGCTGGGTGGCGTGAGGGGTTCAATGGCGTAGTTCACGGGTGAAGTACGCTCGACCACGCGGTAGGGACCATGATAATTGGAGAGTAGCTTGGGTGATACACCAGGGGCGCAGGGCGGTACATGAAGCCATACAAGTGCTCCAGGAACGAACGTTGGTGCAGAACGATGGTCGTCGTCACGGATCTCCTTCTGGCGCTGTTGGTCGGATGTAGTAAGGCGCTTGGCTAGCTTGCGGCACTCTTCTGCGTAACGAGCGGCTTCCGAGACAGGCTTGTATTCGGAGAGATCTGGCGAGTATGGCAGTAAAGTGTCGATGGTGTGTGATGGTTCGTGACCGTACAGGAGAAAAAATGGGGAAAACCCGGTAGTGACTTGCGTAGCGGTGTTATACGCGTATGTAACAAATGGGAGAACGAGGTCCCAGTTTGTTTGATCAGAAGCGACATGCGTAGCGAGCATGTCTCCCAGAGTACGATTAAACCGCTCAGTCAAGCCGTTCGTCTGTGGGTGGTAGGCTGTACTCTTCCGGTGAACAATATGGCACTGTTGAAGAAGTGCTTGTATTACATCGGAGAGGAAAACACGCCCTCGGTCACTGAGGAGTTCGCGAGGAGGACCATGACGAAGCACAAAACGATTGAGTATGAAAGTTGCGACGTCTTGTGCTGCAGCTGTGGGGAGAGCAGCAGTTTCAGCGTACCGTGTTAGATGATCCACTGCCACGATAGCCCATCGGTTGCCTGCCGTTGTTAATGGTAGTGGTCCGTAGAGGTCAATTCCTACTCGGTCGAATGGGCGGTCTGGGCATGGAAGTGGTTGCAATGAACCTGTTGCAGGATTTGGCGGGCTTTTCCGCCGCTGACATTCGTGGCAGCCGCGAATGAACTGGCGGACGAAGGTAAACATTCCGCGCCAGTAATACCTTTTTCGTAGGCGCTCGTAGGTCTTGAAAACACCGGCGTGAGCACATTGCGGGTCGGAATGAAACGACGCGCAGATGGTAGAACGCAGCGTTCGGGGAATGACTAGTAGCCATTTCCTACCATCTGCTGAATAGTTGCGCCGGTACAAAAGGCCATCCCGAATACTGAAGTGCGGAGCCTGGCGGCGCATGGTTCGAGTGGTTGGAAGTGTCGGTGCCTCGGATAACGCGTCAAGAAGCGAAGCGATCCATGGGTCATTGCGTTGTGCAGAAGAGATGGTGTCCTCGTCAAGCGCTGACAACGTGTTGTCCGAGGAAACAGATGCGATGTCTGGGGATAGGGGAGATCGTGACAGTGCATCAGCATCGGCATGCTTGTGGCCGGAACGATATACCACGCGAATGTCATATTCTTGAAGCCGAAGAGCCCAACGGGCAAGACGACCCGATGGGTCCTTAAGCGAAGATAACCAGCATAATGCGTGGTGGTCCATTACTACATCAAAAGCACGGCCATAAAGGTATGGGCGGAACTTGACAAGCGCCCAAACGATCGCCAAGCATTCCTTCTCGGTGACGCTGTACTTCGATTCAGCCTTGGTAAGAGTTCTGCTGGCGTAGGCGACGACATACTCGGCGAATCCAGGCTTGCGTTGCGCGAGAACCGCACCGAGGCCGACACCACTGGCGTCGGTGTGGACCTCAGTTGCTGCCGTAGGATCGTAGTGACGCAGTATTGGTGGCGAAGTGAGGAGACGACGAAGGGTACAGAAGGCTTGGTCACACTCAGAAGACCATGACGAAATATCAGTGGTGCTGCCTATAAGTTTGGTCAAAGGCGCAATGATAGAGGCGAAGTTGCGCACGAACCGGCGAAAGTAGGAGCATAACCCCACGAAGCTCCGTAACTGCTTCATAGTTGTTGGTTTGGGGAAGTCGGCGACAGCACGTAACTTAGCCGGGTCTGGAAGTATACCGTCCTTTGATACGACGTGCCCGAGAATCGTAAGTTGCCGAGCAGCGAAGTGACACTTCTTGAGGTTTAGTTGGAGCTGAGCATTTTTCAGGCACGTGAGGACGTGTTTGAGGCGCTCGAGATGTGTTCCAAAGTCTGGCGCAAAGACGACTATATCGTCGAGATAGCAGAGACAGATTTGCCATTTCAAACCCCGAAGAACCGAGTCCATCATGCGCTCGAAGGTGGCAGGCGCATTGCAGAGGCCGAAGGGCATGACATTAAACTCATACGGACCGTCCGGTGTCACGAAGGCTGTTTTTGGTCGATCGGCATCTGCAAGGGGGACCTGCCAGTACCCTGAGCGCAAATCTAATGATGAAAAAAAACTCGGCACCTTGTAAAGTGTCAAGGGCATCATCAATCCTGGGTAAAGGATACACGTCTCTTCGAGTGATCTTATTTAGGCGCCGGTAATCCACGCAGAAGCGAACGGAACCATCCTTTTTTTTAACGAGCACTACAGGTGAGGCCCATGGACTTTGTGAAGGTTGAATGACGCCACGTTGCAGCATATCGTTCACCTGTTCGGTAATAACTTGGCGTTCGGTCGCAGAAACACGATATGGTCGCTGTCGTAGTGGCGCATGGGAGCCGGTATCGATGTATTGTAGAGTGGTAGAAGTGCGGCCAAGTGAAGGTTGAACAACATCGAAAGATTCGCGGTACTGGTACAGCAGTTGGAGGAGTTCAGATCGTTCAGATGGTGACAGTCCGTCTGCGATCACCGAATCGAACACTTTCGAAGCCTGTACATCAGAGTGGTTAAGAGCACTGACGGCGGAGAGGTCACTTTGGGATGATTCTTGCGGCACGGTAAAAATTTGTCCGTTATCAATGGGCTGTACGCATCCAAGAGACTCGCCTTTAAACAGTTTGATGGTATGCGGAAAGGGATTGGTAAGGCAGAGAGCACTGGCTCCATTAGAAATTGAGAGGGCTGAATAAGGGAGCAGAAGTGGTTTCCGACTTAGAAAGAGGCTTGATGGCTCGAAAAATGCTACTTCATCACGCATGCCATCGGAGACCACAGGGAGCAAAACAGCTGTTGTCGGTGGAATGTCCGTGTCTTCTTTGACAACTAGCTTGTGCGCGGCTTGATTAGTGTGGTCGTAGGGCTGGTCGAAGAACGGAAGGAGTTCAAGTTCGGAACGGGCACAATCTATAACGGCACGATTACGGGATAGGAAATCCCAGCCAAGTATGATGTCATGAGAGCACGAGGAAAGGACGATAAACTCAACAATGTAGAGGTCCTCCGCAATTTTGAGTCGGGCAGTGCAGGCGGCTATAGGTCGAACGGGTTCTCCATTTGCTGCACGTAAGAACATATCAAGCGGCGTGGTCACCTTTCGGAGCTTGCGGCAAAGTTTGGCGTCTATAACAGACACAGCGGCACCGGTATCCACAAGAGCGTATGCATGGGCGCCGTCTACAAAAACTTCGACGATATTTGACGGCAAGGTGCGAGGACTTGAAGATTTCGATAGCGCAGTTCTTGCCCCTTGAACTGCGACGGCTAGTTTCCCTCATTTTGAGGGGCTGGTCGTGGACGCATGGGTGACAAGGAGCGTCGATTGGGTGAAGGTGAGCGACGAGAGGAAGTTGCTGGATAGTCACGGGAAGACGTGTTTGACTGACGATCCGAACTTTCATAACCAAAAGGTGGTCGGTCCATGTAGTTGCTTCGTGGTCGGATGTCTGTGTAGGCGGGCACGCGACGACGGCAGTATCGGGAGATATGGCCAGGTCCACCGCACGCAAAACAGATCGGCCGGTTATCGCGCGTTCGCCAGGCATTTGCAGCAGGGGGCGCCGCCCACGCGGCATACGGCTGAGTCGAGGCTGCGGTAGCGAGGGGAGGAGCCCATGCGACGGAAGACTGAGTAGGAGCGGTGACATGCGGCAGTCCATTGAACGGCGAGGGCTGGTGTGGCTGCTGCCTCTTTACTGCGTCAGCATAAGTAAGAGGCGCGGCGACAACTTGCTGCTGAAAGGGCACTGGCATAGCCTCGGTAATCTGGTCCTGAAGTGCATGTCGGAGCATGGGAGCTAACGGTGTCGGTGGTTGCTCTTTCTGCTGCTGCGGGAGCTCTTGGCGCTGACAAAACGGCAGGAGGGAAAGCTGACGTGCGACCTCCTCACGCAAAAAGTCTTTCATTTGTGCTAGAAGGCGGGAGTGGTCAGGTACGACGTCCAGTGCAGCGAGTGGTTGGTTAGACTGAAATGGACGACGGGTGAGAGCTCGTTGCCGTCGCAATTCGTCGTAGTTCTGGCACAGAGTTACCACTTCAGACACCGTGCCAGGAGACTTCGCCAGGAGCATTTGAAAGACGTCGTCATCAACACCTTTCATAATGTGCTGGATCTTAGCACTTTCGCTCATTGCGGCATCGACGCGCTTGCACAGATCGAGTATATCTTCAATATAGGCGGTAAACGTTTCGCCAGGTTCTTGTGCCCGTGAGCGCAGGCGTTGTTCGGCGCGCAACTTCCGCACGGCAGGGCGACCGAAAACCGAGGATATTGCCTGCTTGAAAGTGGCCCAGTTCTCGAACTCGGATTCGTGGTTTGTGTACCACAGTTTCGCCACATTAGCCAAGTAAAAGTTGACGGTGCTCAACTTAGCAGCGTCATCCCACCTGTTTGGTCCACTGACTTTTTCGTAGGACGACAGCCAGTCCTCGACGTCCTGGTCTTCGGCACCCGAAAAGATCGGGGGGTATCGCTGGTGAACCGGGCCGGGGCAAGTAGGAGCCGCGAGAGGTGCTGTCTGTTGGGCAGCGTCAACTTGCATGGTCGACGGCAGAGTGCGGGATCGGAGTTCCAGGGTGTAGGTGATGCAGTTACCCAGCACGATTCACCAAATGTAAAGGGGGTTTATTGAAGGACTCAGCAAGCGGGTGGTAGCTCTAAAGGAAGGCAGGCGAACCCAGATGACGGAGCTTGATCGCCGATCTCGTGCCTTTTTCTTGTGCTGATGATAGCTGACCTGATGGTATCAACGTCTTTCTTATTCACTACAACTCTATATACAATGTACGGAGAAAACGCTGGCGAAACGATCACTTAATACACAATGAATGTACGCAGAAAACGCTGACAAACTTCGTCAATGTACCGAGTGACAATCTTGTTGATAAGGAGTGGGCTTCTTTTATCTGAATCACACACTTCGCCACCAAGAAAAGGCAAGCGACTTCCTAATGAAGCAGACAATCGTTGCCAAAATGGCTGTCGTAGATTCGCGGACAATCATGGACGTGAGGCACGAGGCAAGGTGTGTACGAGATGTTTTTAGCCTTTTCTCTCACGTTTCATCACATTGCGTTTCACGCCACTGCTTTTTACCGCAAGTAAACACTAATATATGTGAAAAATATTGCTGTAGAGAAGATTGATCAGAAAAATAAAAACAAGAAACTCTAGTTCTGACAATGCATAAAGCATGGAGCATCTGTGAGCTGGTCAAGAAAGTGCAGCAGCCACCTACATTGTGCTAAAAAAATTCGTATATTGTTGCTACATAAAAAGCTGTCCTCTTTCAAGTGACAATCTCTAAATGGGCGTCTATAAAAAAAACTCACTTTAAGCAAGAAGACTTGGTATGAGGCAACCTCTGTGCTCATCGTCATCATCAGCCTGACTTCGTCCCCTGCAGGACAAAGGCCCCTCCCATGTTCCGCCAGTTAACCCGGTCCTGTGCTTGCTGCTGCCAATTTATACCCGCAAACTTCTTAATCTCATCTGCCCACCTAACCTTCTCTCTCCCCCTAACCCGCTTGCCTTCTCTGGGAATCCAGTTAGTTACCCTTACCGATCAGCGGTTATCCTGTCTACGCGCCACATGCCCGGCCCATGTCCATTTCTTGTTCTTGATATCAGCTATGATATCCTTAACCCCCATTTGTTCCCTAATCTTCTTGTCTCTTAAGGTTACACCTACCATTTTAAGGGCGAAGCTCCTGTTTAGAAAAAGTTTATTCTAAGAGACAAGCGTCTGTATAACAGGCACAATAACAAACAAAAGAAAAAGCACATTATACACTACACATTTAAACTAAAGTGTCCAAGTCCATAGGATGTGCATAGTCCGTTGTACCAATAACTGTACATATACTACGTAAATGCACTAATCACAATAAGGACAATGTACATGACGATATATGTACAGAATTTAGAAGACTTGGTGAAGATGTTAGAAAATATGTACAACAGGTATCAATATTCATAAAGGTTACATAACTTACAGCGTTAGAATGAAGTGCATATATAGGAGAGCTCACACCCATATTGAACACACACAAACACATAAAAATAGTAAGCACATAGTGATTACATGCACCAATCAGACATTGACAGGTGACCTGGCTATAGGAACCAGGCCAGGTGGAAGACTAATTGAACGCGTCTGTCAACTATGGACAGAAAGCGGCACGACCATTGTCACAGAAATTCTTCCTCCCCAAGGAAGAACAATTCTTTCGACAGAAACGATAAGAGTTCAGAGTAGAGGCGTTCCAGTATCGGAAAAAGAGCACGACGACGATGACCAGCCGCAACAGCTTCGCACCTATTACGCCATAAACAAAAAGCTCCCGCAGCTATTAGAAGGCGTGCAAAGCGACTACGCGAGCAGCGACCAGATGTTACAAAGCGATTAACACCTAGGCCGCGAAAACTAGTGTTAACTGACTTCCAAAACACCTTTGCAATGACACATTGCTGCAGCATATGCTGGTTAGACTCCTGTAACGGGAAGTTAGGGCAAGTGGAAGATGGGACCATGCCTCTCCAGTCTGTCCCGTGTTGGGAGAACTCTCCATCCAAGACGCCACTTAAAGTCACGGAGGTGACCAGGCAAAAACGATGCCGTTATCGCGCTCCACGAGACATGTCTCGATCGTGCTAGACGGGCTGGAAGAACCAGAGGAAGCAGAAGAGCCGCCGTTGTAACTACAATGCGGCTTTCAAGAATGTCCACATCGGGACAAACCTGCTGCGCGTGTCGATAAAATGCTACTGCCGTTGAGTAAAATTCAGATACGTGAAGTGTTTGCGGTGCAGATTTAAGCCGTGCATCTGGTAGTAAATAGCGTAACTTGGTGCGTGAGAAATAGCAGGCGAGATCACGTGCGGGGCACTGATCACCATGCAACAACCGAAGTAAGAATCGTAGGGCAAGTAGCCGGCAGCGAACAGAGACGGATGGGAATGCGAATCCACCGCAGCTTGTGCGTCCCTCGTTGTACGTAACCACCAGTGGCACATACCCGAAATAGGTATAACATTTAACCTCCAAGGTGGTGCCAGTGAGAGATTTTTTCTGTGCGTTGTTTAACAATAAAAAATAGTGCTCAATGTACATGCCAATGGCTGCTAATGGGGAATGAGAGACAGTGCATTCGGCTTTTAGTCAACGCGCACGCTGCGATCACCATTAGCAGCCATTGGCATGTAGATTGAGCACCATCGGACAAGAAAGGGTTGCTACATTACACTCGCTGGGTGTAACCTCCTTAGTTTTAGAAAGGTTTATCGAGCGTAGAACCACAGGGCCGTGAATACAATGAACTAGTATATACCATGAATGAATTCGAGGTGGTTAAAGGGGGGAAGCAGATACGAAGCGCAAGCCGTAAGAAATTAAAAGCTGAATCCTCCTGTCTCTCATTTCACATTAGCAGCCACTGGCATGTACATTGAGCACTATCTGACAGGAAAAGGTTGCTACGTTATACTCGCTGGGCGTAACCTCCTTCGTTTTAGAAAGGTTTAGCGAGCAATAGGCCGCAGTGCCATGAATACAGTGAAATAGTATACAACATGAACTCAAGGTGGTTGAAGGTGGGAAGTAGACCCGAAGCGCAAGCCATAAGAAATTACGCGTCTGCCACCTCTCGATTAGTCCTTGGAATGTCCACTGAATGGCGGTGCTTCTATACGGGAAATATATGATAAAAAATGCGAGAAGATGGGACTTGGAGTGTTGAATAAATGGACGAACGGACACACAGACAGATGCATGGATGGACGCATGAAAGGACGCAGGGGCGGATGCATGAACGAACGCAGGGACGGGCGCACGAACAGACGCATGGACGGTCACAAGACGGACGCATGGACGGACGAATGCTTCGCCCCACTCTCCATCATTCACTCCGTGCATATGCCGCCATTTTTTTCTTTCCATTGCTCGCTGCGTCGTCCTCAATTTAAGCTGGGCCCTCTTTGTAAGTCTCCAGGGTTTTGCTCCGTAGCTGAGTACCAGCAAGATACAGCTGTTATATACCTTTCTCTTGAGGGATAGTGGCAATCTACCTGTCATAATTTGAGAGTGCTTGCCAAATGTGCTCCAACCCATTCTTATTCTTCTAGTTACTTCAATCTCGTGGTTCGGCTCCGTGGTTACTACCTGGCCTAAGTAGACATAGTATTTTACAACTCTAAGTGCACTATTACCTATCTCGAAGCGCTGCTCTTTTCCGAGGTTGTTGTACATTTCTTTCGTTTTCTGCAGATTTATTTTTAGACCCACCTTTCTGCTCTCCTTGTCTAACACCGTAATCATGAGTTGCAATTTGTCCCCCGAGTTACTCAGCAATGCAATGTCATCGGCGAAGCGCAGGTTACTAAGGTACTCTCCATTAACTCTTATCCCTAACTGTTCTCATTCAAGGCTTCTGAAAACCTTCTGTAAGCACGCGGTAAATAGCATTGGGGAGATTGTGTCCCCCTGCCTTACACTCTTCTTGATTTGTATTCTGTTGCTTTCTTTATGAAGCACTATGGTAGCAGTTGATCCCCTGTAGATTTCTTCCAGGATGTTTATATATACTTCATCGACGCCCTGATTCCGCAGTGTCTGCATGACGGCTGGTATTTTTAGTGAATCAAACGCCTTCTCGTAATCTATGAAGGCTACGTATAGTGGTTGGTTATATTCTGAGCATTTCTCTATTACCTGATTGATAGTATGAATGTGGTCGATTGTTGAGTAGCCTGTTCGAAATCCTGCTTGTTTCTTTGGTTGATTGAATTCTAATGTTTTCTTTACTTTGTTAGCAATTATCTTTGTAAATAGCTTGTATACTACAGAAAGCAAGCTGATCGGCCTGTAATTCTTCAAATCCTTGTCATCTCCTTTCTTATGTATTAAGACAATGTTAGCGTTCTTCCAAGACTCTGGTACCCTTCCCATCAGGAGACACCTCGTAAACAGAGTGGCTAGTTTTTCTACCACAATCCCTCCTCCATCTTTCAGCAGTTCTGATGTTACCTAATCCTCTCCAGCAGCTTTGCCTCTTTGCATACTCTCCTAAGCTTTTCCGACTTCTATCATTACTGGTGGGGTGTCATCTGGGTTACTGCTAGTTCTTATAGTATTAAAGTCGTGGTTGTCCCGGCTACTGTAGAGATCTCTGTAAAACTCCTCCGCTATTTTAACTATCCTATCCATATTGGTAGTTATTTTACCTTCTTTGTTCTTGGTGCATACATCCGATTTTTGCCTATCCCAAGTTTCCTCTTCACTGCTTTCATGCTTCCTCCAGCCCGTTCAATTCTCTCCATATTATACCTTCTTACATCGGATACCTTACGCATACTAATCAACTTTGAAAGCTCTGCCAGTTCTATGTTGTCTGTTGTACTTGAGACTTTCATGATTTGACGCTTCTTAATGAGATTCTTCGTATCCGGGGAAAGCTTTACGGAGTCCTGGCTAACTACCTTGCCTCCAACTTCAACTGCACACTTACTAAGGATACACCTCAGATTATCATTCATTGTATCTATGCTAAGGTTGCTTTCCTCACTAAGAGCCGAGTACCTGTTCTGAAGCGAGACTCTGAATTCCGTATTTTCCCTCTCAGTGCTAGCTCCTTGATTGGCCTCTGTGCTCAACTGCCCTTAAAACGAAGGTTCGGTGAAATCCTGCTGAGGTGATGAGATTTCTTTTAACCACTGCAAATAAGTATGTTATTAGGAAAGCATTATTAGGAGCAGTGTGTTATTAGAAATGGCCCCTCAATATATGATGGCATTTCAATTTATGTTTGTAAAGGGCGCTATAGTTTCAAATACTCTGCAAGAGAAAATCACTCACAAGTAGGAGTAAAATCTATCATTTTCCCTCCCCCTTCCCCTCTATTTGGAATATTTTTCACTCAGGTCCCCCGGAGCAAAGTTTTTATCCCTGCTAGGAGGAGGAGGAATAAATGAGAATGGACAGGGAGGTTAGCTTATTCCGGCTAGCCTCGCCACCGCAGTACCTAAACTGACATTTCACTCCTGCTGGCCGGAAGGGTGGGTGGCAGCTGCGGAACATTTCCCGCGGGTTTTTCGCTCCAGCTATCTGGAGCTTTTCCCTGGCATTTCAGGAGTAATTTACACATGCCCTTACTTCTTCCGGATTAAATTTCAGTGAGATGGTTCAGAACTTTTTGCATTGTTGTTTGCTCCACTCTTTATTTATTTTATGCTGATCATGTCACCAGTTGGTTAGATGGATTCTCAATTCTCATGCAAAAAGTGCATTTTTTCACACAGAGCTTTAGCCAACGAAATTCAAGAAAGCGCTTGAGTTTTTCTTGTTTAATTTATTCAAAACAAGCTGCCGTTCCGTGTTGATGGCCTCATACTTCGGAAAAAAAAGAACAAAGTTTAACATACAGAAAGCCACCAACAAACGAAACACGCGTAGACAATCAACGTGAGTGTGAATTGTCTACGTATAGCGCGTTGAAATGGAGCCCAGAACGCTGCAGAGTAATCCACTATAAACGAAGGAAGCGTCGCCGCTGGGAACAAATGTTCAGCACCCCCGAAGGACCATCCATTAGATTCAGCCGATTGCTTCCTGCATAAATTATCAAAAAAATAATTATACATGAGGAGTGTGAATTTTTCGAGAGGCACAATAACTGACGACAGTGAAGTCGTCAGACGACTTCACTGAAGTCGTCAGTGAAGTCATCTCTATACGCATAAAATCCTATAGAGCACACCATCGATATAAGCAGACTTGATGCAGCGACGTTGCGGTGCGTTGGTTCTGTCCAAGCACAAGCACATGACAGCTTTCTAATAACACACAAATGTCCCAGCAGGAGCAAAAGCTGCCTCCACGCACGGCACGCTGAGACGCCTTTGCAGTGGCTGCAAAAGGAGCTTTGACATGAACATATAAGGCATGTTAACGTGTATCCCTAGCTTTGGACACCTCATTAGACCGGGACATCTTTTAACGGCGGTAACGTGGATAATTTGCGAAATGTCATCACTGTCATCGCAGTCTACGTCACGTGTGTACATTTGAATTTGTCAACTAATGCAAGAACGAGAACCTGAGTTCGATCAGCAATAGGCGAAGGCGCGGTGTGAATAAATACATTCAATAGGCGAGGGCGCGGTGTGAATAAATGCATGACCGCGAATTGTTACGGCAAACCCTCGCATACAAGAAATCTGCCACAGAAGTTATTAATGCAGACGGCCAGGCCAATCTCGGTGACACTCATCCTCAAAACCCTATTTTAGTGCTTCAAATGCATGCTGAGCATAATGCAGTTACGTACTTGTGAGGTCAGCAGCTCAATTCGTACGCTTATGTCGAGGCCGTTGAACTCATACATACAGATTCGGCATGTTTCTCTAGTGCTGTATTTTTTGTGAGTTCTCACAGACGTGAAAATCTTTGAAAGCTCAAAAGAGCAGAACAGCCCTGCCCAAAACACTTGTATCAGGCGTTTCATTGCAGCCGCATACAATTAGGAAAAGCATACTCTGAGTCGTTCGCTTCTGCTTGAATGAACTGGCGACGCCGCGTTGGTCAAGTGGATAAAGTACTCGGCTGCTGACCCGCAGGTTGCGAGATCGAATCCCGGCTGTGGCAGCTGCACTTACGATGGAGGCGGAAGTGTTGTAGGTCCGTGTGCTCAGATTTTGAAGCACGTTGAAAAACCCCAGGTGGTCTAAATTTCCGGAGCCCTCCAATACGGCGTCTCTCATAATGTTATGGTTGTTTTGGGTCGTCAAACCTCACACATCAATCAATTACTCAGGCACCGCCAACTTTTAGTCTTGTGTGATGATAGGCCTTGGTTCTTTTAGCAAACTCGGGCTACTGTTTTTTTCTGAATATAGTAGCTTTTTTCTCTTCGAAGTACAAAATAAGATATGTTACAAGTAATCGTGTGAAATGTTTTCGCAAGAACAATGAGGAAAGAGAAAAACAGTCTTGAATCGCAAAATGCCAAATGAAAAACTTATACGGGGCAGCGGTGGGTTGGAAATGTTTTTTTTAAGTTTTCGTTTAAAATTTGGAGGTTATCACGCGAACGTCGACTAAGAGCTGCAACCACGCCATGTTCCAGAATATTTTTTCAAGCTGATGGTGGCATCATGCAAGCCTCGCTCTTCTTCTTATCCTTTAAGCTACGATCACTTCCGTCGGTGGAAGCTGTTTAAACGAAGCAGTGGTAAGCATAACTCCAACACGTCTTTTCCAGCAATTTCGCAATTGCCTGTGGGGATGAGAGCGCACTAACAGTACACTTGATCGCAACGAATTGACGGCCCAAAATGAAGAGAAATTGTGCAGAGCTTATCGTAGTGGCTCACTGCTACGGGCATGACCTGTGACGTCATTCAGTTGTGACCCTCATCTCCTGCCGTAGACGTACGCAGACATGCTCCCGCCGTTCGAGATACCAGGTTTGCTAAGCCTGACAAAGCATGTCGTGTGGTGCTCATATTTCTTATGGCGAGTGTGTGAAGATGACCGTGTTTTTCTGCGCTTGTGAAGTACTGCGTTTGTGATCTGATGTGCTTTCAGTACTGTAGTGTAGAAGCTCCCCTGGAGGGCAGTGCTGTGGGTCGAGCTGTCGCCGATATTGTGAATGGGGTGAAAATTCAAGTGTTTTAAATTTCAACGGACTACCATCAGATTGGTTGATTTGATCGATTGATATGTGGAGTTTACTGTTCCGAAACCGCCATATTATTATGAGAGAGGCCGTAGTAGAGGGCTCCAAACGTATTGATCACGTGGGGTACTTTAGCACGCACTGAAATCTGTCACACTAGCCCACAGCATTTTCGCCACCATCGCAAATTCAGCTGCTACCAGAATTCGACCCAGTGACCTGCGGACCGTCAGTCGAGTACCTATGCCACTAGACCAACGGGGTGGGGATGGCCGTGTTATGAGTGGCATTACACACTAGTGCATAGACAATCTGTGGTATTTATACATACATAAATATCAAAACCCAATATGACGTGCGATTTATCGCCTTTTATTCCTGGTAGTTCACACCAACTAGTCAGCGCTTTCGCTGCAGGAAGAAAGCAATCGTGCCAATGTAACGTTACTGATAACTTATCTTACCTTGTCCTTTGGAGGACTTATGTAGCACTGATAGAGCAACCATATCTGCGCCCAATTTAGCATTTTGATGCGAGCTATAGTTTTAAACAAGCAGTTAGAGTGCCATTTTGCAAGACATGCCGTTTCCGAAGGATTGTTTTATTAAAACGCTTCTTTTCATCGTGAAATATCAGTGCCTGTGTCCACAACTAACAACTTTTTTCAATGGTGTGGCACTCACCCGATTATTTGTGCGCAAGCCTGGCCTATTGACATCGCCCTTCACATCTACTTGCGCATTCTGGTTTGCACAAGTGCGATTTTTTTTCTCCGGTGAGGCAGCACTCCAGGACACAGTTGCTCATACACTCCCCTGCGGGTTTCACGCTCGGGCGAGCTTCCTGCATGGGAAAATCGTATTTTGTGTTACAAGAAACACACGCAGAATTTTTACAGTAAAACATTTTCGCGAAAACACGCATTCCATGTTTCTGTAATGTTGTCAGGGGGTAACTTGAAAATGCAGGCGGTGAAAATGAAACGGTTATGTGTTCGAACTAATGCCCAGTAAAACAAGTAACCGTCAAGCCTAGGCGAAAGCGGCAGGCACATATAATGGTCCTGGGTGATGTTCTGTTTAGTTTGGTTGCTTAAAAGAACTTTGTCCATACTGAAAAAGGTAATTGGTTTCACTGTATCTTAAAAAATTTTGGAGGCTATGCCATTTAAAAAAAAGACAGGAGAAAATGAGTTGTAAATGAAAAAGTGAAAAAGTCGACAAAGATTTGAAAAGCCTGAAATAAAAGGTAGAAAAAGAAAGGCGAAACATATTGGTATTGATCTGGTGGTACCACTACCAACGTACATCGCCAGTTGTCTGAATGATATGTAGCGCAGAAAGACCAGCGCTGTGGCCCGTACGAAGCTGACTGCAGCTGCTGATTGTGTAAAAGCTATTTCATTGTTTCTTATTACCGGCGAAAAACGTCGTCGTTTTTATTGATTGATAAGCAATTGTTAGCGAACTTCGACGACTTTGATCGGATTTATCTATCTATCTATCTATCTATCTATCTATCTATCTATCTATCTATCTATCTATCTATCTATCTATCTATCTATCTATCTATCTATCTATCTATCTAGCCGCCTACGACTTTTAGCTCTTCTGGCCGTTTCGATTATGGTGTCGATACCAAACTTGGTATGACATAGCATGACTGCATAAAAACATATTAGACTAGTCATAACATGAAAATCATTGAATATGTCACGAATGTCTTGATTTACATCTCATGGTGCTGCAGCTCTTGAGGTGCTTTTGTTCTCATGGCAAATAAGTTGCAAAAATGGTATGTATAGAATGATTGCATGGCAAACACAAACCACAGACCCTAACATGAAAATTATGACATGCGCGTCATGTAACAACATGACTACATGCCATGCTTATGATGCTCTGGCAGCCGTTTCACTAGCTTCACTAATACCAAATTTGGTATTACGGTACGTGAATACACGACGCAGGTACGTTACTGGTGCAAACATGGTAATCACGAGGTGTGTGTCATGTAACAACATGACTACATGCAACGCTCATGATGCGCTGGTGGCCGTTTCGCCAGCTTTCCTTATACTCAATTTGATTTTACGGGACGCGAATGGATGACGAAGGTATGATACTGGTGTAAAAATGATAAGCATAAATGCGTGTGATGTAACAACATGACTACATGCTACGCTCATGGTGGCCTCGCTCATGATTGTCTAGCTTCCCATGTACCAAATTCAGTATTACGGGACGCGAACGTACGACATAGCTAAATGGCACATCCAAAAATGATAAACACGACATGCATGTCATGTGACAACACGACTACATGCCACACTCATGATGCACTCCCGGCCGTTTCACTGGCTTCACTTATGCCAAATTTGGTATTACATGACGTCAATTCATGATGAAGGCATGTAACTGGTGCAAACATGATAACGATGAGATGCGTGTCATGTGAGAACATGACTACATTCCACAGTCGAAGCGCCAATACATTTCGACGTGACGCAATGCGCGTTCTCGCTGGCGTTCATTTTGTCGCGTCACGTCGGTGTTGCCACGCCAGGTCCCAGTCCTGCCAAATACTCACAGGCCCACGCCGCGCTGCGTTGCTTTGCCGCATGCGAGTTTCTGCTCGTCCGGCCTCTCTCCGGCACCAAAAGACGGAGACGCAGTGTTGGCTGGGTTAAGGTCCCTAGGTAAAAAAGTTTTCAAGGTAGCGACACTCATTGCTCTTTGCGCCGTTCACCTAACTCTCGCACCCACTCCTTCTTTTCTCCATCATCTGCGTCTGTGATAGGTGAAATCGTTGCACGTGACGGTATTAGTGGAATGTGGTGATATTTATCATAAAGCAAAAGGTTCAAAACGAGTGCGCTTGTGCATATGGTTCCAGTTGGATTCTTGCCGCGATGAAAGTCGAGATCGTATCCAAGACATAAGCTGTGGAAGAGGAGCGTTCCATTTGGCGCGAAGTCCCTCGGCCAAGCATGCTTCGCAGTGGATCTTGAATACGTTAAGTACTTGCCAATTTTTGAACAATGCCGGGTTGTTGTGCTGTAGGCTGCAGCAACAAAACAGAAGATGGTTTCTCGCTCTACAACATACCTCGTGGCATCCGGAATAGTGCACGCCGTGAAGTGTGGCTACAAAACATTTCACGCGAGGACTTCCGTGCAACGCCGTGGACGCGGCTTTGCGAGGTGAGTTGATTTATCGGCTTTTGTTGAAACGCTACACAACGCGCGTCTAACGCGCGTCTAGTACGTGACCTTCGTTGCAAATATTTGTGCATATGCATGTACGGTTTAATACAGTTGAAATGACTGCACTTTCAGGAGCATTTCACGCCAGACCAGTTTGAGCCACTTGCTCTTGAGCGCGGCGTAAAGAAGCTCAGACGCGACGCTGTGCCAACGCTTTTGAAGCCTTCCCGGCAGCGAAGGCGCACGAAAAGACCTCTGCTTTCAGGTATGTCATTGCGCTGTTTGTATTATTCGTGCTGCAATATCTGAATAATAGCCCTGCTCGATATCTTGTTGGAGCATTACACGTATATTTATTAGGTAGACAAACAAACATAGCAACTTCAACATAGCTACTGAAAGAGATTGTCGGGCTGTGCGCGACCGATATTTGGTTCCTGCGGTGAGCACGGGATGACTACACTGAAAGGCGCAGTGGAGTAAAAATGCATCGCAGCTGATCTCACTTTCACGCGATGCTGCAAGATTGCTAGTTTGCATTGCCAGCATACCATCCCAACCCCTTCCCCCCCTACCGCCAGTTTATTTGTGAGTGGTAGCGCCGGCACAGGAACGTTTTGTCTTCATGTTTGAATTAAAGAACATTCTGCATTCGCAAGAAATCGATAGACTGTGAAAAAAATCAACATGTAGGGAGAGAGAGAAAATTCAGTTTTAACGTTATTTATGTCATCAATACGTTACAAGGAATCACTTGCAAGAGCTAATCACTCTGTTCGAAATAACCTGGTGTATTTCTTGCTGGCTCGCTTGCAATAATGAGGGAAACGTCGCATGCTTTGTGCGTTACGCATAAATTTAAATATAACTTTCTGGGGCTGCAGCAAAGAGACTCATTAAAGATGTACGCACGTATGAAGCACACCACATGATCAGTTACGTTAATGCAGCCGTGGCCTTGTGGTAGAGTGTCCGCTTCGGCTGCCGGAGGTCGTGGGTTCAAATCCACGTGCCGCCGGATACCCACCGGTTTTACAAAATGGGCACAGGCGTCCCCCGGCCCGACACTCGGCTACCTACAGGGGTGAAACGTCTGGGAAAGGCAGCCTGCGCCATTCAAATCACGTCGAAACATGTGAGCACGATGAGTAGAGTAAACCTCGCTCGGTAAATCAAGACAAAAGTGCCGCGCCTAGTCGCCGGAATTTCAGAATGTTGTCATGTGTAAGTGACGACAGGGGTTAGCGACCGCATCGAAGCTTTGTGAGCCGCTGAGACCACTGCGGTGCTTAGGGCACCTGGCCCTCCGTGTTGGTTGTTTTGTGCATTGCCCGTTGGGGCCATCGAGTAATTGAGTGCTTCGGACGTCTGTCACACCTGTCCCGTTTATTAGGGAGGCGATCGCCGGGCTAATTCCAAGAGCCGAAGTATCGGCCCCCCGAACCGCACCACGAAAGCGTGGACAATTTAGAAGTGGTCCTTATTGGTGCGCCAGCGGACGCCGGCTGTGGCCCAAAGAACAAGACAGAGCCGAGAGTTGATAAACAAACAAAATTATATTCTCATTAACGGCAGATCAAAAACAATACACACGTGTGCACACGCCACAATAGTTACATACAATACGTCACCAAACAGACAATGTACTACACAGTACAATCAACCACACTTGAAACAACGGACACAGACAACAATACGCACTACAATGCAGTCACATGCATATAACAACCAAGACACTTAAAGACTAAAGAGATATAAAACCTATTCAGTCCAAAGTCCTTGGAACAAAAGTCTGAATGATACTCTTCCGAGAATCACTCACTCAAAGTCCAGCGTTGTTGTCGTTCCGCAGCTCTCGAAGTTCTCTTCCAGGAAACCTCCCGTCTTCAATTGGCCACTCTTCAAACTTCACTTCTTCGCCAGAAATCCGTCGGCTTCCCACACGCAGCTGTTGCCACGGGTCTTCGCTCGATAGCGGTAAACGCACACTCTTGCCGGTAGCTCGAGCCGTCCCTACGGACCACAAACTTCGCCGACTACACGGCGGACTCTCTACGCACTCTGGCGCTCACTTCCGTCTCCTCCTGTTCTGTCACTACGGGCAGAACCTTCGCCGATTACACGGCGGAATTCCTACGCGCTCCGGCGCTAACGTTCCGTCTTCTCCTGATTTCTCGTCTCGGCCGCTCGGTTAAATACCTTGCGCGCGACATTCCAGATGTTTCTTGTCGTTTGTCGGCGCGATGCGCAGCGAAGGTTGGGGGGGGGGGAGGCACGAGACGGTTCGACTGCCCTCTCCGGAGAATGATTCACTCGGTCTGACCCCGCCCCGTTCGTTCTGGAAAAATCGCGGGCTTGCTCGGCCGCCGCTGTGGGGTGAGGAGGATCGTCTGCGAAGCCGTGCTTCTGCGGGGAGAGCGCGCTCCCGGGAGCCCTGGATGTTTGCTTTCTTTTTTTTTTCTTTTTACCTCGCGGCGTTTCGGCCACCCGTTGTCGCAAGGATTTGGCGGCGCGCTCTTGTTTAGCGCTCGTTCTGTGACAACGTCCCCTAATCGAAAACTGACGCGTTATGGATTCTGAGTTTCGAAATGACAGCCGCTTGGCAGCAAACTGCATTTAGGGTTGTGCGCTCCTTGCTACTGCAAACAGTTGAAAATGCAGTCATTTCTCCTCTGTGTCTCTCTTTTTGCTGGTCCGTTTATAGCGCTTCATTTCAAGTTGGAAATACATTTTGGTGCGCAAATAAAACACATGTACGCATATTTGCATGCAATCCACGTGGTGGCAGTTGGAGGGAATGCAACAAAATCCAATGCATTTTGTTTTCCTTTTGTGCATGTTTAAATCTTGCAGCAATATTACGTGCACTGTTGCATGAACATCAACTGCCCTGCTTTAATTTGCACAGCTGAACATGGTCTCTGGTTCGTAAAATCGATGCGCCCTTTTCCATATTTGTAGCGACAAATCTTACGTACACACAGTAAAAAGCAATGTGTCCATTTATTGTGATTATGTGTACATGAAAGCATACACGTAAGACTCGAAGCAATGTTGTGTCTCACGTATTCATCAGGCATCCCATCAGTGTGGCATACACGCTTGTTTTGTGTTCAGATGCCGGAGTTTAGGAACTGTGTGACAATAAACATTGAAACACTAATACAATGAGTGCAGTGAATTTGCTAGGTTGGCGTATAAGGAGACTTCAAAGTTTGTTAACAAAGCGTCGACTTCTTTGGAGCGGTTTAAGTGAAAGTAGCTGCTAGAATGGTTGAATAAAACGGCATTTCAATCAATTGTACTACCCTTGTCTCGTTTGATTTTATAGTGTCTGCTCATTTATGAACGACATTTTCAGGAAACGGCATGAGCATTGACAACAGCTCAATAGGACATGACCATTGCTACTTTCACGGATCTCATGAGAGTGATACTCAAGGTACGATTTCGGTGACATTCATGGTGTAGACGTGGAAGTAATTCTTGTAATTAACCAAGATGGCTGGCTTCTATCTTGTAGAAATGCCCCCAGAGGATACGCCCCATCTTTCAATTGAAGCAGAAGTGGTTGGCCAAGGTACTCTTGACATTGTGCAACAGAGTTCTGCGTGCAGTACACCAGGTAAGCAGGTGAATGTTTATTGCATCATGCACGTAACTTTTTTTTCAACAATGAACTGGTATAGAGAAGATAAACAGATGCCCTGTATTGTGAGGATTCGATATTATGTTCGTAAATGTGTCAAATGATTGGAAGTATCTCCTCATGCTAAAGGCGTTGAAGTAATGCAGTTTATTAACTGAAATGTCTTGACTCTGTCTTGCAGAAATGTCCCCAGAGAATCCGCCCCACCTTACAAGTGAAGCGGAAGGGGTTGGCCTAGGTAAGGCCTAGGTACTTTGGACATTGCGCAATGGAGTCCTGCTTGCAACATACCAGGTAAAAACGTGTATATAATTCGCATGTGCTCCACTTTTTTCAACAATGAACTGTTATAGATAAGTGGAATGGATGCCCTGTGTCGTCAGGGTTGTTTTTAATGATCGTGAATGCGTTATCTGAGTGCAAGTATCTCCTCATGTTAGAAACATGAAAGTAATGCAGTTTACTGACTGCGTATTATAACCGTAAATGCTTCATGCGAGTGGAAGTATCCCCTCGTGATAGAGACGTGGAGGTAATGCAGTTTATTAACTGAAATGTCTTGCTTCTGTCTTGTAGAAATGTCCCCAGAGAATCCGCCTCACCTTCCAAGTGAAGCAGTAGTAGTTGGCCGAGGCACTCTGTACATTGTGCAGTGGAGTTCCACAGGTAAGAACGTGTACCTTGATCACATACCTTCGTAGGAAGCGCAAAACTACACCCAGGGACAGCAAAGTAGAAAGATACTACACAAGCGCTTAACTGCAGCTAAGCTTTTATTTGGATAGGCAAACCTATCTAAATGTAAAAGAACGAATACAAAACAAACAAAGAGGCCCACGTGTCATGCGAGTCATCACTCATTCATTCTTGCCTAACACGCCATCCAAAAGTCGAAGTTCTTTCTGTGTAAGCGAGATAGACGGTGCGCTCACACAATGAAATTCATGCTGCTTCATTTCTGCAGCTTCAACTATCAGTCTCGTTAACATATCTCTGTCACGATACAAAATGCAAGTGTTATCAAAGTATGGCATGCAACAACCACAATTATTGCTGTGGATAGCCAGGTGGCCATCCGCGCATTTCCGCACCTTATTATGGCGTTCTTTTACCCGCTCGTTGATACACCTTTCAGTTTGTCCAACGCATACGCGGCCACATGGCAAGAATATCCTATACACCACAGACGGTGCACACGTAAAATAGTCGTTGCGATGGTTGACTTTGCAACGCTTCTTTTCTCTCGGAACAGGGCAAATTTTACTAAACAGTTTAGACAGTTGCGTGTGCACATCATGTTGTGTATAGAATACCCTTGTCGTGTGGCCGCGTATACGTTGGAGAATCTGAAAGGTGTATTAATGAGCGGCTAAAAGGACATGTTAATACGGTGCAGAAATGCGCAGATGGTCACCTGGCTATCCACAGCATTGATTGTGGTTGCGTACCGTACTTTGATAACACTTTCATTTTGTAACGCGACAGGGATATGTTAACAAGACTGATAGTTAACGAGATTGGTCGTTGAAGCTGCAGAAATGAAGCGGGATGAATCATATTGTGTGAGCGCACCGTCTATCTCGCTTACACAAAAAGAACTTTGTTTTTTGGATGGTGTCTTTGGCATGAATGGATGAGTGATGACTGGCATGACACGTAGGCCTCTTCTTTTGTTTTGTCGTCATTCTTTTACTTTTATATATGTTCGCTTATCCAAATAAAAGCTTAGTTGCAGTTAAGCGCTTGTGTAGTGTCTTTCTTGCTGTTCTTGTGTGTAGCTTTGCGCTTCCTACGAAGATGAATCTGTACCAACTAGCCTGGTCTACTTGTTCATTACGTTATCATAGGTGGGCATTACAAGATAATCCTGACTCACCCAATTTTTTTCAGGCATCGCACTCACTTATGCTCACACTCACGTGTAGTCGCATTCATAATACTCACTCACGTTCATACTCACATGTACTCTCACTCAAAGCTATTCGCTCACTTTCATACTCACATAATCTTACTCCAAGCTACCCACTGACGTTCATACTCACGTGTACTCACCCACACATACTCACGTTCACATCCACGTACACTCACACTTCTAGATACTCACTCACTTTCAAACTCACATGTGTACTCGCGCCCATATGTTCTCACTCACATTCATACTCACATCAAGTAACACTAACGGGTAGTCACTTAGGTCCATACATCAACTCACACCCATATGTAGTACTTATGCTCATACAAAAATCAACTCTCGCTCACAGGTGCTCACTCACGTTCATACTCACATGTATTCAAACTCACAGGTGCTCACGTTCTTACTCGCGTCATCTTTCTCACAGGTACTCACTCACGTTCATAGTTGATGCAACTCACACTCACAGGTACTCGCTCACGTTCATACTTGCATCAACTCACACACACTCACATCAGCTTAAACTAATTTTGAATGAAGAAACAGCGCTAGAAGAGGACGAGACGAGAGGACAGAAACACAGCGGCGTGTTTGTGTCCTCTCGTCTCGTCCTGTTATAGCGCTGTTTCTTCATTCAAGATCAGTATGTACCAAACAGCCCGATTCAAGACGCTCAAACTCAAACTCGCGTTCATACATCAGCTCACTCTCCCAGGCTCGCAAGAACTCACTCAAATTGGTTCTCACGTTTACTCGCCCTCATAGGCCCTTACTCACGGTCATATTCACGTGTACTCGCAGTTATTCGTACTCACTCACGCTCACACATTACTTCTAGCTCATTGGTACTCTCTCACGTTCATACACCTACTCGCACACACCTCTTCTCACTCGCGTTGAGATTGACACCTGCTCACATACATGAGTATTCACTCATACTTAAAACTCGCGCGTTTCAAATGAGTGTGAGTGAGTGCACTCATGAGTGAGTATGCCTAGCTGTGATGTTGATTCCATACACTTTGCTTTTTTTGAACAATGAACTGTTTTTGTTAGTGAAATAGATGCCCTGTATTATCAGGGTTGGATTTTAGGTTCGCAGATGCTTCATGTCAGTGGAAGTATCCGCTCATGCTACAGACGTGGAAGTAATGCAGTATAATAACAGAGCTGTCTTTCTTCTATTTTATAGAAATTTCTCCAGAGAATGTGCCTCACATTTCGATTGAAGCAGAAGTGGTTCGCCGAGGTACACTGGACATTGTGCAAAGGAGTTCTGCGTGCAACATATCGAGTAAGAAGGCGCATGTTGATTGCGTGAACTTTGCTTTTTTTTAAACAATGAACTATTACAAGGGTCATCCCACGCAGACTGTCCAAATCGTGGCGCTCGCCAAAAATCAGTTTCTATTGAAAAATCTGAGAAAATTAAACAAATATAGACATTACTTCTACAGCATTTTTCCAAAACATTTTCAGCGGCAAATTTTTTTGCGCACATGACCACCATTCCAAATTCGTGAAATGGTGGGAAAGCTGGCACGAAAAAAAAATTCCTTTAAGTCGATCATGTATTGCATTCTTTCAACACTTGCTTTTATGTGTTTTCCGAGCATAGTGCTTTCATAATACGACAGTTCCTTGTGATAGCTTTAAATTAATCATTTTCTGGCGCGTAGGCAAAGTTGAGTAAATTGTAGCGTTTTTGTAAACTTTTCTGCAAAAAACGATTGCCAGTAACATGCATAAATCAATTATTCAAACTCTTCATGAGACTTAATGTTTCCTCATATTTTTGTTGTCCCTGAGCGTGGCACCTACGCTCTAAAATAAAATCCCAAAGTTGGCAAAAACGCCACTTCAGCCCAAGCTGAGACACCTGTAGCACCGTATAAGGTGGTCCAAGAAACAATCACCAGAAAAGCGCATACGAATGAGAATTACAACAAGTTTAATCGATGTAATTGTTCTTTTAGTGGAGAAAACAATTTTTGAAGTTTAGTCCCACTATTGCACAATTTTACTATGAGGCAATAGAAACCAACTGAATTTGCTGCATAAAAAAAGAGTTGTGTACTTGCACTACATGGTTTTAAGTTTTTTTATTAGAACTTTATTTTGTATGTTCGTAAATGCAAAATCTTATTTGAAGTAACTCCTCATGACCATGAAATTGGCTTGCGTAGTTGCACAACGAAAAAGAAAAACACTGCAGTGATTGTGCGCATGCACAGCTGGGCCACTTCGAGTTCGTTGCTACACACATAATGGTTGTAAACAAAGAATACTGAAAAAGGTAGACCTGCTTAAACTGTATCGGCTGCTAGTACTTTATTGTAATTTCACTGTACAGCTAAGCTGACGCACCATTGCCTTTTAAAGCAGACCTAAGTTATGCAACTTACTCGCATTTATGATACCGTGTGATGCACTTGCAGTGCTATTTAAGAAAGTGCATTCACACTGCATGTGCTTAGGTGAAGCGTCAGGTATTTTGAAGCTTCCAATTACTTGAAACTCGTAACGCTGCAGTTTATGCGCAGGGAATTTGTTTACGTTTTGTCGCGAAAATAAAATTTATTCATTCCCGTGATTGTTTTAGCTATCACTGTCCATATGAAGCTATAGATGTATACACGCTTCACGAATTCCATGATGGCGTGGAACTGAATGGAAGAGCTTTTTTAAAAAAAAAGCTTGAAGCTTGCACTAATCTACGCAATGTTCGATACACAGCTAAGCTGATCGGCGCCATGCTTATTTATTGCTGTATAAAGACACAGCCTTTGCTCTTAGGGTGCTTGAATTTCGCTGCAGCAATGTTGAACTTTTGCTTGAACTTGGCTTGGTGGACTGACCCCGGTATATAACTCTTTCGTGTTAAAAAAGCAATAATATGTATTGTTAAGCTGCAAACTTGCTCAAGGGGTCTGAAACATGCTGACTGCAGCCTGCCGAGGACTGTCTTTGTCCCGTATTTTTTTTTTCATTTTCCTAATAAGTGTGTTCATGAGCGACACATACATGGTCGGCCTCAAGTATTCTTTTCGTGACGCAGTCCATTAGGCCATCACACGTTGAAAGAAGGTCGTGGAACGAAAACTCCATTCAAAAATTGGCGTCGATTTCAGTCATTCTGAAGATCGGTATCGTTATTTCTCGAACCCTGAGTCTAAATACCCTGCGTAAATTAGACACATATGTGATATTGGGAGACCTCTCTTTAAAAAGGCAACTATAGCTGTCATATTGTTCAAACGCACCCACCAATCCCCTCGCCCACTAGTTCACACTGCGCCTGCCCTTGCAGTACTCAATGTAGTGTCTTCAGCTCACTGGCTGAGGTGAGTTTGCTTGCACCACTGCTTTACACAAACGCCTTCCCTTAATAAGTAGACTAAATTTGGTATTGCAACGAGATGCCATACTCTCGCCATAAATTATTTTCGTAAACAACACTCCGACGATACTCTCCAAATTTCGGAAGGACTCCCACGCGATAAAAAAAAAGAGATTTTCTCCAAGAAAATCTAGCAGCAGACTGTTTTCAATTCTACAGATCTGTACTTATTTTAAATACATTTGAGATGGTAGCTGAAATGACTTGGACGTTTCTCGTAGAATAACCCAGATGTCGTTGTTTTTTATTTAAGTATACATCCTTTACATGCAGGTACAGCCTCACATGCAGCTCTGTTTGCCATAATAAACGCTCTGGAACGACAGCTGACTATTGCGAAGGCTAAGGCGAGGGTGAAAGAGCGGGAGCACAAGAAACATATGCTGCACCTGTCTTCGTACATAAATGAAGATCAGTTCACCAGCTTGCGTCATTCACCAAGAGGCACAGTGTGGTCCAAGGAAACATTGACCAAAGCACTGAAGATTCGCCTATCCTGCTGCTCGAGGGGCTATGATATGGTCAAGGAGCACAGCCAGCCATTGCCTTCACAGAGTACACTTCAACGTCACATCGAGCACTGCAAGTTTCGTCCAGGGCTGCTGGTGGACATGATGGACTCTCTCGCTGTTAAGGTAATTGTAACGAATTTGTCCATTTTGCAACACTATGGAAGTTCTGATATTTTAAATTTTTGTTTGTATTTTCTATACTTATGCTGGCATGCCTCATAATACAATCACGGTGTTCCCGAAAAATGGTTAGCACATCATCGTTGCCTGAATGAAAGTTAGATAGCATAGAGTTGTCATTTTAGCTGCAACCCATTTAATAACAACCTAGGCCTTGCAAGACACTACAATACAATCTAAGCCATCAAACATTCATTTGATAGTTGCCTGATCATGGCAGGATGCAAGAGAGTTTTGTGATAGGAAGCTTATAGTTTATAGTGTAAGGTAGCGCGAGATATTGGCCAGATAAAGTGTGTTATATAAAATAACGAAACTGTTATTTGCACGGTGTGGTTGTGGCAAGCGTACCGAATCGGTGCGCTGCACCAAAACCACAAATCATCACTGATTGACTGAACATGCATATTCCTGACGACGCTTTTCCGCATTGCAAGCTCTCAGTGGTATCTTTCGACGGCTCGTGTGTTTGTGTCATGATAAACAGTTATTTCATTACATAGGTCGACCTCATTGGAATGGATGCTTGGTTGGGAAGTGCTTCTACGGAGGTGACCTTAACGTTAACGGAATGATTACCTTTGACTGTGGGGCTGTTTACGTTATGGCACCTTATTGCAGCCTACTTGTGCGACGTAATGTACTTAAACACTAACACTTCTTTTATTTTCTGCCTAACCTTTCATGTTAGGTATTCGTATCTTCCAATCATACGCAGGTCAACTGCATGACAAAGTACGAGCGCCATACGTGCCTCATGATGGATGACATGCAGATCACCCCAGGCCTCATATATGATCCTTCGGCTGACGCAGTACTGGGCAGACCTACGATTCCCTTGGCAGATGGCAGCCTCCCTGCAGACACCTTGGCTACCCATGGCCTCGTATTTATGCTGGGTGGTGTTACTACCAGATGGAAGCAGGTCATTGGGTACCATTTGACTGGAAATTGTTTTCATGCACTCCCTGTCATGCAAGAAGTCTTGAAATTGATAAGAGCATGTGAAGACATTGGCCTTAAAATAGATGCTGTTATTTCAGATATGGGTGGTGGCAATCAGGCTCTATGGAGGTTATTTCTTGTCAGAGTCGGCAAGCACAGTCGACAAATTGCAGTGCTACACACCCCTGCGATTCGAATCGGAAGCTATGGTTTATATCATATGCCCCTCACCTGTTGAAAAATCTGCGCAATCACCTCACCAGGGGCCAAACTTTGCATCTTCCTGATGACATTGTTGTAAAAGCTGGTCTCTGAACAAATGCGGTTCTCATTGAACCAATAAAAAAACTAACTGAAATTGACAATAAAGGAGATTTCAAATTGGCTCCGCACCTAAAACAAACATGTATTGACCCTGGTCATTACGAAAAAATGAAGGTGGGCCCTGCTTACAGTCTTTTCACTGTGAATACTGGGGCTGCACTGCGCATCCTTGTTGAGAACGGCTTGATAGAGAAGTCCGCGCTTGCCACTGCTTGGTTTATTGAAACTGTGGCCAAGTGGTTCCGCATCATGACATCACGAGCAACCAAACTTGCCTTGAGTAAAGTTATTCAGACAGAGAGGTAGGCAAGTATTGGCTTTCTCAAGAATTTTGTTGTACTTTTTGAAGGGCTCTTTATCGGCACCGTCAAAAATGCCCCATGGAAGCCTGTGCAGACAGGGGCTATTCTCAGTACGCTCTCTGTACTTGAGCTGCTGGAGTCTTTCCTATCATTTTGCAAATTCCGCTTTCTGTCCCTTAGCAGATTTTGTCAAGATGCGCTGGAAAATTTCTTCTCTACTCTCAGAGCTAAGCATCCGATTCCCAGGTTATATGAATTTAAGTGCGCGTTGCGTTCCGCAACGTTAGCACAGTTTCTACACGCTAGTGCTGATGGCAGCTACACTAAGGATGGTGGCTTTTTACTGGCTGGTTTAAGTTCAGACAATGAAGACTGCCCCAGAGAAACAGTTTTCATTCCTGTTGACATTCATGACATGAATATGTTAGAGCACGAGCCATTTTTGTATTTCGCAGGGTGTGTTGTTCACAGTGCTAACAAGTTAGTAAAAAACTGTGATGCTTGTGTAAGTGCCATGACAGGGAACAAAGACGTTCCGCGACTCACACAGCTGAAATCGTACAAAGAAAAGTTAGCGTTGTGTGTAGCTTCTGAAGCAGTTGTAGAAGTTCTAAAGGTAGCGGAGTCTCACTTTCAAAAAAATAAAGAGCAGCATATCCATAATCATGTTCCTGTATCAGCCACCAAAATTGCTGTTAGAAGTGCGATATCGTGTATTACCTTGTTTTCACACTGTCATAATGTATTGGAGGCTATTCTTTCCGTGTTCTTCTCCGCAAGGATGCACATACAAGTAAGGAGAGACACATAGGCTCGAAGGGTGAGAATCGACAATAAATGTGGAAGTAAAAGTGTAGGATTGAGAGCTGCTGTGGCCAACCTTCCTTAAAAAATAGCAGTGTAGAAAGCGCCCTTGCAGCCAATGTGGCGTGCGCCCCAGGAGAGCTCCTTGGAGAACGCATTTTTACTCTATCTAGCTGCCTGCGCACTTTCAATAGCCTTGTCAAAATCTTCCCTTCTTGCACGTCGTGCGTGCTTGAGAAACTGATGTACCAAGAGCCATACTGTCCGAGTTCCTTAATGCTGCCATTGTCAACTTGCTGACAACATCCTGACTAGATTTACATTCCTTAAAAAATTTTGTGTTGCCTAGGTTCACAGCCCTACCCCACGTGTACCATGCCATTCAAGTAAGCGCAAGTATAAGAACCAAAGCACAACCTGTTTTGGTATGTGATTGCTCTATTTTTCATCGTTTTAGAACATGCTTCCGGCACGGGACAACTCTTAAGGTATCCTTTTGTAGTTTACAATGTAACATGACAGAAAGTCACATAGATGAGAGCAATAGAAATAACCAATAGAAATAACCTGTACCTTTCCATCTTCTGCAATGGATACAGTCATGTTCAATACGGAAATTTTTCGTGCAATGTTTTCATGTACTCATTGCATCCTCTTCAAAACACGCATATACACACCATGCCCAATTTACCTTCCTATAAGCTGGCACGACAAATGAACGAGAGGCACCTTGGGAACATCTCTTTACACAAGGTAATGTTTCATTTCATTTACACCATGAAGGCATTACTATCACTTGTACAAATTGTAAGTACAAAGTGTCCATTGAATACTTGTTCAAACTGTCTAGTTACTCCTCCAAGCAATGATGAACATGCCTGTCTCTTATCTGTTATGTAACGTACCACCAAGGTTTTGTGGTAATGTGTGGATATATAAACTGTACTGCTACGTTTATGCCACAGGGCACTTGTATGGCTAGTGGAAACGGTAGCTAACTGTTACAATGCAACTTCCCGTCACTTTGAAAATATCAGTTTTTTTCCAAACGTCACTTGACCATACTGTTTTCTAGGCATACGAACAACGTGGCAACAACTTATCTGCAGTTTACATACACCGTTGAAGTGTTCCTGCCATGCAGACATTCGTGTATAAGTTTGTGGAAATCGTTACTCCAGTGTTTTACTAGACATCTCAAATCACACAGGTCATTTTTGCAAGCATTATTGAATGCGCCTTTCACTAGTACGTCATGTGACATCACAAACTGTATTGTAACACCTCTGTGGATGTAGTGTGCATTGTTTAACTTTCATGATCCCATCCAGACATTTGTATAAAAGTCTGCGGAAATGGTTAGTGCAATGCTCTACTGTGTCATCACCTGTATATTTGAAAACACATATTGATCTGAAAGTTACTCAGTGAATCTTGCTATAATACACCTCATGTATATGACAACAAGCTGCAGTGAAAGTCGGTTTGCATGTTCACCTTTGTTCATGCCATTAAGGCATTCGTGTCTGTGTAAATTGTCAGTACAGTGTGTTGCTAGGCCATTCATTGTATGATTCAAAGCACGCATGTTCATGTTGAAAAAAATGTAAAGGTGAGTCTTCCTCTGGTACCTGTTGTTCAGGCAATGATCAAGCAATGTTCTGCATTGAATGTCACATGCTGCAATTTTCTTCATAGTTTTATTGTTTACTGACTAATGAAGTGTCTTGGTGTGGTTTGCGTGTCTTTGCAACTGCCCAGGACATGCTTGTTTATTCATAGGTGCCTGCTATGAAAATGTTGCCAGAGATTGTAACGAAGTAACAAGAATAAGTATTTGTAGTCAACATTGTGCCTCCTTGTTCCTTTTAACATTCCAGTGCCCTGATTTACATAGGACGTTGAAGTAGTGCCGTTGTACGTAGCTCAGCGCATCTATCGATGCATCAGCGCCCTACTTTTGTTCTTTGCAGAACGAACGCCCCTTCCAGCATTGTTGTGTTGACGCTTCTTGCGTCCCCTCAATTGAGCGTGCACTTCCACGTTTAATAATTTCATAACCGCTCATTCTATATTTGTGTATGTGTATCAGTTATCATCCCTACCAGTTACATGTGTCGTCCAAGGTTCCTATTTAAGCAACTTTGTTTTATCTGGGCGCCTTAGCCGCACCCATCTGCAGTTTTTGTTTCACAATTTCCACCAGAATAGCAGCATTTGACACTTCATCTGTCATCTCTAGCTGTCTGTTAACCTTACAGTAACAATTTTTACTTTATTGTTCTTCGGGGGCTGCTCAACTACTTGTCAAGCTTTTGGTTTGCTTTGAAATTAGCCCCACATCTTAGCACAGCTACATTGTACTTTGAATATCACGGGAAACAGCTGTACACTGCACAGCTGCTTAAAGTATTAACCAAAAAAGTGGACATATACCTTTGTGGAAAAAGGTTTAGCTATGGGGCTGTCTCTAAGATTATATTCACTAAATGGTAATAAGTGCTCAAGAAATTACACTGGAATGCTAAATATTATTGTTCCACTGTGGGCAGGGCTGGGCAGCAAGATCTAAGTTCCCTAGTTAAAACAAGGAACCTTGGCAAGATCCTTCCATCGCTTCCTAAGGGGTGGCATAGGGTGGGGGTGCATGCTGGAGGTGAGGTAAGGGCGAAGTGCTGGTCGGTGCTTCTGACTGAAATTACAGCCCGTACTGGCTCGGGTGCACTCTGTAAAGTATTCGGGTGTGCGGGAATGTAGCCACTCCAGCCACTCTGTCGAACGAGTTCACAATGACGGTTACAAACGGCACAATCCCGTGCACAACAGAAAAGCGCTAGTGGTGCGCCAGCATTTGGTTAACATGCGGGAAGACCAGTGCTACAGCGAGTTTGCTGGAAAAGCCGCACTCACTATCACGCTTTTCTAATGCCCATCGTTCAGTATTCCAGCACGTTTCTGCTACTTGCCGCTGATGGTGGGGTGACGACATCGTCGCAAAGTTCATCACTTCGGGACAGTGAATGCGGTGATGAGTCACAAAGGGTACAACGTGCATGTCTGTTGGCGTCACTCACAAACGTCTCTGTACGCGCATGCTGTAGTACCGGGACACCCCACTCGTAGAACCCTAGCTTGTCGTGAAGTTGCGTGCACCCCCACATCGGTGCCGCAGTCTCTTTCATAGTCACCAAGCTAATATAACATGCACGACGATTACCTGGCATCCTGATTGCAAAAGTGGACGTATTTTTTCAGAAAAAGTCGTAATCGCAGTGCTGCTAGTCAAGCGTTCGTTCCAGACTGGCCGCGGTTTTTCCCCGTGTGCTCACAAGCGGCTATGATCACTCGTCACAACGTCACAACAAAGTGCTGCCCTGTCGTAAGTCAGGGTCACAGGATCCAGCAAGAAGAACGTTAACTGTGCCACATCACATGCACGAGCAAAACACATTCGGAGAACTGGACGAACTACGACGTACGATGCGAGAAGCCATGGCTAATGGTGTGAAACACGGCGGAAGGAAAGGTAAGGAGAGGGCTTTCCCAGCAGGCGCAGGGCGTAAAACATGTGGCGAAAATGACATCATGGCGGCCATATTCACTAGGCACAATGGCGACGTTGCTATGGTTACGTGTTGCGCAGTGGAGCTGGTCTAGCAGTGAGCGGCCACAGCTGGCGGCGGAATGTGTGCCTCCCCAGGTCTCGTGCTGAGCCGTGGCAGACAATATCTGTGCTCTGCGCCGCGTTATTGGTTACGCAGTGTTCTCCTGGCTGTTACATTACTCTTACCAACGTTTACAAATCCCTTTGTCCATCACGGGGTTTCAACAGTGCGTAGAACAAGTGCATATCCATGTGTCGTGCGACGGATGACGCGGATGAAGCAGTTAGTGTTCAGCGAAATTGCGTTGGGCACCATGCAGAAGCTGAATGATGACGAACGCCTTGCAGTGGAGTAACGGTTGAGCAGTGCCCCTGCTCGTGACAACAGACGACGCTGTTGAACCCAGCAAGACGCCGTGAGGACCATGTGCACATACGTAGTTTCTTGTTGTGTATGTACAGTAACAACTTGCATGTGCGTAATAAAACACCTTTTCTGTTCCGCTTGGTACACTCTCCACCAGCATAGCATATAATCTCAACGTAACAGCAACTACGTTCAACTGTCACTAGCACCATGCTCAAAGTCACCCCGGTCACAGAATGCTGACGCCGGTGAGTTTCACGCGGAACACGGGACACAGTGGCTGGACGCTGCGTTGGCCGCGTGGCGGAATGCAACCGTAGAAGGCGCACGACCGGTCGTGTTGTCTGTACAGTTGCTGAATTAATGACGTGAAAGCACTCGCCAGTGTCAGTGCATCTAGCGTGCGTTCTCTCGTAGTTGCTTCGTTGTCGGCGAGCTGTTACTCCCTATTATTACTCGGACGAAGCGATTTCGCTGAAGGTGTCCTGCTGGCTCAGAGTGATGAGCCCAGTTCCATTAGTTTCGGATCGTCACGACACACGCGCTGCGTAGCCCACGTGCTTTTCGAGCCACAGAGGGAGTCGCGCCTTCTGCTTCGCATTCATATGTAAACAAGAGAGGAGAATTTGCCTAGTCAATATGGCCGACTTCCGGCTTCATCGCGGCTTCACAACGAGTGTCGTCAGGGCCTCTCCTTACCTTGAAACACGGAGGAAGGAAAGGTAAGGAGAGGGCATGCCCAGCCGGCGCAGGGCTTGAAAAGTGTGGCGGAAATGACATCATGGCGGCCATATTCACTAGGCACAATGGCGGCGTTGCTATGGTTACGTGTTGCGCAGTGGAGCTGGTCTCGCAGTGAGCGGCCGCAGCTAGCGGCGAAATGTGTGCCTCCCCAGGTCTCGTGCTGAGCCGTGGCGGACAATATATGTGCTCTGCACCGCGTTATTGGTTACGCAGTGTTCTCCTGGCCGTTACATTACTCTTAGCAACGTTTACAACTCCTCGTCCATCACGGGGTTTCAACAGTGCGTAGAACGAGTGGATATTCATGTGTCGTGCGGCGGATGACGCGGATGAAGCAGTTAGTGTTCAGCGAAATTGCGTTGGGCACCATGACGAAGCTGAATGACGACGAACGCCTTGCAGGTCAGTGACGGTTGAGCAATGCTCCTGCTTGTGACAACGGGCGACGCTGTTGGGCCCAGCAAGACGCCATGAGGACCATGTGCACATACGTAGTTTCGTGTTGGGTGTGTAAAGTAACAACTTGCATGTGCGTATTAAAACACCTTTTCTGTTCCGCTTGATACACTCTCCACCAGCATTGCATGTAGTCTCAACGTAACAGCAACCGCGTTCAACTGTCACTAGCACCGTGCACAAAGTCACCACGGTCGCAAAATGCTGACGCCGGTGAGTTTCACGCGGAACATGGACACCCTGGCAGGACGCTGCGTCGGCCGCGTGGCGGAATGCAACCGTAGAAGGCGCACGACCGATCATGTAGTCTGTACAGTTGCTGAATTGATGACGTGAAAGCACTCGCCGTTGTCAGTGAATCTAGCGCACGTTCTCTCGTAGTTGCTTCGTTGTCGGCGAGCTGTTACTCCCTGTTACTACTCGGACGAAGCGATTTCACTGAAGGTGTCCCGCAGGCTCAGAGTAATGAGCCCCGTTCCATTAGTTTCGGATCGTCACGACACACGCGCTGCGCAGCCCACGTGCTTTCCGAGCCGGAGAGAGAGTCGTGCCTTCTGCTTTACATTCGGATGAAAACAAGCGAGGAGAATTTGCCTAGTCAATATTGTCACGGGGTCGTGACGTGGCCGAAGACAGGAGACTTCGTGTTGGAATTTAACTGTTTATTTGGGAGAACCTGTGCGCGCTAAACGGAAAGTCCAATTACAGCAGCAGTCTCGCACAGATAGCAGTCTCGGACTGATAGCGGCGAACGGAGCGTCGGCCTTCGATCAACAACTAACAAGCGGCGAAGCACGTCGACATTTATACGCTTGCCGTCGAATGTTCTAGCGTTATCCCTGGCGGTGGCGTAGGTTCCAGAACAATCTGTACCGTTCGCACAGTGGGTGTGATCTTAGCGAAATGATCTACTACAGTGCGGAACCTTCTCGAAAACTGCAGGCGCGGTTTGCGCTGAGAATCGTGTGGTGTTTTGGGACGGTAACAAAAACTTGGGAAATGGAACGTGGCATTGCCCCCCTCTGAAAAAAGGCATCGCCCCGATGCTTTAACTAAAAATGAAGGTACATTAATAATGCAAGAAAGTACAATGCATAAATTACGATACAACAATAATACAAAAAACACTGTTTCAGTTTGTTAACGCGCATGAAACGGCTTGAGGCGCGCGACATGGACGACTTCAGGTCGCGATCGGCGTCGTTGAGAGTTCGTGATGCCATCGGGAACAACCTCGTAATCAAGTGGGCCGAGACGTCGAACCACCCTGTACGGTCCGAAGTACCGTCGCAGAAGCTTTTCACTTAGTCCACGTCGGCGTATCTGCGTCCACACCCAAACACGTTCACCGGGCTGGTATTTCACGAAGCGTCGTCGAAGGTTGTAACGGTGGCTGTCGTTTGTCTGTTGATTCTCGATACCGAGACGCGCAAGTGGTCGGGCTTCTTCGGAGCGTGGAAGGTACTCGCTCACATCGAGGTTTTCTTCGTCCGTGACGTTGGGTAACATGGCATCGAGCGTCGTTGCCGGGCTCCTTCCGTAAACCAATTTGTATGGAGATATCTGCGTCGTCTCCTGCACCGCCGTGTTGTATGCGAAGGTGTCCAGAATGGCGTCCCACGTCTTGTGTTCGACATCGACGTACATTGACAGCATGTCGGCGATCGTCTTGTTCAGCCGCTTGGTGAGGCCGTTGGTCTATGGGTGGTACGCTGTCGTCCGGCGGTGGTTTGTTTGGCTGTATGCCAAGATCGCTTGAGTTAAGTCGGCAGTGAATGCCGTTCCTCTGTCGGTGATAAGGACCTCCGGGGCGCCGTCACGTAGGACGATACTTTCGACGAAGAACTTAGCTACCTCGGACGCACTGCCTTTTGGCAGGGCTTTTGTCTCGGCGTAGCGGGTGAGGTAGTGGGTAGCTACCACGATCCACTTGTTTCCGAAAGCCGACGTCGGGAACGGCCCCAGTAGGTCCATATCAATCTGCTGGAAAGGTCGGCAAGGTGGATCAATTGGCTGCAGAAGTCCCGCTGGTCTTGTCGGCGGTGTCTTGCGTCGCTGACAGTCCCGGCGTGTCCTCACATAACGAGTGACGTCGGTGGTAAGACGGGGCCAGTAGTACCTTTCTTGTATCCTCGCGAGCGTGCGAGGAACACCGAGGTGCCCTGCCGTCGGATCGTCGTGCAGGGCCTGCAGGAGTTCTGGTTGCAGAGCTGAAGGCACCACAAGGAGGTACTTAGCTCGAATCGGTGAAAAGTTTTTCTTTTGTAGAAGACCGTTTTGTAGAAAGAACGACGCAAGTGCGCGCTTGAATACCTTAGGGACTTCGGCGGTCCTGCCTTCGAGGTATTCTATTAGGGCTTTAAGTTCCGGGTCGGCCCGCTGTCGTTCAGCGAAGTCGTGGGTAGTTATCGTTCCCAAGAAGTAGTCGTCATCCGAGTCGTCGGGTTGCGGTTGGTCGACAGGCGCACGAGAGAGACAGTCAGCGTCGGAGTGTTTTTTGCCGGACTTGTAAATGACAGTAATGTCATATTCTTGAAGTCTCAGGCTCCAACGTGAGAGGCGACCTGAAGGGTCCTTCAAGGTGGCTAGCCAACACAAGGTGTGGTGGTCGCTCACAACTTTGAAGGGCCTGCCGTAGAGGTAGGGGCGAAATTTCGACGTAGCCCAGATGATGGCGAGGCACTCCTTTTCTGTTGTGGAATAAATTGCTTCTGCTTTGGATAGCGATTTGCTGGCGTATCTAATAACCCTTTCAAGTCCGTCAGCCCTCTGCACAAGAACGGCGCCAAGACCTACGCTTCTTGCGTCAGTATGTATTTCTGTCTCGGCGAATTCGTCGAAATGGGCAAGTAACGGAGGTGTCTGGAGGCGATGTTTAAGCTCCTGGAAAGCGTGTTCCTGTGACGTTTCCCACTTGAACTCCACGTCGGCCTTGGTAAGGTTAGTGAGAGGATCGGCGATGCGGGCGAAGTTTTTCACGAACCGTCTATAATCGGCGCACAGGCCCAGAAATCGGCGCACGGCTTTCTTGTCAGTGGGCGGCGGGAAGCCGGCAATGGCAGCTGTTTTCCGTGGACCAGGACGAACTCTAGATTGCTGATAACGTGCCCCTGAAACAAGAGCTCCTCATACGCAAATCTGCAATTTTCTGGCTTCAGTGTGAAACCGGAAGTCTTGATGGCTTGAAGTACAGCTTTAAGGCGCCGAAGATGCTCGTCGAAACTCGAGGAAAACACGACGACGTCGTCAAAGTACACAAGGCAAGTCTGCCACTTCAATCCTGCCAGTACTGTATCCATAACGCGTTGAAAAGTTGCAGGCGCTGAGCAAAGGCCAAAGGGCATCACCTTAAAATCGAAGAGGCCATCTGGTGTTATAAATGCCGTCTTTCTCGGTCTCTTTCGTCAACTTCGATTTGCCAATAGCCAGTCTTGAGGTCCATTGACGAAAAGTACTTGGCGTTATGGAGCCGATCAAGTGCGTTGTCTATTCGTGGGAGAGGATACACGTCCTTTCTTGTGATTTTGTTCAGGCGGCGATAATCGACGCAGAAACGTAGGGTCCCAACCTTTTTCTTCACTAACACTACGAAATATGCCCATGGACTCTTGGACGGCTGGATAATGTCATCCCGCAGCATTTCGTCAATTTGTTTCTTCATGGCCTCACGTTATCGCGTCGAAACCCTGTACGGACTCTGACGGAGTGGTCTGGCATTTTCTTCGGTTATGATGCGATGTCTCGTGATTGGGGTCTGCCGAATTTTCGATGACGACGAAAAGCAATCTTCGTATTGCAGGAGCAGGGCCTTGAGCTGTTCTTGCTTATCGTTCGGAAGTCTGGGATTGATGTCGAAAGCTATGGGAGGGGCTTGGTTCCTCTGAGCAGGTTCCGCAGAATCGGCCAGGGCGAAAGCACTGATGGCTTCGACAATTTCTTCGCTGTATGCGACTGTTGTTCATTTGTTCACATGTTTGTACTCATTGCTGAAATTCGTGAGCATAACCGTTGCTTTGCCTCCCCGCAGCTCTGCAATTCCTCTTGCGACGCAAATATTTCGGGTGACCAACAGGTGCTGACTGCCTTCAACGACGCTTTCCAAGTCAGGTGATTTAGGAGCGCCGACTGAAATAATGACGCTTGAGCGAGGCGAAATGGTGACTTGTTTTTCCAGCACATTCAAGGCATGGTGTCCTGACGGCGTGCGCGGCGGTAGTGCTTCTTCTGTGGATAACGTTATCGACTTTGTTTTTAGGTTGATGACAGCACCATGGAGGCATAAGAAGTCCATGCCAAGGATGACATCTCTCGAGCAACGCTGTAGGACTATGAAGTCAGTAGGATAAATACGGCCGCTAATGGTGACTCTCGCTGTGCAGATTCCTGCAGGCGTTACGAGATGACCTCCGGCTGTGCGGATTTCAGGGCCTTTCTAAGCTGTCCTAACTTTCTTTAGCTTCGTGGCGAACGACCCACTGACGACAGAATAGTCGGCTCCAGTATCGACGAGAGCGGTCACACTGTGGCCGTCGATAAGGACGTCAAGGTCGCTAGTTCGCCGTCTCGCATTACAGTTAGGGCGTGGCGTCGGGTCACGGCTGCGTCGGCTTGTTCCGATTCTTCCATGTTGCGTCGTCAGGTCACCTTCGGTAAGTGAGCTTTCGCCGTCAGGGCTTTGACTGGTTGGCGTTGTGTCCGGAAAGCTCCCTCGCGGCATCGTCGTCGTCGGAGGGTCTTCGGTAGTTCGTCGCACAGCAACCGCACCTCCACCGGTTTCTGCCCTTAGTTTCCCGGATACGGGCTAGGAGACCGGCCCCGCGTAGGGCCAGAGTACTGCCGGTGGTGTGGTGACGTGCGGCGGCTGGGCGACGGCGAACGCGAAGGGCTTCGTGGTGTCCACCGAGTTCCTGTCAGGTAGTCGGCGATGTCACGTGGTCGTTCTCCTGGCTGTGGACGCGGTGCATTGACGGAGAAGCCACGCAGTCCCATCTGTCGGTACTGGCAACGGCGGTATGCGTGTTCGGCCTCGCCGCAGTGGTAGCAGAGCGGGCGATGGTCAGGGGTGCGCCGGACGTCAGTCTTCCTCGGTGCACTGCGCTGGGCCGCTGGCGAACAGTATGACGTCGGTGGGGGTGGTGGCGGCGGTGGCATCTGTCGACGGAAGTGGGAAGGGGCGGCGTTTCGGCATGGACGGGTAGGAGCGTTGTGGCGCAGTGCAGCGGCGTAGCTCATAGCTTCCGGCTCGGGCAGCGGTGCGTGGGAAATTTGAGGAATTGCCGAACTTCTTCTCGCACAATGTCGGCGATTGAATACACTTGACGCTGTGCCGAAGGCAACAGCTTGCGCAGCTCTTCCCGCACGATCGCTCGGATCGTTTCACGCAGGTCTCCGGAGTTACTGGCTTGAGCAGCAGCGCAGTCTGCAGTCAGGCGACGATTATACTGTCTGGTGCGCATGTCCAGGGTCTTTTCGATAGTGGTCGCTTTGGCTACAAATTCTTGAACGGTTTTCGGTGGGTTTCTCAATAGTCCCGCGAAGAACTCCTGTTTGACCCCTCGCATGAGGAAACGAACTTTTTTCTCCTCAGGCATGTCTGGGTCAGCGTGACGGAATAGTCGGGTCATTTCTTCCGTGAAAATGGCGACATTTTCATTTGGTAGCTGAACGCGGGTCCCTAATAAAGCAGCGGCCCGCTCTTTGCGAGCGACGCTCGCGAACGTTTGCAGGAATGCGCCGCAGAAAACATCCCACGTTCAGAGCGTGGACTCCCGATTTTCGAGCCATGTCCTTGCGGTGTCTTCCAAATAGAAGAACACACGACGCAGCTTTTCGTCATGGTCCCAGTGGTTGAGGGCGGCCACACGGTCGTAAGCTTCTAACCAGGACTCCGGGTCTTCGAACGATGACCCATGGAAAATTGGTGGTTCCCTTGGTTGATGCATGACCATCGTGGGATGGGACGCTGCGGTTGTCATTGTCGCTGCAGTCGCGGTCATGGCCTTGGCCTTGCGCGCCTTGTCTTGTAGAAGCCCGTACTACGGTGGTAGCCCTTGCTGTTGGCGGCTTGTTCGCTGCTCCTGGTTGGCGTCGGTGTCTTCTCCGCGACGTGGGCTGGGTTCACGGCTTGATGGGGGCGTCCGGTACATGAACGAAGCAGCACCTCCACCAGATGTCACGGGGTCGTGACTTGGCCGAAGACAGGAGACTTCGTGTTGGAATTTAACTGTTTATTTGGCGAACCTGTGCCCGCTAAACGGAAAGTCCAAAACAGCAGCAGTCTCGCACAGATAGCAGTCTCGGACTGATAGCGGCGAACGGAGCGTCGGCCTTCGATTAACAACTAACAAGCGGCGAAGCGCGTCGGCATTCACACTCTTGCCGTCGAATATTCTAGCGTTATCGCTGGCGGTGGCGTAGGTTCCAGAACAATCTGTACCGTTCGCACAGTGGGTGTGATCTTATCGAAATGATCTACTACAGTGCGGAAGCTTCTCGAGAACTGCAGGCGCGGTTTGCGCTGAGAATCGTGTGGTGTTTTGGGACGTTAACAAAAACTTGGGAAATGGAACGTGGCATTATGGCCGACTTCCGGTTTCATCCCGGCTTCACAACGAGTGACGTTAGGGCCTCTCCTTACTTTTCCTTCCTCCGTGCCTTGAAATATAGAACTTGCACAACAATGCCAGTTGGGTAACACACATCACGCTTCTTCTTATGTTGTACCGCTTATTTTCAACTAAGTAACCTTTTATCCTAGGTCTCATTTACTTCTCATTTCGTATAATTGTTTCTATCCGCCGTAGTAACTGAACACAGCCCCGCCGCGGTGGTCTAGTGGCTAAGGTACTCGGCTGCTGACCCGCAGGTCGCGGGTTCAAATCCCGGCTGCGGCGGCTCGATTTCCGATGGAGGCGGAAATGTCGTAGGCCCGTGTACTCAGATTTGGGTGCACGTTAAAGAACCCCAGGTGGTCAAAATTTCCGGAGCCCTCCACTACGGCGTCTCTCATAATCATATGGTGTTTTTGGGACGTTAAACCCCACAAATCAATCAGTAACTGAACACAAACATTCGCTTTTTTATGCACGCTTTGACCCTTCTTGGGGGCGCTTCAGGCAAATAAGCGAGGAGGAAAAGGGAGGATGTCGCTACCTTGAAAACTTTTTTATCTAGGGACCTTCGTCTGGGTAACGCATCGGCGCGTGGGCTGGGTTTACGGCTGGATGAGGCGTCCGGTACATGAACGAAGCAGCACCTCCACCAGATGTCACGGGGTCGTGACGTGGCCGAAGACAGGAGACTTCATGTTGGAATTTAACTGTTTATTTGGGCGAACCTGTGCCCGCTAAACGGAAAGTCCAAAACAGCAGCAGTCTCGCACAGATAGCAGTCTCGGACTGATAGCGGCGAACGGAGCGTCGGCCTTCGATCAACAACTAACAAGCGGCGAAGCGCGTCGGCATTCATACTCTTGCCGTCGAATATTCTAGCGTTATCGCTGGCGGTGGCGTAGGTTCCAGAACAATCTGTACCGTTCGCACAGTGGGTGTGATCTTATCGAAATGATCTACTACAGTGCGGAAGCTTCTCGAGAACTGCAGGCGCGGTTTGCGCTGAGAATCGTGTGGTGTTTTGGGACGATAACAAAAACTTGGGAAATGAAACGTGGCAACATGGCCGACTTCCGGTTTCATCCCGGCTTCACAACGAGTGACGTCAGGGCCTCTCCTTACTTTTCCTTCCTCCGTGCCTTGAAATATAGAACTTGCACAACAATGCCAGTTGGGTAACACACATCACGCTTCTTCTTATGTTGTACCGCTTATTTTCAACTAAGTAACCTTTTATCCTAGGTCTCATTTACTTCTAATTTCGTATAATTGTTTCTATCCGCCGTAGTAACTGAACACAAACGTTCGCTTTTTTATGCACGCTTTTACCCTTCTTGGGGGCGCTTCAGGCAAATAAGCGAGGATGAAAAGGGAGGGTGTCGCTACCTTGAAAACTTTTTTATCTAGGGACCTTCGTCTGGGTAACGCATCGGCGCGTGAGCTGGGTTTACGGCTGGATGGGGGCGTCCGGTACATGAACGAAGCAGCACCTCCAACAGATGTCACGGGGTCGTGACGTGGCCGAAGACAGGAGACTTCGTGTTGGAATTTAACTGTTTATTTGGGCGAACGTGTGCCCGCTAAACGGAAAGTCCAATTACAGCAGCAGTCTCGCACAGATAGCAGTCTCGGACTGATAGCGGCGAACGGAGCATCGGCCTTCGATCAACAACTAACAAGCGGCGAAGCGCGTCGGCATATATACTCTTGCCGTCGAATGTTCTAGCGTTATCGCTGGCGGCGGCGTAGGTTCCAGAACAATCTGTACCGTTCGCCCAGTGGGTGTGATCTTATCGAAATGATCTACTACAGTGCGGAAGCTTCTCGAAAACTGCAGGTGCGGTTTGCGTTAAGAATCGTGTGGTGTTTTGGGACGATAACAAAAACTTGGGAAATGGAACGTGGCAATATGGCCGACTTCCGGTTTCATGCCGGCTTCACAACGAGTGACGTCAGGGCCTCTCCTTACTTTCCCTTCCTCCGTGTCTTGAAATATAGAACTTGCACAACAATGCCAGTTGGGTAACACACATCACGCTTCTTCTTATGTTGTACCGCTTATTTTCAACTAAGTAACCTTTTATCCTAAGTCTCATTTACTTCTCATTTGGTATAATTGTTTCTATCCGCCGTAGTAACTGAACACAAACGTTCGCTTTATTATGCACGCTTTGACCCTTCTTGGGGGCGCTTCAGGCAAATAAGCGAGGAGGAAAAGGGAGGGTGTCGCTACCTTGAAAACTTTTTTATCTAGGGACCTTCGTCTGGGTAACGCATCGGCGCTGAATGCAGCATGTCACATTTCGCGCCGGTTGCCGTCGTGCCGCACCGACGGACGCTGATCGCGCCGGTCGTGCCTGGCGTCAGACTATACAGTGCTCGCGTTTTGCTAACGCAGCGTTGCTGTGCCCAGTGTGCGCACGCGTCAAGGCTATTTTGGAGTACATTGGGCCCTTCATGGCGCGTTTGCAGCTGTTTTCCTAGATCGACATATGCCAAATTTTGTGTTACGTGTCGTCAATGGGTGACGACAGTATGTGATAATATTGACACACGTATCATCTAAGAGAATGACAACGTACCACGTTCATGGCGTGCTCGTAGCCATTTCCACATATACTACATTGGGTATCACGTGACGTAAATACATCACGAAAGAAAACAACACTATAAAACTTGATAATCATAATACAGAAGTTATGTACCGCATTATTTACCTCCAACTCGTAACTTTGTGCTGATCTCAAAGTGACATATTGACTTTTCTCATTCGTGCTTCGCGTAGCATCGATCCCCACTGTACGAGGCATCTGCCTATTTTTTTCATCAGTGATCCCCCATACAACATTATTTGCTCTTGCTCCGGTAAACTCTCGAACAAACTCCATTAGTCGCCTTCTGCGCGTGAGCTTGATGGAATCTTTTGAAATTTTTTTCAAAAGATTCATTCGAGATTACGCGCAGAACGCGACTCGTAAAGTTTCTTTGAGAGCTTACGCTTATATAATTGTCTCAGCATACAAGTGGGCTCTTCACGAAACATTCGGTAGAGTTAGACTAGATGGCGACATAAGAGAAGAACGTGATATACAATGTTTAGTTCAGTGAAAACTTCCCATAGGTTTGTAAATGAGGAGCGAAATTGGCTAACATGATAATTCAACCTTGGAACTTTACAGCGAAAGCTTGTGAAGGTCAACTTGCATTCGCGTGAAAGACATTATGCGCTGTTTCTTGAGAAGAACGCGTGCAGAAACTCCTCAGATTCTATTGGAACTGCATAAAAATTTATTTTGGCATCGGCGAAAAACGGCGTACTTTAGGAGCGAAGCTTCTTATAGCGGCACCCGTTGATCCATCGTAGCCGTTGTAGTGTGTAACAAGTATAACATATTGACCTCCAAAGTGGTGCCGGTGAGAGATTTCTTCTGTGCGTTGTTTATCAATAAGAGATAGTGCTCAATGTACATGTCGATGAATGCTAAGGGAGAATAAGAGACAGGAGAATTCGGCTTTTAGTCAACGCGCCGCTGCGAATTGTTTATTGTTCAACAACGCACAGAAGACAAGAAAGGGTAGCTACGTTATACTCGCTGGGCGTAGCCTCTTAGGTTTTGGAAATATCTAGTGAGCGTTGAGCCGCAGTGCCATGAATAGAGTGAACTAGTATATACCATGAATTCAAGGTGGTTAAAAGTGGGCAGTAGGAACGAAGCGCAAGCCGTAAGAAAGCATGAAGTTTTCCCAAAATCACTAGTGGGAACTCTTTAGCTGCGATCATTCAGCGACCATGGGAATGATGAGTAGTACACACATTTGCCTAGGCTTCGTACTTTCCGGTGGCGATTTGTACTTGCGGCGTCGTTTATTGCTCGTTACAGTTTTGCTTTGAAAGAAAGAACGAACCTTTTTGAACTTAGTGACTTGATTCAAAATGGTAAGCCTAAAAGAATAAGGTTGTGAAGCGCAAACGGTGAACATTTGCTAATTTATGTTTTCGTAAAAGAACAGCTCCAAGCCACACGAACACACGCGGAGCCAGAAGCAGGCCAGAAGTACGAAAATTAGACAGATGTGTGTACTACCTACCACTCGCTGAAGCGCCGTGTGTTGCAGCTTCCTTAGACACTAGCGCCAGAGTTCCCTCTAATGTATATTAAAAACTGTATGTAAGAAAGTGTGCGTGTGCCACCTTTTGTTTAGTCCTTGGAATGCCCGCTGGATGGCGGTGCTTGTATATCAGGAATATATGATGAAAAGATGTGAGATGGTAGTACTTGGAGAGTTGAATAGGTGGATGAACGGACACACAGACAGATGCATGGACGGATGCACGGATGGCTGCACGGACAGATGGACGCATGGACGAACGCAGTAGTGGATGCATTTACGAAAGCAGGGACGGACGCACAGATGAACGTGCGGTCGCACGAAGAGACGCACGCAAAGACGTGCGGATGGGTGCATGGGCGGCCACACAGACGCACGCATGGATGGACGGAAGCAAGAAAGAATGGACGGATGGATGCTTGGCCCCCCTATCCATCATTCCCTCCGTGGATATGCTGCCATTTTTTTGCATCAGTGATCGCATCTCCGATAATTCTTTCTGGGGCTCCCGTAAGCTTTTGAACAAACTTGACTAATCGCGTTCTCAACGTAATCTCGAAGGAACCTTCGAAAACCATGTCAAACCCTTCAAAATATTGTTGCTTAGCCGTTGCAACAGTTTCTACGGATGAAACCACATCGCAACGAAACAATGAAGTAGGGGTGGGGTTCAGTGGAGTCGTTTAAAGAAGTATCGTTACGATGATACAAAAAGCATAAAATTGAGGAAGAAATCAAAAGGTATGCGTGCATATTGTAAACACAGAAGGATAAGGGTATAATATAGTTCAGAAAGCTTGTTATCGCTTATGAAACAGCCCAAGGCGCACCACTAGCGACTTCAGGGTGCGCCAAGTTTGTATATCTAATTAGTTTTTGTCCATAAAACTTGGTAAAAAAACGGATGTGAACTCGTGTTTTTTCAGCTCACTGCGGCAACTTGGCAAAGGAAAAGACAAACACCGCGTGACATATCGGCTTCCTTAGGGTATTTTCAAAGCTTTTTTGCGCTTCGCGTAAAACTGCGACGTTCGCTTCGCGGAGAATTTTTTGTAATAAGCAGAGGCGACGGTTATTACTTGTACAGTCGATTGTTATTTGAAGGGTATCGCGCCAGCGTCGACTAAGGACTACAAGAGCGCCACATCTCAGAATATTCTTACGAGAAGAAGGAGTATTACGCGAGCTCCGCTGACTCGTTTTTTTTTTGCTTCAAGCTGCGGTCACTCTCGTCGAAGGAAGCTGTTTATGCGAAGCAGTACTAGGCACCAGTTTCAACACATCTTTCCCAGCGATTTCGCAATCGCCCAGGTAAATGAAATCCCGCCGAGATTACACCTTATTGCAAAAAATTAAAGCTCGAAATATATAAAAACTGTGTAAAGTTCGTCGTAGTGCTCATTGTTTTAGCAATGCAACCTAAAAAAATAATTCTGGCCCGCTCAGTACTGCGGGTATGGTCTGTGATGTCAATCGGTGTGACCCACATCTCAATCTGACTAGACGTGCGCATACGTGCTCCCGCCGTTCGAGATAGCAGGATTGCTAAGCCTGACGAAGCCTGTCGTGGGGTGCTCGTGTTTCTTTTGTGGACTGCGTGAAGATGACCGTGTTTTTCTACGCTTGTTAATTACTGCGCCCGTGATGCGATGTGCTTTGTTTCCTGAATGTCCACCTGCTAGCTCACGCGATGGGCACTGCTGCGGGTCGAACTCTCCTGGATATTGAGAATGCGGTGGAAGTTTGAGTGTTGTTATTCTCAGCGGACTACCTATTGATTTATTGATTCGATTGAGTGATAAGTGTGGTTTAACGTCCCAAAACCTCCATATGATTATGAGAGATGCCGAAGTGGAGAGTTCCGGAATTTTCGACCACCTGGGTTTATTTAACGTCCACCCAAATCTCAGCACACGGGTCAACAGCCTTTTGCTGCCATCGGAAAGGCAGCCGCCGCTAGACCACCGCGGTGTGCTGGTCACGTCTTTTGAGTCATTATATATAGTAATGCATATACAATTGCTGCTACTTATATATTTATACATAAACATTAAAACTTCATAATGTTACATTCGAATCAGCGCCCTTTATTCCTTGTAGTTCACAAGCACAAGACAGCACTTTCACTGTAGAAATGCAAGCAATGGTGTCAATGTAACGTGACTGGTAAATTATCTTACCTTGTTCTTCAGAGAACTTACGTAGTGCCGATAGAGCTACCATATCTGTGCCAGTTTCGAGCCCAATTCGGCTTTTTGACCCAAGTTAGTGACTTTTGCACGATTCGGCGTTCGCGAAGGCTTATTTTATTGAAACACTTTCGTCCTTCGTGAAATGACATTGCCAGTGTCCACCACTTACAAATTTTTTCAATGGTGACGCACCCTCCCCCTTATTTACGCGGAAGTATGACCTTTGGACATCGCGCTTCACATTCACTTTTACATTTTGAATTGTACGGGTGCGGTTTTCTATATTCGCTGACGCAGCACTTCACGAAGCAGCCGGGCTGACAATCCCTTCTGATGAACACGTTCTTGCGAGGTGCCTGCATCAGAAAATGACTTATTTTGTGTTATAAGAAACAGATTCCGGATATTTACGGTAAAAAATTCGCACGAAAACACGCATTTCATATTATCGTATGGTTGTCAGGATGAAATGAGGAAAACGCCGGTGGTAAAATAAAACGGTTTGGGGCTCGAACTTCTGCCCAGTAAAACAAGGAGCATTTAACATGAGGCGAAAACGGCAACAGATTTATTGGTCCTGGGTAATGTTTCGTTCAGTTTGGTCGCCTAAAATAACTCGGCTCATACAGAAAAAGGGGTTCAGTCCCCCTGTACTTTATAAAATAAATTTAGACACTACGCCACATAAAAAAAAGTTACTTCTTTGCCACAAAGGTGAAGCAATGAACGCGATAGCAATGAATTGGATAGTCACACGCAGAATGGCAAGTAGATCCAAATGTGCCCCGCATTTCTCACGCACAAATGATGCACCAAACGTTCTCACAGATACATATGAATGCGAATAAGTCTCGGTTGTCACTTCACTGTGCCTGAAAAGCGCGCCCTTTTCGCAAACGGAGGCTGTGTAACGATTGCAGTGACCTTTGTGCGCCCCGTAACTACAACAGAATCGTTCCAGTGCAAGCCCTACACTTGCCAAGACGAATAAACCTCCCCACCGGGAGATAAGGGTACACGACAGATCTGCTACAGCCCTCTCCTCCTCTCCGCGGGCCAAAGTACGCGTGAGAGATTAGAGCCGCCGCTAAGGAGCCTACATGAACGGCCGTTTTTAGGGTGGAGACATCTTAATAAGTGCCTTCAAGAAACTCAGCCAAATCCAGCGGGCAATAGGGAACGCAGTTGCCAGCTTCCATCAAATTCAGCATAGTTTTCTGTGCGCCGCCATTTTGGAGCCAGCCGCCGACCAAGCATGTATACCTACGTACGGCGTCGGTGCCCAGCCCTTGTAACAACACACAACACCTGGGCTTTTGACAGCGGCGGTTCTCAGGGTCGTGTAAGCGACTCAGTTCTCAAAGTGACCGCACGAAGAAATTCGCAGCCCGCACACAAACACTTGCGACATAATACTGAGGTTACGCTGACACGAACGCAAGCGTGGCAACAGCTCAGACTAGCGAGCGCGTCTCCGTACGAACGCGCGGACGTGTCCCGTTTGTGGGTTTCCTATTCGCAATGTGTGGACGCAGCAACGACAACTTCGGTTATCTACTCATTCGCGAACACCGCGAAACACATATACCTGTGCCGCAGGAAAAAACAGTGAACGAAATACGCAGTACTCACAGAGCAAATACGAGACGCACTGGTGGGCTCCCAGCCGTCTCGCTTCACTTGAGCCAGCCATAGTTGTCGTCGGCCAGAGCTCGCTGGGAAGCGGAACATTCGCACCCCCTTTCTGTTGTGGTTAGTGTAGAGCGGTACGCAGCTTCCAGGCATTCTAAGGCTTCACCGGCAGCGTTTAACACGCTACCGCAACGTTCGACGCCGTATTATTGAGAACTAAACGCAACCGGGCGTAGACGCAGTGCGGGCACCAAGATGGGGCGACAGCGCAGCGTTGCTGTCTGGCAACATTGTGTTTTGGTGGGCGGCGGTGCGTTGGCGGCATGTAGTGAGTCAAAGGCTGACATCACCCTAAAAACGGCCGTTCATGTAGGCTCCCTAGCCGCCGCACGCTCATCGCGCCATCTTGCTGATAATGCTGAAAATACGATAGTTCACCCCCCGAGATTTCCACCAACAACGGTAAGTGATAGGTATAAATAGCTTGCAGTTTGAGCGTCGAAAAGGGCACCCCTCGGTGGCTCAGTAGTTCAGGCCTCGCATTTAGACGCGGAGGTCACATGATCGCTTTCACACACCGGAGTCTTTTTTCTGGAATTTTTTCTTTCTTGCGAATGTATATATATATATATATATATATATATATATATATATATATATATATATATATATATATATATATAATTATATATATATATTAGGAAAAAAGTGTATGTCTAAGGGCTCATTTTTCCTTGTTTTTACACAATATAGCCGAGAGTGTCTGTATAAATCCCATCGCAATAAAAAGATTCGGAAACCCAGAGATGAAAGGTAGAAGCAAAAAGGCGAGAAACAATTTTATCCTTCAGCTGGTACCACTAGCAACGTAAGCTCTCAGTTGTCAGAACATAACGTAGCGCACATAGAACAGCACTGAGGCCCTAACCAAACTGACTGAATGTACGCAAGCTTTGTTATTGTTTGTATTTACCGGAGCAAAACGTCGCCATTTTTACAATAGTGAACGCACCTTGAAGTCTAAATGCTAGTTCTCCAGTAAGCTATTGAACAGGCTTCACCAGTTGCGTTCTGCACGTAATCTCAAAGTAATATTTAGAATTTTTTTCTGAAAAATCATACGAAATTATGTGCATGCTTGTGAAGTTTCTTCGAGAGCTTACTCATTAAATAAACGCTGCAAGCGCACTCAAATGGCTAAAGTACTCGGCTGCTGACCCCCCCCCCCCCCAATTTGCCGGATTGAATCTCGGCTTCGGCAGCAGCATTTTCAGTAGAAGCGAAATTGCTGTAGGCCCGTTTTCTCAGATTTGGGTGCGCGTTAAAGAACCCCCGGTGATCTAAACTTCCAGAGCTTCCAGAGCCACTTCGGCTTCTCTCATAATAATATCGTGTTGTTGGGAGGTCAAACCCCACTTATTATTCAACAATAATCCCGGCACACGAATGGGCTTTTTAAGAAACAATTGGTGGAGCGAGGCGAAACGGTGGATTCAGACAGTATATATATATATATATATATATATATATATATATATATATATATATATATATATATATATATATATATATATATATATATTAATATATATATATATATATATATATATATATATATATATACATATATATCAGTGAAAACTACACATAGGTTAGTAAACGAGGAGCAAGATTTTTTAGCATGATAATTCATCCCGGCGGGAACTTTACAGCGAAATCTCGTGAAGGTCACCTTGCATTGGCGTCAAAGACATTCTGCGCTGTTTTATGAGAACCGCAAGTGCGGGCACTGCTCATATTCTAATACAACTGTTTAATTGTTTTTTTTTTGTTATCGGTGGTAAACGGCGTTTTTTTTTTAATCAGTGATCGCATCTTAGATCTTTTTTGCTGCGCCTGCCATAGGTTGTAGAACAAACTGCATAGATCGCGTTTTCAGCATAATCTCGAAGGAACCTTTTGAAACAACGTTAAGCCTTCCGAAATATTGTTTCGTAGCTGGTGCAACAGTTTCTGTGGGGGAAAGCAGATCACATATAAATAATGAAATAATGAAATATGGAGTAAGATGCCGTGACTTTCTTTAAAAAGAGCGTCGTTACGATACTGCAGAAACGAATGAGTTTGAGTTAGAAATAAAAAAATATATGCCCAGTATGCCTGCATAAATAAACACAGGACAAGGGCATAATAAAGTTTGATGTCTTTGTTAGCGTGCACAAAACGGCTCAAGCTGCATCGCTAATGACCTCGGAAAGTGTCCTGTTCGTATTTTTGTGTAGTTTTTGCCCAAAAAGCTTGGTAAGGAAATCGTTGTGCACTAGTGTGTTGAGATCAGCTTTGTGACAGACGCAAAAGAATATACCATGTGACATATTCGTTTTCTTGCGGTATTTTCCAAGTTCCCTGAAGCTTCTCGCAAAACTGCGACACTCGCTTCGCGGTAGCTTATCGCTGTGATAAGCAGTGGCAACGATTATTATTTGTACAGACGATTGTGACTTGAAGGTCATCACGCCACCATCTACTAGGAACGTCTACAGCACCACGTCCAAGGTATTCTTTCGAGCAGAGGGTGGTATCATGGAAGCTTTCCTGGCTTGTTTTTATTTTCGTTTCTTAAGCTGCGATCACTCTCCTTTGAGGAAGCTGTTTAAAAAAAGCAGTGCCAAGCACCAGCTTCAACACGTCTTTCCCCGCAATTCCGTAATCGCCGGCGGGGTTGAGAGCCCATTAAGAATGCACCTGATCACAACGAATCGAAGGCTAAGTACGGAGAAAAATTGTGTAGAGTTCGTCGCAGTGGCGATCGTCTTAGCAATGCCACCTAGGAAAATATTTCACGCCCACTCACTACTACGGCCATGGCCTGTGACGTCATTCATCAGTTGCAGCCTTCATTTCCTGCCGACTAGACGTGCGCATGCTTGCTCCCACCGTTCGAGATAGCAGGATTGCTTAGCCTTACGGATCTGGTCGCTGGGTGCTCATCTTTTTTTGGGTGACTGCAGGACAATGGCCGTGTTTTTCTGCGCTTGTGGAATACTGCGTGTTAATGTGATGTGCTTCGTTCACTGAATATTTACGTAGTGTACGTACACCTGCAAACTCTCCCGATTGGCAGTGCTACGGGTCCAACCGTCACCGATATTGAGATTGTGTCGGAGGTTCGAGTGCTGTCATTCTCAGTGGGCTAAAGAAAAGCGAAGTGAGAGCGTGCCGTTCATCGCGATGACATCCATATTCGTTACTCCGAGATTCAAAGGTATGTGTCTGTCTGTACTAGTTGCTTTTAGGTTGTTTTGAAAGAACCACCTTTAGCACCTTCGGGTATCTCCGTGAAATGTCGGGTGCGCTTCTGACTTGTTAGCCAGCCTTGATATTAGACACACTTAGCTGATTACCACTGGCACTCACCCCGAGATAACGTAGCGTGCCGAGATGTTCCTAGGAACTACACAGGTGTCAGTTTTTCTGTTTTTTTACAAGCGCGATGGCCGAGATGCGGTCTGCTTGGCTGCTAAATGACGGTGCAACGAAGCAGACCAACCTTCACAATCCACTCAGCCAAGTTGACGAGCGCAGTGAAATAGGCGTTTAACGCTCTACTGCTCACACCACAAACGCATCAAAATGAAGCAATAAACGTGCATGTCTATATATTCTCGTAGCAGGCGTTTTTAATTAAGGGTCAGTAAACATTTCTCAATTTGCGCATAGCACCAAGAGATTATTGTGGAATGTCTAATAATCTGATCAAAAAGGAAGAAGGGCTCGCGTCTGGTGTCGTGCATTTGTTACATGCTACGTAGTGCTTTTTACCGCTGCTTCATTCATTTTTGTGGTGTTATAATTATCTGCCACTCTTCCTAAAGACCCTTCGCCTCATTCATTTTCTCAAAATAAGTGAACGTAATGAGCGTCTGTGTATAAACGTCAAGTGCGACTCCATTTAAACTTCGCGCTCAAGTTCAGAAGGCAGTATCACTGACATTGCACTATCTACGTAAGCAAGAGCTTGATATCGCAAGTGGAAAGTGTGCAGTCGTGGCGCTCCCCAGACAGCCGATATCCGCTTACGGTGTAATATTTAGTGTGCGACTGGTGTAGTGCACCCAGAGTCAAAGGTTCTTGGGAGTCAGGGCCAAACCTCATAAGCACGAAAATGCACGCGACAGCGACGAGCGATTCGACGTAGATCGTCTTCGTGCGATCAGTCGCTTGCGCAGGCAAACCTCATTTCCGCGACGGCTTCGGCGAGCGAATTCCGCTGTTGCTGGCATGAGGCCATCTACTGGTACCAAAAAAAACTGCGTAGTTAGTGGTATACAATTTAAAAATAAGATATATTGTTGTGTAATGGAAGGGAAAGTATTTATGAGTGCCTTGCAGCACTTTTTTTATATGCACATGCGTAAACAGTGCGTTATTTCTTGTTGCGCATACGTGACTCGGGCAGGGTCACGTGCACCATGTAGCCGTTGTCTTATGCGGTGTTTCGCTATTGGCTGCTTGAGCCCAGGACTTCCAGGCGATGAGCGATGGTTTCCAAATCTAGAGAAAGGAGCGATCGCGCGAAAACGAGCACGCAACACGTCGCGCAAACGCCCTGTTTCGTCGCTCATAGCATCGCTCGTCGCTGTCGCCTGCGTTTTCGCGCTTATGAGGTTTGCTCTTCATGATTGACCGACACATGTCTTGGACATCCCCCCCCCCCCCCCCCCGGCAAACGCTTTATAAAGCGGCTGACTGCCATTCGCACTGATTCAGGTTCTTGCAGGCAATACTAGGACAATGTCCTTGCAGTCTATGTTACAGCTGTACAGGATATATTCGAGTTTCTGTGGTACAGCTTACCTGTAATATTTACTAAGTACAAAACTAGCTCACGCACACCCCCAAACACTCAAGCCCTGGTTCTCATGATATGCATTCATTTACGAAAGAGTGCATCAAAAACTGAAATAATTGCCATTGCACGGGCTCCCGATCATGATGCACATCACTGTTGGAAAAATGTGTACTTCCCTCAGAAAAAATTATAGGAAGCCATCTCACTACTTGACAATATCCGCTGTTCAAAGGCCCCGTACGACATTCAGTGCAATTGGCTGTTCGTATTTTGCATCATTTACTTCACATTATGCGCCTGTGGAGAGCGGCTGTATCCTCGATGGTGCCTGACCTTTCCACAAGTATGTCTTGCAATATCAGGGCTGCAGAAAAAATCAAACTTGCCTTCGATAGCCTTCTAAACAATTTAGCATGCTTCTCTTGCACGACATTTACAGAGACCACGTGCATATCTACACAAATGGTTAGACCGTAGCGCCTTGGTCTGGTGGCTCGAGGAATACCAACTCGAAGGAGTAACCAATGCGAATCGAGCTGTTACATATCACTACATCTACGGTGGCAGAAATAGCGGCTCTGTGCGGTGACCTAGGGCACATCGAGTGCCAGAGATCAAGCAACTGGACCGTGTTTTCTGACTCGAAACCAGCCTTACCGTTCATGCAGTCAGTTCTCTGATGAGGCTTCTACGAGCAGCTCACGCAAGAGATTTTCAAGCTTCGTCATCACATTACAGAAACACGCAATGAGGTAAACTTACAGTGGTTACCTGGTTCTTGTGAGATCAGTGGCAATGCTTCCGCAAACAACGCGACTCACACATCCCACCAAAGAGAGCACATCCTTCCGATACCCAAATCCACGATAGACACTCCAAAGTAGCTTCTTCGCATGGCACGTAGTCTTTGTCTGCTGGAGTGGAATACCGTAAGCATAAGACACAAAAGAATCCATCAAATAAGCTTTCAACTTGAACTCCAACCTTCATCCGGACTTGCTTTGCTTCTTTTTCAAGCTTTGCTTTTTGTAGGTTTTAGTTAGGGGGTTGCCCTCACAAAAGCATATACAACGCTCCTTGGAGTGACCGAAATTGTGGAATGCGACTTCTGCGGCACCGAAGAAGACATCGGTCATCTGCTCTGCCATTGCCCTCGATTTGCCTCTAAGAGAGGAAAACTCCCTGACGCGTTGCGAGAATTAAACTATTGGCCACTCCGTGCAGATGCTTGTGGAGCACAGTCTATCCTTCATCGGCTCACAATGCAATCAAATCGCCTTGTTCTTCTTTAGCACTACGAGTCTAGACGATTGCCCTGGACTCTTGTATAGTGCAACTACTGCCTTGTTGTCAGCCCATGTGTTGATACATTTGTTGTTTTTTTTTCTCCGTCTCTCTTATCTTTCTCTATTTGTCTCATCTCTATACTTAGCTTTACCGTTCCCTCAGTTTAGGGTAGCCAATGCGGCATACGCCTTGGTAACTTACTTGCGTTCTCTCCTATTTCCCCTCCTTCCTTACTTGAAATATGTACTCCTGATCTTCAACCATACTTGGATGCCTCTATACGCTTCAAAAAAATTTTTTCGGTAGCTTCCCAGTAAACGACATGCAGAGCCAAAAACATGTGACCAATTGTTTTCCTAAATGATTCTATGATTCTGAGGTGTGTGTGACCTGTATTTAAAAATGAAATGGGGACCACGGTGAGGTACACCAACCCAAACACAGGCAAAATAGTACCAACGCACTCACTCAGCACAGAACACCACACAAGGTTTGCAAGTGATACGGATCATTTCCATTGCAGGTTCTGGACTGTATTCTATGTATGTAAATAAAAACAATAATAAAAAATGAAGAATGAAGCGTAAATAAAAAATGAAGAATGAATCAGTTTCTCCTATTCACTTCGTCCTTCTTTTAGGCTTTCAAACTTTACTCTTGTTTTATTCATTAGTAGATTGTATTAGAACTTTATTATCAGAGTAAAAGCAGTGGGAATTGTTATGATGTTTAGGTTCATATTGCGGAATAACGTTACGCAGGCTATTTACCAGAAGCCCCTTGAACTCCTCAAATTATTCATCAATATTTGGTTTGTCAGTGACCTGTGACCACTCATTGGCTGACAAGTAATATTAGTAATTGAGATTTTACTTCTCACAACCACAATATGATTATCAGAGACGCCGTAAAGTTGAGGGCTCTAGAACGTTTCACCATGTAATGTGATTTAACGTACACTGACATCGTGCACTACACGGGCCTCTGCCATTTTGCATTCATAGAAATGCGACAGCCTCGGCCCTATCAAGCTCACAACCTCTCGATCAGCAACCAAGCACTGTAGCCACCGTTTCGCCGAGGCGGCGCTTTCAAAACAATGTGCTCAGGCGTAGTTTAAAACAGTATGTTTTAAGCAGCTATGATATATAAAATGTGTGTGTTTCCTGAAGCTGCGGCGCCATTCGTGATTTATATGTACAGAGGTGAGGCTTACGTGTCCGTATGCTTGCTCTGCGACTAGTGAAAACAGGATCGCTGGAAGAAAAAGCAGAAAGAAAAACATAGATTCGGTAAGGCTTTACATTCGCCACTTCGTGCTCGACCAAATTCCCACATTACTTATTAGAACAAATTTGACAACTTGGCCATCAAATGCTTGAACGTAAGTGAGCATGACTTCCGCCACATCAGCGGATCGTGGGGCGTAAAGTTATATATCTTTCGAAAAATTGTACGCATAGCTAAAAATAAAGTTACATAATAACACGTGCGGAAAACTGAGTATGTCATTAAAAAAAGTTTTCAAGCGCAATATTCACATCGCTTAGCAGTACGGTGAAAATACAAGTGTATCCAAAACTCGACAAAACTAAGATTGTTTTAATGTTACCCAAAAGAATACCAGATATATATTTATTAACAAGTAAAGCTAATAGAGCAGGTGCATCGACAGAAAACTTTTTTTGGAGGGGGGGGTGACGAATCCTTTGTTTGTGGAGGGGCAATCCCTGGAAATGGTGATTTTTCACTCGCTATTTCCTCGCAAAAAAAGTTTGGGCAAGGGGGGCGGGGCACGGTCCCACTGGGCAACCCTGCCTGCCACGATTTCACGGTTTTATGGGTGATACTATGAAACCATGGCAATTTCTCTTAAGGCAATGTTAAAAGGATTGTTAACAAAGGCATCCTTCGGATAACATACAAAAATACGGAGCTATCCCTCTTTGTGAAAACGGCTTAGCTGCACGAAAGAGAGGTGGCGAGAAAATTCCTACAGCAGTGGAAACTGTCTTATTGTCTTGATTGCCATTGGGTAGCATACGCATAGCGTGCCCTTGGTTCTGACGTCATCAGCTCGATTGACTGTTTAACACGCACTCGATGCGGCACCTCATTGGTTGTTGGGCCGCAAACTTTAACAAAGCTGACATTATAGTGATGTGTGCAATTATCCATGCTGGCTCTTCACTAGACCTCGTAGTGTGCTATCACCCCTTCCCTGTCCCCACCCAATAAATAAGAAAAAACGAAGCCTTCATCGAAAGTATTCTTTTTACAATTTAAATATTACAAAAGTGCTGCTGCACAGTAATACTTACCGCAGGCCATGAGGCAAACAGTTTTTCGGAACTCCATATTGAAGCACCTTTTTAGCTTTGAATACTGCCTCACACAGCTATATATACTGCCTCGCACTCCGTGATGCAATCACCCGATACACGAAGCATAAAAAATATACAGACAAGTTTTGTTGGTATAGCATCGATCAACGTCGTTTAGGTTGAGTTGTTTTCATCTAGCCCGCGTATTTTTCTAAACAAGGAACACGCAGAAGCCTCCAACAATGCACAGAGGCCTTGAACTCCAGGTGCGCACCATTCTCAAACAACCGCGAGAACAAATTTGACGCAATAACCAGCTTTCTTAGGGGTTTTGTTTAGTGTTTTTTTCTTATATTCTCGAGCATTGCTTTTGGAGCATCTGCTTCTTTACTGAAAGATTAGACGAGATTCGTAACCACTGTGTGGTTTATACGGATTCACACCAATTTATCGTGAAACATGATGTGCTTCTGGCGAGGCGTGTACAAGCTGACTCTTTACTGACAGCCCGCATTCCACCCTACACACAAGGGAAGGGTGGGTCTTAAGTTTGTGCGACGGGTGGGAGTGAAAAATGTACTGCTGTGAATGCATGTTGATTTGTTACCTTTAAAACTCACAATATTTTGTAGCCGGTGGGAGCGTGCAGTAAGACATTCGCACATCTTCAATTTATGTTTTATGTAATATGCTCTAGGCAAACGACATGAGAGGTTGATAGTTACCGCTGATTACAGAAATGGTTGAAGGTTACCTTTGGAGAGCTCGGAAGCTAACGCTTCTGCGTCAGCCCAGCAGGACATATTCATTCCACTTTCACTTCTGTACGAAACGTTTCTCCCACATAAGCTGGCGCAATCGGTGCGATGCTAAGTTGCTCGTATGTTACCTAAGTCGATGTGATTTTGAGAAAAATTGTTCTACCGCTCTTCCTAGTGGTAACAATAAGGCCATATTATACTGCCTATATCACAGTGAAGTATAGTATGTACTTTATTATTGCTACACAGCGAATTTTTTAGCCGTACATGTGAAACGTAGGTTGAAGAAACTTGTGCATGTGAGATAAGATATTTTGACATGGCCGTTGGTTGTTTTTCTTTATTTGGTTGGCAACACTGTAGATGAACGCTGCAGTGGTTCTGCCATTGCTACAGGAACGACAGAGACAAGGCTCGTAGCTTCTGCCATGAACGCAGGAAGGCGTTACACCAAGAAGGGACGTCTCTTTCACTGTCCACTTTCACTAACTTTTCCACGGCCGCTGAATAAAAGCTGATCGTATTCGGTCATTCCAGCGACTCCCGCGGTGCCATGCAGCCGTGCTCCGAAGCTGTCACACGGTGATAATCTGCGACGCAGTTTGGTCTCTCAGTAGTCATAAACGCGTCTTCACGCTCTGCGACGCTGATGTGCACGCTAGCGATTTCACCGTCTCGTCCACCATTTCGACCTACCGTTGCGCCGCCTATAGTCGTTATAATGATCGAATATTCGTGCTGCCCCAAAACACTCACCGCTTTTCACAACGCATTTCTCTTATCTGTTGCTATCGCACCCTAAGCAGTGGTCGGCAGATAAACGTGGGTTCGCACATGGAGCCGGCACGCTAACATGACACGAAAGGCAAAGCGCGCACTGAGCGGTCACAAAACCGAATGGTCACGTCGGTAGCAATACGTAAACGACAGAGTATTTTACAATATTGCCTTGAAAGCCTTCGTTGCGAGGAATCTCATCACACGTATTCGCACCAGTGCTCGTTAGTGTGACGATGCAATAGTTAACTACCCCGCCTACATATTGCCGCACCACCCCATCCACGATAAAAAATGTGAGAGACATAAGACGCACTTGTACGCTAACCATCTCGTACGCTAACCTCGTACGCTAACCATGCCCCGGAAACTCGGTCCTGTTTTTGGTTTTCAAGAACATGCACGCTTCTTGCAGTTGCCATGCATTTCAAGATCCGGTTGAACAGAGTGAGGTGTATGTAAGTGCCTGCATTTATTGACTTTCCCCCCGCCACGGCAATCTAGTGGATAAAGTGGCAGGTCGCGGATTCGAATCCCGGCTACGGTGGCTGCTTTTTTGGTGGAGGCGGAAATTCTGTAGGCCCGTGTGATCAAACTTGGGTGCACGTTAAATAACTCTAGGTGGTTGAAATTTCTGGAGCCCTCCACCATGTCGTTTCTCATAATCGTAAGGTGATTTTGGGTCGTTAAACCTCACATATCAATCAGTCAGTCAGCATTTATTGGCTTTCGCAAGTTTCTTTACAAATAAACAGCTTGATATCCTTGTAATGATCTCATCTCTTTTTTATTTATTGTGTTTTCTTATTTCTTAATTTAAATTTTGAATCAGGCGAAGCGCATGAAGTGATTCACTTGAGTTTCTAGCGCTTGCTTCCACTTTTTCTCATCCCTCGCTCACTGATAATAGAAGTTAGATCGCGCTCAGTTATCTCGCTTAGTGCGTGCTTGCACACTACGGGGAAGATAAAGAGAGCAAGTAGTGGCCGGCAGAGAACAGAAGCCGAAGCAAGCTACGCCGAACAAGTAAACCACGCATTTGTCTATGTTGACTTAATGAGGCAAGACATGTTTTCCGCGGCTCTGAAGTGTGCTTACTCGGTTATGTCTAGTTCCGCGAAGGTTTCTCAGTGTTTCATATCGGCAACGCGCGAGCCCAAGAACTTCGACCGATTATTTGAGCAGGTATTGATTTTGCTTGGCTACATGAGTAAACACAGTTCCCTGCAAGCCTGACTGGACTGACAGAAGTGCGCTGTCGCTTGTTTAATTGGTGAAGACGGCAGCCAAGCTCGTGCCGGGAAAATGCGTTTATTGAAAGGCTTGACTTCTAGTTCGCTCAGCTACATAGTTTAAGCTTTTTTTACTTTTGGCGTTCAGTTCATTAGTATGTTGGGCTTAACGTCTCAACACCACCATATATATATATGAGAGACGCCGTAGCGGAGGGCTCAGGGAATTTCGACCTCCTGGGGTTCTTTACCGTGAACGCATATCTGAACACATGGGCCTACATCATTTTCGCCTCCATTAAAAATGCGACCAAGCGTTTAGTTCAAGAGAGAGAAAGAGAGATAAATAGAGAGGAAAGGCAGGGAGGTTAACCAAGCTAGGCTCGGTTAACCTCCCTGCCCTTTACCCTCTCCACCCTACACGTGGAGAGGGTAAAGGGATAATGATAGAAAGGAAAGTGGTAGAAATTCAGAGAAGGATGAATGGTCAGCTCGAGACTAGACAGCATGGTCTCACACTGTTTTTTCCCAACCGGTAATGAAGCCTGGTGGTCCTTAAGACGTACAAGAGGGCTTTCGTGGCTTTGCGCATATGGGACACCCCTGGCCAAGGTCCTAGAATCTTCTCTGCTGAAAGCGGCCGTGAATCCAGCTCACAGAGCTTGGATTCCATAATACGTCATTCAGACTGGTATGCTGGGTAACGGCATAGAATGTGCTCAAGCGTTTCCTCGCAGGCGTAGATGTTGCATGCCGAAGTGTTCGCCATTCCAAGGAGTCGAGAGTACGCATTCGTAGATGCTGCGCCCAACCCCATGCGACACAGTAAAGTTTTAGTGCATCGTCAGAGCCCGGATGGCAAACGAAGTTGCAAGTTTGGGTCAATTTAATACAGGTGCGTGTTAGAGAATCCCGGCGTATTTCATTGCAGAGGAGTTATACGATGAGCCGGTGATTGTAGTCGCCTTGCAGCGTCAGTTCTCAAGAGTGGTATGGGCGTACACAGGTCTTGGTCATGAGTCGGTCAAGCAGCTTCATCCGCGTGGTCATTGCCGTCAATTTCGCAATGGCTCAGGGCCACTGAAATACAATATCGTGACCTTCCTTCAGCGCTTCGTGGTAGTCGTGCCTTAGCTGATATAGTGATTCTTTGTGTAACCCATGCTGAATGGAAAACCGTAGTGTCTATAAGCCTGACCTCGAGTCGCAAAACATGGCTTATTGGTTAGGTTGCTGCCGAAGAATGTATTTCACTGCACCTTGAAGCGCTGCGAGCTCTGCTGCTGTCGACGTAGTGGTGTGAGAAAACTTGTATTGAAGCAACACATTATCAGATAAAACAACCACTGCTCCTGTAGAGCTGTTGGAATCAGTGGAGTTATCGGTGTAAACATGTGTGCGGTTGAAGTACCTTTGTTTAACAGACGCAAAGTCAATTGCTTTAGGGCTAGCGGTGACATGCATGCCTTCTTAACGATTCAAGGAACTGATAAGCGCATGTCAGGTCGACGGAGAAGTGGGAAGTCCACAAAGAAGTGAGAAGTCCTCTCCTTTTGAAAGAGTCGATTGGACTGGTGAACGTGATGAGCAGTCAGCATCATCATGCTTTCTGCCAGACCTATATACGACCGTAATGTCATACTCTTGGAGCCTGAGACTCCATCTCTCAAGCCGTCCCGATGGGTCTTTTAAGCTCGCCAGCCAACAAAGTGAGTGCTCGTCGCTGACGGCACGGAATGGCCTGCCATAGAGGTATGGCCTGAACTTGCTGATCGCCCATATGACTGCCAAGCACTCTTTTTCAGTTGCCGAGTAGTTTCTTTCCGCTTTTTAGAGGTTGCGGCTAGCATATGCTATCACTTTCTCTTCTCTATTTTACCATTGCACCAGGACCGCACCTAGGCCAAGATTGCTGGCATCTGTATGAACTTCCGTATCTGCGGTTTCGTCAAAGTGAGCCAGGATAGGTGGAGCTTGCAAACGTTTCTTTAATTCGTTGAATGCACTGTCTTGTTCGGTGCACCAACTAAATGGCACGTCCTCTTTTGTGAGTCTTGTTAGAGGTTCGACAATTTTCGCGAACTTTTTCACAAACCACCGATAATAAGCACATAAACCCGAAAATCGGCGTACCTCCTTCTTGTCTTTTGGCTTGGGAAACAGCCCCACGGCCACAGTCGTCTCCGGGTCCGGACCAACACCTTGAGTGCTGATTATATGACCGAGAAACGAAGCTTCTCGAATTCAAACTAGCATTTTTCCGGTTTAATAGTCAAGCCGGCTGACTGGATAGCCTGAAGTACCGAACGTAGTCGCTTTACATGCTCTTCAAACGTTGCTGAAAACACCACAACGTCGTCCAGGTAGACTAAGCACGACAGCCATTTGAGGCCTTAAAGGATGCTGTCCATCATGCGCTGGAATGTTGCAGGCGCACAACACTGGCCGAATGGGAGTGCTTTAAACTCATATAGACCATCCGGGGTTACGAAAGCAGTCTTTTCACGGTCCCTTTCGTCCACTTCAATTTGTCAGTAACCGCTTTTTAAATCCAATGAAGAGAAGTACCTTGCGTGCCGTAGCCGATCCAACGTATCATCAATACGGGCAAAGGGTAGACATCCCGCTTGGTCACGCTGTTCAGCTTTCTGTAATCAACGCAGAATCTCCGTGTGTTGTCTTTTTTCCTCACAAGGACTACAGACGACGCCCACGGACTATTGGATGGCTGTATGACATCATCCTCCAGCATCTCTTTCACTTGGCTCTTTATGATCTCACGCTCCTTCGGTGATACTCTGTACGCATTTTGGTGTACCGGCCTTGTAGCTTCATCTGTTATTATTCGGTGTTTAACAACCTGGGTCCACCGTACTTTTGACGAGGTAGAGAAACATCCGGTGAAGTCTCTTAGGAGGTCTTGAATAATTTTCTTCTCGGCTGGGGATAGGTTTTGGCTGATTGCAACTCTTGCCACGACATCGGCCTCTGGTTCCGAAGTAGGTGGCCCTGACACCAGACCACATAAGTCCGTCACTGTTTGAAAACCGTGTTGGAGGGCGATAGCAGTGTCCTTTGCAACGTGTTGATTTTCGTTTCCGAAATTTGTGAGCAATACATCGGCACATCCACCACGTAATTGAATAATGCCTCGAGCTACACAAAGGCCTTTATTGAGCAGTAGTTCAATGTTTGCATCCGCTATACTTTCAGAATCAACGAATGTTTCATCTCTTACACCGACTATTACGCTGCATCGTGGCGGCACGGTAACATCACAATCTATAACACGTAATGCAGTGTATTCTGGCTCATTTGTGTCTATGGCCAGTTTGGTCAAAAAAGACACACTAGAATTCTGCAGGTCGATTATAGCTCCGTTTGCTAGCAGAAAATCTATTCCGAGTATTAAATCTCTAGGGCATTCCGAAAGTACGACAAAGTCAGCAACGTAAGTAGCGCCTTGAATTCCGATTTGTGCGGTACATCTTCCCACAGGTGTGACGAGATAACCCCCAGCCATGCGTATCTGGGGTCCACTTCAAGGCGTCAGGACTTTCTTTAAATTCTTTGCGGCAGCGTAACTGACAACCGGATAATCAGCACCTGTGTCAACTAAAACGGTAAATTCACACCCGTCTACGGTAACGCGTAAGTCTGAAGAAATTTTGTCTTTACCTAACCTAGTTGTAGTGTTCCGCTCATCGTTTCCGCACTGGGACCTTGACGGAGGATCTTCATTTGGTCGGACATCAGCGGCCTTGCCTCTATAGGTCGCTGGCTTCAGTTTTCCTGATCGGCGTAAGTCGGTACGGGGCGTTCCTGCAATTGCTGTTCAAGTCGAACAAGTTGCGCCTCGGGTTCGGCTTGAAGAATGGCGTGGTGAACTTCATCTCTGATCATGGTAGTCAGAGACGAAACTGGCGTTGCGACTTGTCGGGGCAGCAGCTTCTGGAGCTCTTCCTTCACAATGAATCGCATCATTTCCCTCAATGCTTCGCTGCTGGTTTCCAAGTTTGCTGAGACGACATCCGCAGGAACACTACTCGTGTCATGATTGTAGTGACGGGAGCGCTGCTCTCGTCAAAACAAACGAAGCGACCTCTATGGAGGTGGCTTCGTTGCGGAATTCAGCAACTGCACGAGGTGGGTTGCGTACCGAACCGGCAAATAACTCCTGTTTGACACCTCGCATCAAGTGACGCAGCTTTTTCTCTTCGTTAATGTTCGGGTCAGCGCGCTTGAAAAGGTGGGACATGTCCTCAATATACATGCCAACGCTTTCGCTCGTGTGCTGCTCTCTGGACTGTAGAGCGTTCTCCGCCTTCTCCCGACGATCGGTGCTTGCATATGTAGCTACTCTTTGTCGTCAGAATTCTTCCCATGTCGGTATGAACGCTTCGTGGTTTTCATACCACGTCCCCGCTGCATCCTCCAATGCGAAGTACACGTGACGCAGTTTCCTTGCTTCATCCCAGCCGTTGGTTTTCGCAACCCGCTCGAAGTGTTCTAACCAATCCTCCGCATCCCCGAACGTGTCCCCGTAGAAGGGCTCAGGCAAGCACGGTGGGGACAGAATAAGTTCCGACGATGTCACCTGGTAAGCCATCGTTCCGTTGTCTGTGGACGCTGCTTGTGTTGCTGGAGCACTGGGGAGGGGTGCGAATTCAGGCGGCTCTCCTCGGAGGTGGCGGTTTGAACACTGGTGGACCGGAGTCAGTTCGCCAGGTTCCAATTGTTCAGAATCAGGGCTTCGCTCGCTTGCGCCAAGGGAACTTCCAATCATACCTAGCACCGTCCACCAGAACGTAACGGGTGCAAGAGAGGAAAAGTAAAAAACTAATTTATTATGGGCGAATTTGTGCCCTGAAAATTATGTGCGAAAAGATGGAAGAGTCCGCTAGAGCGTTCCAAACAAGAGTGCCCACAAGCAAGAGTGCCCGCAAGACTGTGGACGCTGATTAGTCATAATGTCGGATATTGTAAACGGTCTCTGTGGCAATATAAGCCGTCTGTGGCAGCATTTAGTTGAGTCCACCAGAACCAGGTTGAAAAGAGTCGGACTCAAAATGTCGCCTTGTGGCACCCCACCATTTGTGAAATGCTTAATCGTAAGCCCATCTTCAGTTAAAACGAACAAGGATCTCTTTGTAAGGTAGTTTCTTACCCATCGAACGCCAGGACCTCCAAGTTCTGCTGCTTCAAGAGCAATCAGAACATCGAGAGCATTGAAAACAGCCTCATGGGTCACGTTGGCATAGGCACCTCCCACGTCTTAGAACAGAGAGGCCGACAGCCGCTTCTTAGCTTTCTGTTGCTGAACAGAGGTCACTTATTCAATGACGCTATCAATTGAGGACCTACCTCATCGAAAGTCAGCCATGGCATCACGATAGTTGTTATAATATTCCAGGTACCATTCCATGCGTGTAAGCAGCATCCTCTCCATGACTTTGCCGACGCAGCTTGCTAGGGCTGTAAGCCGGTATGATGCCAAATGCAGTGGAGACTTTCGGTCTTACACAAAGGCACCAGGCGACTGCACTTCCACTCATCAGGCACCATTCCATCATGCCAAGACTTATTGAAAATTTCCAGGACACAGCGCTGCGCCTTCAGGCCTAGGTGACGTAGAGCAGTATAGGTCACTCCTTCCGGACCTGGGGAGAATGAGCGTCTGCAGGTGTTCAATGTTGTATAAAGTACTTTCATAGTGAATGCAACCTTCATTTGCTGATGTCGTGCGACTTGACCGTCCTGTGGCAATAGAGCGATTGGTATAAAGATGTCACCGGTGATCTTTGGACAAAATTCACCAGAAACATCAAGTTGTCAGCGACATTGATGTAGAGCAAGAACGGCGAAGGGATGACGCTGTTGCGGATGCGAGTGAATACCTCGAAGAATCCTTCATGCGGAAAGCAAAGGCTTTCGAGGGTCTAACAAGTCACAAAAACTCTTCCATCGTTGTTCCTGGAGTTTGTGCATTTGACGCTGGATTTTCTTTTGAATGCGTCTGGATTCTTAGAGGTCATAGATAGATTTCGTACGTCTGTGTCGTCTTTCGGAACGACGGCGGACCACTCGAAGTATTTTCAACTTTTGGTCCAGTGCGGTACGTCTCGATCCTTTCGAACACGTCTTCGTGGACGTCTCCATCACACACCAAATTACTCCTTCAATGAATTCCGGCGGTTTGTGCATGCATTTGCTCTGCACTCATATTTGATCGAATCATCAAATCAGGCGGTCAATGAAGTATATATAAACATCCTGAAAGAAATATACAGGGGATCAACTGCTACCATAGTGCGTCATAAAGAAAGTAACAGAATACCAATCATGAAGGGTGTAAGGCAGGGGGACACAATCTCCCCAATGCTATTTACCGCGTGCTTACAGGAGGTTTTCAGAAGCCAATAATGTGAACAGTTAGGGATAAGAGTTAATGAAGAGTACCTTAGTAACCTGCGCTTTGCCGATGACATTGCATTGCTGAGTAACTCAGGGGACGAATTGCAACTCATGATTACGGAGTTAGACGAGGAGAGCAGAAAGGTGGGTCTTAAAATGAATCTGCCGAAAACGAAAGTAATGTACAACAACCTCGGAAAAGAGCAGCGCTTCGAGATAGGTAATAGTGCACTTCAAGTTGTAAAAGACTATGTCTACTTAGGGCAGGTAATGGCGGCGGAGCCAAACCACGAGATTGAATTAACTAGAAGAATAAGAATGGGGTGGAGCACATTTGGCAAGCACTCTCAAATTATGACAGGTAGATTGCCACTATCCCTCAAGAGGAAGCTATACAACAGCTGTATCTTGCCGGTACTTAGCTACGGAGCAGAAACCTGGAGACTTACAAAGAGGGTTCAGCTTAAATTGAGGACGATGCAGCGAGCAATGGAAAGCAAAATGATAGGTGTAACCTTAAAAGACAAGAAGAGAGCAGAGTGGATTAGGGAACAAACGGTGGTTAAGGATATCATAGCTGAAATCAAGAAGAAGGAATGGTTATGGGCCGGGTAGCGCTTAGACAGGATAACTGCTGGCCGTTAAGGGTAACTAACTGGATTCCAAGAGAAGGCCAGCGGGTTAGAAGGAGACAGAAGGTTAGGTGGGCAGATGAGATTAAGAAGTTTGCGGGTATAAATTTGGAGCAGCATGCCTAGGACCGGGTTAACTGGCGGAACATGGCAGAGGCCTTTGTCCTGCAGTGGACGGAGTCAGGCTGATGTTGTTTATGATGATGATGATGATATCTGATAATTCTCTCAGTCAATATGTCTTGAGTGTCCAGGGGAAGGAGAATCGTTCAGCCATCTGACCGTCACGTACGTGGGGATATTGTCGCTGCCGTAGGTTTCAATATCTGTGAACCCTTTGACTTTCGTGACAATGCTATGCGAGACTAATGTCAAGTCAAGGCAACGGCAATAAGTCAGTCCTCGGAGATAAGTAGGGTGGTCGTCGTTCAGCACCTGAGGCCCGTGCTCTGATGCAAGATCAATTAGGTTCGTGCCTTTTCGATTTGTCCTGATGCTTTCCAACAGAGTATGGTGGGCGATGAAGTCGCGCATCAATGTCTAAGGTGCTGGAGTCATGCAAATATATAATTTAATATCTGTTGATTCAGTCGACGTGACGTGCTATATATGCGCCTATCAGTGCAAACGACCACTTCTTCTTTTTAAGATATAAATAGACGCAGAGATTTCTATTGTAAAACTCTACTCTTCGGCAAACACTTATGCACACAGCAACTTGATTTCGCTCAATGCACGATGAAGAAACGAACGACTCATAGCTTGACAGTCGAGGTATTTTTGAAAAATGCGGTGCACAAATGACGATGATGGGAAACGTATTCTCGAAAATGAACTGTCTATACTCAGGCAATCTTGACTGTGGACCTCTGGCGTTCCACTGAATTATGAAAGCACGCTTGACAGTTTCTCGGAAAGGCTGATGTGGTCTATGGTGCACCATCTTGTTACTTAAGTCCGCTGCGAATCAGTTCTAGTGTGTCCAAGACTTGCAGTGCGAAACTAGCGGCAGGGATCTGTACACTAGCCAAGAGAGTGCGGATAACACTCATGAACGAGCTCAATGCAGAAAAAAGTTGTGCCTCTTGTGCAGATAGACTGCCTGCTGGGCGCATATCTGTTGTTGACTGTCAATGTTGAAGTTCTGTAGACACGGGTTCCCGCCGTAAAGCCAGCCAGTCAGAGTCAGATGTTCTTTGTTGTGCCGCAGTGTCCCCCGGCCCCTCTGGACGTACCTCACTTGGTGGTGGGGGCGAAGGAGGTCACAATGGTAGTGACGGTGGCAGTGGTAGTGGCAGCCGCGTAAGTGAAGGCACATTCTGCACAGGACTGCATTTTTTTTTCTTCGAGCACCTCCGTCAACGGGAATGCCATCGTTGAACAACCGTTACCACTTCCTTTCGTGAGGATCCGTATTTCACCATTTGTCTCAGAATGCTCCTCTTCTTCTTGACTACTGGGCAGTCTTTGGATGAGGTCTCATGGTTCGCGTTGCAGTTGCTGGATTTTAGGAGAGTTGTTTGGCAAGCCTCTGCTTTGTGGGGTCTGGCGCAACGTGGGCATGCTTGCTTGTTGTTACACGCACCACTAACATGACCCAGTTTTAGACAGTTGTGGCACTGCAGTGGCCTTGGGATGAATGGTCGGACAGCGTGACGAAAGTGACCAACCTTGACTTGTGATGGGCTGAAATCCCCTCTGAAGGTCACCTTGATGCAACGGGATTTGCCAAGCCGGCATACTTTCAATATGTCCGTTGCCTCAGAAACTGGCTTTATCAGCACAGGAAGGTCTGCGTTTAATCAATCAATCAATCAATCAATCAATCAATCATTCAATCAATCAGTTTATTATCATGTCATAAAAGAGTGTTACAGGGAGTAAAATATACAGAAGAGGGTCCCAAAGTACAAGACTGCACCGGGACCCTCGGTGATCATTACAAATAATAAAAGCACAAGCAGCTGTTATAATCGTAGAAGCAAAAATATATAAAGCATAATGAAAACAAAAAGGCATGGAATCAAAAAACTAATAATACAGCATAAAACAACACAAACAAGATGATAGATCACTTATTTAACAGGTACTCTTTTAATGAGTTTTTAAATGAAAATAAACAAACTTTGCATTTTAGCGAAGTTGGCAAATTATTCCTTATGATGATGGTACAGAAGAGAGAAGATGATTTACCATAGTTAGTACAAAGCTTAGGAAGTAAAAAGTTATTATTAGCCGCGAAACTGCTTGTGTTAGTATTAACTAACATCTTAGTATCAATGAAATTAGCAGAAAGTTGATTTCCTATTTGTTTATGCAAAAACATAATTACATTAAACCTGAATGGATAGTTAACAGTTAAGATTTTATTGCATCGAAGAAGGGGAGCGGCGCTACTGTCACGAGAACAGTTAAAGATAGCGTGAATAGCTCAATTTTGTAGATGTTGTACGGATGAAAGATGACACTGGTAAGTATTCCCCCATGATGCGATGTCATAAGTGATATGAGAATGAATGAATGCGAAGTAAAGTGAAAGGAGTGCTTTATGACAAAAATATGAGCGTGCTTTGAGTAATGCGCGAATGCCGAATGCTGCCGTTTTTCTAATGTGAGCAATATGGAGAGCGAAGTTAAGGTTAGCGTCGAGGTGAACTCCAAAAAAAGATACACTGTCGCTGATATTAATAAAATGAGAGTCAACTGTAAGCTGTGGTGAGGAAGTTAACTTGCGTTGAGCTTATCTAAAAACCATAAACTTAGATTTATTTCGATTGATGATACCATTTTGACACACTACAAAGTACAGCGTTTAGTTTATTAGTGACATTGTCAATACATCTATCAGCAATGGAAATGGTAGTATCATCAGCATATAAAACGCAGTGAGCCATGTGTATAATGTCAGTAAGGTCATTAATGTAAAGTAAAAAAAGTAATGGACCTAGTAATGACCCTTGAGGAACGCCTTGATTTATTGTTTTAGTAGAAGAAAATGAGCCCGATATGTAAACAGTATGCTTTTGGTTAAGGAGGTAACTGTTTAAAAATTTGACGGATGGACCTGTAATACCGTATGATTCGAGTTTCTTGGATAAAATGAGATGATTGATGGTATCGAATGCCTTTGTGCAGTCTAAGAAAGGTGACCCTATACAAACCCTGCGTCTATAGAGTGTTTGATGAAGTCTGATAGAGAAAGAATAGCAAGGTTAGTAGAACTTCCAGCGTGAAAGCCAAATATACAGGGCTTCAGTATAATAAATTCATTAAGGTACTTGTTTAGCCGAGTTATTAACAGTTTTTCGATGACTTTACTCAGGGATGAAAGAATAGAGATGGGGCGATAGTTAGAAATAGATTGCTTGTCACCCTTTTTAAAGATCGGAAGGACTTAAGCTATTTTTAGAGAAATAGGGAAACTGCCATGCTTGAACGCAAGGTTAATAATTATAGAAAGTGGTTAAGAAATAATGTCTACTGCAAGTTTTAGGTGTCGTGCTGAGATTTTATCTATACCAGGGCCGGTTTCTTTGAGACTTCTGATTGCTGTAGAAACATCATACAGGGCTCACGGGGAAAAGAAAAAAAGAATGATTACAACGCTGCAGATTACAGTAAGAACGGCTATGTTTTTCACTAAAAATTTCGAAACAATAAATACTAAAATCATCAGCAGCACTTTCAGGGTTATAATGTGTAACGCACTTATATAAGACTGTCTGCAAAGATGAACTATGTATTGATCAATTTAGAAAATCGTTTAATAGTTGCCAAAACTATTATTAGTTCAAATTATGGCAAGTAAATATAGGCTGCCTCCTGCTCATGAATTTCTTGTAGCCACTCTGAAAGTTTGCGACTTTTTATTTCTAATACTGTGACTTATATACACGTCATGGACTTTTAAATATTATAAAAAAGAATGCCAGTGAAGCCAGCGTTTTTACAAGTAAACTGTCTTCGTCATGGCAATGCCATTGCCCTGATGAGGACAAGTCAACTTGCTGCAACACTGTTTCCAGCGACGTTCTTTCTCAAAGAATGTCCGCTCGCTTGAAGCCTCCCTATGCCTCTCAATTGCAGTCTTGTTTGGTACCCAAGTTTTTGTAAGCGAAGTATGTGCGACGTCATAACAAACGTGATTGAGTCAAATACTACGTGTCCAACTCGGGATTACTGAATATTTTCACAATGGTTTGGATATTCTGGCTTCAATATTTGCTCAGGATGTACATATGTTTATTGTAAGTTAAAGTTGATTTGATAGATTGACACTTTCACACTCCGTCTATGTGTTTTTTATACAAAATGTAGAATAAAAAGTTCAATTTATTTGTGTCGATTGAGTTTCGTCTCATACTGAGATATCAATCAGCTTAACTTTCGCTTCTTCAGATCACACAAACAAAATTGGAAAAATAATTACAAAAATTTAACACTTGACCGCATCACCCCAGTGGCCCTGAAGGAAGGCACGATCGTCTTCCGCTTATGCGAAGTGGGAAAGGAGGGCATCCGCGGCAAGCCTCCTTCTCTCGATCTTTCATCATTTCCCTCTAATTGGTGACCTCACCAATGACGTTACGAAAGACATTTTTTGTTCGTGATTTATTTCTGGTACAATGCCTGACAACCACCAGTAATGAAAGCGGCACTGCCGCTGAGTATCAGCATGCCATAGCGAATACATGGGAGATACAGGAAGTTCCCGCCCCTGCATGAACGTCGGTGGCACATAGGGTAGAGCTCCTGGCCCCAGTAATTGTGGTCTGATATTGAGTTCCAATGGCGGAATTGAAGCAGCTGATAAACTCTGAGGGCGAACACTCGACTCTGGCGTAGAGCATCACCTTTGAATCTGCGAGTGTAACACAATGCACTCAACCGAAGCAAGCATGGAAGCGACGAGGAAGCATAAGTTCTTAAGTTGCCCAGCATAATTTGGGCATAGGTATTCCGTTCCGCTGATTGCCCTCTCATATTGCTGTTGAATTCCGGCTCATACATAATAGGAGTGTCGGTAACACAGTCCGATGAACGGCTCATCCCAGAACTAAAGCTTTGGAGCGGTCACCAAACATGCACGTGACAGTAGTGGTGCCATGAAGTGGACGAACGTGCTGAAAGGAGCACATTACGCTGTATTCCGGGCCACTCCGCTGATTTCGGTGAAGCAACTTTTCCTGCTCCTCAAAGTCACTCTCAATCTTAGCTGACTAGGACTTTTTTGTTTGCACAAATAACTTCCGCAATTACTCTGCCATGAGAACCTACTTGTTCCAAAAGAAGCAGAAAAATTTGCCCTTACTCCACCAATAGAACTCAACGTAAGAGGTAAGTTGGCTGGATTGTAATCACATCGATATCATCGAAAGTTTTATTGACAGAGCTGCTTAAGCTTTTTGCTGTGCCAAGTTGTGCAAACAGGAACTGTCCTTATATGAAGGGGCAGGCACTCGCCTCTTCCTCTGCTTAATCTTTTGCTTCGCTCCCATAACACGTGCGCTAGAACATCCTGTGTGGAACGCAAGAAGCCTAGCAGTTGTGGTTGCTACGTCACTAAAATGCTATACAATCATGTCGAAACTGGCAAGTTACTAAATAACGCAACATTAAGAAATAGCACCCTGGCAAACAGCTCGCAACTATAGTCATAGGAATAAATCGCTCAACCTCATGTATTAACTAGTGCCGTGAATGAAATCACGTAGTAACTTGTCTTGGAACTGAAGTCACGTAAAGAAGCGTAACGGGCTATCACATTACAATTTTCTGCCTAAACCAGACAAACAGCTAGTCATAAAACAAGTTCCTGACAAGAACTTTGTTGCATCTAGTCACATGAGTTAAATCATGTAAGACTATTAACAACTACACCCGTGGCTTACAATCCACATAACAACTAGTCTGGCAATTAAAAAAAATTGGCAACATATCCACGGACTGAAGGACGAAGAGTGGGGCGAAGAATTCGTCCGTCCATTCGTCCTTGCTTCCGTCCATTTATACGTCCGTTTGTGGGACCGTCCATGTGTCCATCCGTCCATACGTGCGTGCGTCTGTTCTTGCGTCCGTCCCTGCGTTCGTCCATGCATCCGCCCATGCATCTGTCTGTGTGTCCGTTCGTCCATCTATTCAACACTCAAAGTACCACCCATAGAGTTTCCCAAAATTAACTAGAGGGCACTCTGGCGCTGCGATCGTTCAGCGACCATGGGAATTATAGGTAGTACACACACTTGCCTAATCTTCGTACATGCGGGCGGCGAATCGTACTTTCGGCTTCGTTTATTGCTGTGTTTCTGTTTTGTTTCGAAAGAAAGAACGAACCCTTTTGAACTTAGGGACTTGATTCGAAAGGGTAAGCCTAAAAGAATAAGGTTGTGAAGCGCAAACGGTGAACTTTGCTAATTTTTGTTTTCGGGAATAAACAGATCCAAGCCCCACGCACACACACGGAGCCAGAAGCAGACCAGAAGTACGAAATATAGACAAATGTGTGTACTGCCCATCATTTCCATGCTCACTGAAGCGCCGTGTGTTGCAGCTCCCATAGACACTATAGCCAGAGTTCCCTCTGGTGTATATTAAGAAACACTATGGTACCACCATCTCGCATCTTTTCATCATATATTCCCCATAAAGAAGCACCGCCATCCAGCGGATATTCCAAGGACTAAATGAGAGGTGGCACACACACACTTTCTAACGGCTTGCGCTTCTTGTCTACTTCCCACCTTAAACCACCTCGAGTTCATGGTATATACTATAGTTCACTGTAATCATGGCACTGCCGCCCAACGCTCGCTAAACCTTTCTAAAACAGAGGAGGTTACGCCCAGCGAGTACAACGTAGCAACCTTTTCCTGTCAGATAATGCTCAATGTTCATGCCAATGGCTGGTAATGGGAAATGAGAGACAGGAGAATTTGGCTTTTACTTTCTTACGGCTTGTGCTTTGTATCTACTTCCCAACTTTAACCACCTCGTGTTCACGGTATATACTAATTCATTGTATTCATGGCACTGCGGCTCAACGCTCGCTAAACCTTTCTAAAACTAAGGAGGTTACACCCAGCGAGTATAACGTAGCAATGCTTTCTTGTCAGATAGTGCTCAATGTACATGCCGATGCCTGCTAATGTGGATTTCATCGTGCGCCTTAACTACAGGCCAAATGCTCCTGGGTCTCATTCCCGATTAACAGCCATTGGCTGTACAATAAGCATTATTTTTTGTTGTTCAACAACGCACAAAAGGAATCTCTCACCGGCACCACCTTGGCGGTCAAAAAGTTATGCCTGTTACACACTACAACGGCTACGAGGGACGAGCGGGTGCCTTTATAAAAAGCTTCGCCTCTATAAAACCAGCCAATATTACGGGTTAAGTGCTCACATGACATTTTTCTGTAGTGTACTCCGTAATATCAAATGGCGTGACTAAAATCGCAACTGCAGAAGGGCACGAAAAATGAGGAATCATAAAAAAAAGGCACAGGGCCCAGCGGTCACTGTGTAGGCTTTTCTCTTAAGAGGATGGGTACCATCGACAAAGCATGTCCGTAGCAGTATAAATATAGCTAAACCCATTGTCCGGTAACGCTACCGCAGGTAAAAAAACCTGAGAGAGAAAATTAACCTCGAGGCTTCGTATTCGTTCTTGAGCTCGGAAGTTTCGCTATCTTCGAACAATGCATGTAAGCTGTAAATAGAAGCTACAACCACACCTACCAAAATTAACCGCTATATATTGCTACCGGTCTTCGCTGCAAGACAACTGCTGTGTTCTCGTAAGTTGTCATTCACGGGCTCTAGTGTCTGAATAGCCACATGTACTTGTTTTCGCACGGATAAACGGATTGTTTGCAATGAGTGTTTGGCCTGTTTGTCTCTTTCTGTGTCCTCGATGTTGGAATCGTTCCGCAGTTATGAAGCCCTAAAAGGGAGGTCACATACCTTCTTGAAATCACATTAGGCAACCGTTAGTACCTTGACTTCTTGCCACCAGAACGGCCTAAGACAATCTCACGTTGCATGTTCCCGCGAAAACCATGTAGTACGTGCGTAGTACCAAAGGAAATAAAGAACTGTATCTACCCACGATTTGTACTGCTAGCAATATCTTTGAATTTCTAGCACAAGCTTGACATTGCTAGCTGCAATTCAGCAGTAGCAATGTCGAAAAGAGGCTCCCGTGTTGGCTGCAGCTTTGCGTCAGTAGTGTAAGCTGCGCACATTTTGAAGGAAATGGTCTCAATTGTCGATGTGTATTGTCGTCGTATGCTGCTTCCGTCGTGACGGTCAATTTCCTTGAGCAAAAGAGCGAGACTGCCTTTTCTCGCCAAGACAGAGTTTTCACTCTCTGTCGTCACCACCGCAACGTTCGCCACGTGGTGAGAGAGAGTACGCCCCGCATTGGCTATGGGCACGTTCCCTAACCTTCGAGAAACAAAGCGCTGTGCAATCATTCACCGGACCCTCCGTATGCTATATAGGCGATGGATCTTCACCTGCAATGTACTCGCGGTGGTGAATTGCTCTCGTGCGTAGTTGCACAATATAGATTATTTCCGTGCGCGTTGACAAAAAACAGGGTACATTCTTCTCCCCTCTCAAGGCTTCATGTTAGAGAAGCTGAAATTCTCTTTCCATAAGTGCATCGCTCCTCCCAAGTTTCGGTGTTCACATTCGGCTCGCGCGGCGGGCAGACACACGCGGGGGCTGCGCGCTCTGTCCCAGTCGATGGGCGTGGCTGATAAGTGACAGCGTGCAATAAAACCAGACATGTTTTTTATGTGTGTGGTTTTCCTTTTCATCTGTTTCTGTGCATTACATCATACTTTTTACAATGGCCAAGGGGAAAAGAAGGACATGTAAAGATGCACTATGTCACCATGCAGTATACTTATCAGTCTCATACTAGCCCAGATATAACGTTGTTGGTCTTCAATTTGCCATCTGCATTTATTCGATATCGCATCGACGACCAGTTTGACGCAAATGAAGCATTGGTGGACTCTGGCATCAAACATTTCCGTATTAAAAGAAAAGTCTGGCGAACGTGGTTGGGCCCTCAGTCCGCGAGTCAACCGGTACGAGCTTGCTGGAATTGGTTGTAACTTCTGGTCTCTTTGTGGTACCCTCCACATTTTTTTTCTGTGTGCCTTGTTGGCTGGTGCGTTCATTGAAAAAACGCGAAAAGCGTGCGACTAATTTTTCAGTCCCACTGATACCTGAAAGTTTCTACTGATTCAGCGACTGTTGATTTGTGACACAATGAGCTCCGAAGTCTGCCTGAGCGTTAAGCTTCTTCGCAATGCCCAAACCAGTTACTAAGGTCCTTTGATGTATGTCTTACGAGACCAAATCTGTGCGTTTTTAAGAAGTTTGTTGGTTTCCAAGTTTCTTTTACACACTTCGTCATATATGTTTAACCATCTAATATAGTACTGATCTCTCATCAATGAACAGTTCAAGCATACAATGCAGTTGTCTTGGATGTATTACGTACAGAGAGGCGTAGGTCTGCATAAGAAAAAAAATATTTATTTACACTGAATCCTTGCGAAAAATTCTTGAAAATCTGTCTCACACCTCGTTAGCTGCCATGTTATCGAATCGCTTAATCACTCGCGTGGCATCTGAATGACTGTTTTGTTTTTCTCGTATGAATGTTGTTTGGTATGGTAAATTATTTATTAATCTTCGTACCTGCATCACACTATGTGTACAACTTAGGAGCTACGCTTTATATCTATACGCTTGAATTATTTTTCATTGGAAACATCCCTGCATTCCTTAGTGCAGCAAGTAATGTCTGTACATAAAACGAGGCACTTGTAGTTTTATGCCTAAATCACGTTCCGAGATTAGGTCACAACTTCCCATCGTGCATTGGTCAAAATTGTGTCTCGAAACAGAGTGACAACTCGTGAGAAGCAGCAATGTTACGTACGTCTTGAAAGCTTTTGTACCCTTCACGTATCACGGAAAGCTTATGTACATTTGAGGTATGCAGAAAGCTACCGCACTCTCTCATGTACGGTCGGAACCTTCCGTATTGTTTACGTGCGGCAGAAAGCTTTTGTAGTCTTTCCTTATGGCAAAAAATGCCAGCATATCCACGGAGTGAATGGTGGAGTGTTGGGCGAAGCATCCGTCAGTCCATTCGTTCTTGCTTCCGTCCGTCTATGCGCCCGTCTGTGTGACCGTCCGTGCGTCCATTCGCCCGTCCTTGCGTGCGTCCGTCCCTGCGTCCGTCCATGCGTCCATCCTTTGGTGCAGCCATCGGTGAGTCCGTCCATGCATCTGTCTGTGTGTCCGTTCGTCGATTTATTCAACACTCCAAGTACCACCGTCTCGCGTCTTTTAATCATATATTCCGCATATGCACCGCCATCCAGCGGACATTCCAAGGACGAAACGAGAGGTGGCATACGCACTCTTTCTTACGGCTTGCGTTTCGTCTCTATTTCCCACCTTTAACCACCTAGAGTTTATGGTATATACTAGTTCACTGTATTCATGGCACTCTTGCCCAACACTCGCTAAACCTTTCTAAAACCAAAGAGGTCATTCCCTCGAGTATAACGTAGCAACCCTTTCTTGTGAGGGGGGAATGAGAGGCAGGAGAATTCGGCGTTCAGTTAACGCGCCCGCTGCGATTTTTTCATTGTTCAACAACGCACAGAAGAAATCTCGCACCGGCACCACCTCGGAGGTCAAAATGTAGGACTGGTTACAAACTACGATTACTACTACGACTACGAGGGACCAACAGGTGCTGCTATAAAGAGCTTCACCCCTAAAAAGCATCTGTACTGTTTACGTATGACAAAAAGCTTTCGCCCTCTTTACGTACGGTAAAGATAGTCTGTACTGTTTACGTACAGCGGAAAGCTCCTGTGCTCTTCGCGTACGGCAAAAAACTTCTGTCCCCGCCGCAGTGGTCTAGTGGCTAAGCTAGTCGGCTGCTAACCCGCAGATTGCGGAAACGTATGCCGGTGGCGTCAGCTGTATTTTTTAAGGTGACGAAAATGCTGTAGGCCTGTGTGCTCAGATTAGGGTGCTCGTTAACGAACTCAAGGGGGGACGCCGTGGTGGCCCTCCACTACGGCGTCCCTCATAATCATATGGTGGTTTTTGGATGTTAAACGCTACATATAAATCATCAGAATTCTTCTGTGCTTTTTACGCATGGCACAAAGTTTTTGCACTCTTTACGTGTGGTATAAACCTTCGGTACTGTTTACGTACTAAAACTTCCGTAGTTTTTCCGTACGGCAAAAAGATTCTGATCTGCTAACGTGTGGCTTTACACTCTTTGAGTACGCTAGAAACCTTCAGTACTGTTTACGTACGGTAGAAAAATTGCGTGGACTTTACACACGGCAAAAAGCTTCTGTACCGTTTGCAGACAGGTTACGTGCTGTCTGCGTATGACAGAAAGCTTCCATACAATTTACGCGCAGCAGTAAGTGTCTGTACTGTTTACGAACAGCAGAAAGCATCCACACTTCTTTCGTGCGGCAGAAAAGCTCTGTGCGGTTTACGTACTGCAGGGAGCTTCCGTGCTGTTTAGGTACAGTGGAAAGCGTCCATACTCATTACATACGCTGGAAAGCTTCTCAACCGTTAACGTACGGCAAAAAGCTTCCTACTCTTTACGTATGCCAGAAAGCTATCGTACCCTTTACGCACGTGTTGCTTCAGGCATGTTCACTATAAGCTCTACATCGCCGAGGTCCTGGAAAGGTCGTCCACTCATTGTGACAACACCCAAGCAACAGTGTCCTTGTGAGAAAAATGCTGACGGGAGCAGAAGTCTGAGTGCACGAGTTAGGCCACTAGTCCCGGTCTTTCGCACACAATAGTTCTGTAACATGTTGAAATGAGCATACCTTATTCACGTGCTTTCGTGATACTTACTCGTTGAGGCTGCTAAGAAAATGTGCACAAGTAATCCGTTTATTCGCTTTGCGGAATATTTTCTTCTTCTTTACACCAATGACGTTGTTCCAGCAGCTATGGTGCTCCACTGCTTATTCGAAGGTCGTGTAATGGCAACCCGGCCGCGGCTGCCATGTTTTCGTTCAAGGCGCAAATGCTTTGCGACCGTGTACTTACATTTCGGTGGATGTTCAAGTATCCAATGTGTGGAGATCTTTGTGAGCCTTGCGCCACGGCTTCTCGGATCGTCATATTCTTGTTTTTTTCAGCTGTTAAACCCCAGGGTGTATCAACCTCAGACATGTTGAACGTGATCAGTTCTCTGTTTTCTTGTGAATGGCTCAAGGTCCAGCTTTTCGGGGCTCTGTCACGAACATTCGACAAGGTGCAAGGTTGAATCCGGACAAAGTACCAATAAAACAAACGGTTTTGAGTATTTTTTAGAAGATTCTGGTTTGTAAGCACAATGTCGGAAATAACAATTTTGATTATACGGTAGAAATATTCTATATATAGTCTGTCTGTGAATATTTTTTGAGAAGCATATATTTGATGTGTTCATGTATTCTTCATAGTAGGTATTTATTACGTACTATATTAAGCTTTATTAAGCTTTATTATCTTTATAGATAAAAGCTTATCATTAAAATATAATGAGGTAGTTTCACTCCTACTAGTCCACACCAAATTGGGAGCTCTTTTAATGCAGGAATGCTAGTAATTATGACAAAATAGCACGGCTTGTAACATTGTTGCCGTACAATTTGTTTAGAAAAAAGTTATTGCCACAAACGTCAATAACACTGAACAGAACATTTTCTTCTTAGACATACTCTTACGATGATGACAAAACAGACGTCATTTACAGTAACATGGATATGAGATGACGTTGAAAGAACAGGTACATTCGATGGTTCACACAAACACAACCACAAAAAAATACTTCAAGGTAAACAAGAGACACAAATAAAACATAAATATGTAAATTTTGCATATTTACATGTTGGCATGCCATTTCTGCCGGCGCATTGACAGATCAGCCTACCAATACCAGGCCGGCTGAAAGACAAGTTTCACTCGTCCGTCATAGACCGACACAAAAGGGCAAGACCAGTGCCGAATAAATTTCTCTTCACCGACGAAGAAGAGCTCCTCCTACAAAACAGACAGCAGCTCCGAGTACAATCGTTCTAGGATCGGGTAGAGCACGCAGCGGCGGCGGCCCGCGGCAACCGCCTCGCAGCGGGTGCGCCAGAGGCAGAAAGAGCCGGCAACAATGAGAAGACAAGCGAAGCGGCCTCGCGAACAACCCCCAGCAGAAACGAAGCGATTTACTCTGAGGCAGTGAAATCCGGCATGTACGGCTCTCCAAAAAACGCGAGCAATGACACAATGTCTCAGAAAATGCTGATTTGTTTCCCGAAGGGAGCGGTTCGGACATGTTGCTGACTGGACTATTCTCTACCCTTCGAGGCGGTCGAGAGTGAGAAGCACCCCCCATCCCAGGTGCCACATGAAGCCCCGCAGGTGTCCAGGCAGAAAAGAAGCCGTTAAGGTGCTCCAAGCCACCCGTCTAGAGAGAGCACGGCGGGCTGGAGGGACACCGGAAGCAACAAAGCAGCAGTTGTCTCAACTATGTGGTTGTTCAAAACATCTATGCCAGGACAGCTCGACTTGACCTGGCGAAAAAATTGCAACAGTTGTTGCATAAAACGCAAGAAGTGTTATTGACTGCGGCCTAATGTTAAGTTGCACATTAGGCATCAAATGCCGAAGGTGAGTACCCGGAAAGTAATATGCAAGCGTTCGTGCGGGAGATTCCTCCCCTTGCACTAGGCGCAAAAGGAAGCGTAGTGCCAGCAGCCGACAGCGTATGGACACTGAAGGGAAAGCAAAGCCTCCCTGAGAACGCTGCTGTCCCAGTGCCGCGCGAGAGACCAACTCAGTGCCACCTGACCAAAAAAAGGAACACAAAGCGCACTGCAGTGATCGCACGATACGTAAAGATGGTTGAACGACGTGATAAAGGTGCCAAATGCGACCGCAAAATACAGTATGCGCTAGGTACCTCCGCTCAAGAAGCGGGAAGTCAAAATCCCGTGCATCCTGAATTTTCAGTCTTACTTCTTCGAGAGCGTTTAACCAAACAGATTCGCAAATGCCGTAGTGGTTGTCATCATCATCATCATCATCATCATCATCATCATCATCATCATCATCATCAGCCTGACTACGTCCACTGCAGGACAAAGGCCTCTCCCGTGTTCCGCCAGTTAACCCGGTCCTGTGCTTGCTGCTGCCAATTTATACCCGCAAACTTCTTAATCTCATCTGCCCACCTAACCTTCTGTCTCCCCCTAACCCGCTTCCCTTATCTGGGAATCCAGTTAGTTCCCCTAATGACCAGCGGTTATCCCGTCTACGCGCTACATGCCCGGCCCATGTCCATTTCCTCTTTTTTTATTTCAACTATGATATCCTCAACCCCCGTTTGTCCTCTAATCCACTCTGCTCTCTTCTTGTCTCTTAAGGTTACACCTACCATTTTGCTTTCCATTGCTCGCTGCGTCGTCCTCAATTTAAGCTGAACCCTCTTTGTAGGTCTCCAGGTTTCTGCTCCGTAGCTAAGTACTGGCAAGATACAGCTGTTATATACTTTCCTCTTGAGGGATAGTGGCAATCTAGTGGTAGTGGTTGTATGAAATACCTAAAATACGAAGAGACGCAGCCGGCTGAATGGGAAAATGGGAGGTGGGCTTGGTGGCTGTGCTTCAGCGCAGACCACTTATCCGTTGCTTTTCGCCATGCAGATCCACAGTTTCTTCACTGGACTAGTTTTGCCCGCAATTCTGGCCTTCCCCCAAGCTACAGCGATCGCAGCAAACCGTTCCAGGACGCCCGGTGCGGGCCCCTGCCTTGCTCCGTCCGCGACCGATTCAGCGTGCCCAACAGCGCCGCCACTGCCCTCTTTGGTTCCCCAATCACCCTAAAAAGCGCTATCGTCAGCAACATCATCCACCAAGTCAGCTATGAAACCGCCCCTGTCGTCCCGCACGCTCTGTGGGCTCGGTGGCTGTGTTTCAGCGGAGACCACTATTCCATTGCTTTTTGCCATGCAGGTCCACAGTTTCTTCACCGGACTACGTTTGCCCGCAATTCTGGCCTTCCCCCAAGCTACAGCGATCGCAGCAAACCATTCCAGCACGCCCGGTGCGGGCCTCTGCCCTGCTCCGTCCGCGACCATTTCAGCGTGCCCAACAGCGCCGCCACTGCCCTCTTTGGTTCCCCAATCACCCTGGAAAGCGCTATCGTCAGCAACATCATCCGCCAAGTCAGCTGTAAAACCGCCCCTGTCGTCCCGCACGCTCTGTGGGCTCGGTGGCTGTGCTTCAGCGCAGACCACTAATCCGTTGCTTTTCGCCATGCAGGTTAGTCGAATGTCTCATCCTTTTGGAAAAATACTAGCAATTACTTTCTTATACAGCTACCGAGCCCACGGTGTTGCGCTACAATTGTTGTTTACAGTGTTCATGCGCTGCAGTCGCTTTTGCTCTTGGCGGGAGATATTGAAACCAACCCTGGCCCTCCCAGTATTGAGGACGTAATGAACGAGTTTAGAAAGCTATCGGCTGGCCAGTCGAAGCTGATTACCGATATGCTAGACCTTAAAAACCAGCTACTAACAACAGACAAAACCCTATCAGACCTCAATAAACGCATGACTGATTTAGAAGGACATTATCACGCCATTTCAACCATCCGAACCAACCTGGACACTATAAAAACAGATACCACTGAAATGGCTAACCAGATTGACCGTCTTGCTGCACAGATGGATGATACCGAAAACAGGTCGCGTCGCAATAACCTGATCTTTTATAACATTTCCGACCCAAACCCTAAAGGAACATTCGCAGAATCTGAAGAAATCGTCACCCGTCATTTTCATGATCACTTGAAGTTCACCGTTGACCCTAATGACATTGAACGCGCACAACGCCTAGGACGCCATACAGGAGGCCATAATTGGCCACTCATTGTAAATTTCAATCACTTCAAAACTAAAGAATCTCTACTTTCTAATGGACCCAAATTTAAGGGAAGCGATTTCAGTGTTGCTGAAGATTTCTCTCATCCCGTTAGAGTTGCTCGTAAAAAACTGATCGTCTTCGCTAAATCAAAATCTACTTTCTACTCATTGCGGTTCAAAACATTGCACATTGGTACCAAACCCTACATGTATGACCACTCCACAGATTCTGTTCAGGAAATGTTGTAGCAATCGCCCCACCATCAAAATAGGCATCACCGCCCTCGATTCGCCCCTCGATCAAACTTATTGCTCTCTGCTATCTTTACTAACATACGCAGCTGTATTCCAAAACGTGACAATATTTCTAATCTGGTGTTATCATCTGATAGCAACCTTCTGATACTAACGAAAACATGGCTTACTAGTGACGTGACTGACGGCGAGGTACTCGCTGACCTACCCAATTTTAGAGTGTTTCGAAACGATCGCAGCGGCATGAGAGGAGGAGGAGTACTCGTCGCTGTCAGTCACAACGTATCCTGTTCGTCTATAAACATTGTGTCCGACCCTGAAATCTTGTGGCTTAAACGCCATGCCGCACCGCACTCAGTTTTACTAGGCGTTTGCTATAGGCCCCCTCACAGTACTCCCGATTTTTCTTCTAAGCTCAATATTATCCTAAGCGAAATAACGACCAAACACCCTAACATGCATGTAATGCTGTCTGGCGATTTTAATTTTTCTAATATCGATTGCGCAAGCCAGCCTGCACCAGCGGCTACGTCAAGGGAATCGAACGACTTCCTTGATGTATACCTTAACTTAAACCTATCTCAAGTTCTTACAGAACCAACCCGCGTTATCGATAACTGCCAAAATATTCTGGATCTTATATTAACCAGCCATCCCGAGTGCGTGTCCTCCATTGCATACCTGCCTGAAATCAGTGACCATAAAGTCATTCATGCTGACTTCGTGATTAAGCCCGCTTTAGCCCTCACCATAAAAAAAACTATCCGTTTGTATGATAAAGGAAATTACGAAGCAATTAACTCTGAACTAACGAATTTTTACTCCACTTTTGACACTGCCTTTTCTCATCATAATGTTACCGAAAACTGGTTGATTTTCAGAGATAAGCTAAACAAAATGGTTGATAAAAACATTCCCCAAATTAACATCAATCCTAATACCACCCAATCCTGGTTCAATAAAGCACTGAAACGATTAGAAAACAAGAAAAAACGCTCCTTCCGCGAAGCCAAGTCTTGTAACACCCCTGATGCATGGAACAAGTACAAAGCCGCCGAATCTGCTTATCTGCAAGCCATACGTCACGCCAAACACTCATTCTTCCATTCCGACGTGCCGAACATGCTTAAGAACAACCCCCAAAAATTCTGGCAAGTCATAAACCCACAGAACACGCGCAATATTACACTATGTAATGAGTTAGGGGATGTCCTAAATGACACGGAATGTGCACGCGTGTTTAACGCCGCCTTCGCATCCGTTTTTACCCAAGAAACTTAGTTGTCATTTACCATCCCTCACGCGAACTTTGAATGTACCATGCCACCAAATACGTTTTTTTCCAGCGGCATTTCGTCGCTAATAGACAAACTCAAACTTTCTTCTTCAGCTGGTGTAGACAACATTACATCCAAAACTCCTGAAAAATACTAAACATATCTGTGCAGCTTATCTGTGTCTACTATTTTCACAGTCAGTTTCAACAGAAATGCTGCCTCCAGATTGGAAGCACGAAAGGTTGTTCCAGTCCACAAATCAGGTAACAAACAATCACCATTAAATTATCGTCCCATTTCATTAACCAGCGTACCCTGCAAACTCCTCGAGCATATCATCTACACACATATCATGTATAATGAGGCGTTTTAGAGTCGCACTCTTTTATAAAACAGGAGAGCGGTCACGACACGTCAAGTGGTAATGGCGGAACCAGCCTGAGTCCCCAGCCAACCAAACGTCGTCTTCTTCACCGACTGAGTCATCCCCCCTGCCCTTCTGAGTAGCATTCATCTTCTTCACTACATTTTCCTCCCCTCCGGAAAAGAGCCATCCTGGCGACTCATGGGCAGGAGACAATAGAGGGATCGTAATACGGTTTTAGGCGGTCTATGTGGACGGTCTCACGTCCACGGCGTCGTTGATCATGGGGCTGTTCAAGCGGCTCCACGATGTAATTGACGGGTGAAGTTTGTTTAACCACACGGTAAGGTCCGTCATACTTGTACATCAGTTTCGTTGAGAGACCAGGGCTGGTTGAAGGGATGCGAAGCCAGACAAGTTCATCCGATGCATAAGAAGCCGGAGGCGTCGGGCTATCGCGGTGGTGTTTCTGGCGTTGCTGTTCAGCACTTGTGAATGAGCGGGCAAGCTGACGACACTCTTCCGCGTATTTAGCAGCTTGTGACATCGTCGTCGACTCAGAAACATCCGGGTGGTAAGGAAGGATGGTGTCTAGCGTGCAAGAGGGCTCGCGACCATAAAGGAGGAAATATGGCGAGAAACCAGTGATTGTCTGGACAGCAGTATTATGCGCGTAGGTTACAAAAGGGAGAATACTGTCCCAATTGGTGTGATCGGTTGCGACGTACATCGACAGCATATCTCCTAATGTACGGTTGAATCTTTCTGTAATGCCATTTGTTTGAGGATGATACGCGGTGGTGGTGCGATGAATGACTTGGCATTACTTGAGAAGCGATTCGACAGCGTCCGACAAAAACACACGCCCTCGGTCACTCAGGAGTTCACGTGGTGCACCGTGACGTAAAATGATCTGATGCAGTATGAAACGACCGACGTCGCTGGCTGACGCAGAAGAGAGTGGTGAAGTTTCTGCGTAGCGCGTAAGGTGATCGATAGCGACGATTACCCAGCGATTTCCAGCCGGTGTAATCGGAAGAGGTCCATACAGATCAATACCAACACGGTCAAACGGTCGGGCAGGACAAGGTAAGGGTTGTAGTGGAGCTAGAGAAGTTGGTGTGGGATTCTTCCGGCGTTGACAAGCGAGACAGGAACGTACGTAGCGACGGACGAAGCGATACATTCCACGCCAGTAGTAGCAGTGGGACAGGCGGGTGTAGTTTTTAACACTCCGGCATGGGCGCATTGTGGGTCGGCGTGAAAGGAGGTGCATATGATGTCTCAGCGGAGACTTCCGGGAATGACTAGAAGCCATTGGCGTCCTTCGGAGAGATAATTACGTCTGTATAGCAAACCATCTCTGATAACGAAGTGCTGTATTTGACGGCGCATACTTCTAGGGATATTTTGCGAGGGAGTTCGATTCAACAAGTTGATAAGTGAAGCGATCCAAGGATCTTTTCGTTGCTCCTGTCGCATGTCACTGACACTAAGTGCAGATACGTCGGGGGCAGGCGAAGACGGCGGCTTGTCACTACATCGTAGAGGTGATCGGGACAACGCGTCTGCGTCGGAATGTTTTCGGCCAGATCGGTAAACGACGTGGATGTCGTACTCTTGTAGCCGAAGCGCCCAACGGGCAAGCCGGCTGGTGGGATCTTTTAACAAGGAGAGCCAACATAATGCATGATGATCTGTAACCACGCTGAATGGGCGCCCGTAAAGATATGGTCGAAACTTGCCTATGGCCCATATGATGGCTAGACACTCTTTTTCGGTGACAGAATAGTTGGCTTCTGCTTTTGTGAGTGCACGGCTGGCGTAAGAGACGACGTACTCATCAAATCCAGGTTTACGCTGGGCGAGCACAGCACCGAGGCCAACTCCGCTAGCATCCGTGTGTATTTCCGTCGGGGCAAGAGGATCAAAATGTCGCAGTATAGGAGGTGACGTAAGAAGGTGGCGGAGTGCGGCAAATGCATCATCACAAGCTGACGACCAACTAGAAAGGTCTTTGTTGCCGGCAAGAAGGTCAGTCAAGGGCGATATGATGGAGGCGAAGTTGCGAATAAAACGACGAAAATATGAACATAAGCCGAGGAAGCTGCGAAGTTCTTTCAAGGTCTTCGGCTTGGAAAATTCGGCAACGGCACGGAGTTTCGTCGGATCCGGAAGAATGCCATCTCTAGATACAACATGGCCCAAAATTAGGAGTTGTCGAGCGCCGAAGCAGCACTTCTTCAAGTTGAGCTGTAGACCGGCGGCGGTGAGGCAAGTAAGCACTGTCTTGAGCCGCTGAAGATGCGTTGAAAAGTCGCTTGAAAATATTACAACATCGTGTAAATAGCACAGACATGTCTGCCATTTCAGGCCACGGAGGATGTTGTCGATCATGCGCTCGAAAGTGGCAGGCGCATTGCAGAGCCCAAATGACATGACGTTAAATTCATATAAGCCATCAGGGGTAACAAAAGCCGTCTTGGGGCGATCAGCCTCAGCCATGGGAACCTGCCAGTAACCTGAACGCAGATCTAGTGACGAGAAGAACTCCGCGCCTTGTAAGCAGTCAAGGGCATCGTCTATGCGAGGTAGCGGGTAAACAACTTTGCGCGTGATCTTATTCAACCGGCGGTAGTCGACGCAGAATCTTATTGAGCCATCCTTTTTCTTGACTAGAACAACTGGGGAGGCCCACGGGCTGTTAGAGGGCTCAATAACACCTCGCTTCAACATGTCGTCAACTTGTTCCGCGATTATGCGACGCTCAGATGCCGATACCCGATACGGACGCTGACGGAAAGGAGCGTGAAGGCCAGTGTCGATTTCGTGAGATACAGTAGAAGCACGGCTCAAAGTCAGTTGCTGGTGGTCGAAGCTGGCACGGAAGCGCTCGAGGAGGGCGATGATGTCGGTGCGCTGCTGGGCCGTAAGTTTGGGGTCGATGCAGCGCGAAATTGCGTCGGTGAATGATGGGGAAGAGGATGACGTGCAGCAATCAACAGCATCAATAGGTAGCGTAGTCGAGTGGTCAGGAACTACAGGTGCACTCGAGAGATCAATGTCATCGGCAAAGCCCAGGCACTCTCCGCACAGTAACTTGGAAGGCGAGGGAAACGGATTTGATACATAAATTGCACTTGATCCATCGTGAATATTCAGAACGGCGAAAGGAATCAGGAAGCACTTGCGGCGAACAGCGGTTACAGAAGGCGTAAAAAGAACAGTTGAGCCACTAGAGACGTCACAGGAAAGCGGAACTAGGGCGGACGAGAACGGGGGTATCGAAGTGTCGGCGGCAACGAAAACTTTTGCAGGTGAAAGGGACGAGTCGAGTGAAGCAGCGTCGCATAACGGCGCGAACTCCACTTCCGCGCGAGCACAGTCGATGACGGCATGATGAGTGCAGAGAAAGTCCCAGCCTAATATAATGTCATGGGAACACTGCGGGAGCACTACGAACTCGACGACATATATATTGTCAGCAATAAGGACACGTGCTGTGCATGCAGCAAAAGGGCGAATTCGTTGCTCGCTCGCAGTGCTTAAAACGAAGTCGTGTAGAGGCATCGTGACTTTTTTTAGTCGACGGCAAAGTTTTTCAGTCATTACAGACACTGTGGCGCCAGTATCGACCAATGCAAAAACAGGTATACCTTCAACGGAGACAGCAACGACGTTGGACGGCGAAAAACAAGGTCTTGTGGAGTTCGAAAGATCCGCAGTTCTTGCCCCCGGAACCGCGGCTCCTAGTTTTCCTCAGGGACAGGGCGAGGTCGACGGAGCATAGGGGAAAGGGAACGGCGTTGAGGTGAAGGCGACCGGTGTCCGTTGAAGTTCCGGCGAGGTGAAAATGTGTCCATGGTGGTAGTCTCACCATATACAGCCGGCTCCGGTCGTGGGGGTAAATCATAATTGTTGGGCCTGACGTCGTCACGCAGGAAAAACTCACGCCGTCGACAAAATCGTGCCACGTGACCCGCAATTCCACAGGCGAAGCATATGGGGCGGTTGTCTTGAGTGCGCCAAGGGTTCTGAAAGCGTCGAGGTGGTGGTCGGGAGATAGGACGGGCAGCCTGGTACATAGGCTGAGTCGGTACGACAAAAGGACGCGTGGACGTAGGCGTTCGCGACAAAGAAACGTGGCCGTTCGCGACAGGTGGACGTCGGGTTCCGTTCAGTGCTTCGGCATAGGTCAATGGAGCAGCCACAGGTGGTGCGTGAGCTGTTGGTAGCGCCTCGGACACTTGCTCCTGGACTACTCGCTGTATTGATGGCGCTAAAGTAGATGGGGCACTTTCGGAGGTATAAGGCACGAGGGACAACTGGCGTGCGACCTCCTCTCGTACAAATTGCTTGATCTCGAGAAGCAAAGTGGTGTGATCTATAGAGCCAGCCGACGTTAAAGCGGAGATGGTTGCACATGGCGCGGTAGCACGACGAGTGGTGTCACGCTGTTTCCAGAGCTCATCATAGCTCTGACACAGTTGGATCACTTCCGCTACCGTTTGCGGGCTTTTGGCGACAAACATCTGAAATGCGTCGTCAGTCACGCCTTTCAAGATGTGTTTGATCTTCTCGGCTTCTGTCATGGCCGAGTTGACACGCCGGCAAAGGTCGACCACATCTTCGATATAACTGGTGTAATGCTCACCATTCTGCTGAGCCCTGGTACGCAAGCGCTGTTCGGCCCGTAGTTTGCGAAGTGCTGGACGGCCAATCAAGTCCGCAAACGCCGTTCGGAAGGCCGACCAGGTGGGGAGGTCTCTCTCGTGATTACGGTACCACAGACTGGCGACGTCGGTCAAATAAAATTGGACGACAGTAAGCTTGTGTGCATCGTCCTACTTGTTGTGCTTGCTCACCCGGTCGTATTCGTCGAGCCAGTCTTCCGCGTCTTTGTCATCGGTTCCACTGAAGGTAGGTGGATCGCGTTGCCGAAAGGAGCCAAGACAGACAGGAGCTGCAGTAGTTGGAGCCGAGGCGGCCGCCTGCTGATCATCGTCCGTGGACATCGTAGCAACTGGAGGCAACGTACGGTTTCGCAGTTCCAGGATTAGGCGTTACCCAGCACCTCCACCAATTATAATGAGGCGTTTTAGAGTCGCACTCTTTTATAAAACAGGAGAGCGGTCACGACACGTCAAGTGGTAATGGCGGAACCAGCCTGAGTCCCCAGCCAACCAAACGTCGTCTTCTTCACCGACTCAGTCATCCCCCCTGCCCTTCTGAGTAGCATTCATCTTCTTCACTACACATGGACTTCCTTGATTCCAATAATTTTTTTCATCCTGCGCAGCATGGCTTTAGGAAAGAGTATTCGTGTGAAACGCAGCTAGCTATGTTTGTTCATGACCTGCATTTTAACCTCGACTCTAACCTTCAGACTGACGCCATCTTCATCGATTTCGCAAAGGCATTTGACAAAGTTCCTCATGAGCGCCTACTACTAAAGCTTGCCGCGTTGAATTTAAATGATGACGTATTAGCATGAATTAAAGAATTCTTAACTAATCGTTCGCAATCAGTTTCCGTCAACAATCAAATGTCTAACACTACCCCGGCAACCTCAGGTGTTCCTCAAGGGTCTGTCCTAGGCCCGCTTTTGTTTTTGATTTACATTAATGACCTACCATTACACGTAAGTTCTAACATACACATGTTAGCAGACGACTGGGTTATTTATCGTAAAATAAACAACGTTTCGGATAACACGTCTCTTCAAACTGACTTACTAAGCTTACAGGAATGGTGTAGTCTTTGGCTAATGGAACTCAACCCTAACAAATGTAAAACTGTTTCCTTTCACCGCCGTCGAAATCCGATAAAATTCCCGTACCAAATTGCTGACACAAATCTCGAATTAGTTCCTTCCTATAAATATCTCGGAGTAACCCTTTGTAGCGATTTAACCTGGGCAACGCACATTACGAACGTCATTGCATCTGCTAACAAAACACTCGGGTTCATAAAACGCCATTTGCGTTCCGCTCCTAATAATGTCAAATTACTAGCTTATCAATCTCTCGTAAGAACGAAGATAGAATACGCATCAGCCATTTGGAGCCCGCTTCAAGCATATCTCATCAATCAACTCGAGTCACTTCAAAATCGAGCCACACGATTTATTCATTCTACGTACTCTTACGACGTCAGCATATCATCACTGAAAACAGAATCTGGCCTATCATTGCTCGCATCTCGTCGCCGCATTTCTAGTCTTTCCCTTTTTCACAAGTTTTTTTACAGCTCGCTCGGCAGGCCACCATACATTCTTCCTCCGGCACGCATCTCGCATCGCACTGGTCACCCGCAACAAGTTGAGCGGCCACGTACGCGCACCGTCACTTTTTCGTCCTCATTCTTTTTTCGTGCAGCTACGGACTGGAATGGCATTTCTAACGAAATCACCGCCATAACCTGTCCTACCACCTTTTTGAACACCGTAACAAATCTCCTTACATTGTAAAAAAAATTGCTTTCACGTTTTCATATATGTACCCACCCATTATGTAATACCCCTTCAATGGGGTCTTTAAGGTAATAAAACGAAATGAAACGAAATGGAATGAAAACCGGCGCTAAACCTGGAGTTTAGAGAGCCAATGAAGAAATACCGGGATTCGGAGACGTTCAACGCTGCACCTGAAATGTGGCCATACTGAAAAATACACGCAGGCTGCGTGAAAGACTATCTTCATCTGAAAGGTACAAGATTATATCATCAGCGAAAGCTGTGACTTTCACGACACTGCTACCAGGAAGCGCAAGACCCCGGACAAGTGAATCCGCGTCAAGAGCACGCACGTATGGCTCAAGGCTGAGGACAAATAGCACAGGAGACAATGAACATCCCTGACGAACCCCACGTGTTATGGAAAAAGCGGCACTTTCCCAGCCATCCAGAACTAGTGTGCTGGGCAGACCAGTGTACGTATTTTCAATCATTTCCACAAACGAATGAGAAAAGCCGAAGGCTGGAGCACATTAAGGATATACGCGTGCTCTAGTTGGTCAAACGCGTTTTCCTGGTCCAACGACACAAGGATACCACGCGCAGATTGTGACAGAGTATAGGCTATGATGTCTCGTGTGGTATAGACAAGTTGTGTATTTCTAGTTCAAGCAATGATGATGTCTGGTGATGACCTACCAGGGTGTTCAACAGACCTGTCAAATGTTGAACGGCTACCGCTGCGAAAATCTTATAGTCAACGTTGAGGATCGTGATAGGTCTCCAATCTTCAGGATTAACAGAGGAAGCATCACCCTTTGGAATAAGCACAATGCGTTCATCTCGAAAACTTGATGGTAAGACACCGTCCTCGTAGCATCGCCGGACTACCGCGGTGAAGGCAGCACCAATCTCATCCCAAAATGTCAAGTAAAACTCAACAGGAAAACCATTTGGCCCTGGGGCCGTTCCACGTTTCATAGATTTCAGTGCCGCCTTTACCTCTTCAGCCGATGGAGGGATGTGCAGGCAATCTGAAGCCCCGTGAGGATTACGGGGCAAATTTCTAAGCATTTGCGGTGTTTCATCACAGTTAGTCCACATGGCCGAACACGACATTGCTTCAAAATGTGCCAAGAAAACAGATCGATCACGCGTAGAAAGCCGCTGCGCAGGTGGTATTTGTGCTGTCATAGAGCTAAATGGCTCTGATTGCCCAAAAAACGAATGTCTCGCGTAGCGCATCACTTCGGGATGTGCACATGGGTTGTGTCTACAGCGCCATGCTGCTGCCGCCCGGAAGGAAGCAGCAGTCAAGCGTTGAAAGCGTTGACGCAGTTCACGCTGCCACGTTCGCATCTGAGGAGAAGGTGTCTCGGCGCGCAAAGCAATGCGTAACTTCATCGCAGTATCAGCAAGCTCTTTAGAAACGCGTCGACGGAGCGAACGCCCCTCTACTGCGCAGCGCAGGCGCCACTGTGCTTTAAGCGCATCCCAATCTTCAGGACCAGACGCCATGAGCGACACACGTATTGCGCGTGACATGTCTGATCTTGAGCGTGCGTGCTGCAGGACGCGAACATAAAGATGCCATGAATTTCGCGAAAAAAAATAGAACTTCGAGCTCCAAGACAATAGGGCGATGATCAGATCCGTACACAAGAGAAGGTGGGAAGGACATAACGCATAAATCAGAGACAAATGCTTCTAACGCACAAAGGACATGAGCCCGGTCGAGCCTGCTGGAGGATCGTCTGAATTGCCATGGCCAAACAAAGGCATTTCCGTGCACTACATTGTGTGCATCCAGCAATGAAAAGTGGTGGACAAGGCGTCACAGCTCACGTGAACGCCACGCAGACCAGCCCCAGCCAGGACCTTGTACATCGGTTCGCGTATTTAGAACGCAGTTTAAGTCGCCAATCAGAATGACATTAGGACTGTCAATAAAAAAACACATCCAGGTCTCTGAAAAAGTCATTAGACTGTCCAGCATGTGATGGCCCATACAAACACAGTATCCTTAATCTGAAAGAAATCTAGCAGCAGTTTAAAGCCAAAACCCTGCCCTCGCCATCGTAAAAAGCATGATGATTCCATAATAAAGCCTGATCAAAAATAGCAATACCTACTTCTGTAAAACGAGATGTAGCGAACGAAAAATAACAATCTAGGTTGAACTTTCGTTTAAAAGCAAGCACGTCGGATAGCGAGAACAAATTTATTTCCTGCAGGCACAAAACATCAAAATTTGCAGAACGGGCAACACTAATCAGTTCTGCCTGCTTTGCTGGACTTGGCAAACACTGAACGTTCAATGAAATAATATGCATTGTAGTAGCTATAATGAAAAGTAAAGACTAATATGGACGCTCAGTTCTAGACGGTCCCAGGCTTAGGCCATCTTGCGAATACTTGTTCTGCGGAGGTAGGGGCTGAGCTTTCTTTAGGCTTGGATTCACGTCCTTGATGCTGGTAGCACTATCCACTTCCCGGCTGGCCGGCGTAGGCACCCTTTGTGTGGGCGATTTCTTACGTGTACGACGAGATGTCGACGTGGTCGGAGTGGCAGCAATAGAAGAGGCTGTGGTATTTTTGGCACTGTTGTCCAAAATATCAATGGTCATAGGGTCAACTCCAGCAATAGCAGCCAGAGAACTGGGGTCATTTGTGCACAGAACATCGAGTGGCGTCAGAGAAGAGACGCCGACGCCACTTGCAGGGTAGTGCGTTGCGTCTTTCGAGGCGCACGGTTCCTGCACCGACAATCGCGCTTTCGTTGTGCGCTTCGTTCGAAGGAACTTGTAGGGGTGAGCCCAGCACAGCGTCGGTGACCTCCTCTGCGTCCCCCAAGTCGGTAGTTAGTTCCGTTGCCAGTGTCAGTGGTGGAACAGCACTAGCGGCACCGTCTGAGTAAGAGCGGCGGACAGGGCAATCCACAGTTGGGTGGCCGTCCCCGCAGTGCCGACACGGGCGGTCACATCCTTCACTAACGTGATCGTGCACAGCGCAGCGACCACAATACGGTGTTGGGCACTGGGCTCGTAGATGGTCTTGTGAGCCGCATCTTTGACATACACGCTGGAGACCACGGTAGTCGAACGTGGCACGGTAAGAGGAGATTCGCTGGTAGTTCGGCGCATGATTAGAGGCGTTCATCTCCTTTAGAACAAACCGCGTTCCAGTGAGTACGCCGTGTCGCCCACTCATAAAACCACTGGTGACGGTGAGCAGCTTGCCATATGGGAATAACGCTAGAACGAGAGCTCCGTTTGAGACGAACAACGGCAGGAAAAGGCAGACGACGTTGGAAAATTGTGGGCCAACGGGGACGACTTGAACGCGCTCGCCGCTAATCACCAGACAGCCAGCATTGACGATTAGAGACATGGAGGATATGCTCTTTACGGTGATTTGGAAGTTTTGAGCTCCCTGATGCTGCACGCAGTATACCTCTGAGAGGCCGGCTATTGAGCCCATCGCATCAACGACGATCTCGGCACTACTCTCCGTAGGGACAACCACGTCGAAGACAAGCGCCTTCGAAGGCATCCAAGATGTGGCGGGCACAAGACTCCTACTGACGGACGCCCCTGACGTAAAACGCACAGGGACGTCCACAGACGCGCACTAAACTCCGGGCACTTTAAACGGTACTAGCAAACGCCCAAACAGCTCTACCTTCTCCAAGGTGAGCTTACTGTTGCAAAATGTTTGGCTTTTCGAAATGGGCGAGATTAAAACAGTATGCAGCCGTAAAACAAGAACTACGCCTATTTCTCAATTCATCTTGTTCTGTGAACACCGATTCCGAGAAAGACTCATTTGAAGGGCTGGCGATTTTACGCTTTCTGCTTGTAGTCATCTCTTAAGAAATATTTCATATCAAACTACTCAAATTTATATTTTTTAATTTCCGGACATTTGCTGCACACAGTGTTACCAAAACTGGTTGCAGCCATAGCCATAGACTATTTGCGGCGCCGATAAAAAAATGGCACGTCCCACGAGCAGTCGTAATTAATGGTATGCGAAGCATGAATGAAAAAGGCTGATATGTCACTTTAAAATCAGCAGAACGTTGAGTAGTGCAGGTATATGAAACCGTGCACGACTTCCATGTCATTATTATCATTATTGGATGTGTCGTTTACCTTCGTAATCTATTCAGGTCACGTGATACCAAATCTGGTATATTTGTAGCTAGCGAAACGACCACGAGCATGCTATGAGCGTGGTATGCTGTGATGTTCTTACATGACACGCGTGTCAGGATTATCATAATGCACCAGTCATATATTTCGTCAATTATTGATGTCAAGAAACATCAAATTCAGTATATGTGGAGCTAGCAAAACGTGCGCGATCGCATCATGAATGGCCCAATATACTGCAATGTAGCGATGACGCGCGCACGCGCTGGGCACAGCGACGCTACGTTAGCAAAACGCGAGCAGGCTGTAGTCTGACGCCAGGCGCGACCAGCGTCCATAGGCGCGGCCCCACGACAACCGGCGCGAAGTACGACATTCTGCATTTCACGCTGATGCGTTACCCAGACAACACTGCGGCTCCTTCTCTTCGTGACGGAGGGACGCTTGACGCGCCGAAACGCGCATGTGTCAAAGTAACGCAGCACTACGCGCGCCTGCGAGTATATGGCATGACCGGCGCCTGGCGTGGATACGCCGGCATGACGCAACGAAATGAACGCCAGCGAGCATGCGCACTGCGTCACGTCGAAATGGATTGGCGCCTCGACTGTGGCATGTAGTTATGTTCGTGGATGATACGCATCTCATGATTATCATGCTTGTACCAGTCACATAGTTTCGTCATCCATTGACATCACGTAATACCAAATTTGGCATATGTGAAGCTAGCAAAACGACCGCGAATGCATCATGAACGTGGCATATAGTCATCCTGTTACATGACACGCATCTTATGACTTTCATGTTTGCACCAGTCACGTATCTTCGTCATCCATTCACGTACCGTAATACCAAATTAGGTATATATGTCATGCTAGCGAATCAGCCGTGAGCACATCATGGACGTGGCATGTAGTCATGTTGTTACATGACACGCAAGTCATGATTTTCATGTTAGGGTTTGTTGCTTGCCCCGCCGCGGTGGTATAGTGGCTAAGGTACTCGGCTACTGACCCGCAGGGCGCGGGTTCGAATCCCGGCTTTGGCGGCTGCATTTCCGATGGAGGCGGAAATGTTGTAGGCCCGTATGCTCAGATTTGGGTGCAGGTTAAAGAACCCCAGTTGGTCTAAATTTCCGGAGCTCTCCACTACGACGTCTCTCATATTCATAAAGTGGTTTTGGGACGTTGAACCCCACATATCAATCAATCAGTGTTTGTTGCTTGTGTTCGCCATGCAATCATGTCATACCATACCATTTTGCAACATGCCATGTGAACGAAACCACCGCAAGAGTTGCTGGACTATGAAATGTAAATCATGACATTCATGACGTGCATGTCAAGCTTTTAATGTTATAACAAGTTGTTGTGTTCCAAGCACCCCTGTGTCAGGAGTGAGCCTCCAAACCCGCGAAGGACCGGATGCTGAAACTGCTTCCAGATGTTGACTCCTCCCCTTTCCCCGCTCGGCGCAAACTAGCCACCGTTCGTTTCTCCCGGCAATTCGGCCGCCGCCTCAATCCGAAGAGGAATAAACTTGTTTTAACCGTTCGAGGTTGTCTGAGCTTTTTGGACTACCGCGACCAACGCGTATGTCTATGGGCTGACGACAACACCGGACATAACAGTGGCGACGAGGAAGTGGAAGTGGACGAGGAAGCTGTGGCTACGCACGGGCTCCCAAATCGGTTACCCGAATTCAACGGCTCATCATGGTTATCGTGGTTTGGACGCCTGCAATTTTACTTCGAGGCTAACAACATCACTGATGCAGCAATGAAGAGGGCCAACCTGCTAACGCTGTGTTGGGAGCAGACATACGACACAGTCTGTGCCCTGTTTCAGCCACGCACTCCTGCAGCCGTTGACTACGACGACATCTTAGCAGCGCTACAAGAGCACTATTACCCAAGGCCATCGGAAGTCTACTGTCGAGCCCGCTTCCAACGGCGAGACCAACTGGAAGGCGAAAAAGTGGCCGAATACGTAGCCGCTCTCAAAAAGCTCGCTGCTCACTGCAATTTCGGGACGTTGACCGCCACAGCTGCAGCTACTGTGCAGGAGGGAGGATCGACTGCCCCACCTGCTAACACCACTATGCTCCCCTTGGACGTTATGTTGCGTGACCGTTTTGTGTGCAGACTGCGTGACGCAGGCCTACAACAACGCCTGTTCGCGGAGACGGTTCTCACCTTCTTCAAAGCCTACGACATCGCCCAACGAGCGGAGAGCGCCGGTCACCAGCAGATGGATATTCGACGGAACGTCGAGCCGGTGCATCACACCAGTGAGCAGTCAGGACATTCTACGTCTAAGGCGAAATCAAGCAGAAAGGCACAGCGCTGTTGGCGATGCGACGACATGCACGATCCCCAGGTATGTCGATACAAGACAGCGACCTGCAACTTTTGCCTAAAACCTGGACACATTGAAAGGGCATGAATCTCGAAGCGCAAACAGCTCGCACCGAAGACTTCAGTGCAACGGAACAACAATGTCGACGCATAGGAGGGCCAGACGTAAGATACAAGCCGAACAGCACTAACGTCATCGGCACTATATGACTTAAACGCCGTTGTGAACCTCGGAACGAGACCGAAGATTACCACTGAAATTATGGTACACCAGCGCCCTATCAGGTTTGAGGTGGCATCCGGAGCAGCATGTACACTCATCAGCGAGGACACTTTTCGCGCTACTTGGCGTGAGAACGCGCCAGCTCTCCAGCAAGACGACACGCAGCTGAGAACGTGGTCCGGACATTTCCTTCCGCTGCTGGGCTGTGCCAACGTAGACGTGTACTACAACGGGCAGACCCATCAGCTCCCCTTGCTAGTCGTCCACGGTTCTGGATCAAGCCTTTTAGGACGAAATTGGTTCACCCCCCTTGGAGTGGTCATTGGTGGAGTTCACCACACACCCAGTTATCCGTCAGTGGAGCAGCTTCAAGATAAGTACAAAGCGGTTTTGTCCGAAGCAATACCAGGGAACAACGGACCTCCAGTCACACTGGAGCTGCGGGAGGATGCGACGTCGAAATTTTTGAATGCTAGGTCGGTGCCTTTCGCCCTACGAACGTCAGTCGAGAATGAGCTTGACAGACTGCAGGAACAAGGGATCATCGAACCGACGCAACATTCGGAATGGGCTACACCACTCGTTGTCGTCCGAAAGAAGAACAGTACTCTACGCCTCTGCGGAGACTACCGCAGCACTGTCAACCTGGCGACAAATGCATCTTCCTACCCACTTCCGACACCGGAAGAGGTTTTTAGCACGCTTCGTGGTGGAAAATAGTCAGCACCTTGGACTTGACAGAAGCCTACCAGCCGCTCAAATTGAGAGAATCAACGTCCGAACTGCTCACGATAAACACTAATAAGGGTCTTTACAAGATGTTGTGTTCCAAGCACCCCTGGGTCACGAGCGAGCCTCCGAACCCGCGAAGGACCGGATGCTGAAACTGTTTCCAGATGTTGACTCCTCCTCTTCCCCCGCTCGGCGCAAACGAGCCACCATTCGTTTCCCCCAGCAGTTCGGCCACCGCCTCCATCCGAATAGGAATAAACTTGTTTTTAACCATTCGAGGCTGTCTGAGCTTTTTAGTCTACCGCGACCAACGCGTACGTCTATGGGCCGACGACAACACCGGACATAACACAAGTCAAATATGTTGTTCATAACGTCATGTTATGCCATACAATGTTTGGTGTCGATACCATTATCGAAATGGCCAGGAGACCTAACAGTCGTAGGTGGCTAGATAGATAGATAGAAAGATAGATAGATAGATAGATAGATAGATAGATAGATAGATAGATACGCTCAAAGTTGCCGAAGTTCGCAAAAAAATGCTTCGCATTTAAAACATTAAATACAATAATTACGAATGCACCACGTGCGTTTATGATCACTACATTATATTAAGATTGCCCCGCCGAGCTGATCTAGTGGCTAAGGTACTCGGCTGCTGACCCGCAGGTCGCGGGTTCGAATCCCGGCTGTGGTGGCTGCATTTCCGATGGAGGCGGAAATGTTGTAGGCCCGTGTACTCAGATTTGGGTGCACGTTAAAGAACCCCAGGTGGTCCAAATCTCCTGAGCCCTCCACTACGGCGTCTATCATAATCATATGGTGGTTTTGGGACATTAAACCCCACAAATCAATCAATCAAATATATTAAGATTGGACGCCGTCATCACATCACAGATCACCAAAACTTCGTCACTATGTCACTACACTAGGCCACACGATGACGGTATTCATCAACTTTGTCTTTTGGTGAATGGTCTGCACATTAAGATGCAGTGGAACACCACATAATGTACTCAATAATTAGGTGAGCTCTATTTTTACAAATAATGAAGTAGAGTAATATGTGCGCAGGTGCTTCAAATGCGAAGCATTTCTTAGCGAACTTCGGCGACATTGAGCGTATCTATCTATCTATCTATCTATCTATCTATCTATCTATCTATCTACCTATCTATCTATCTATCTATCTATCTATATATCTATCTATCTATCTATCTATCTATCTGTCTATCTATCTATCTATCTATCTATCTATCTATCTATCTATCTATCTATCTATCTATCTATCTGTCTGTCTGTCTATCTATCTATCTATCTATCTATCTATCTATCTATCTATCTATCTATCTATCTATCTATCTATCTATCTATCTATCTATCTAGCCGCCTGCGACTTTTAGCTCTCCAGGTCGTTTGGATAATGGTATTGTTGCCAAACTTGCCATGGCAAAACATTCCTATATGAAGAACATGTTTGACTTGTCATGACATGAAAATTATATGACATCTATGTCATGAATGTCATGATTTACAATTTATTGTCCTGCAGCTCTTGCGGTGGTTTTGTTCGCATGGCATGTTACAAAACTGGTATGGTGTGACATGTTTGCATGGCGAACACAAACGACAGACCCAAACATGATAATTATTAGATGCGTGTCATGTAACAGCCTGACAACAAGATTCGCTGGCGGTCGTTTCGGTAGCTTTACTTATACCAAATTTGGTATTACGGGACGTGAATGTATGACGAACGTATGATACAGGTGCAAACGTGTTAAAAATGAGATGCGTGTCATGCAACGGCATGACTGAATGCTACACTCAAGATGCGCTCGCGACCATTTCGCTAGCTTCACATGTACCAAACTTGGTATCACGCGGCGCGAACGGACGACATAGGTAAATGACACATCCAAGCATGATAATGACGAAATGCGTGTCATGTAACAACATGTCTACATGCCGGACTGATGATGCACTCGCGACCGTTTTGCTAGCTTCACAAATGCAAATTTGGTATTACGTTACGCCAATGGATTACGAAGCTATGTGACTGTTGCAAACATCATAATTATGAAATGCGTGTCATGTGAGAGCACGACTACACGACAACGTCAAGGCGCCAATACATTTCGACGTGACGCGGAGCGCGTACCCGCCGGCGTTCATTTCTTCGTTTCACACCGGCGTTGCCACGCCATGGCACCGGTCCTGCCACATACTCGGAAGGGTGCGGCATTGCTTTGACGCATGCGCGTTTGCGCGCATGCAGTGTCCCTCCGTCACGAACAGAGGGAGACTCAGTGTTTTGTCTAGCTAACGGAACGGCGGGAATTTTCCGCTGCTTGCGGTCGGGCCATGCCAACGGACGCTGGTCGCGTTGGTCGCGCCTGGCGTCAGACTATAGAGTGCTCGCATTTTGCTAACGTAGCGTCGCTGTGCCCAGCGTGCGCACGCGTCAACGTGACATTGTAATATATTGGGCTATGATGCGCTCGCGGCCGTATCGCTAGCTCCACATATACCAAGTTTGGCATTACGTGACGTGATTTAATTACGAAATATATCACTGGTGCAAGTATGAAGATGCTGACACGCGTGTCATGTAAGAACATGACAACATACTACGCTAATAGCGTCCTCGTGGCCGTTTCGCTAGCTCCACACATACTTAACTTGGTATCATGTGACGTGAATAGATAACGAAGGTAAAGGACACATTCAAACAAGATACTCATGACACGGAAGTCATCTAGCCATCATTTACCTTTACCTCGTAACGTTGTGCTGATTGTAAAGTGACATATCAACTGTCTTATTCGTGCTTCGCATAGCCTCGATTCACACTGTACGTTGGGTCTGTCATCTTTAATGCTAAAAGTTAACAGCGACGCAACGCTTCGGCTTCAAGAAGTGATTATAACCGATGTTCTATGCTGTGTAACTTTTGTTCCTCGTCGTTTAAATAAACAGTTTTGTAGCGTCTACAAGAAGACCAGACCTGTAGTAGTGCAGGACGTAGTGGGGGCACATAGCACATGTGAACGTTGCCCATTGCATAAGTCTGAGGTATTTTGTGTAAACCACCGCTATGGTGTAATGCGCACGGTGCTACATTGCTGGCCCGATGGTCGCGGGATCGTATGCATGGCATGGCCGCCTGATTTCGCTTTATTCGAAACGCTAGAGTCCCGCGTGCCTGAATTTCGGGGGTAGTTGAAAAATAACAAATGCTCAAAACAGTTTCAGCGCCCTCCAGTACGACAACCCTCACAAAAGTGACGTGGGTAAGTAATGTGAAATCTCGGCAATTATTGCAAAGGCCAAAGCCTCACATAGCTCATTCAGCGCAAACATTGTCCGTGGGAGTCGACGTCCCTCGTCCGAAGCATCACCACCGATGCGAGGTAAACAAACAATTGTGCTTAGGCTACGTCGTCAGCACATAAGGTCATCATAATGTCGAAAATTACATAGACTTCTGTCGTCATAATGATATCTCTAAGATGCCCAATCACAAGATGACACGCTACGATTTCATTGGATCATATTGCCACGTTCCATTTCCCAAGTTTTTGTTATCGCCCCAAAACACCACACGATTCTCAGCGAAGACCGCGCCTGCAGTTTTCGAGAAGGCTCCCGACTGTAGTAGATCATTTCGATAAGATCACGCCCAATGTGCGAACGGTACAGATTGTTCTGGAACCTACGCCACCGCCAGCGATAACGCTAGAACATTCGACGGCAAGAGTATAAATGCCGACGCGCTTCGCCGCCTGTTGTTGTTGATCGAAGGCCGACGCTGCGTTCGCCGCTATCAGTCCGAGACTGCTATCTGTGCAAGACTGCTGCTGTAATTAGACTTTCCCTTTACCGGGCATCGGTTCGCCCACATTAACAGGTAAATCCCAACACGAAGTTTCCTGTCATCGGCCACGTGACGACCTTGTGACAATATATCCGCTAGCTCACAGGTGGGAAAATAACAAAGGCAGTGAAATAGTTGCTGATCTGCAGAAAATTTGCCATGCCTCCTATATTAGAGGGAATTGAAAGCCATGGTGGGTGCTCAAAAATTACGCGGGTGGGCGGATTAGGCTCAGTGCATCGACTGGGAAGAACAATAGGAGACTGTTGTCACTTTCGAGCTGGCTTAGGCGAATGCAGTGCGGCCTGAACGAAGTTTTTATTCAAGCTTTACATAAGTAGGCGGGTAGCACAAAGTTTAAAATTTGAAATGCGTTTTTTTAAACACGAATGACTTTTTTTTTGTCGTGCCCACCAGCTTTTTCACTACATGACGTCTCCCTCAACGAATAACTTCTTAAGTTGACTTCAACGCTTGCTGCAGTAACTATTACACCTGGCTGAACATTTATTGGCTCAATCAATTGCTGTTTTTGTTCCAGTGAATAAGCAATATTTCATGCATTCATGAGTGAATTCAGTTGTTTCTAGACTCGCTGCGTCAGAAAAAAAATGGCGTATGTTGTCTCGCAGAAAACATACTGTGTCCACAAATTTAGCAAAACGTGCAAGCAAAACCAACACCTAGAATCTTTAAATTGCACTAAATATTTGCAATACAAGTTATTGTTTTTGCATACTTTTCACAGAACATCGAATTTTGTGACTATATTTTGAAGTGTGAATTGCCTTCATTTTTCCGAACGTGCTTCTTCCCCTCCCCCTTTTTATGTGGCGTGCATCATGAGTTACGTCTTTATATTCCTGTTATGCCTAATATAGTTTTGTTTTTCCACTGGCTGCAGTGGCTTTGCACGAGCTACAAATTAAGCAGAGCTCCCTGTTCTTGCAGTTATCCTGACCACCCGTTTCTTTGCCCGTCCCGGCTGCTTCATCGGCGGTTATCTTCGTGGTGATTCATCGTCGCATTGCCCTTGGAAGGTGCTGGACCATCCACACGTGGTGAAGCTGTGACTGCGCGGTCACTTTGTGGCCTGCTGCTAGCATTCAACGATTTCGCCGCTGGTGGTCGCTGCCCGGCAAGCAAGCCCTCTACATTTGCCAGCACCAGCACCGGCTCTTCACTGGCACCAGTGGCATTGCACGAGCTACAAATTAGGCAGAGTTCCCTGTTCCTGCTGCTATTCTTTCAAGCTCTTTTCTGTACTGTTTCTATTCTTTTCAACTGCCGCTGCAGCCCCAAATTGTGTTCTGATTTGCATTTTATTTTTTCTGTGTCTGCAATTGTTTTTTTGTCACGAGTATTTACCATGCCAACTATTGCTGAAATTTTCAAAAAAAATTAAGATCTTCAGGCAAAAATTAACAGCTTGGCAAAGGACACATCTGAAAAGGTCTTCGGCAGGTTCTTACTCAAGCTGCAAGAATCGGGCATAGATGTTGCTGAACTAAAACAAGAAGTTGTACCCATACAATTGAGTGCAGAGCACTTGAACGAACTTGTCAATGACCTACGTAACCAAAATGTTCCATTAGTAAATGAGAATAAACAGCTAAAAACCCAGAATGACTCCCTCAGCCGCAAGGTTGCGGAACTGGAGCCATACTCGCACATGAGCAATGTGGAGATCAAGGGTGTGCCCTTCTCTCAGGGGCAAGACTGCAGTGCAATCGTGAAAACAATAGGAGAGAAGGCTGGCTGTCCCATATTGCCTGCTGATCTCGGCATTGTGCATCGCGTGCCAACACGTTCTAAAGATAAAATAAACATTATTGTGCGCTCCTGCTCTCAAACTAAGAAATCTGACTACATCAGTAAAGCATGTAAGGCGAAGCTCTGTGCTCGTGATCTTTGTATCACTGGTGGTACTAACGCCCCTGTAATTATCAATGATCGTATGACTCCAAGCAACAAGGTCTTCTTTTCCAAGGCCTTAACACTAAAAAAGAAAAAGAACTGGATGTTTCTCTGGACAGGCAACGTCAAATTAAAGCTAGAAAGACTACTCATATCAGAGTCTCTCGCATTCGCGATGACTTGGATTTGACAAACATAGACTAAGCCTTGCACAATGTGATCATTGCATCATTTTTTTTCTCGCACCAACATGGATGCTCTTATAGAACCAGACCATGTTAACTCATAAGTGAATATAATTCTATCATTCATTTCATTGCTAGGAGCCTGCGTAAACACTTCGATGAAATCCATTATCTCCTTTCTTCATATAGTAACTTTTTTGCACTTAATACCTTAACAGAAACATGGTTATCAGTTGCTGACGGAAATCTCTATTGCTTTCTAAATTATAACTCAGACTACTGTGACATAACAACTAGCAGTCATGGTGGTGCGTTCATTTTTATATCTTTTGATCTTTCTTATAGGTGAAGGCATGATTTGCACTTGCCTGTAACTCATTGCGAATCAGTTTGGATTAAAATCACTAATTGCTCTCTATCACGTGATGAGAGAGATTTCATATTTGGCTTCATTTACGGATCTCCCTCATCCTCAGTAGAAGATTTTTCTTACAATCTTGAAAATGTCCTACATATCATTTCTCTTGAGAATAAAACTGCCACTTTAATGGGTGATATCAACATTAACTTACTCAATGACACTTCACCTGTTGTTATTAGTTACACTAGTCTACCGCAAAGCTATGGATTTGAGTCCTTAAATGATGTTCCTACACGGCAAGTTTCTAGCGGTGCTGGGATCCTGATAGATCATGCTTTTTCTAACTCGCTAATATCTCCACAGGTGAAAGTTTTCGATAGTGACATTACTGATCATTATCCTTTGCTCCTACGCTTCAATCAACAACTACGTCCTTGCGCTCTTTCTCATTCCAAATATGTTCTGGATAAAGAGAGTTTAATAACTGCCATAGAGGACTTAGATTAGACCGAGGTTAAATGTTGTAATAATCCCCAAAAAGCGTTTCTTTATTGTTTCCTTAATTATATCGCATAACCGAAAATTCACTTCCAAAACTAAATGTAAAAAATATTAGCATTTTCTCAGAATCCGTGGATGTCTGAAAGCCTATTAGCTGCTTTGCGCAGACAATACAATCTCTACGAAAAATCTAAAAGTCAGCCGTTTCATACTAAGTTTATTGCCCGCTACAAAAAATTATGCAACACTGTAAACAAGCACTTAAAGGCTGCGAAACGTTTTTTTCTAGAAGAAAAAATATCGCAAGCAGGTAATATTGCTACACAAAAATGGCACATTGTAAACTTCTTTCTAAACAGGAATTCTCGCCACCAAGTATACAGAATCGTAGTCGACAACATTGCATTTACCTCGCCTATCGACATAGCTGAAGGTTTCTGTTCCTACTTTTTAAGCGCTGACGCACCCTGTCCCACACAAAGCACACCACTTAGACGCCTCCCTCATTCGTTTTTTCTCTTTCCCACTACTCCTAAAAAAATACATATTGTCATAAAACACCTCAAATCTACCCGTGCAGGAATCGATGAAGCTCTGCCTGCTCATATAAAACTCATTTCACCCTTAATTTCTGATATATTGTGTTTCATTACGAATTTGATATTCAAGACAGGCGTATTTCTAGAGAGCTTAAACGCGGTAAGATGATCCCAGTTCATAAAAAAGGGGATAGGACACTGATTAATAATTACAGACTCATTTGCATTCTGCCCCTTTTTTGGTAAAGTTCTTGAAAAGTTATTGGAGTACGCTTAATCAATTTTCTTAATAAATTCATTATTCTGTCCCTTTCTCTCTTCGGCTTTTGCAATGATTTCTCTACTGATGTAGCACTAATTCATCTAACCGATCAACTAGAAAAATTCATTGGCAAAGGTTTATTTGCATGATTAGTATTCCTGGATCTAACAAAAGCATTCGACAGTTTAAATCACATCATTCTCTTTACTAAATTTGAAAAGATCGGTGTATGTGGTCCTGCTTTAGCTTTACTAAAAAGCTACCTGCATAACCGCGTTCAACATGTGTCAATTTCTAATGTATATTCTAAGAAGTTATCTACTAATATTGGTGTCCCTCAAGGATCCAATTCAGGACCGCTCCTGTTCTCAATTTATAAAAAAAGAGTAAGACGGTAAGTCGGGCCAGTTGGTTAGGATCCATCGTGAACTTTCTTACAGCGCAACACCAGAAAAAATACAGGACAGGGAAGGAGTAGAACAGAAAGAAAAGACGGCGCTGACTCACAACTGTTGTTTATTGGAAAAAACGGGGTGAAAAAATATTGGCAAAATATATAGGTCCTGGCAGCCTACACCACAACATGCGCAGAATACGAGGTGCACCGAGGTAGCGTAATCACACTCATGGCGATAAACAAGCTTGGCCTAAATAACTTAATTCTTTTTCATGCAGTGTGACGGATGATTCACTAACGCAGTTGCTACCCCTAATCTTTATATGATATGCCTCGGCGATTTCTCTTGTTAGCTGGTTAGGATGCTTGAAGATGATGGTGGTTCTCTCAAAAATGGGACGACAACCGCATGACCTGCAATGTTCCGGCAGATGAAGTCGCGCGATCCCTTGAAGAGATAACTCATGCTCCCTTAAACGAACATTCACACATCGTTTCGTTTGTCCCACGTACTCCCTGCCACACGATAATGGAGTTAAATACACAGCTTTCTTTACGCATGCGATGTACTTGTTTTTATGATTCACAGCGCATCTCCCTTTGGCCTGTTTGTTCCTCAGCGCATTATCAACCATCGGGCAAATGCGACCTACCTTATGTTTGGCGGAAAAAAGAACGTCAACACCATACCTTGAGCCTACGTTTTTCAACCCATGCGCCAATTTGTGTACATAAGGAAAAACTGCTCTTTTTCTTTTTTCATCAGAATTTTCTTGAGCTCCTCTGTGTTTCACAAGCTTAACGCTCCGAACCATAGACTCACACACAGACGAAATCACATTGTCGGGATACTCAGCATCTACTAAGCGTGTTACCTGGTTATTAAAAGCAGTATTCGACACGTGCACACAGGATTTCCTGAGCGACGCATTCAAAATTGTCTTTGCAATCGCTCTCTTCACAATCTTGGAATGGCCAGACTTGTAGTTTAAGATAGGCTTAACTGATCTCGGCTCATATTTCCAACACAAATGATCTTCACCAAAAATTAGCTTTAGGTCAAGAAACTGTAGCTCGTAATCCTTCGTATTGCATGTTCGAGTTATCTGGATCACAACCCTGGTTCACGCCGGTACAGACAGTGGTGCGACACGGCCGAATCCACCAGCGAGTTCCTCTGGCGCATTGTACGTCCGACGCTTCCGGTGAAGAAGAAAGCAAAGTTGGTACAGGGCCATGTGCTTAACCTTAGCACAACGCCAATACCGGAGGAACATGACAGGGTGCTGGGACTCGGCCCGAAGTACTGCTTCGAGCCTCGCCTGAATTCCTTTGAAAAGGTAGCCACAGCGAGGAAGGTCTCAAGGTGTGCCAAGGAAGATGAACGTTCAAGGTGTGTTTCGGACTGTGTTGATACCAATGCCAGAACGGGAAAGGCGCGGAGGGGCACGGACTCACTAAGGCCGCTAGTTGATTTTCTTTGTGAAAACAAACTGCATGTACTAGTAGCCGACGAAGAGGGATACTTTGCCATTATGAATTCTGAAGCGTATTCACAGAAGAGCGAGGCCGCAGTTAAGAAAAATTTCAGGCATGTCAGTGTTAAGACCACAGAAGTAAAACACCGAGCGCTTTCCTTGTTAGAAGGAATGAATCTGCAACGTTTGGCAGCCAGCGTAAAGAGGGCGAAAATCCTGGAGTTAGAAGTTTTCTTTACGGTGAAATCGCACAAGGAAGACATGCCTTTCCGGGCCATAGTCTCGGAAAAAGGTAGTTGGCAGTTAGATATTTCACGTTTTCTGCAAAAGAACCTAGCATGCATGAATATTGTTGACCCTTTCCGCATACCGAATTCGGATTCTGTGTGCGAGTACCTCAAAAATAACTCGATGAGCCTACGTAGTGCCTTCAATGTTGACGTGGAAAATTTATATTATTCCCTTCCGCATTGCCAGGTTATGAAATGCGTAAAAGCCTGCATTGTGTTTGACAACGATGAACAATCTTCCATCGATGGTTGCGGTATTTCTTTGGAATCATTTCTTGAACTTTTGTCATTTTACCTTGAAAGTACCTTTGTGTCGTGGCGGGGGGATCTTTATGTACAAAAGTCTGGTGTCTGCATAGGGTCCAGCGTGGCCCCTATTATTAGTGACATTATTTTAGGCTACATTGACAAGCAGCTAGAAGGTCACCTTAGTAAGTGCTGCAGTGCTGTTTTTCGTTACGTCGACGATTTTGTCATTTTTTCCCACAATGACATTCCCCATAAAACACTGACCACATTCTTAAATTGTTCAGTCAGCACGGTATAGGCCTCACCTTCACCCACGAAGTCAGTAAGGATTACGAGCTACAGTTTCTTGACCTAAAGCTAATTTTAGATGCGGAGCGTCTTATACTCGCGCCTTGTAGTGCGCCGTCCGCGTCGTCCGCGCCGTTCACACCGCTTCTCGAACATTCGACAGCTGACGCGCGCGCATGCGCCGTCGCGCCGTCGCCCACTCTTCCACCATCTGTGCATCCCTTCCTCCTCTACACACCGCGCGCGCTTCACTCCTCCACCATCTGAGCAGCCTTCCTCCTCTACACACCGCGTTCGACATCTACAATTCTCCTGATTCTCCAGTGGACGCGCATGTGGCGTCGCGCTTCGAGAACATTCATCAGCTGACAGTGCATGCGCCGTCGTGCTGTATATATACTCAAGGTCGGCGCTCGCTCGCTCAGTTGCCGCTCGTCGGTTGGTTTGTACGGCGCGTCGACGTCCAAGGTCGCGGTGAAATGAATTCCAACGAATCCACAAACACAATGATCGACGTCCCTTCGACCAGCGCCGCCCTTTCGCATACGTGTGTACGTGTTCACTCATTTAACACCCCCTCCTACAACCACGTTAACCAATTTAGCCATCGACCCAAGTAAGTCGCAATTTAACACCCCATTTCACAACCACGTTAACCAATTTAGCCATCGACCCAAGTAAGTCGCACTTTAACACCCCGTTAACCAATTTTATGGTCCGCATCCTCCTCAGTGTTCCCCCGAGGGAAGCTGCGGGCAATTTTTTTGGTAAAGATCATTTGTGTTGGAAATATGAGCCGAGATCAGTTAAGCCTATCTTAAACTACAAGTCTGGCCATTCCAAGATTGTGAAGAGAGCGATTGCAAAGACAATTTTAAATGCGTCGCTCAGGAAATCCTGCGTGCACGTGTCGAATACTGCTTTTAATAACCAGGTAACACGCTTAGTAGGTGCTGGGTATCCCGACAATGTGATTTCGTCTGTGTGTGAGTCTATGGTTCGGAGCGTTAAGCTTGTGAAACACAAAGGAGCTCAAGAAAATTCTGATGAAAAAAGAAAAAGAGCAGTTTTTCCTATGTACACAAATTGGCGCATGGGTTGAAAAACGTAGGCTCAAGGTATGGTGTCGACGTTCTTTTTTCCGCCAAATATAAGGTAGGTCGCATTTGCCCGATGGTTGATAATGCGCTGAGGAACAAACAGGCCAAAGGGAGATGCGCTGTGAATCATAAAAACAAGTACATCGCATGCGTAAAGAAAGCTGTGTATTTAACTTCATTATCGTGTGGCAGGGAGTACGTGGGACAAACGAAACGATGTGTGAATGTTCGTTTAAGGGAGCATGAGTTATCTCTTCAAGGGATCGCGCGACTTCATCTGCCGGAACATTGCAGGTCATGCGGTTGTCGTCCCATTTTTGAGAGAACCACCATCATCTTCAAGCATCCTAACCAGCTAACAAGAGAAATCGCTGAGGAATATCATATAAAAATTAGGGGTAGCAACTGCGTTAGTGAACCATCCGTCACACTGCATGAAAAAGAATTAAGTTATTTAGGCCAAGCTTGTTTATCGCCATGTGTGTGATTACGCTACCTCGGTGCACCTCGTATTCTGCGCATGTTGTGGTGTAGGCTGCCGGGACCTATATATTTTGCCAATATTTTTTCACCCCGTTTTTTCCAATAAACAACAGTTGTGAGTCAGCGCCGTCTTTTCTTTCTGTTCTACTCCTTCCCTGTCCTGTATTTTTTCTGGTGTTGCGCTGTAAGAAAGTTCACGATGTATAAAAAAGATCTTCCTTGCTGTCTGTCCTTCACTTATTCCATTTTGTATGCTGATGAGACTACCATATTTACTTCTGACAAAAGTATTTCAATTTTCGTCGAGAAGCTAAGCACAGACTTGAAAAATATTTTAAGTTGGTACAGTGCTAACTTGTTGTTAAGTACGCACGCAACCAAAATTAAATTTGTAGTATTTTCACCGCATCAAAAATATACAGCATCCTTTCCTTCGCAGACTTTTGGCTCGCACTCCAATTTTCCCAGTCCCTGCGTTTCTTTCCTCAGAAATTCTCTCGACTCTAGCTTGAAATACATAGATCATATTTCTCACATCTAAAATAGCATACGGCATCCACGCTCTGATTAAAACTCGTCTATACTTCACACGTTCCACTTTACTGTCACTCTACTATTCATTCGTTCATTCTCATATTATTATGACATAATGTGCTGAGGTAACACCTATAATACTCATTTGGCTTCCCTTAAAGTACTACAAAACCAATCCTAAAAACCATTACTAACAGTTCACGTTTTTCTAACGGTAAATGCCTGATTCATGATAACATCTTTCTGACCATTTCAGAGCTCCTCAATTATAACTTGGGTATCACATTCTATAAATACCTAACCAAAACACTACCTCCTATCTGCTTCTCATCTTTCGACCTAGTTGCCCTGAGTAATACTAGATTTTCACGTAACAATAACGTCCTTTCGCCTAAGGTAAGTAGTAATTATGGCAAACTATTTGCTGAATTTTCACCTATAGCAATTTAGAACACAATACTATCTGTTATTAAAAATGCTAGAAACTTGCATCACTACAAGAAAAATACTACAATCACACATTACGCATGCCTAGTTGTACTGTTTCTTACCATAGCGCTACCTTCTTTGAATGTCCACATGTTATGTATTACAACATTTTGTATTCTTTTTCAGTTATACTCTTCACATTATTCATTAATTCATTTGGTTTTTATCTTTGTTTTCCTTTGATATATATATATATCATATGATATATATATATGTATATATATATTCGTATAGGAAAGAAGACGCACGTACGAAGTTATTTTATTTGACGTTTCGGCCGTGGGTCCGGCCTTCATCAAAATACAGTTTATGGCACGAGTGCTGTATATATACATGTGCATATCAGTAAGATACAAATGTCAAAACCGACCTGAAAGGCTATGTATGGGCATATATATATATATATATATATATATATATATGCAAGTCACACAATATAAAGAGCACCTAATCTACGAGTAAAAAGATATTGCTTCCATGCGCGAGCACGTTGTTTACAAATAAAAGATGAAACGCATAAAAGATAAAACACATAACATGAAGAGTAGTCCGACCGGTAAAAGCAAGAGAAGAAAAAACTATAAAATACTAATAAAATGACAGACATTACAAAGCTGCTACGTAATCAACGGATACAGGCAATGTAGTGCGACTTGCTGAGCAAGGTTGAAAAAAGTTGGACAGGGTGATACAAGCTACGCAGATAAGCAACTAAGTTTTCCTACGTTTTCATTCAGACCAGATGCGACGGCGTTGAACTTATAGATGAGGAATGATTCACGGGCTTCTCTATCATAATTTGTGCGGAAACCAGATTCTAGTAATGTGACTTGTAGGTTTTCAAAAGAGTGGCCAGGGAGGTGCACGTGTCTTGAAATGGGCAAGTGGGGCAAGGTGTTAGCATGAGATTTATGGTTGTTAAAACGCAGTCTAAAAGGCCCTTCTGTTTGACCAATGTACTGTATTTCACATAGCGCACATTCTATCATGTATATCACGTTCTTAGAATCGCAGTCAAGATTGCCTTTGATTTTTAAGGAAAAGTTGGAACCAGTACTGGTGACCTGTTGGCATGTGCGCATGTGAGGGCATACTTTGCATCGCGGTTTTTGGCAAGGATGGCACCCGATCGTGTCAGGACTGTTTGCTTTCGATGATGATGACGATGAGAGTATGTCTCGAATAGTTTTAGCTTTGCGATACACTGCTTTAGGTGGTTTGGTGAAAACGTTTCTTATGCGTTCACTTTGCATTAGAATACTGTGGTGCTTTCTCAGCACATTCGTAACACGCGGAACTGACGCAGAATGGGTAAGGACTAAGTTTGTCTGCGGTGAGGGAGTCGAGTTTTCAACAGAGCACAACAGCGTTCTACGATTATGCATGTCGGCACGTTTTATTGCGTCATCAATTAATTGCGGCGGATATTTTTGTTTGACTAGAGCATCCTTTAGTGTTCTGAGCATCCTTTAGTGTTAGTGTTCTAGAGCATCCTTTAGAGCATCCTTTAGTGTTCAATCCTCGTGGTGTATTCAATGAGCTAATCTTCCAAGAATCACGAGAGCATCAACTTTTTTGTGTGGTAATATTTCCAAGGGCCTGTCAGCTACTTGAGAATCGCCCTGAATTGCGTATGAAGAAGACCGAGACCGGATGTTTGGTGTCAGATTTTCACAGTCTAAATCTTTCCTCAGCTGCACACTTCTGCACGTCAGCCCTGCATCCGGTTTCATAGTCTGTAGTTGGCATTAGCATTACTTTGGCATCTATCTATCTATCTATCTATCTATCTATCTATCTATCTATCTATCTATCTATCTATCTATCTATCTATCTATCTATCTATCTATCTATCTATCTATCTATCTATCTATCTATCTATCTATCTATCTATCTATCTATCTATCTATCTATCTATCTATCTAGCTGCCTACGGCTTTTAGCTCTTCTAGCCGTCTAAATAATGGTATCAATACCAAAATTGGCATGGCATAACATGACTTTATGACAAACTCAACTGAATAGTTATAACATGGAAATCATTACATGTATTCCATGAATGTCATTATATACTTTTGATCGTCTTGCTGCTTTTGCGGTGGTTTAGTTCACATGACATTTTGCAAAACTGTTCTGGTATGACTGATATGACGTGATATATGCTCCACATATATCACGTCACGTGATAATAAATTTTGTATCACTTGACGTGAATAGACGACACAGGTAAACGACACATCCAAACATCATAATCATGGCATGGCAGTCATGTACGTCATAACTTAAGTCCATTTTAAAGTGGCTTATCAAGCATCCTCGTTCGTGCTTCACATATAATCGATTCTCACAGGTCGTAGGTTTTGCCAATTATTTTATTTACGGCACGCAAAATGGTGGCGCAAAAATAAGGCACCGCCTACTTCTTAGATTTTAGAGGTGTCTAACAAGGAGCACTCACTGTCGAAATTTTCGGAAGTGTTCTCTCCCCGCAGTTTTTTTTTTTGCCCCACAGGTAGAACAGGATCATATGGTTTAGACATATTCCCCATCTATGGATTTGAAGCACTTCGTTACCGCCTTCCAAGTGTGATGAACAAATGGAAACTAACAACTGATAATCTACGTATATTGTCTAAAACTGAAATGTTAAATCAGATGTTCTGATTGTGTTTTAAGTGAATGTTGGGTGATTTCTGTAATGGTTATTCAGTTTTTTTCTTTTATACATTGCTTTGTTATGAAAGTTTTTGTATGTATTTCTGAGTTATCTATCTATTATTTGCTGTCATGGGCCACATGCATGTTTGTTTTTGTATTGTCGCTATTTGGTGCCTGTAATTTTTGTAATTTTTGTAATTTTTGTAAATTTGTAGTTTAGATTTTTTCTGGTTGAAGGGGCTGGTCAAGCTGTGAAATGCAGCTTTTTTTTTCGCACCAAACCACGTATACAGTGTATTTTCGTGTACTTCTCACGTGGTTGAATAAAGTCAAACTTGAAAAAACTTGAATCTCCAAACAAGATTGCCCAGAGCATTGTCAATACAGTGGAAAAGGTGTATATATATTTAATAATTTATGTATTTATTTATTTTCATCACATTTCAAAATGCTTCTTCTTACGTACTCGTTTGTCCGTGCGCTATATTCACGAGATTTGCAGCTGAAGGCTGCGGTTCCTAGACGCGTCATCAACAATATTGTGTTAATATATAGACACCAATACAATATAGCAATGTGAAATCACAGGCTGCCTCGAAAAAAGATCAATTCACCGTTTCGAAAACCGCTGACCCCCGATACACCCACCATTATGGGAGCATCAGCGGAAATCTTCGCATGCAATGACGCATGGTAATGACACATCTTTAAGAGACACATTTCTGAGCGCTAGTTGCCACTGCAGAGTGCCAGTTCTAAAAACTTCCACTCAAAAGCTGTTTAATAGGCGAAACGCGCACCCATGCACACTTCTTCAACCTATGAGCATTATGCAGACAGCAGACTTCTGCAGACTTATCACTGGCGACGTGCCCCTATGTTCTATAAAAAACCGTGTCGAACGACCTCTCATAGACTGCATCGCGCTCTGATATAACGTTTCATGCAAACACACCACACACAAAGCATGAGCAAATGCTCACAAAACAATCACTCTATATACAATGTACGGAGAAAACGCTGACGAAACGATCACTTCCTACACAATGAATGTACGCAGAAAACGCTGACAAACTTCATCAGTGTCCCAAGTGACAATCTTGTTGATAAGAAGTAGGCTTCTTTTATCTGAATCACATACTTCGCCACCAAAAAAAGGCAAGCGACTCTCTAATGAAGCAGACAATCGTTGCCAAAATGGGTGTCGTAGATTTGCGGACAATCATGGACGTGAGGCGCGAGGCAAGTTGTGTACGAGATGTTTTTAGCCTTTTCTCTCACGTTTCATCACATTGCGTTTCACGCCACTGCTTTTTACCACAAGTAAACAGTAATATATGTGAAAAATATTGCTGTAGAGAAGATTGATAAAAGGAATAAAAACAAGAAAATTCTAGTTCTGACAATGCATAAAGCATGGAGCATCTTTGAGCTGGTCAAGAACCACCAGTGGCACATACCCGAAATAGGTATAACATTTGACCTCCAAGGCAGTGCCGGTGAGATATTTCTTCTGTGCGTTGTTTAACAATAAAAAGTAGTTCTCGATGTACATGCCAATGGCTGCTAATGGGGAATGAGAAACAGCAGCATTCGGCTTTTAGCCAACACGCACGCTGCGATTCCCACTAGCAGCCATTGGCATGTACATTGAGCACTATCGGACAAAAAAGGGTTGCTACATTATACTCGCTGGGTGTAACCTCCTTAGATTTAGAAAGGTTTAGCGAGCGTAGAGCCGCAGGGCCATGGATACAATGAACTAGTATATACCATGAATGAATTCGAGTTGGTTAAAGGGGGGAAGCTGATACGAAGCACAAGCCGTAAGAAATTAAAAGCTGACTCCTCCTGTGTCTCATTTCACATTAGCAGCCACTGGCATGTATATTGAGCACTATCTGACAGGAAAAGGTTGCTACGTTATACTCGCTAGGCGTAACCTCCTTCGTTTTAGAAAGGTTTAGCGAGCATTGCGCCGCAGTGCCATGAATACAGTGAAATAGTATATACCATGAACTCAAGGTGGTTGAAGGTGGGAAGTAGACCCGAAGCGCAAGCCATATGAAAGTATGCGTGTGCCACTTCTTGTTTCGTCCTTGGAATGTCCATTGAATGGCGGTGCTTCTACATGGGGAATATATGATAAAAAGATGCGAGAAGGTGGGACTTGGAGTGTTGAATAGATGGACGAACGGACACACAGACATATGCATGGATGGACGCATTAAAGGACGCAGGGGCGGATGCATGAACGAACGCAGAGACGGGCGCACGAACAGACGCATGGACGGTCACACAGACGGACGCGTGGACGGACAAATGCTTCGCCCTACTCTCCATCATTCACTCCGTGGATATGCTGGCATTTTTTTCTTTCCATTGCTCGCTGCGTCGTCCTCAATTTAAGCTGAACCCTCTTTGTAAGTCTCCAGGTTTCTGCTCCGTAGCTAAGTACCGGCAAGATACAGCTGTTTATACCTTTCTCTTGAGCGACAGTGGCAATCTACCTGTCATAACTTGAGAGTGCTTGCCGAATGTGCTCCACCTCATTCTTATTCTTCTAGTTACTTCAATCTCGTGGTTCGGCTCCGCGGTTACTACCTGCCCTAAGTAGACATAGTCTTTTACAAATCGAAGTGCACCATTACCTATCTCGAAGCACTGCTCTTTTCCGAGGTTGTTGTACATTACTTTCGTCTTCTGCAGATTTATTTTAAGACCCACCTTTCTGCTCTCTTTGTTTATCTCCGTAATCATTAGTTGCAATTAGTCCCCCGAGTTACTCAGCAACGCAATGTCATCGGCGAAGCGCAGGTTACTAAGGTACTCTACATTAACTCTTATCCCTAACTGTTCTCATTCAAGGCTTCTGAATACCTTCTGTAAGCACGTGGTAAATAGCATTGGGGAGATTGTGTCCCCCTGCCTTACACCCTTCTTGATTGGTATTCTGTTGCTTTCTTTATGAAGCACTTTGGAAGCAGTTGATCCCCTGTAGATTTCTTCCAGGATGTTTACATATACTTCATCGACGCCCTCATTCCGCAGTGTCTGCATGACGGCTGGTATTTCTACTGAATCAAACGCCTTCTCGTAATCTATGAAGCCTCTGTATAGTGGTTGGTTATATTCTGAGAATTTCTCTATTACCTGACTGATAGTATGAATGTGGTCGATTGTTGAGTAGCCTGTTCGAAATCCTGCTTGTTCCTTTGGTTGATTGAATTCTAATGTTTTCTTTACTCTGTTAGCAAATACCTTTGTAAATAGCTTGTCTACTACAAAGACCAAGCTGATCGGCCTGTAATTCTTCAAGTCTTTGTCATCTCCTTTCTTATGTATTAAGATGATGTTAGCGTTCTTTCAAGACTCTGGTATTCTTCCCGTCAGGAGACACCTCGTAAACAGGGTGGCTAGTTTTTCTAACACAATCTTTCCTTTATCTTTCAGCAGATCTTATGTTACCTCATCCTCACCAGCAGCTTTGCCTCTTTGCATGCTCTCCACAGCTTTTCCGACTTCTTCTATCATTACTGGTGGGGTGTCGTCTGGGTTACTGCTAGTTCTTATAGTATTAAAGTCGTGGTTGTCCCGGCTACTGTACAGATCTCTGTAAAACTCCTCCGCTATTTTAACTATCCTATTCTTATTGGTAGTAAACTTGCCTTCTTTGTCCCTTAGTGCATTCATCCGATGTTCGCCTATCCCAAGTTTCCTCTTCACTGCTTTCATGCTTCCTCTGTTTTTCAGAGCGCTTTCAATTCTCTCCATATCATACCTTCCTACATCGGATACCTTACGCATATTATTCAACGTTGAAAGCTCTGCCAGTTCTATTTTGTCAGTTGTACTAGAGACTTTCATGATTTGACGCTTTTTAATGAGATTCTTCATTTTCCGGGAAAGCTTTTCAGAGTCCTGTCTAACTACCTTACCTCCAACTTCAACTGCACACTTTCTAAGGATACTCGTCTGATTATCATTCATTGTATCTATGCTAAAGTTGGTTTCATCACTAAGAGCCGAGTACCTGTTTTGAAGCGAGACTGTGAATTCCTGTATTTTCCCTCTCAGTGCTAGCTCATTGATTGGCCTCTGTGCTCAACTGCCCTTAAAACGAAGGTTCGGTGAAATCCTTCCGAGGTGATGAGATTTCTTTTAACCACTGCAAATAAGTATGTTATTAGGAAAGCATTATTAGGAGCAGTGTGTTATTAGAAATGGCCCCTCGTTATATGATGACATTTCAATTGATGTTTGTAAATGGCGCTATAGTTTAGAATACTCTGCAAGAGAAAATCACTCACAAGTAGGAGTAAATTCTATCAATTTCCCTCCCCCTTCCCCTCTATTTGGAATATTTTTCACTCAGGTCCTCCGGAACAAAGTTTTTATTCCTGCTACGAAGAGGAGGAATAAATGAGGAAGGACACGGAGGTTAGCTTATTCCTGCCAGCCTCGCCACCACAGTACCTAAACTCGCATTGCACTGCTGCTGGCCGGAGGGAGTGGGTGGCAGCTGCGGAGCATTTCCCGCGGGTTTTTCGCTCCAGCTATCCGGAGTTTTTCCCTGGCACCTCAGGAGTAATTTACACATGTCCTTACTTCTTCCGGATTAAATTTCGGTGAGATGGTTCAGTACTTTTTGCATTGTTGTTTGCTCCACTTTTTACTTATTTTATGCTGATCATGTCAAGAGTTGGTTAGATGAAGGATTCTCTATTCTCATGCAAAAAATGCAGAGTTAAAGTGCATTTTTTCACCCAGCCGACGCAATTCAAGAAAGCGCTTGAGTTTTTCTTGTTTAATTTATTCAAAACAAGCTGCCGTTCCATGTTGATGGCCTCATATTTCGAAAAAAAGAACAAAGTTTAACATACAGAAAGCCGCCAACAAACCAAACACGCGTAGAGAATCAACGTGAGTGTGATTTGTCTACGTATAGAGCGTTGGAAGGGAGCCCAGAACGCTGCAAAGTAATCCACTATAAACGAAGGAAGCGTCGCCGCTGGGAACAAATGTTCACCACCCTCGAAGGACCAACCATCAGTTTCAGCCGATTGCTTCCTGCATAATTTATCGAAAAATAATTATACATGAGGACTGTGAATTTTTCGAGAGGCACAAAAACTGACGACGGTGAAGTCATAAGACGACTTCGCTGAAGTCGTCAGTGAAGTCTCTATACGCATAAAATCCTATAAAGCTACTCAATCGATATACGCAGATTTGATGCAACGACTTTGCGGTGCGTTGGTTCTGTCCAAGCACAAGCACATGACAGCTTTCTAATAACACACAAATGTCCCAGCAGGAGCAAAAGATGCCTCCACGCATCGCGCGCTGAGACGCCTTTGCAGTGGCTCCAAAAGGAGCTTTGACATGAACATATAAGGCATGTTAACGTGTATCCCTAGCTTTGAACACGTCATTAGAACGGGACATCTTTTAACGGCGGTAACGTGGATAACTTGCGAAATGTCATCACTGTCATCGCAGTCTACGTCACGTGTGTACATTTGAATTTGTTAAGCAATGCAAGAACGAGAACCAAAGTTCGATCGGCAATAGGCGAAGGCGCGGTGTGAATAAATACATGGGCGCGAATTGTTGCGGTAAATCCTCGCATATGAGAAATCTGCCGCAGAAGTTATTAATGCAGACGGCCAGGCCGATCTCGGTGACATTCATCCTCAATACCCTATTTTAGTGCTTCAAATGCATGCTGACCATAATGCAGTTACGTACTTGTGAGGTTTGCAGCTCAATTCGTACGCTTATGTCGAGGCCGTTAAACTCATACATACAGATTCGGCATGTTTTCCTAGTGCTGTATTTTTTTGTGAAATCTCACAGACGTGAAAATCTTCTGAAGCTCAAAGTAGCAGAACAGCCCTGCCCAAAACACTTGTATCAGGCGTTCCATTGCAGCCGCATACAATTAGGAAAAGCATAGTCTGAGTCGTTCGCTTCTGCTTGAATGAACTGGCGACGCTGCGTTGGTCAAGTGGATAAGGTATTCGGCTGCTGACCCGCAAGTCGCGAGATTGAATCTCGGCTGTGGCGGCTGCATTTACGATGGAGGCGGAAGTGTTGTAGGACCGTGTGCTCAGATTTTGAAGAACGTTGAAAAACCCCAGGTGGTCTAAATTTCCGGAGCCCTCCATTACGGTGTCTCTCATAATGTTATGGTAGTTTTGGGTCGTCAAACCTCACACATAAATCAATTACTCCGACACCGCCAACTGTTAGGACTGTCTGATGATAGGCCTTTGTTCTTTTAGAAAACTCGGGCTACTTTTTTTTTCTGAATAGAGTAGCTTTTTTCTCTTCGAAGTAAAAAATAAGATATGTTACAAGTAATCGTGTGAAATTGATTCGCAAGAACAATGAGGAAAGAAAAAAACCAGTCTTGAATCGCAAAATGCCAAATGAAAAACGTATACAGGGCAGCGGTGGGTTGCAAAAGAACGGGAACCATCAGACCAGTCAGGGCGAAAAATGTTTTTATGTTTTCGTTTAGAATTTGAAGGTTATCGCACGAACGTCGACTAAGAGCTGCAACCACGCCATGTTCCAGAATATTCTTTCAAGCTGATGGTGGCATCATGCAAGCTTTGCTCTTCTTATCCTTTAAGCTACGATCACTCCTGTCGGTTGAAGCTGTTTAAACGGAGCAGTGGCAAGCATAACTCCAACACTTCTTTTCGAGCAATTTCACAATTGCCTGTGGGGATGAGAGCGCACTAAGAATACACTTGATTGCAACAAATTGACGGCCCGAAATGGAGAGAAATTGTGCAGAGCTTATCGTAGTGGCTCACTGCTACGGGCATGACCTGTGACGTCATTCAGTTGTGACCCTCATCTCCTGCCGGAGACGTACGCAGACATGCTCCCGCCGTTTGAGATACCAGGTTTGCTAAGCCTGACAAAGCATGTCGTGGGGTGCTCATATTTCTTATGGCGAGTGTGTGAAGATGACCGTGTTTTTCTGCGCTTGTGAAGTACTGCGTTTGTGATCTGATGTGCTTTGTTCACACCTAGAAGCTCCCGTGGAGGGCAGTGCTGTGGGTTGAACTGTCGCCGATATTGCGAATGGGGTGAAAATTCAAGTGCTTTAAATTTCAACGGACTACTATCAGATTGGCTGATTTGATCGATTGATATGTGAAGTTTATTGTTCTAAAACCGCCATATCATTATGAGAGAGGCCGTAGTAGAGGGCTCGAAAAGTTTTGACCACCTGGGGTACTTAAGCACGCACTGAAATCTGTCACATTAGCCCACAGCATTTTCGCCACCATCGCAAATGCAGCTGCCGCTAGGATTCGATCCAGTGACCTGCGGACCGTAAGCCGACTACCTATGCCACTAGACCACCGGGGTGGGGATGGCCGTGTTATGAGTGGCATTACACATTAGTGCATAGACAGTCTGTGGTACTTATACATTCTTAAATATTAAAACATTAAAACCCAATATGACATGCGAACTATCGCCTTTCATTTCTGGTAGTTCACTCCAACTCGGCAGCGCTTTCGCTGCAGGAAGGTAAGCAATCGTGTCAATGCAACGTTACTGATAACTTATCTTACCTTGTCCTTTGGAAGACTTATGTAACACCGATAGAGCAACCATATCTGGGCCAGTTCCATACCCAATTTAGCCTTTTGATGCGATCTATGGTTTTAAACAAGCAGTTAGAGTGGCATTTTGCACGATTTGCCGTTTCCGAAGGATTGTTTCATTAAAACGCTTCTGTTCATTGTGAAATATCAGTGCCTGTATCCACCGCTTACAACTTTTTTCAATGACGTGGCACTCACCCATTACTTCTGCACAAGCCTGGCCTATTGACATCGCCCTTCACATCCACTTTCACATTCTGAATTGCCCAAGTGCGGTTTTTAACTCCGGTGAGGCAGCACTCCAGGACACAGTTGCGCATACACTCCCCTGCGGGTTTCACACTCGGGCGAGCTCCCTGCATCGGAAAATTGTATTTTGTGTCACAAGAAACATACGCCGAATTTTTACAGTAAACAATTTTCGCGAAAACACGCATTCTATGTTACTGTATGGTTGTCAGGGTGTAAATAGGAAAATGCAGGTGGTGAAAATGAAACGGTTATGTGCTCGAACTAATGCCCAATAAAACAAGTAACCTAAACCTTAGGCGAAAGCGGCAGGCACATATAATGGTCCTGGGTGAGCTTCTGTTTAGTTTGGTCGCTTAAAAGAACTTGGTTCATACTGAAAAAGGTAATTGGTTTCACTGTGCCCTAAAGAATTTCGGAGTCTATGCCATTTAAAAAAAAAGGCAGGAGAAAATCAGTTGTAAACGAAAAACTGAAAAAGTCGACAAAGATTCGAAAAGCCTAAGATAAAAGGTAGAAAAAGAAAGGCGAAACATATTGGTATTGATCAGGTGGTACCACTACCAACGTACATCGCCAGTTGTCTGAATGATATGCAGCCCTGATAGACCAGCGCTGTGGCCCGTACGAAGCTGACTGCAGCTGCTGCTTGTATAAGAGCTATCTCATTGTTTGTTATTACCGGCGAAAAACGTCGTCTTTTCTATTGATTGCTAAGCAATTGTTAGCGAACTTTGGTGAATTTGAGCGTATTTATCTATCTATCTATCTATCTATCTATCTATCTATCTATCTATCTATCTATCTATCTATCTATCTATCTATCTATCTATCTATCTATCTATCTATCTATCTATCTATCTATCTATCTATCTATCTATCTATCCATCTATCTATCTATCTATCTATCTATCTATCTATCTATCTATCTATCTATCTATCTATCTATCTATCTATTTAGCCGCCTACGACTTTTAGCTCTCCTGGCCGTTTCGATTGTGGTGTCGATACCAAGCTTGGTAATAACTATCATGACTGTATAGAAAACATACTAGACTAGTCATAACATTAAAATCATCATATATGTCATGAATGTCATGATTGCAGCTCTTGAGGTACTGCAGCTCTTGAGGTGCTTTTGTTCTCAATGCAATTAAGTTGCAAAACTGCTATGATATAGAATATTTGCATTGCGAACACAAACCACACACCCTAACATGAAAATTATGACATGCGCTTCATGTAACAACATGACTACAAGCTATGCTCAAGATGCTCTGGCAGCCGTTTCACTAGCTTCACAAATACCGAATTTGGTATTATGGTACGTGAATACATGACGCAGGTACGTTACTGGTGCAAACATGATAATCATGAGATGCGTGTCATGTAACAACACGACTACATGCAACGCTCATGATGCGCTGGTGGCCGATTCGCCAGCTTCCCTTATACCCAATTTGATTTTACGGGATGCGAATAGATGACGAAGGTATGATACTGGTGCAAAAATGATAAGCATGAATTGCGTGTGATGTAACTACATGACTACATGCTACGCTCATGATACCCTCATGGCTGTTTGTCTAGCTTCACATGTACCAAATCTGGTATCAAGCGACGCGAACGTACCACATAGCTAAATAGCACATCGAAACATGAGAAACACGACATGCATGTCATGTGACAACACGACTACATGCCACACTCATGATGCGCTCCCGGCCTCACTGGCTTCACATATGCCAAATTTGGTATTACGTGACCTCAATTCATGATAAAGGCATGTGATTGGTGCAAACATGATAATGATGAGATGCGTGTCATGTGAGAACATGACTACATTCCACAGTCAAAGCGCCAATACATTTCGACCTGACGCAATGCGCGTTCTCGCTGGCGTTCATTTCGTCGCGTCACGTCGGTGTTGCCACGCCAGGTCGCAGTCCTGCCATATACTCACAGGCCCGCGCCGCGCTGCGTTGCTTTGCCTAATGCGAGTTTCTGCACGTTCGGCGTCCCTCCGGCACCAAAAGAGGGAGACGCAGTGTTGTCTGGGTAACGCATCGGCACTGAATGCAGCATGTCACATTTCGCGCCGGTTGCCGTCATGCCGCACCGACGGACGCTGATCGCGCCGGTCGTGCCTGGCGTCAGACTATACAGTGCTTGCGTTTTGCTAACGCAGCGTTGCTGTGCCCAGCGTGCGCACGCGTGAAGGCCATTTTGGAGTACATTGGGCCCTTCATGACGCGTTTGCGGCTGTGTTGCTAGATCGACAAATACCAAATTTTGTGTTACGTGTCGTCAATGGTTGGTGACAGTATATGACTGTTGCAAACGCGACAATATTGACACGCGTGTCATCTAAGAGAATGACAACATACCACGTTCATGGCGTGCTCGTCGCCGTTTCCACATATACTAAATTGGTTATCACGTGACGTAAATAGAACACTAAGGTAAACAACACTATAAAACTTGATAATCATAATACGGAAGTTATGTACCGCATTATTTACCTCCACCTCGTAACTTTGTGCTGATCTCAAAGTGACATATCGACTTTTCTCATTTGTGCTTCGCATATCATCGATTCCCACTGTACGAGGCATCTTCCTCTTTTTTACATCAGTGATCACTCATTCAACAATATTTGCTCATGCTCCGGTAAACTCTCGAACAAACTCCATTAGTCGCCCTCGGCGCGTGAGCTCGAAGGAATCTTTTGAAATTTTTTTCAAAACATTCATTCGTGATTACGCGCAGAACGTGACTTGTAAAGTTTGTTCGAAAGCTTGCGATTACATAATAATCTCAGCATACAAGTCGGCTCTTCACGAAACATTTGGCAGAGTTAGACTAGACGGCGACACAAGAGAAGAACGTGATATACAATGTTTAGTTCAGTGAAAACTTCCCATAGGTTTGTAAATGAGGAGCGAGATTGGCTAACATGATAATTCAACCTGGGAACTTTACAGCGAAAGCTTGTGAAGGTCACCTTGCATTGGCGTGAAAGACATTATGCGCTGTTTTTTTAGAAGAACGCGTGCAGGAACTCCTCAAGTTCTATTGTAACTGCATAAAAAATTTTTTTGGCATCGGCAAAAAACGGCGTTTTTTAGGAGCGAAGCTTCTTATAGCGGCATCCGTTCATCCCTCGTAGCAGTTGTAGTGTGTAACAAGTATAACATATTGACCTCCAAAGTGGTGCCGGCGAGAGATTTCTTCTGTGCGTTGTTTATCAATAAGAGATAGTGCTCATTGTACATGTCAATGACTGCTAAGGGGGAATGAGAGACAGGAGAATGCGGCTTTTAGTCAACGCGCCCCTGCGAATTGTTTATTGTTCAACAACGCACAGAAGACAAGAAAGGGTAGCTACGTTATACTCGCTGGGCGTAGCCTCTTAGGTTTTGGAAAGGTCTAGTGAGCGTTGGGCCGCAGTGCCATGACTACAGTGAACTAGTATATACCATGAATTCAAGGTGGTTAGGTCGGGGAGAATGATTCTGCAGGAGCTAGGCCAACACCCAATGGCAATCAGGCACAATTACAATGATATCCCTGACAACATCAGGAATAATATTACAGTGTCTCCTATACCAAGAAACATGCATCCAGAACACAACGTCGGAAGAAGAGTAGCGAGGGCCAGGACTATACTTCGTCAAGTCTCAAACGAAGAACGAGGAGTCGTATTTGTTGACGCGGCTTCCTACGCCAATAATAAAAGTTTATCCAATAAAATAAAAGTTTATCCAATCCAATCCTACGCCAATGGAAAAACTTTTGTGGCAGTGGTGGTCGATAGGGCTGGCCATGTCGTCAACTCAGCGACAGTCAGGATGAAAGACCCAATCATTGCGGAACAGGTGGCCATCGCCTTAGCACTCAAGATGGATAACATTGAAGTCGTCTACAGTGATTCCATGGCAGCACTACGGGCGTTCAGCAAGGGGACGGTCTCAGTGCAAACGCTGAGAATACTGCAAGGCAAGAACATCACGCATCATCTTCTGAGTTGGTTCCCAGCTCACCTTGGGCAAATCAACGATTCCCCTCCCAATCTCAATGAAGCAGCACACGAGGCGGCGCGAAAACTCTCCAACCGCGCCTCCCCGGGGATGCATTCTACCGGTGAAGGGGATAACCGGGAAATTTTTACAACATATAACGAGCTCACTAAACATTTCTACCTGTCTAGAAGGATTTTCCCTCCACGTCACAAAATTCTAACCCGGCCCCAAGCACTTACTTTAAGGCTTTTGCAAACGCGAATGTACCCTACTTTGAAAATGTTACACATCATGTACTCTGACCTATACCCAAGTAATCTCTGTCCACATTGTGGGGAAAGAGCTTCATTAGAACACATGCTCTGGCAGTGCACCAAATTCGCTCATATATCGAACATCACCTCTGCAGGTGGGAGGCGGCAATCCGCAGCTCATCCTTGGCAGATCAGCTATCGGCTGTCCACAAAGCCCGCGAGGCGGCTGAGGAACTTGGCATCTCAGTCCCCACGTCAGAGCTGCCCGCAACACAGTGATCTGTGTTTTGGAGGACCAAATAAAAGTTTATCCAATCCAATCCCAGGTGGTTAAAGGTGGGCAGTAGGAACGAAGTGCAAGCCGTAAGAAAGCATAAAGTTTCCCCAAATTAGCTAGAGGGAACTCTTTAGCTGCGATCATTCAGCGATCATGGGAATGATGGGTAGTACACACTTTTGCCTAGTCTTCGTACTTGAGGGTGGCGATTCGTACTTGCGGCTTCATTTATTGCTGGTTAAGGTTTTGCTTTGAAAGAAAGAATGAACCCTTTTGAACTGAGTGACTTGATTCAAAATGGTCAGCCTAAAAAAATAAGGTTGTAAAGCGCAAACGGTGAACAATCGCTAATTTATGTTTTCGTAAAAAAACAGTTCCAAGCCACACGAACACACACGGAGCCAGAAGCAGGCCAGAAGTACGAAAATTAGACAAATGCGTGTACTACCTATCATTCCCATGCTCGCTGAAGCGCCGCGTGTTGCAGCTTCTTTAGACAATAGCGCCAGAGTTCCATCTAATGTATATTAAAAACTGTATGTAAGAAAGTGTGCGTGTGCCTCCTCTTGTTTAGTACTTGGAATGCCCGCTGAATGGCGGTGTTCTTATTTCGGGAATATATGACGAAAAGATATGAGATGGTAGTACTTGGAGTGTTGAATAGGTGGATGAACGGACACACAGACATATGCATGGATGGATGCACGGATGGCTGCACAGACAGATGAACGCAGGAGTGGATGCATGGACGAAAGCAGGGACGGACGCACAGATGAACGTGCGGACGCACGAACAGACGCACGCACGGACGGGCGGATGGGTGCATGGGCGGCCACACAGACGCACGCATGGATGGACGGGAGCAAGAAAAAATGGACGGATGGATGCTTGGCCCCCCTATCCATCATTCACTCCGTGGATGTGCTGCCATTTTTATTGCATCAGTGATCGCATCTCCGATAATTCTTTTTGGGGCTCCTGCAAGCTTCTGAACAAACTTGACTAATCGCGTTCTCAACGTAATCTCGAAGGAACCTTCTAAAACCATGTCAAACCCTTCAAAATATTGTTGCTTAGCCGTTACAACAAATTCTACGGATGAAACCACATCGCAACGAAACAATGAAGTAGGGGTGGTGTTCAGTGGAGTCGTTTAAAGAAGTATCGTTACGATGATACAAAAAGAATAACATTGAGGAAGAAATCAAAAGGTATGCGTGCATATTGTAAACACAGAAGGATAAGGGTATAATAGAGTTCAGATAGCTTGTTATCGCTAGTGAAACGGCCCAAGGCGCACCACTAACGACTTCAGGGTGCGCCAAGTTTGTATATCTGGTTAGTTTTTTCCCATAAAATTTGGTAAGGAAACGAATGTGAACTCGTGTTTTTTCATTTCACTGCGGCAACTTGGCAAAGGAAAAGACGAACACCGCGTGACATATCGGCTTCCTTAGGGTATTTTCAAAGCTCTTTTGCGCTTCGCGTAAAACTGCGACGTTCGCTTCGCGGAGAATTTTCTGTAATAAGCAGAGGCGATGGTTATTACTTGTACAGTCGATTGTGATTTGAAGGCTATCGCGCCAGCTTCGACTAAGAACTACAAGAGCACCACATCGCTGAATACTCTATCGAGAAGAAGGTGGTATTACGCGAACTTCGCTGACTCGTTTTTTTTTTGCTTCAAGCTGCAGTTACTCTTGTCGAAGGAAGCTGTTTATGCGAAGCAGTACTAAGCACCAGTTTCAACACATCTTTCCCACCAATTTCGCAATCGCCCAGGTAAATAAAATCCCGCCGAGAATACACCTTATAGCAAAAAATTGAAAGCTCAAAATATATAAAAACTGTGTAAAATTCGTCGTAGTGCTCATTGTCTTAGCAATGCAACCTAGAAAAATAATTCTGGCCCGCTCAGTACTGCGGGTATGGTCTGTGATGTCAATCGGTTGTGACCCACATCTCAATCTGACTAGACGTGCGCATACGTGCTCCCGCCGTTCGAGATAGCAGGATTGCTAAGCCTGACGAAGCCTGTCGTGGGGTGCTCGTGTTTCTTTTGTGGACGGCGTGAAGCTGACCGTGTTTTTCCACGCTTGTTAATTACTGCGCCCGTGATGTGATGTGCTTCGTTTCCTGAATGTCCACCTGCTAGCTCACGCGATGGGCCCTGCTGCGGGTCGATCTCTACTGATTATTGAGAATGCGGCGGAAGTTGGAGTGTTTTTATTCTCAGCGGACTACCGATTGATTGATTGATTTGATTGAGTGACATGTGGGGTTTAACGTCCCAAAACCTCCATATGATTATGAGAGACGCCGAAGTGGAGAGTTCCGGAATTTTCAACCATCTGGGTTTATTTAACGTGCACCCAAATCTCAACACACGAGTCAACAGCATTTTGCCGCCATCGGAAAGGCAGCCGCCGCTAGACCACCGATGTGGGCTGGTCACGTCTTTTGAGTCATTATATATAGTAATGCATATAAAATCTCTGCTACTTATAAATTTACACATAAACAATAAAACTTCATAATATTACATTCGAATCAGCGCCCTTTATTTCTGGTATTTCACACCCACAAGACAGCACTTTCACTGCAGAAATGCAAGCAATGGTGTCAATGTAACGTGACTGGTAAATTATCTTACCTTGTCCTTCGGAGAACTTACGTAGCGCCGATAGAGCAACATAATCTGTGCCAGTTTCGAGCCCAAATTGGCTTTTTGACGCAAGTTAGTGACTTTTGCACAATTCGGCGTTTGCGAAGGCTTCTTTTATTGAAACATTTTCATCCTTCGTGAAATGACATTGCCTGTGTCCACCACTTACAAATTTTTTCAATGGTGACGCACCCACCCCCTTATTTGCGCGGAAGAATGACCTTTGGACATCGCTTTTCACATTGAATTTTACATAGTGTATCGCAAGGGAACGGTTTTCCATCTCCGGTGGTGCAGCACTTCTTGAGGCAGCCGCGCTGACAAATGTTTTTGATGACCTTGCGGGTTGCCTGCAACAAAAAATGACTTATTTTGTGTTATAAGAAACAGATTCCGGATATTTACAGTAAAAAAATTGCACGAAAACACGCATTTAGTATTATCGTATGGTTGTCAGGATGAAATATGAAAAACGCAGGTGGTAAAAATAAAACGCTTTGGGGCTCGAAGTTCTGCCCAGTAAAACAAGGAACATTTAACATGAGGCGAAAACGGCAACACATTCATCGGTCCTGGGTAATGTTCCGTTAAGTTTGGTCGCCTAAAAGAACTCGGCCCATACAGAAGAAGGGGTTCAGTCCCCCTGTACCTATAAAACGTATTTAGACACTACGCCGCATAAAAAAAGTTACTGCTTTGCCACAAAGGTGAATCAATAAACGCGATAACAATGAATTGGATGGTCACAAGCAGAATGGCAAGTAGATCCAAATGTGTTGCACTTATCACGCACAAACAATGCACCAAACGTTTTCAGAGGTACATATTGTTGCGTGAAGGCACAAGGGAAACTAGGCGTTTTAAAATATATTTACACAGCGCCAACGCGCAAGCCAAGATGGCGAACAAGAGAGCGCGCGCACACACAAGTCACCTCGTCTTCCTCAGCGCCTATCTCACTGTTTAAGTGGGGCATTGTCTCGTAACATAACCCCCGGGTGCTGAAGCACCGTCTCGGTGCTTTCTATTGTGTTGCCGAGTGGTAAAGCTTAAGGCGGGATACGTGGACAATGTCTGTAGACAGCGAAGCGGAGGCGGAGGAAGACTCGAGCGGGGCTATCTCGTATGTCACATCTGTCACCTGGCGCAATACGCGGTAGGGTCCCGAGTACCGGGAAAGCAGTTTTTCAGAAAGTCCGACGCGTCTAGTCGGAGTCCACAATAGCACAAGAGAACCTGGTGTAAAGGAAATTTGGCGGTGATGTGAGTCGTAACGATGCCGCTGGTGATCTTGCGATGCTAAAAGGCGCTGACGAGCAACTTCTCGTGCTTTGCGAGCCCTGGTGATAGCATCACGGGTGTATTCAGTCGTAAAGTCGACGGCTGTCGGAAAGATGGTGTCGAAAGGTAAAGTTGGATGACGGCCAAACACCAGGTAGAAAGGTGAAAAACCAGCTGCATCATGGCGTGAAGAATTATAGGCAAACGTAACGAAGGGCAATGCAACGTCCCAGTCCTGGTGGTCGGACGATACGTACATAGCGAGCATATCAGTTAAAGTCCGGTTGAATCGTTCAGTGAGTCCGTTAGTTTGCGGGTGGTAAGCTGTCGTAAATTTATGTTTCGTCTCGCAGGAGCGAAGCAGGTCGTCGATAACTCGGGAAAGGAAATAGCGCCCACGATCTGTTAGGAGTTGGCGTGGGGCGCCATGGTGAAGTATGACGTCGTGCAGGAGAAAATCGGCAACGTCTGTGGCGCAGCTGGTTGGCAAAGCCCGCGTGATAGCGTACCGGGTTGTATGATCCGTCGCGACAGCTATCCACTTGTTCCCCAAAGTGGATGCAGGGAAAGGGCCTAGGAGGTCAAGACCAAGTCGGAAGAAGGGATCAAAGGGAACGTCAAGTGGTTGGAGGAACCCGGCAGGACTCATAGAAGGTTTTTTGCGGCGTTGACACTGATCGCATGAGGCGACGTAGCTGCGGACCGAGCGATAAAGACTGGGCCAGTAAAATCGACGCTGTACGCGGTCATACGTCCGAGACAGTCCGAGGTGACCGGCAGTGGGAGCGTCATGAAGCTGGCCGATCACGCTCGCACGTAGGTGGGAAGGTACCACAAGGAGCAGTTCGTGTCCATCAGGGCGGACGTTGCAACGGTACAATGTGTCATCCTTAAGCACGAACAATCGAGTAGAAGGATCGGGTGCCGCAGAATGAAGCTTCTCGATGATGTTACGCAAGGCAGGATCTCGGCGCTGTTCCTCACGGATGTTGCTTAAAGCGGAGAGAGACAGCACACATGGCGATTCATCGAACGCTTCAGGTGGGTCCACTGGATTCCGAGATAAGCAGTCAGCGTCATGGTGTAAACGGCCAGATTTGTAGGACACCGAGTAGTTATACTCTTGAAGCCGTAGTGCCCATCGACCAAGGCGCCCAGTGGGGTCCTTCAAGGACGAGAGCCAGCAAAGTGCGTGGTGATCGGTTATGACAGTGAAATGTCGACCATGTAAATAAGGCCGAAATTTTGCTACTGCCCAAACGAGAGCAAGGCATTCCCTTTCGGTGATGGAGTAGTTCCTTTCCGCCTGCGAGAGGAGACGGCTGGCATAGGCGATAACGCGGGCGCAGCCGCTTTGATGCTGAACCAAAACAGCACCGATTCCGTAACCGCTGGCATCTGTGTGTACTTCGGTAGGGGCAGAAACGTCGAAATGGGCCAGAACAGGTGGTTTTGTTAGCGATTCAATAAGTGTAGAGAACGCCGTAGCCTGCGCAGCGCCCCATGTGAATGAGACATCTTTTCTCAATAAGTCTGTGAGAGGACGGGCGACTTCCGCAAAGTTGTTCACAAAACGTCGAAAGTACGAGCACAGACCGAGAAAGCTGCGTACTTCTTTAGTGCAGGTCGGAACAGGGAAGTTACGCACGGCTCGCACTTTATCGGGATCAGGACGTACACCAGAGGAGTCGACAAGGTGGCCCAACATTGTTAGTTGCTGGCGTCCGAAGTGACACTTTGACGAGTTCAGTTGGAGACCGGCATTGCGAAATACGGCCAGTATTGAGGAAACGCGGTCGAGGTGGGTTTCAAAGGTCGGGGAAAAGACGATAACGTCGTCAAGGTAGCATAGACAAATTGACCATTTGAACCCACGCAAAAGAGAGTCCATCATCCGCTCGAAGGTGGCTGGAGCGTTGCATAATCCGAAGGGCATGACCTTAAATTGGTAAAGACCATCGGGGGTGACAAAAGCGGTCTTCTCGCGGTCCATGTCATCGACAGCAATTTGCCAGTAACCTGCTCTTAGATCAATAGAAGAAAAATACTTAGCGCCGTGAAGACAATCTAGGGCGTCGTCTATGCGCGGTAGCGGGTAGACGTCTTTTTTAGTGATCTTGTTCAGATGTCGGTAGTCAACACAGAATCGCCAAGTGTTGTCCTTCTTTTTGACAAGAACAACAGGGGAAGCCCATGGACTACATGATGGTTCAATTATGTCTTTGGCGAGCATGTTGTCGACTTCTGCTTGAATTATGTGACGCTCGGTCGAAGATACGCGGTATGGCCGTCGATGGACAGGGGAGGCATCGCCGGTGTCAATGCGGTGCTTTACCGCACTGGTTTGACCTAGTGGACGATCACAAAAGTCAAATACGTCCCAGTATGACTCAAGAACGCGAAGGAGTTCGTCAGCTTGATGCGGCAAAAGGTCTGACGCGATCATTTTTTTAACATCAGGAGACGGGCTTCCTTGCGAAGATCGAGCATGTGTGAAGCTGGAGTGTCGAGCCTCGTTCGAAGACAGAGCTGATATGACGCATTCTTCAGAAGGAGTCAGCATGGCGAGGGCGATTCCGCGCGGAAGCACTTGCGGACACAGAGCAAAGTTGAGCACAGGAATGCAGGCGTGGTTTGCACGTAACTGAATAACAGTGTGTGGTAAGGTAACACTGTGGGTCAAGAGAAGGGATGTGATGGGCGCGAGCACATAGTCACCATCGGATACAGGTGGCGAGGGCGTAACGGTGATGCAGGTCACGGTTTGCGGTAACAAACGGACATGTTCAGCAGAGCACATACGGGCTTGCGGTCGACTGGGCGGATCAATCGGACACGGTAGGTCAAGTTGCACAGTACCGGCTGAACAGTCGATGAGAGCGGAATGAGTGGACAAAAAGTCAAGACCGAGGATCACATCATTGGTGCAGTGAGAAAGAACAGTGAAGAGAACTGAAGTTTGACGGCCGGCAATAGTAACGCGTGCAGTACAGACGCCAATAACAGCAGCCGTACTACCATCAGCAACGCGAACGCTGCGTGAAGGGGCTGGAGTAAGTACTTTCTTTAAGCGGTCTCGAATGTGCAGGCTCATCACAGAAATATGGGCGCCAGTGTCTACTAAGGCTTTAACAGATAAACCGTCCACTTCAACGTCGATCAAGTTCTGATTGGTCGGGAGCGTCAACAGAGGAATTGGAGAGCAAGTCGTATCAGCAGCGTCACCTCCAGGAGCTGCAGCCGTTAGTTTTCCGAAGAAAACCGCCGGGCAGAGGACGGGGACGGGGAACGAGGTGGTGGTGGAGATCGGGAAAATCTACGTCGAGGTGAAGGTGAGCGACTGTACTGGGCAGTGGTCGTAGTGGTCGGGTCGTAATTAGCTGAGCCCTCACGCCGTGGTGGTTCCTGGTCATAGAGGTGGGCCGGTGAATGGGGGTTGGAGAAGTTTGGGTTTGCCCGATACGGTGAGGTCCACGTGCTTCGGCAATGACGGGAAATGTGTCCCACTCGTTCACATCGGAAGCAAATCGGCCTGTCATCAGGCGTTCTCCACGCATTTGGGTCACGATTACGTGGAGCAGGGCGGCGATACTGCTGTGGGTGGCTCGGGGTAGACGAACTGACAGCGCCGGGACGGTGCACAGAACAGACTGTGTGAACACCCGCGTTGGCTAGTTCCTGGCGAACAACGGTCTGTATTAGCGATATGGTCGGCTGAGGATCACTCGGTGCCAGTGCTCTCAAGGGGGCGGGTGAGATGGCTTCGATTTCACGGCGTACAATTCTCGTGATGTCACTGGAGTGTGAATTGGGCAGGGTCGGTACATGGAGATCCGCACATGTTGACGTCGCAGCAGTGTTGGGAAGGCGCGTAAAGTGGTAAGCAATGCGACGGCTTTTAGCCTCTTGAAACTGTTGGCACTCCAAGATAACATCTTGCACGGTGGAACAGCCTTTGCACACAATGAGGTTAAATGCATCGTCTGCGATGCCCTTGAGCACGTGCGCTACCTTGTCGGCTTCAGCCATGGTTCGGTCAACTTTACGGCAAAGGGTCAGCACATCTTGAATATACGCCAGGTAGGACTCCGTGGACGTCTGAACACGTGTGCCAAGTTCTTTCCTAGCGGCCTGCTTGCAGCCGGCAGATTGACCAAACAACTCGCGTAATTTGGTCTTGCATACGTCCCAGCTTGTGATACCGTCCACATTGTTATTAAACCACGCCTTGGCCGTTCCTTGTAAATAAAAGATGATGTTTGCCAGCATTAAGGTTGGGTCCCACCTGTGATTTGTGCTGAAGAGTTCGTAGAGTTTAAGCCACTCATCCACGTCCTCGCCGTCCGTTCCCGAAAAGTTGCCGGGATCGCGGGGTGGAGCGGCCACGAGATAAACAGGAGAGGTCGGCGCCATTGATGCAGTGGGCGTAGCAGTTGAGGAAGCGTCGCTGCCGGTGGACATGTTGGGAGCAGAGACTAGGCGTCCGCTGCGTAACTCCGTCGTGCGTTGTACCCAGCACCTCCACCAAAATGTTGCGTGAAGGCACAAGGGAAACTAGGCGTTTTAAAATATATTTACACAGCGCCAACGCGCAAGCCAAGATGGCGAACAAGAGAGAGCGCGCGCACACACAAGTCACCTCGTCTTCCTCAGCGCCTATCTCACTGTTTAAGTGGGGCATTGTCTCGTAACAATATGAATGCAAATAAGTCTCAGTTGTCACTTCACTGTGCCTGAAAAGCGCGCCCATTTCGCAAACTGAGGCTGTGTAGTGTTTGCAGTGACCTTTGTGCGCCCCGTAACTACAACAGAATCGTTCCAGTGCAAGCCCTACACGTACCACGACGAATGAACCTCCCCACCGAGAGACAAGGGTGCGTGAGAGACCGGCCACAGCCCTCTCCTCCTCTCTGCGGGCCAAAGTACGCGTGAGAGATTAGAGCCGCCTTGCGGTCATTGCGCCATCTTGCAGATAATGCTGAAATTACGATAGTTCACCCCCCGAGATTCCCGCCAACAACGGTAAGTGGTAGGTACAAATAGCTTGCAGTTTGAGCGTCGAAGAGGGCACCCCTCGGTGGCTGGCTCAATAGTTCAGGTCTCTCATTTAGACGCGGAGGTCGCATGATATATATATATATATATATATATATATATATATATATATATATATATATATATATATATGTATATATATATTATTATATATATATATATATATATATATATATATATATATATATATATATATATATATATACAATGCGTGATATCGACGTCGATGCCAGCGGTGAAATCCAGCTGAGAGTGTCTGTATAATTTCTATCGCAATAAAAAGATTCGGAAACCCAGAGATGAAGTGGACATGGAGGAGCCCTAATGGCGTAAATAAGAACGAAATATACTTTATAATGACTGCACACCCAGGAGTCGTGCAGGATGTGGAAGTGGTTGGCAAGGTAAGATGCAGTGACCATAGAATGGTACGGGCTCGAATCCGCCTAGACTTGAAGAAGGAACGACAGAAACTGATACGCAAGAAGCCAATCTATGAGCTAGCACTGAGAGGGAAAGTACAGGAATTCAGAGTGTCACTGCAGAACAGGTATTCTGCTCTTAGCGAGGAAACCAACCTTAGCGTAGATACAATGAATGATAATCTGACGAGTATCATCACGGAGTGTGCAGTGGAAGTTGGAGGCAGGGTAGCTAGACAGGACACCGGCAAGCTTTCCCAGGAAACGAAGAACCTAATTAAGAAGCATCAAATCATGAAAGTGTCAAGTACAACAGACAAAATAGAACTGGCAGAGCTTTCGAAGTTGATTATTGACGTAAAGTATGCGATGTAAGAAGGTATAACATGAAGAGAATTGAGCACGCTCTGAAAAACGGAGGAAGCGTCAAAGCAGTTAAGAGGAAACTTTGGATAGGCAAAAGGCGGATGTATGCACTAAGGAACAAAGAAGGCAAAATAACTACCAATATGGATAGGATAGTTAAAATAGCGGAGGAGTTTTACAGAGATCTGTACAGTAGCCGAGACAACCACAACCTTAATACTATAAAAACTAGCAGTAACCCAGACGACACCCCACCGGGAATAATAGAAGAAGTCAGAAAAGCTTTAGAGGGCATGCACAGAGGCAAAGCTGCTGGTGAGGATCGGGTAACATCAGATCTACTGAAAGATGAAGGACAGATTGTGTTAGAAAAACTAGCCACTCTATTTACGAGGTGTCTCCTGACGGGAAAAGTACCAGAGTCTTGGAAGAACGCTATCATCATCTTATTACATAAGAAAGGAGATGACAAAGACTTGAAGAATTACAGGCCGATCAGCTTGCTCTCTGTAGTATACAAGCTATTTACAAAGGTAATTGCTAGCAGAGTAAAGAAAACATTAGAATTCAATCAGTCAAAGGAACAAGCAGGATTTAGAACAGGCTACTCAACAATTGACCACATTCATACTATCAATCAGGTAATAGAGAAATGCTCAGAGTATAACCAACCACTATACATAGCCTTCATAGATTACGAGAAGGCGTTTGATTCAGTAGAAATATCAGCCGTCATGCAGACACTGCGGAATCAGGGCGTAGATGAAATATATATAAACATTCTGGAAGAAATCTACAGGGGATCAACTGCTACCATAGTGCTTTATAAAGAAAGCAACAGAATACCAATAAAAAAGGGTGTAAGCCAGGGGGACACAATCTCCCCATTGCTATTCACTGCGTGTTTACAGGACGTTTTCAGAAGCCTAGATTGGGAACAGTTAGGGAAAAGAGTTAATGGTGAGTACCCCAGTAACCTGCGCTTCGCCGATGACATTGCATTGCTGAGTAACTCAGGGGATGAATTGCAACTCATAATTACGGAGTTAGACAAGGAGAGCAGAAAGGTGGGTCTTAAAATTAATCTGCAGAAAACGAAAGTAATGTACAACAACCTCGGAAAGGAGCAGCGCTTTGTGATAGGTAATAGTGCACTTGAAGTTGTAAAAGAGATGAAAGGTAGAAGCAAAAAGGCGAGAAACAATTTTATCCTTCAGCTGGTACCACTAGTAACGTAAGCTTTCAGTTGTCAGAACATAACGTAGCGCACATAGAACAGCACTGCGGCCCGAACCAAACTGACTGAATGTAGGGAAGCTCTGTTATTGTTTGTTATTACCGGCGCAAAACGTCGCGATTTTTACAATAGTGAACGCACCTTGAAGTCTAAGTGCTCGTTCTCCAGTAAGCTATCGAACAGGCTTCACCGGTCGCGTTCCGCACGTAATCTCAAAGTAATATTTAGAATTTTTTTCTGAAAAATTATACAAAATTACGTGCATGCTTGTGAAGTTTCTTCGAGAGCTTACTCATTAAATAAACGCTGCAAGCGCACTCAAATGGCTGAAGTACTTGGCTGCTGACCCCCCCCCCATTCGCGAGATTGAATCTGGGCTTCGGCAGCAGCATTTTCCGTGGAAGCGAAATAGCTGTAGGCCCGTTTTCTCCGATTTGGGCGCGCGTTAAAGAACCCCGGTGATCTAAACTTCCGGAGCTCTCCACTACGGCATCTCTTATAATATGGTGCTGTTGGGAGGTCAAACCCCACTTATTATTCAACAATAATCCCGGCACACGAGGGGGCTTTTTAAGAAACAATTGGTGGAGTGAGGCGAAACGACGGATTCAGAGAGTATGTATATATATATATATATATATATATATATATATATATATATATATATATATATATATATATATATATTCAGTGAAAACTACACATAGGTTAGTAAATGAGGAGCAAGATTTTTTAGCATGGTAATTCATCCCGGGAACTTTACAGCGAAATCTCGTGAAGGTCACCTTGCATTGCCGTCAAAGACATTCTGCGCTGTTTTATGAGAACCGCTAGTGCGGGAACTCCTCATATTCTAATACAACTCTTTAATTGTTTTCTTTATTATCGGTGGAAAACAGCGTTTTTTTTAATCGGTGATTGCATCTTCGATCTTTTTTGCTGCGCCTGCCATAGGTTGTAGAACAAACTGCACAGATCGCGTTCGCAGCATAATCTCCAAGGAATCTTTTGAAACAACGTTAAACCTTCCAAAAAGTTGTTCCGTAGCTGGTTCAACAGTTTCTGTGGGGGAAAGCAGATCACATAAATATAAATAAATAAAGAAATAAGGGGTAAGATGCAGTGACTTCCTTTAAAAAAAGCGTCGTTACGATACTGCAGAAACGAATGAGTTTGAGTTAGAAATAAAAAAATTGCCCACAGCTTCCCTCGGGGGAACACTGAGGAGAATGCGGAGCATATAATTGGTTAACGGGGTGTTAAAGTGCAATTTACTTGGGTCGATGGCTAAATTGGTTAAGGTGGTTGTGAAATGGGGTGTTAAACTGCAACTTACTTGCGTCGATGGCTAAATTGGTTAACGTGGTTGTAGGAGGGGGTGTTAAATGAGTGAACACGTAAACACGTATGCGAAAGGGCGGCGCTGGTCGAAGGGACGTCGTTCATTGTGTTTGTGGATTCGTTGGAATTCATTTCACCGCGACCTTGGACGTCGACGCGCCGTACAAACCAACCGACGAGCGGCAACTGAGCGAGCGAGCGCCGACCTTGAGTATATATACAGCGCGACGGCGCATGCACTGTCAGCTGTCGAATGTTCGAGAAGGGGGAGAAGCACAACGGCGCATGCACGTGCGTCAGCTGCCGATGTTCTCGAAGCGCGACGGCGCATGCGCGCGCGTCAGCTGCCAATGTTCTCGAAGCGTGACGGCGCATGCGCGCTACATTATACAGCTAGCGAATGTTCGTGAAGAGGAGAAGCGCACGCGGTGTGTAGAGGAGGAAGGGTGCACAGATGGTGGAGGAGTGAAGCGCGCGCGGTGTGTAGAGGAAGAAGGGATGCACAGATGGTGGAAGAAGGAGGAGGAAGCTTACGGACGGCGCCGCACTACAAGCCTCGAGTATTAGATGCTCGGCATCTAAAAAATATATGCCCAGTATACCTGCATATATAAACACAGGACAAGGGCATAATAAAGTTTGATGTCCTTGTTAGCGTGCACAAAACGGCTCAAGCTGCATCGATAAAGACCTCGCAAAGTGTCCTGTTCGTATTTTCGTGTAGTTTTTGCTCAAAAAGCTTGGTAAGGAAATTGTTGTGCACTAGTGTGTTGAGATCAGCTTTGTGACAGACGCAAAAGAAAATACTATGTGACACATTTGGTTTCTTGCGGTATTTTCAAAGTTCCCTGACGCTTCTCGTAAAACTGCGACATTCGCTTCGCGGTAGCTCATCGCTGTGATAAGCAGAGGCAACGGTTATTACTTGTACAGACGATTGTGACTTGAAGGTCATCCCGCCAGCATCCACTAGGAACTTCTACAGCACCACGTCCAAGGTATTCTTTCGAGCAGAGGGTGGTATCATGGAAGCTTTCCTGCTTGTTTTTATTTTCGTTTCTTAAGCTGCGATCACTCTCCTTTGAGGAAGCTGTTTAAAGGAAGCAGTGCCAAGCACCAGCTTCAACACGTCTTTCCCAGCAATTCCGTAATCGCCGGTGGGGTTGAGAGCCCATTAAGAATGCACCTGATCACAACGAATAAAAGGCTAAGTACGGAGAAAAATTATGTAGAGTTCGTCGCAGTGGCGATCGCCTTAGCAACGCCACCTAGGAAAATATTTCAGGCCCAATCACTACTACGGCCATGGCCTGTGACGTCATTCATCAGTTGCAGCCTTCATCTCCTGCCGACTAGACGGGCGCATGCTTGCTCCCACCGTTCGAGATAGCAGGATTGCTTAGCCTTAGGGATCTGGTCGCTGGGTGCTCATCTTTTTTTTGAGTGACTGCAGGACAATGGCCGTGTTTTTCTGCGCTCGTGAAATACTGCGTGGTAGTGCGATGTGCTTCGTTCACCAAATATTCACAAAGTGCACGTACACCTGCAAACTCTCCCAATTGGCAGTGCTACGCGTTCAACCACCACCGATATTGAGATTGTGCCGGAGGTTCGAGTGCTTTCATTCTCAGTGGGTTAAAAAAAAGCGAAGTGAGAGCGTGCCGTTCATCGCGATGACATCCATATTCGTTACTCCGAGATTCAAAGGAATGTGTTTGTCTGTACTAGTTGCTTTTAGGTTGTTTTGAAAGAACCACCTTTAGCACCTTCGGGTTTCTCCGTTGAATGTCGGGTGCGCTTCTGACTTGTTAGCCAGCCTTGATATTAGACACATTTAGCTGATCACCACTGGCACGCACCCCGTGATAACGTAGCGTGCCGAGATGTTCCTAGGAAGCACACAGGTGTCTGTTTTTTTTGTTTTTTTTTACAATCGCGTTTGCCGAGATGCAGTCTTCTTGGCTGCTAAATGACGGTGCAACGAAGTTGACCAACCTTCACACTCTACTCAGCCAAGTTGACGAGCGCAGCGAAATAGGCGTTTAACGCTTCACTGCTCACGCCACAAACGCATCAAAATGAAGTATTAAACGTGCATGTCTATATATTCTCGTAGCAGGCGTTTTTAATTAAGGGTCAGTAAACATTTCTCAATTTGCGCATATCACCAAGAGATTATTGTGGAATGTCTGATAATCTGATCAAAAGGGAAGAAGAGCTCGCGTCTGGTGTCGTGCATCTGTTACATGCTACGTAGTGCTTTTTTAAAAACCGCTGCTTCAATCATTTTTGTGGTGTTATAATTATCTGTCACTCTTCCTAAAGACCTTCGCCTCATTCATTGTCTCAAAATAAGTGAACGTAATGAGCGTCTGTGTATAAACGTCAAGTGCCCTTCCATTTAAACTTCGCGCTCAAGTTCAGAAGGCAGTATCACTGACATTGCACTATCTACGTAAGCAAGAGCATTATATCGCAAGTGGAAAGTGTGCAGTCGTGGCGCTCCCCAGACAGCCGATATCCGCTTACGGTGTAATAATTAGTGGACGACTGGTGTAGTGCACCCAGAGTCAAAGGTTCTTGGGAGTCAGGGCCAAACCTCATAAGCGCGAAAATTCACGCGACAGCGACGAGTGATACGACGTAGATCGTCTTCACGCGATCAGTCGCTAGAACAGGCAAACCTGATTACCGCGACGGCTTCGGCGAGCGAACTGCACTGTTGCTGGCATGAGGCCGTCTACTCGCACCAAAAAAACTGCGTAGCGAGTGGTATAGAATTTAAAAATAAGACATATATTTGTGTAATGGAAAGGAAAGTATTTATGAGTGCCTTGCAGCAATTTTTTTATATGCACATGCGTAAACATTGCGTTATTTCTTGTTGCGCATACGTGACTCGGGCAGGGTCACGTGCACCTATGTACTCGTTGTCTTTTGTGGTTTTTCGCTATTGGCTGCTTGAGCCCAGGACTTCCGGGCGATAAGCGACGGTTTCCAAATCTGGAGAAACGAGCAATCGCGTGAAAACGAGCACCCGACACGTCGCGCGAACGCCCTGTTTCGTCGTTCATAGCATCGCTCGTCGCTGTCGCTTGCATTTTCGCGCTTCAGAGGTTTGCTCTTCATGATCGACCGACACAAGTCTTGGACATCCCCCACCCCTCCCCCCGGTCAAACGCGTTATAAAGCGGCTGACTGCCATTCGCACTGATTCAGGTTCTTGCAGGCAATACTAGGACAATGTCCTTGCAGTCTATATTACAGCTGTACAGGATATTATTTGAGTTTCTGTGGTAAAGCTTACCTCTATTATTTACTACGTACAAAACTAGCATACGCACACCCCCAAACACTCAAGCCCAGGTTCTCAGGATATGCATTCATTTACGAAAAAGGGCATCAAGGATTGAAATAATTGCCATTGCACGGGCTACTCGATCATGATGCACATCACTGTTGGAAAAATGTGTACTTGCCTCGGACAAAATTATAGGAAGCCATCTCACTACTTGACAATATCCGCTGTTCAAAGGCCCCGTACGATATTCTGTGCAATTGGCTGTTCGCATTCTGCATCAATTACTTCAGATTATACGCCTGTGAAGAACGGCTGTATTCTCAACGGTGCCTGACCCTTCCACAAGTACGTCTTGCAATATCAGGTCTGCAGAAAAAATCGAACTTGCCTTCGATAGCCTTTAAACAATTTAGCATGCTTCTCTTGCATGACATTTACAGTGACCACGTGCATACCTACACAAATGGTTAGACCGCAGCGTCTTGGTCTGGTGGCTCGAGGAATACGAACTCGAAGAAATAACCGATGCGAATCGACCTGTTACATATCACTACATCTACGGTGGCAGAAATACCGGCTCGGTGCGGTGGCCTAGGGCACGTCGATTGCCAGAGATCAAGCAACTGGACTGTGTTTTCTGACTCGAAACCAGCCTTACCGTTCATGCAGTTAGTTCTCCGACGAGGTTTTACGAGCAGCTCACGCAAGAGATTTTCAAGCCTCATCATCACGTTACAGAAACACGCAATGAGGTAAACTTACAGTGGTTACCTGGTTCTTGTGGGATCAGTGGCAATGCTTCCGCAGACAACGCGACTCACACATCCCATAAAATAGAGCACACCCTTCCGATACCCAAATCAACGACAGACACTCCAAAGTAACTTCTTCGCCTGGCACGTAGTTTGTGTCTGCTGGAGTGGAATACCGAAAGCATAAGACATACAAGAATCCATCAAATAAGCTTTCAACTTGACCTCCAACCTTCATCCGGACTTGCTTTGCTTCTTTTTCAAGTTTTGCTTTTTGTAGGTTTTAGTTAGGGGGCTGCCTTCACAAAAGCATATACAACGCTTATTGGAGTGACCGAAATTGCGGAGTGCGACTTCTGCGGCACCGAAGAAGACATCGGTCATCTGCTCTGCTATTGCCCTCGATTTGCCTCTAAGAGAAGAAAACACCCTGACGCGTTGCGACAATTAAAGTGTTGGCCACTACGTGCAGATGCTTGTGGAGCACAGTCTATCCTTCATCGGCTCACAATGCAATCAAATTCTTTTGTTCTTCTTTAGCACTACGAATCTAGACGATTGCCTTGGACTCTTGTATAGTGCAACTAGTGCCTTGATGTCAGCCCATGTGCTGACATATTTTTGTTTTTTTTTCTCCGTCTCTCTTATCTTTCTCTCTCTGTCTCATCTCTATACATAGCTTTACCGTTCCCTAAGTTTAGGGTAGCCAACGCGGCATACGCCTTGGTAACTTACTTGCGTTCTCTTCTATTTCCCCTCCTTCCCTACTTGAAATAGGTACTCCTGATCTTCAACCATACTTGGATGCCTCTATACACATCAAAAATTTTTTTCGGTAGCTTCCCAGTAAACGGCATGCGGAGCCAAAAACATGTGACCAATTCTTTTCCTAAATGATTGTCAGGTGTGTGTGACCTGCATTTCAAACTGAAATGAGGACCACGGTGAGGTACACAAACCCAAACACAGGCAAAATAGAACCAACGCATCACTCAGCACAGAACACCACACAAGGTTTGCAAATGATACGGCTCATTTCAATTGCAGGTTCTGGACTGTATTCTAAGTGTGTGCGTAAATAAAAAATGAAGAATGAATCGGTTTCTCCCATTTACTTCGTCCTTCTTTTGGGCTTTCAAACTTTACTCTTGTTTTATTCATTAGTAGATTGTCTTACAACTTTATTATCAGAGGAAAAGCAGTGGGAATTGTTATGATGTTTAGGTTCATATTGCGGAATACCGTTACGCAGGCTATTTACCAGAAGCCCCTTGAACTCCTCAACTTATTCATCAACATTTGATTTGTCAGTGACCTGTGACCACTCATTGGCTGACAAGTAATATTAGTAATGGAGATTTTACTTTTCACAACCACAATATGATTACCAGAGACGCCGTAAAGTTGAGGGCTCTAGAACTTTTGACCGTGTAATGTGCTTTAACGAACACTGACATCGTGCACTACACGGGTCTCTGCCATTTTGCATTCATAGAAATGCGACAGCCTCGGCCCTATCAAGCTCACAACCTCTCGATCAGCATCCGAGCACTGTAGCCACCGTTTCGCCTAGGCGGCACTTTCAAAATAATGTGCTCAGGCGTAGTGTAAAACAGTAGGTTTCATGCAGCTATGATATATAAAATGTTTGTGCTTCTTGAAGCTGCGGTTTCATTGGCAATTTATATATACAGAGGTGAGGCTTACGTGTCCGTATGCTTGCTCTACGACTAGTGAAAAGAGGATCGCTGTAAGAAAAAGCAAAAAGAAAAACATATATTTGGTAAGGTATTACATTCACCACTTCGTGCACGACCAAATTCCCACATTACTTATTAGAACAAATTTGACAATTTCGCCATCAAATGCTTGAACGTAAGTGAGCAAGACTTCCGCCACATCAGCGGATCGTGGGGCGTAAAGTTATATATCTTTCGCAAAATTGTACACATAGCTAAAGATAAAGTTACATAATAACACGTGCGGAGAACTGAGTATGTCATTAAAGAAAAGTTTTCAAGCGCAATATTCACATCGATGAGCAGTACGGTGAAAATACATGTGTATCCAAAACTCGATAAAAGTAAGATGGTTTTAATGCTATCCAAAAGAATACCAGATATATATTTGTTAACAAGTAAAGCTAATAGAGCAGGTGCATTGACAGAAATATTTTTTTGGAGGGCGGGAAAAATCCTTTTTTGAGGAGGGGGCAATCCCTGTAAACGGTCGTTTTTCACTCGCTATTTCCTTGCAAATAAGTTTGAGCAAGAACGGCGGGGCACGGTCCCGCTGGGCAACCCTGCCTGCCACAATTTCACGGTTTTATGGGTGATACTATGAAACCATGGCAATTTCTCTTAGTGCAATGTTAAAAGGATTGTTAACAAAAGCATCCTTCGGATCACATACAAAGATAAGGAGCTACTCCTCTTTGTGAAAACGGCTGAGCTGCACGAAAGAGAGGTGGCGAGAAAATTCCTACAGCAGTGGAACCTGTCTTACTGTGTTGATTGCCATTGGGTAGCATACGCATAGCGTGCCGTTGGTTCTGACGTCATCAGCTCTATTGACTGTTTAACATGCACTCGATGCGGCACCGCATTGGTTGTTGGGCCGCAAACTTTAACAAAGCTGAAATTATTGTGATGTGTGCAATTATCCATGCTGGCTCTTTATGCACTAGACCTCGTAGTGTGCTATCACCCCTTCCCTGTCCAAACCCAATCAATAATAAAACTAAGCCTTCATCGAAAGTGTTCTTTTTGCACTTTAAATAATAAAAACCTGCTGCTGCACACTAATACTTACCGCAGGCCATGAGGCAAACAGTTTTTCGGAACTCCATAATGAAGGACCTTTCTAGCTTCAAATACTGCCACACACTGCTATATATACTGCCTCGCACTCCGTGATGCAATCACCCGATATACAAAGCATAAAAAATATACATACAAGTTTTGTTGGTATAACATCGATCAATGTCGTTCAGTTTGAGTTGTTTTCATCTAGCCCACGTATTTTTCTAAATAAGAAACACGCAGAAGCCCACAACAATGCACAGAAGCCTTGCACCTCCAGGTGCGCACCATTCTTAAACAACCGCAAGAACAAATTTAACGCATGAACCAGCTCTCTTAGGGGTTTTGTTTAGTGTGTTTTTTTTCTTATATTCGCGAGCAGTGCATTTGGAGCACCTGCTTCTTTACTGCAAGATTAGACGAGATTCGTAACGACTGTGTGGCTTATACGGATTCACGTAACTTTACCAGGAAACATGATGTGCTCCTGGTAAGGCGTGTAGAAGCTGACTCTTTACTGACAGCCCACATTCCACCCTACACACAAGGGAAGGGTGGGTCTTAAGTTTGTGCGACGGGCGTGAGTGAAAAATGTACTGTTGTGAATGCATGTTGATTTGTTACCTTTAAAACTCACAATATTTTCTAGCCGGTGGGAGCGCGCAGTAAGACATTCGCACATCTTACATTTATGTTTATGTAATATGCTCTAGGCAAACGACATGAGAGGTGGATAATTACCGCTGATTACAGAAATGGTTGAAGGTTACCTTTGGAAAGCTCGGAAGCTAACGCTTCTGCGTCAGCCCAGCAGGACATATTCGTTCCACTTTCACTTCTGTATGGAACATTTCTCCCACATAAGCTGGCGCAATCAGTGCGATGCTAAGTTGCTCGTATGTTACCTAAGTTGTTTTGATTTCGAGAAAAAAATGTTTCACCGTTCTTTCTAGTGGTAAAAATAAGGCCATATTATACTGCATATATCACAGTGATGTATAGTATGTACTTTATTAATGCTACACAGCGCATTTTTTTAGCCGTACATGTGAAACGTAGGTTGAAGAAACTTGTGCATGTAAGATAAGATATTTTGACAGGGCCGTTGGTTGTTTTTGTATATTTGGTTGTCAACACTGTAGATGAACGCTGCAGTGGTTCTGCCATTGCTACAGGAACGATAGGGACAAGGCTCGTAGCTTCTGCCATGAACGCAGGAAGGCGTTCCACCAAGAAGGGGCGTCTCTTTCACTGTCCATTTTCACTAACTTTACCACAGCCACTGAATAAAAGGTGATCGTATTCGGTCATTCCAGCCACAAAGGCGGTGCTATGCAGCCGTGCTCTGAAGCTGTCACACGGTGATAATCTGCGATGCAGTTTGGTCTCTCAGTAGTCATAAACGCGTCTTCACGCTCTGCGACGCTGATGTGCACGCTAGCGATATCACCATCTCGTCCACCATTTCGACCTACCGTTGCGCCGCCTATAGTCGTTGTAATGATCGAATATTCTTGCTGCCCTAAAACACTCACCGCGCTTCACAACACATTTCTCTTATCTGTTGCTATCGCACCCTAAGCAGTGGTTGGCAGATTAACGTGGGTTCGCACATGGAGTCGGCACGCTAACATGACACGACAGGCAAAGCGTGCACTGAGCAGTCACAAAACCGAATGTTCACGTCGGTAGCAATGCGTCAACGACAGTGTATTTTACAATATTGCATTGAAAGCCTCCGTTGCGAGGAATCTCATCACATGCATTCGCACCAGTGCTCGTTAGTGGGACGATGCAATGGTTCACTTCCCCGCCTACATATTGCCACACCACCCCATCTACGATAAAATAAGTGAGAGACATAAGACGCACTTGTAAAATGTCGTACGCTTACCAGGCCCCGGAAACTCAGTCCTGTTTTCGGTTTCCAAGAACATGCACGCTTCTCGCAGTTTCCGGGCATTTCGAAACCCGGTTGAACAGAGTGAGGTTGATTTAAGTGCTCGCATTTATTGACTTTCACCCCGCCACGGCAATCTAGTGGCTAAAGTGGCAGGTCGCGGAATCGAATCCCAGCTACGGTGGCTGCTTTTTCGGTGGAGGCGGAAATGTTGTAGGCCCGTGTGATCAAATTTGGGTGCACGTTAAAGAGCTCTAGGTGGTTGAAATTTCTGAAGCCCTCCGCCTAGTCGTCTCTCATAATCGTATGGTGATTTTGGGACGTTAAACTCCACATATCAATCAGTCAGTCAGCATTTATTGGCTTTCGCAAGTTTTTTTACAAATAAAAAGATTGATATATCGGTAAATATCTCCTCTCTTTTTGTTTTAAATGCGTTTTCTTATTTCGTAATTTAAATTTTGAATCAGGCGAAGCGCATGAAGTGATTCACTTGAGTTTATAGCGCTTGCTTCCTCTTTTTCTCACCCCTCGCTCAGTGATTTTAGAAGTTAGATCGCGACTACGGGGAAGATAAAGAGAGCAAGTAGTGGCGGGCAGAGAACAGAAGCCGAAGCGAGCTACGCCGAACAAGTAAACCACGCATTTGTCTATGACGACTTAATCAGGCAACACATGTTTTCCGCGGCTCTGAAGTGTGCTTACTCGGTTATGTCTAGTTCCGCGAAGGTTTCGCAGTGTTTCATATCGGCAACGCGCGAGCCCAAGAACTTCGACTGATTATTTGAGCAGCTATTGATTTTACTTGGCTACATGAGTAAACACTGTTTCCTGCAAGTCTGACTGGACTGACAGAAGTGCGCTGTCACTTGTTTAATTGGTGAAGACGGCAGCCAAGCTCGTGCAGGGAAAATGCGTTTATTGAAAGGCTTGATTTCTAGTTCGCTCTGCTACATAGTTTAAGTTTCTTTTACCTTTGGCGTTCAGTTCATTAGTATGTTATGATTAACGTCTCAAAACCACCATATACATTTATATATATATATATATATATATATATATATATATATATATATATATATATATATATATATATATGAGAGACGCCGTTGCGGAGGGCTCCGGGAATTTCGACCTCCTGGGATTCTTCACCGTGCACCCATATCTGAACACATGGGCCTACAGAATTTTCGCCTCCATGAAAAATGCGGCCAGGCGTTTAGTTCAAGAGAAAGAGAGATAAATAGAGAAGAAAGGCAGGGAGCTTAACCAAGCTTGGCTCGGTTTGCTACCCTACACGTGGAGAGGGGAAAGGGATAATGATAGAAAGAAAAGTGATAGAAAAGCAGAGAAGGATGCATGGTCAGCTCGAGGCTACACAGCATGGTCTCAGACTGTTTTTTCCCAATCGGTAATGAAGCCTGATGGTCCTTGAGATGTACAAGAGGGCTTTCGTGGCTTTGCGCGTATGGGAAACTCCTGGACAAGGTCCCAGAATCTTCTCTGCTGAAAGCGGCCGTGAATCCAGCTGACAGAGCTTGGATTCCATAATACGTCGTTCAGACTGGTATGCTGGGCAACGGCATAGAATGTGGTCAAGCGTTTCCTCGCAGGCGCAGACATTGCATGCCGAATTGTTCGCCATTCCAAGGAGACAAGAGTACGCATTCGTAGATGCTGCGCCCAACCCTATGCGACACAGTAAAGTTTTAGTGCATCGTCAAAGACCGGATGGCAAACGAAGTTGCAAGTTTGGGCCGATTTAATACAGGTGCGTGTTAGCGAATGCCGGCGTATTTCATTGTAGAGGAGTTATACGGTGAGCAAGTGATTGTAGTCGCCTCGCAGCGTCAGTTCTCAAGAGTGGTTTGGGCGTACACAGGTCTTGGTCATGAGTCGATCAAGCAGCTTCATCCGCGTGGTCATTGCCGTGAATTCCGCAATGGCTCAGGGACCACTGAAATACAATATCGTGACCTTCCTTCAGCGCTTCGTGGTAGTCGTGCCTTATCTGATATAGTGATTCTTTGTGTAACCCATGCTGAATTGAAGACCGTAGTGTCTGTAAGGCTGACCTCGAGTCGCAAAAGATGGCTTATTGGTTAGGTTGCTGCCGAAGAATGTACTTTACTGCACCTTGAAGCGCTGCGTGCTCTGCTGCTGTCGACGTAGTGGTGTGAGAAAACTTGTTTGAAGCAACACATTATCAGATAAAAAAAGCACTGCTCCTGTAGAGCGCTTGGAATCAGTGATGTCATCGGCGTAAACATGTGTGCGGTTGAAGTACCTTTGTTCAACAGACGCAAAGTCAATTCCTTTAGGGCAAGCGGTGACATGCATGCCTTCTTAACGATTCAAGGAACTGATAAGCGCTTGTCAGGTCAATGGAGACTCCATAACGTAGCTGCTGGATGCATCGCTATTTTGAAGCTGGGCGGTAATGGGTTCTGATGTTTTGTCACAATACTGCAAAAGCAAGCATGGGGCCTCCGTGCTGTCGAACACGCTAAATAATGTGACGATAGCCATGATGAACGCCCTCTCAGCGTCTCAACAATGATGTGCGTTGCGACCAGCTGTTCTTGTGCGATAACAATAGTTGCCACTGTCGATGAGCGTCTTGGAAGGCCGAGACATGCATTAAGTGCTTAGTCTTGTAAGCTCAGTAGTGCACGGATGTTAGTCTTGCACGTGTTGGACAGGACAGGAAGGCTGTGCCGGTGAATTCCGAGAAAGAGGGCTGTATAAAGCTGCAACATGGAGTGCGCGGATGAGCCCCATGATTTTCCGGCGACGAACTTGAATACATTTTCAATGCCAATGAGCTTTTTTTCAGGTATGCGACATGGGAGCTCCAGGTTAGGTCACGATCTACAATGACACCTAAGAATCTATGAATGCTCTTACATGCGATTGATGTGCCATCGATGTACGATGGGTAGAAATACATCGGTTTGCGTGTAAACGCCACTGAAGCGCATTTTTCCACTGGCGATAGTCAAACCTTGCTTGCGACGGTATGCCGCTGTCATTGTTGCTGCTTTGTGTATCCTGGCGCGCAATTCAAGCCGTGTCGCACCGGACGCCCAAATGTAGATGTCCTCACCGTGGAGAGCTATATAAGCCGTCTGTGGCAGTATTTAAGTGAGTCCACCAGAACGAGGTTGAAAAGAGTCGGACTCAAAACGTTGGCTTGTGGCACCCCACCATTTGTGAAATGCTTATTCGTAGGCCCATCTTCAGTTAAAACAAACAAGGATCTCTTTGTGAGGTAGTTTCTTACCCATCGAACGCCATGACCTCCAAGTTCTGCTGCTTCAAGAGCATTCAGAACATCGAAAGCATTGAGAACAGCCTCATGGGTCACGTTGTCATAGGCACTTCCCACGTCTTAGAACAGAGCTACCGACAGCCGCTTCTTTGCTTTCTGTTGCTGAACAGAGGTCACTAAGTCAATGACGCTATCAATTGAGAACCTACTTCATCGAAAGTCAGCCATGGCATCATGATAGTTGTTATATATTCCACGTACAATCCTCTCCTCTCCAGCGTTCTATCCATGACCTTGCCGCCGCAGCTTGCTAGTGCTGTAATCCCGTATGATGCCAAATGCAGTGGGGACTTTCCGGGTTTCAACAAAGGCACCAGGCGACTGCGCTTCCCCTCATCAGGCGCCATTCCACCATGCCAAGACTTATTGAAAATTTCCAGGAGACGGCGCTGCGCCTTCAGGCCTAGGTGACGTAGGGCAGTGAAGGTCACTCCTTCCGGACCTGGGGACGATGAGCGTCTGCAGGTGTTCAATGTTGTATCAAGTTGTTTCGTAGTGAATGCAACCTTCATTTGCTGTTGTCGTGCGACTTGAACGTCCTATGGCAATAGAGCGATTGGTATAAAGATGTCACCGGTGATCTTTGAACAAAATTCACCAGAAACATCAAGCTGTGAGCGACGTTGATGTAGAGCCAGAGCGGCGAAGGGATGACGCTGTTGCGGATGCGAGTGAATACCTCGAAGAATCCTCCATGCGGAAAGCAAAGGCTTTCGATGGTCTAACAAGTCATAAAAACTCTTCCATCGTTGTTCTTGGAGTTTGTGCATTTGACGCCGGATTTTCTTTTGAATGCGTCTGGATTCTCTGAGGTCATAGATAGATTTCGTACGTCTGTGTCGTCTTTCGGCACGTCGGCGGACCACTCGAAGTTCTTTCAACTCTTGGTCCAGTGCGGTACGTCTCGATCCTTTCGAACACATCTTCGTGGACGTCTCCATCACACACCAAATCACTCCTTCAATGAATTCCAGCGGTTTGTGCATGCATTTGCTCTGCACTGATATTTGATCGAATCATCGAAACAGGGCGTCGATGAAGCATATATAAGCATCCTGGAAGAAATCTACAGGGGATCAACTGCTACCGTAGTGCTTCATAAAAAAGTAAGCGAATACCAATCATGAAGGGTGTAAGGCAGGGGGACACAATCTCCCCAATGCTATTTACCGCGTGCTTACAAAAGGTTTTCAGAAGCCCAGAATGGGAGCAGTTAGGGATAAGAGTTAATGGAGAGTACCTTAGTAACCTGCGCTTCGCCGATGAAATTGCATTGCTGAGTAACTCAGGGGACAAATTGCCACTCATGACTACGAGGTTAGTCAAGAAGAACAGAAAGGTGGGTCCTAAATTAAGTCTGCAGAAAACAAAACTAATGTACAACAACCTCGAAAAAGAGCAGCGCTTCGAGATAGGTAATAGTGCACTTCAAGTTGCAAAAGACTAGGTCTACTTAGGGCAAATAGTAGCCGCGGAGCCGAACCACGAGATTGAAGTAACTAGAAGAATAAGAATAGGTTGGAGCACATTTGGCAAGCACTCTCAAATTATGACAGGTAGATTGCCACTATGTCTCAAGAGGAAGGTATATAAAAGCTGTATCTTGCCGGTACTTAGCTACGGAGCAGAAACCTGGAGACTTACAAAGAGGGTTCAGCTTAAATTGAGGACGACGCAGCGAGCAATGGAAAGAAAACTGGTACGTGTAACCTTAAGAGACAAGAAGAGAGCAGAGTGGATTAGGGAACAAACGGGGGTTAAGGATATCATAGCTGAAATCAAGAAGAAGAAATGGACATGGGCCGGGCATATAGCGCGTAGACAGGATAACCGCTGGTCGTTAAGGGTAACTAACTGGATTGCAAGAGAAGGCAAGCGGGTTAGGTGGAGACAGAAAGTTAGTTGAGCACATGAGATTAAAAAGTTTGCGGGTGTAAATTGGCAGCATGCACGGGACCGGGTTAACTGGTGGAACATGGCAGAGGCCTTTGTCCTGCAGCAGACGTAGTCTGGGGTATGTTGATGATAATGATGATGATGATGATGATCAAGATTATACTGTTTCCAGTCAATGTGTCTTGAGTGTGCAGGGGAAGGAGAGTCGTCCAGACCTCTGACTGTCACGTCCGTGAGGATATCGTCGCTGCCGTGGGTTTCAATATGTGTGAACCCTTTGAGTTTCGCGACAATGCTATGCGACACTAATGTCAAGTTCAGGCAACGGCAATAAGTTAGTCCTCGGAGATAAGTAGGGCGGTCGTCGTTCAGCACCTGAGGCGCGTGCTCTGATGCAAGATCGATTAGGTTGGTGCCTGTTCGATTTGTCCTCATGCTTCCCAACAGTGTATGATGGGCGATGAAGTCGCCCATCAATGTCCAAGTTGCTGGAGTCATGCAAATATATAATTTATTATCTGTTGATTCAGTTGACGTGACGTGCTATATATGCGCCTATCAGAGTAAACGACAACTTTTTCTTTTTAAGATATAAACACACGCAGAGATTTCTATTGTGAAACTATACTCTTTGGCAAACACTTTTGCACACAGCAACTTGACTTCGCTCAATGCACGATGAAGAAACGAACGATTCATAGCCCGACAGTCGAGGTATTTTTGAAAAATGCGGTTCACAAATGACGATGATGGGAAACTTATTCTCAAAAATGAACTCTCTAAACTCAGGCAATCTTGACTGTAGACCTCTGGCGTTCCACTGAATTAATGAAGCACGCTTGACAGTTTCTCGAAAAGGCTGATGTGGGCTATGGTGCAACATCTTGCTACTGAAGTCCAGCGCGAATTCGTTCTAGTGTGTCCAAGACTTGCAGCGCGCAATTAGCGGCAGGGATCTGTGGACTAGCCAAGAGAGTGCGGATAACACTCATAAACGAACTGAATGCAGAAAAAAGTAGTGCTTCTTGTGTGGATAGACTGCCTGCTGGGGGCACATCCGTTGGTGACTGTCAATGTTGTAGTTCTGTAGACACGGGTTCCCACGGTAAAGCGGGCCAGTCAGAGCCAAATGTTCTCTGTTGTGCCACAGTGTCCCACGGCCCCTCTGGACGTACCTCACCAGGTGGAGGGGGCGGGGCAGGTCACAATAGTAGTGGCGGCGGCGGTGGTGGTAGCGGCCGCGTAAGGGAAGATACATTCTGCCCAGGACTGCTTTTTTTTCTTCGAGCACCTCCGTGCACGGGAATGCCATCGTTGAACGACCGTTACCACTTCTTTTCGTGAGGATCCGTCTTTCACCATTTGTCTCAGAATGCTTCTCTTCTTCATGAATACTGGGTAGTCTTTGGATGAGGTCTCATGGTTTCCTTTGCAGTTGCTGCATTTTAGGAGAGCTGTTTGGCCAGGCTCTGCTTTGTGGAGTCCGTCCCAACGTGGACATGCTTGCTTGTTGTTACACACAGCACTAACATGACCCAGTTTTAGACAGTTGTGGCACTGCAGTCGCCTTGGGATGAATGGTCGGACAGTGTGACGAAAGTGACCAACCTTGACATGTGACTGGCTGCAATCCCCTCTGAAGGTCACCTTGATGAAACAGGATTTGCCGAGCCGGCATACTGGCAATATGTCCGTTGACACAGAGGCTGGCTTTATCAGCACAGGAAGGTCTGCGTTTAGTTGAAATGATGGCAAGTAAACATAGGCTACTTCCTGCTCATGAATTCCTTGTAGCCACTCTGAAAGTTTGCGACTTTTCACTTCTAATACTGTGACTCATATACACGTCATGAACTTTTAAATAATATTACAAAGAATGCCAGTGAAGCCAGCGTTTTGACAAGTAAACTTTCTTTGTCATGGCAATGGGCTTTCTCTGATGAGGACAAGTCAACTTGCTGCAACACTGTTTCCAGCGACCTTCTTTTTCAAAGAATTTCTGCTCGCTTGAAGCCTCCCCATGCCTCTCAATTGCAGTCTTGTTTGGTACCCAAGTTTTGTAAGCGAAGTATGTGCGACGTCATAACAAACAAGATTGAGTCAAAACGACGTGTCCAACTCGGGATTACTGATTATTTTCGCAATGGTTTGGGTATTCTGGCTTCAATGTTTGCTCATTATGTCCATATGTTTATTGTAAGTTAAAGTTGATTTTATAGATTGACACTTTTACACTCTGTCTATGTCTTTTTTATACAAAATATGGAATAAAAAGTTCAATTTATTTGTGTCGATTGAGTTTCGTCTTATACTGAGATATCAATCAGCTTAACTTTCGCTTCTTCACAACACACGAACGAAATTGGAAAAATGATTATGAAAATTTAACACTTGACCGCATCACCCCAGCGGGCCTGAAGGAAGGCACGATCGTCTTCCGTTTGTATGCGAAGTGGGGAAGAAGGGCTTCCGTGGCAAGCCTCCTTCTCTCAATTTTTCATCATTTCCCTCTATTTGGTGACCTCACCAATGACGTTATGAAAGAAATTTTTTGTTCGTGATTTATTTCTGGTACAATACCAGACAACCACCAGTAATGAAAGCGGCGCAGCCACTGAGTATCAGCATGCCAGAGCAAATACATGAGAGATACAGGAAGTTCCCGCCCCTGCATGAACGTCAGTGGCGCATAGGGTAGGGCTCCTGGCCCCAGTAATCGTAGTCTGATATTAAGTTCCGATGGCGGAATTGAAGCAGCCGATGAACTCTGAGGGCGAACACTCGACTCTGGTGTAGAGCAGCACCTTTGAATCTGCGAGTGGAACACAATGCACTCAACCGAAGCAAGCTAGGAAGCGACGAGGAAGCATAAGTTCTTAAGTTGCCCAGAATAATTTGGGCATAAGTATTCCGTTCTGCTGATTGCCCTCTCATATTGCTTTTGAATTCCGTTTCATACATATTAGGACTGTCGGTGACACAGTCCGATGAACGGCTCGTCCCGGAACTGCAGCTTTGGAGCTGTCACTAAACATGCACGTGACGGCGGTGGTGCCATGAAGTGGACGAACGTGCTAAACGGAGCGCATTACGCTGTATTTCGGGCTACTCTGCTGATTTCGGTGAAGCAGCTTTTCCTGCTCCTCAAAGTCACTCTCGATCTTAGCTCACTCGGACTTTTTGTTTGCACATATAACTCCCGCAATTACTCTGCTATGGGAACCTACTTGTTCCAAAAGAAGCCGAAAAGTTTGCCCGTGCTCCACCATTAGAACTCAACGTAAGAGGTTGTTGGCTGGATTGTAATCACATCATTATCAACGAAAGTTTCATTGACAGAGCTGCTTAAGCTTTTTGCTGTGCCAAGTTGTGCAAACAGGAACTTTCATTATATGAAGCGGCACGCACTTGCCTCGTCCTCTGCTTAATCATTTGCTTCGCTCCCATAACACGTGTGCTAGCACATTCGGTGTGGAACGCAAGAAGCCTAGTAGTTGTGGTTGCTACGTCACTAAAATCCTATACAATCATGTAGAAACTGGCAAGTTACTAAATAACGCAGCATTAAGAAATAGCACCCTAGCGAACAGCTCGCAACTATAGTCATGGCATTAAATCGCTCATGTATTTCCTAGTGCCGTCAATAAAATCACCCAGTAACTTGTCTTGGAACTGAAGTCACGTGAAGAAGCGTAACGGGCTATCACATTACATTTTTGTGTCTAAACCAGGCAAACAGCTCGTCTTAAAACACGTTCCTGACAAGAACTTTGTTGCATCTAGTCACATGAATTAAATCATGTAACACTATTAACAACTACACCGGTGGCTAACAATTGCGCTAAACCACATAACAACTAGTCTGGCAATTAAACAAAATTGGCAGCATATCCACGGACTGAATGATGGAGAGTGGAGCGAAGAATTCGTCCGTCCATTCTTTCTTGCTTCCGTTCGTTTATACGTCTGTCTGTGGGACCGTCCTTGTGTCTATCCGCCAGTACGTGCATGCGTCTGTTCATGCGTCTGTCCCTGCGTTCGTCCATGCATCCGCCCATGCATCTGTCATAGTGTCCGTTCGTCCATCTATACAACACTCGAAGAACCACCCATAGAGTTTCCCAAAATTAACTAGAGGGCACTCTGGCGCTGCGATCGTTCAGCGACTATGGGAATTATAGGTAGTACACACACTTGCCTGGTCGTCATACATGTGGGCGACAAATCGTACTTGCGAATTCGTTTATTGCTGTGTTTCTGTTTTGTTTTGAAAGAAAGAACAAACCCTTTTGAACTTAGTGACTTGATTCGAAATGGTAAGCCTAAAAGAATAAGGTTGTGGATCGCAAACGGTGAACTTTGCTCATTTTTGTTTTCGTGAAAAAACAGATCCAAGCCACACGGACAGGCACGGAGCCAGAAGCAGACCAGAAGTACGAAATATAGACAAATGTGTGTACTACCCATCATTCCCATGTTCGGTGAAGCGCCGTGTGTTGCAGCTCCCATAGACACTACAGCCGGAGTTCCCTCTGGTGTATATTAAGAAACTTTATGGTACCACCATCTCACAACTTTTCATCATATATTCCCCATATAGAAGCACGCCATCCAGCGGACATTCCAAGGACTAAACGAGAGGTGGCACACACACACTTTCTAACGTCTTGCGCTTCTTGTCTACTTCATACCTTTAACCATCTCGAGTTCATGGTATATACTATAGTTCGCTGTATTCATGGCACTGCCGCCCAACGCTCGCTAAACCTTTCTAAAACAGAGGAGGTTACGCCCAGCGAGTACAACGTAGCAACCTTTTCCTGTCAGATAGTGCTCAATGTACATACCAATAGCTGCTAATTGGAAATGGGAGACAGGAGAATTAAGGTTTCAGTTTCTTACGGCTTGTGCTTTGTATCTACTTCTCACCTTTAACCACCTCGTGTTCATGGTATATACTAGTTCATTGCATTCATGGCACTGCGGCTCAACGCTCGCTAAATCTTTCTAAAACTAAGTAGGTTACACCCAGCGAGTATAACGTAGCAACTCTTTCTTGTCAGATAGTGCTCAATGTTGATGCCGATGGCTGCTAATGGCGATTTCAGCGTGCGCGTTAACTAAAAGCCGAATTCTCCTGTCTCTCATTCCCGAGTAGCAGCCATTGCCTTGTACATTGAGCATTATTTATTGTTGTTCAACAACGCACAAAAGGAATCTCTCACCGGCACCACATTGGAGGTCAAAAAGTTATACCTGTTACAAACAACAACGGCTATGAGGGATGAACGGGTAGTGTTATAAAAAGTTTCGCCTTTGAAAAACCAGCCAATATTACGGGCTAAGTGCTCACGTGACATTTACCTGTAGTGTACTCCGTAACATCTAATGGCGTGACTAAAATCGAAACTGCAGAAGGGCACGAAAAATGAGGAATCATAAAAAAAAGGCACAGGGCCCAGCGGTCACTGTATAGGCTTTTCTCTTAAGAGGGTGGGTAAGAATTTGGAAACGCGAATGCGCCGTACAAAGCATGTCTGTAGCAGTACACTTATAGCTAAACCCATTGTCCGTTAACGCTACCGCAGGTAAAAATCCCGAGAGAGAAAATTAACCTCGAGGCTTCGTATTTGTTCTTGAGATCAGAAGTTTCGCTATCTTCGAACAATGCATGTAAGCTGTAAATAGAAGCCACAACCACACCTACCACAATTAACCGCTATATATTGCCACCGGTTTTCGCTCCAAGACAACTGCTGTGTTCTCGTAAGTTGTCATTCACGGGCTCTAGTGTCTGAATAGCCACCTATACTTGTTTTCGCACAGATAAACGCATTGTTTGCAATGAGTGCTTGGCCTCTTTGTCTCTTTCTGTGTCTTCGATGTTGGAATCGTTCCGCAGTTATGAAGCCCTGAAAAGGAGGTCCCATACCTTCTTGAATTCACATTAGGCAACCGCTAGTATCTTGACTTCTTGCCACCAGAACCGCGTAAGACATTCTCACGTTGCATGTTCCCGCGAAAACCAGGTAGTTCGTGCGCAGTACCAATTGAAATAAAGAATAGCATCTACCCACGATTCGTACTGCTTGCAATATCTTAGAATTTCTAGCACAAGCTTGACATTGCTAGCTGCAATTCAGCAGTAGCAATGTCAAAAAGAGGCTCCCGTGTTGGCTGCAGCTTTGCGTCAGTAGTGTAAGCTGCGCACATTTTGAAGGGAATGGTCTCATTTGTCAATGTGTATTGTCGTCGTATGCTGCTTCCGTCGTGACGGTCAATTTCCTTGAGCACAAGAGCGAGACTGTCTTCTCTCGCCAAGACAGAGTTTTCACTCTCTGTCGTCACCACCGCAGCGCTCGCCACGTGGTGAGAGAGAGAGAACGCCCGAATTGGCTATGGGCACGTTCCCTAACCTTCGAGAAACAACGCGCTGGGCAATCATTCACCGGACACCCCGGATGCTATATAGGCGATGGATCTTCACCTGCAATGTACTCGCGGTGGTGAATTGCTCTCATGCGTAGTTGCACAATATAGATTATTTCCGTGCGCGTTAACAAAAAAAACAGGGTCCATTCTTCTCCCCTCTGAAGGCTTCATATTAGAGCAGCTGAAATTCCTTTTCAATAAATGCATCGCTCCTCCCAAGTTTCGGTGCTCACATTCGGCTCGCGCGGCGGGCAGACACACGCGGGGGCTGCGCGCTCTGTCCCAGTCGATTGGCGTGGCTGATAAGTGACAGCGTGCAATAAAACCAGCCATGTTTTTTTTGTGTGTGTGGTTTTTCTTTTCATCTGTTTCTGTGCATTACATCATACTTTTTACAATGGCCAAGGGGAAAAGAATGACATGTAAAGATGCACTATTTCACCATGCAGTTTAATTATCAGTCTCATACTAGCCCAGATATAACGTTGTTGATCTTCAATTTGCCATGTGCATTTATTCGATATCGCATTGACGACCAATATGATGTCAATGAAGCGTTGGTGGACTCTGGCATCAAGCATTTTCGTAATAAAAGAAAACGTCTGGCGAACGTGGTTGGGCCCTCAGTCCGCGAGTCCACCGGTACGAGCTTGCTGGAATCGGTCGTACCTTCTGGTCCCTTTGTGGTGCCCTCCACTTTTTTTTTCCTGTGTGCCTTGTTGGCTGGTGCGTTCATTGAAAAAAACGCGAAAAGCGTGCGGCTAATGTTTCAGTCCCGCTGATACCTGAAAGTTTCTAATGATTCAGCGACTGTTGATTTGTGACACAATAAGCTCTGAGGTCTCCCTGAGCGTTAAGCATCTTCGCAACGCCCAAACCAGATTCAAAGGTCCTTTGAAGTATGTCCCACGACACCAAATCTGTGCGTTTTTAAGTAGTTTGTTGGTTTCCAAGTTTCTTTTACACACTTCGTCATATATGTTTACCATGTAATATAGTACGGATCACTTATCAATAAACAGTTCAAGCATACAATGCAGTTACCTTGGATGTATTACGTACAGAGAGGCGTAGGAGTGCTTGAGAAAAAATTGTTTAATTTACACTGAAACCTTGCGAAAAATTCTTGAAAATCTGTCTCACGCCTCGTTAGCTGCCATGATATCGAATCACTTAATCACTCACGTGGCATCTGAATGACTGTTTCGTTTTAGGGGCGAAGTTCCTTATGGTCTGGCTTGTGCGTCTCTTGTAGTACGTAGTACGTTCTCGTAAAGCCGTAAGAAATTAAAAGCTCAATCTTTCTGTCTCTCATTTCACATTAGCAGCCACTGGCATATATATTGAGTACTACATGACAGGAAAAGGTTGCTACGTTATACTCGCTTGGCGTAAGCTCCTTGGTTTTAGAAAGGTTTAGCGAGCATTGGGCCGCAGTGCCATGAACACAGTGAACTAGTATATACCATGAACTCAAGGTGGTTGAAGGTGGGCAGTAGACCTAGAGCGCAAGCCGTAAGAAAGTGTGCGTGTGCCACCTCTCGTTCAAACCTTGATTGATTTGTGGGGTTTAACGTCCTAAAACCACCATTTGATCTCGTTTAAACCTTGCAATGTGCACTGAGTGGCGGTGCTTTTATAAGGGGAATATATGATAAAAAGATGCGAGACGGTGGGACTTGGAGTGTTGAATAGATGGACGAACGGACACACAGACAGATGCATGGATAGACGCATGAACGAACGCAGGGACGGGCGCCCGAGCTGACGCATGGACGGTCACACAAATGGATGCATGGACGGACGAATGCTTCGCCCCACTCTCCATCATTCACTCCTTGGATATGCTGCCATTTTTTTTCTCGTATGAACGTTGTTTGGTATGTTAAAGAATTTAGTAATCTTCGTACCTGCATCACCATATGTCTACAACTTAGGAGCTACGCTTTATATCTATACACTTGAATTATTTTTCATCGTGAATATTCCTGCATTCCTTTGTGTAGCAGGTAACGTCTGTACATAAAACGATGCACTTGTAGCTTTATGCTTAAAGCCATCGTGGCCTGCCTAAATCACGTTCCAAGATTAGGTCACAATTTGCCATCGTGCATCGGTCAAAATTGTGTCTCGAAACAAAGTGACAACTCGTGAGAAGCAGCATTGTTACGTACGTCAAGAAAGCTTTTGTACCCTTCACGTATGACAAAAAGCTTATGTACATTTTACGTACGCAGAAAGCTACCGCACTCTCTCATGTACGGTCGGAACCTTCCGTATTGTTTACGTGCGGCAGAAAGGTTTTGTAGTCTTTCCGTATGGCAAAAATTGGCAGCATATCCACGGAGGGAATGGTGGAGAGTTGGGCGAAGCATCCGTCAGTTCATTTGTTCTTGCTTTCGTCCCTCCATGCACCCGTCTGTCTGACCGTCCGTGCGTCTATTCGCTAGTCCGTGCGTGCGTCCGTCCCTGCGTTCGTCCATGCATCCACTCTTGCGTCCGTTCATGCGTGCATCCGTTGGTGCAGCCATCGGTGAGTCCGTCTATGCATCTGTCTGTGTGTCCGTTCGTCGATCTATTCAACACTCCAAGTACCACCATCTCACGTCTTTTCGTCATATATTCCGCATATGCACCACCATTCAGCGGACATTCTAAGGACTAAATGAGAGGTGGCACACGCACTCTTTCTTACGGCTTGCGTTTCGTGTCTATTTCCCACCTTTAACCACCTAGAGTTCATGGTATATACTAGTTCACTGTATTCACGGCACTCTTGCCCAACGCTCGCTAAACCTTTCTAAAACCAAGGAGGTTATTCCCTCGACTATAACGTAGCAACCCGTTCTTGTCAGACAGTGCTCAGTGTACATGCCAATGGCTGCTAAGGGAGGAATGAGAGGCAGGAGAATTCGGCGTTCAGTTAACGCGCCCGCTGCGATTTTTCCATTGTTCAACAACGCACAGAAGAAATCTCGCACCGGCACCACCTCGGAGGTCAAAATGTAGGACTGGTTACAAACTACGATTACTACTACGACTACGCGGGACGAGCAGGTGCTGCTATAAAGAGCTTCGCCCCTAAAAAGCTTCTGTACTGTTTACGTATGGCAAAAAGCTTTCGCCCTCTTTACGTACGGTAAAGATAGTCTGTACTGTTTACGTACAGCCGAAAGCTCCTGTGCTCTTCGCGTACGGCAAAAAACTTCTGTCCCCGCCGCAGTGGTCCAGTGGCTAAGGTAGTCCGCTGCTGACCCGCAGATTGCGTAATCGTATCCTGGTGGCGTCAGCTGCAATTTTGATGGAGACGAAAATGCTGTAGACCCGTGTGCTCAGATTAGGGTGCTCGTTAAAGAACTCAAGGTGGTATAAATTCCTAGAGCCCTCCACTACGGCGTCCCTCATAATCATATGGTGTTTTTTGGTTGTTAAACCCCACATATCAATCATCAGAATGCTTTTGTGCTGATCACGCATGGCACAAAGCTTTTGCACTTTTTACGTGCGGTATAAACGTCCGGTACTGTTTACGTACTAAAACTTCCGTAGTCTTTCCGTATAGCTGAAAGCTTCTGATCCTTTAACGTGTGGCTTCCACACTCTTTAAGTACGCTAGAAACCTTCAGTACTGTTTACGTACGGCAGAAAAATTGCGTAGACTCTACACACGGCAAAAAAGCTTCTGTACTGTTTGCAGACAGGTTACGTGCTTCTTGCGTATGACAGAAAGCTTCCATACAATTTACGCGCAGCAATAAGTGTCTGTACTGTTTATGAACAGAAGAAAGCATCCACACTTCTTACGTGCGGCAGAAAAAATCTGTGCGGTTTACGTACTGCAGGGAGCTTCCGTGCTGTAAAGGTACAGTGGAAAGCGTCTATGCTGATTACATACGCTGGAAAGCTTCTCAACCGTTTACGTATGGCAGAAAGCTTCCTACTCTTTACGTATGCCAGAAAGCTATCGTACCCTTCACGCACGTGTTGCTTCAGGCATGTTCACTATAAGCTCTACATCGCAGAGGTCGTGGGAAAGTCGTCCACTCATTGTGACAACACCCAAGCAACAGTGTCCTTGCAAGAAAAATGCTGACGAGAGCAGAAGTCTGAGTGCACGAGTTAGGCCACTAGTCCCGGTCTTTCGCACACAATAGTTCTGTAACATGTTGAAATGAGCATACCTTATTCACGTGCTTTCGTGCTACTTACTCGTTGAGGCTGCTAAGAAAATGTGTGCAAGTAATCCGTTTATTCGCTTTGCGGAGTACTTTCTTCTTCTTTACACCAACGGCGTTGTTCCAGCAGCTATGGTGCTCCGCTGCTTATCCGAAGGTCGTGTAATGGCAACCCGGCCGCGGCTGCCCTGTTTTCGTTCAAGGCGCCAATGCTTTGCGACCGTGTACTTACATTTCGGTGGATGTTCAAGTATCCAATGTGTGGAGATCTTTGTGAGCCTCGCGCCACAGCTTCTCGGGTAATCATATTCTTGTTTACAGCTGTTAAACCCCAGTATGTATCAACCTTAGACATATATAACGTGATAAGTACTCTGTTTTCTGATGAATGGCTCAAGGTGCAGCTTTTGGGGGCTCTGTCACGAACATTCGACAAAATGCAAGGTTGAAACCGGACTAAGTACCAATAGAACAAACGGTTTTGAGTATTTTTTACAAGATTTTGGTTTGTAAGCACAATTTCGGAAATAACATTTTATGATTACGGTAGAAAAATTCTATATATAGTCTGTCCGTGGACGTTTTCTGAGAAGCATATATTTGATGGGTTCATGTATTCATCATAGTAGGTATTTATTACGTGCTATATTAAGCTTTATTAAGCTCTATTATCCTTATAGATAATAAAGCTTATCATTAAAGCATAATCAGGTAGTTTCACTCCTACTAGTCCGCACCAACTGGGGAGCTCTTTTAATGCAGGAATGCAAGTAATTATGAAAATATAGCACGGCTTGTAACACTGTTGCCGTAAGATAAGAAGAGCTTATCGAGCGCTGATGAGAAACCATGTCTGCACCAGTTTTGTTGGCAATACAGGCGTCTGGATTCATTTAGTTCTGAACAACCATACTACATATGGCGTTTGCCACAATGCGCTTTTTCTGAATTATGCTTTATTAAAACGTCTTTTTTGAGCATGGAATAACAGTTACTCTCTCGACCACCAAGAAGTTTTATCCACCGTGTCTCTGAAGGCTAAGAATTCGACACCTCTTTGCACATTCACGTTGACATTTCCAACCGCAAAAGTTTGGTATTTCATATCCTTTGCCGCAGAATATTGTCACGTGGTCGTGACGTGGCTGAAGACAGGAGACTTCGTGTTGGGATTTAACTGTCTATTTGGGCGAACCTGTGCCCGGCAAACGGAAAGTCCAATTACAGCAGCAGTCTCGCACAGGTAGCATTCTCGGACTGATAGCGGCGAACGGAGCGTCGGCCTTCGATCAACAACTGACAAGCGGCGAAGCACGTCGGCATTTATACTCTTGCCGTCGAATGTTCTAGCGTTATCGCTGGCGGCGGCGTAGGTTCCAAAACAATCTGTACCGTTCGCACAGTGGGCGTGATCTTATCGAAATGATCTCCTAAAGTCCGGAACCTTCTCGAAAACTGCAGGCGCGGTTCGCGCTGAGTATGGTGTGGTGTTTTGGGACGATAACAAAAACTTGGGAAATGGAACGTGGCATTGCCCCCCTCTGAAAAAAAGGCATCGTCCCGATGCTTTAACTAAAGATGAAGGTACAATAATAATGCTAGAAAGTACAACGAATAAATTACGATACAACTCTAATACAAAAAAACCACTGTTTCAGTTTGTTAACGCGCATGAAACGGCTTGAGGCGCGCGACATGTACGACTTCAGGTCGCGATCGGCGTCGTTGAGAGTTCGTGATGCCGTCGGGGACAACCTCGTAATCAAGTGGGCCGAGACGTCGAACCACCCTGTGCGGTCCGAAGTAACGTCGCAGAAGCTTTTCACTTAGTCCACGTCGGCGCATCGGCGTCCACACCCAAACACGTTCACCGGGCTGGTATTCCACGAAGCGTCGTCGAAGGTTGTAACGGTGGCTGTCGGTCGTCTGTTGATTCTTGATACAGAGTTGCGCAAGTTGCGGGGCTTCTTCGGCGCGTTGAAGGTACTCGCTCACATCGAGGTTTTCTTCGTCGGTGACGTTGGGTAACATGGCATCGAGCGTCGTTGCCGGGCTCTTTCCGTAGACCAATTTGTATGGAGATATCTGCGTCGTCTCCTGCACCGCCGTGTTGTATGCGAAGGTCACATACGGAAGAATGGCGTCCCACGTCTTGTGTTCGACGTCGACGCACATTGACAGCATGTCGGCGATCGTCTTGTTAAGCCGCTCGGTGAGGCCGTTGGTCTGTGGGTGGTACGCTGTTGTCCGGCGGTGGTTTGTTTGGCTATATGCAAAGATCGCTTGAGTTAAGTCGGCAGTGAATGCCGTTCCTCTGTCGGTGATAAGGACCTCCGGGGCGCCGTGACGTAGGACGATATTTTCGACGAAGAACTTAGCTACCTCGGATGCACTGCCTTTTGGCAGGGCTTTTGTGTCGGCGTAGCGGGTGAGGTAGTCGGTAGCTACCACGATCAACTACATGCCGGCGTAGCGGGCGTGTAGTTGATCGTGGTAGCTACCGACTACCACGATTGTGGTAGTCGGTAGATTGTGGTAGTCAGTAGTCGGTAGTCGGTAGATTGTGGTACACGCCGGCGTAGCAGGCGAGGTAGTCGGTAGCTACCACGATCAAAGCCGACGTCGGGAACGACCCCAGTAGGTCCATACCAATCTGCTGGAAAGATCGGCAAGGTTGATTAATTGGCTGCAGAAGTGTCACTGGCCTTGTCGGCGGTGTCTTGCGTCGCTGACAGTCCCGGCATGTCCTCACATAACGAGTGACGTCGGTGGTAAGACGTGGCCAGTAGTACCTTTCTTGTATCCTCGCGAGCGTGCGAGAAACACCGAGGTGCCCTGCCGTCGGATCGTCGTGCAGGGCCTGCAGGAGTTCTGGTCGCAGAGCTGAAGGCACCACAAGGGGGTACTTAGGTCGAAGCGGTGAAAAGTTTTTCTTTTGTAGAAGACCGTTTCGTAGAAAGAACGACGCAAGTGCGCGCTTGAATACCTTCACGACTTCGGCGGTCCTGCCTTCGAGGTATTTTATTAGGGCCTCAAGTTCCGGGTCGGCCCGCTGTCGTTCAGCGAAGTCGTCGGTAGTTATCGTTCCCAAGAAGTACTCGTCATCCGGGTCGTCGGGTAGCGGTTGGTCGACAGGCGCACGAGAAAGACAGTCGGCGTCAGAGTGTTTTTTGCCAGACTTGTAAATGACAGTAATGTCATACTCTTGAAGTCTCAGGCTACATCGTGCGAGGCGACCTGAAGGGTCCTTCAAGGTGGCTAGCCAACAAAAGGCATGGTGGTCGATCACAACTTTGAAGGGCCTGCCGTAGAGGTAGGGGCGAAATTTCGACGTAGCCCAGATGATGGCCAGGCACTCCTTTTCTGTTGTGGAATAATTTGCTTTTGCTTTGGATAGCGATCAGCTGGCGTAACTAATAACCCTTTCAAGTCCGTCAGCCCTCTGCACAAGAACGGCGCCAAGACCTCTGCTGCTTGCGTCAGTGTGTATTTTTGTCTCGGCGAATTCGTCGAAATGGGCAAGTAACGGAGGCGTTTGGAGGCGATGTTTAAGCTCCTGGAAAGCGTGTTCCTGTGGTGTTTCCCACTTGAACTCCACGTCGGCCTTGGTAAGGTTAGTGAGAGAATCGGCGACGCGGGCGAAGTTTTTCACGAACCGCCTAAAATAGGCGCACAGACCCAGAAATTGGCGCACGGCCTTCTTGTCAGTGGGCGGCGGGAAGTCGGCGATGGCGGCTGTTTTCCGTGGATCGGGACGAACTCCAGACTTGCTGATAACGTGTCCAAGAAACAAGAGCTCCTCATACGCAAATCTGCACTTTTCTGACTTCAGTGCGAGTCCGGACGTCTTGATGGCTTGAAGTACAGCTTCAAGGCGCCGAAGATGTTTGTCGAAATTCGAAGAAAACACGACGACGTCGTCCAAGTACACAAGGCAAGTTTACCACTTCAATCCTGCCAGTACTGTATCCATAACGCGTTGAAAAGTTGCAGGCGCTGAGCAAAGGCCGAAGGGCATCACCTTAAACTCGAAGAGGCCTTCCGGTGTTATAAACACCGTCTTCTCTCGGTCCCTGTCGTCGACTTTGATTTGCCAATAGCCAGTCTTGAGGTCCATTGACGAAAAGTACTTGGCGTTATGGAGCCGATCAAGTGCGTCGTCTATTCGTGGGAGAGGATACACGTCCTTTCTTGTGATTTTGTTCAGGCGGCGATAATCCACGCAGAAACGTAGGGTCCCATTCTTTTCTTCACTAACACCATAGGGGATGCCCATGGACTCTTGGACGGCTGAATAATGTCATCCCGCAGCATTTCATCAACTTGTCTCTTTATGGCCTCACGTTCTCGCGTCGAAACCCTGTACGGACTCTGACGGAGTGGTCTGGCATTTTCTTCGGTTATGATGCGATGTTTCGTGCTTGGGGTCTGCCGAATTTTTGATGACGACGAAAAGCAATCTTCGTATTGCAGGAGCAGGGCCTTGAGCTGTTCTTGCTTATCGTTCGGTAGTCTGGGATTGACATCGAAAGCTATGGGAGGGGCTTGGTTCCTTTGAGCAGGTTCCGCAGAATCGGCGAGGGCGAAAGCACTGGTGGCTTCGACAATTTCTTCGATGTATGCGACCGTTGTTCCTTTGTTCACATGTTTGAACTCATTGCTGAAATTCGTGAGCATAACCGTTGCTTTGCCTTCCCGCAGCTCTGCAATTCCTCTTGCGACGCAAATATTTCGGGTGACCAACAGATGCTGACTGCCTTCAACGACGCCGTCCAAGTCAGGTGATTTAGGAGTGCCGACTGAAATAATGACGCTTGAGCGTGGCGCAATGGTGACTTGTTCTTCTAGCACATTCAAGGCATGGTGTCCTGACGGCATGCGCTGTGGTAGTGCTTCTTCTGTGGATAACGTTATCGACTTTGTTTTTAGGTTGATGACAGCACCATGAAGGCATAAGAAGTCCATGCCAAGGATGACATCTATCGAGCAACGCTGTAGGACTACGAAGTCTGTAGGATAAATATGGCCGTTAATGGTGACTCTCGCTGTGCAGATTCCTGCAGGCGTTACAAGATGACCTCCTGCTGTGTGGATTTCAGGGCCTTTCCAAGCTGTCCTAACTTTCTTTAACTTCGCGGCGAACGACCCACTGATTACAGAATAGTCGGCTCCAGTATCGACGAGAGCGGTCACACTGTGGCCGTCGATGATAACGTCGATGTCGCTAGTTCGCCGTCTCGCATTAGAGTTAGGGCGTGGCGTCGGGTCACGGCTGCGTCGAATTGATCCGCTGCTTTCACGTTGCGTCGTCAGGCCACCTCCGGTAAGTGAGCTTTCGCTGTCAGGGCTTTTCCTGGTTGGCATTGTGTTCGGAAAGCTCCGTCGCGGCGTCGTCGTCGTCGGAGAATCTTCAGTAGTTCGTCGCACAGCAACCGCACCTCCACCGGTCTGACCTTAGTTTCCCGGATACAGGCTAGGAGACCGGCCCCGCGTTGGGCCGGAGTACTGCCGGGGGTGCGGTGTCATGCGGCGACTGGGCGACTGCAAACGGGAAGGACTTCGGGGTGTCCATTGAGTTCCTGTCAGGTAGTCGGCGATGTCACGTAGCTGTGCCCCTGGCTGCGGACGCGGTGCATCGACGGCGAAGCCACGCAGTCCCATCTGTCGGTACTGGCAACGGCGGTAAATGTGCCCGGCCTCGTCGCAGTGGTAGCACAGTGGGCGGTGGTCAGGGGTGCGCCAAACGTCGGTTTTCCTCGGTGCACTGCACTGGCCCGCTGGTGAACGGTAGGTCGTCGGTGAGGGTGGTGGCGGCGGTGGTGCCCGGCGACGGAAGTGCGACGGGGCGGTGTTTTGACGTGGACGGGGAGGAGCGTTGTGGCGCACTGCCCCGGCGTAGCTCATAGTTTCTGGCTCGGGCAGCAGTGTTTGGGGAATTCGAAGTGATTGCCGAACTCCTTCTCGCACAATGTCGGCAATCGAATCCACTTGAGGGTGCGCTGAAGGCAACAGTTTTCGCAGCTCTTCCCGCACGATCGCTCAGATCGTTTCACGCAGGTTTTCGGAGTCACTGGTTTGAGCAGCAGCGCATTCTGGAGTCAGCCGACGATAATACTGTCTGTTGCGCATGTCCAGAGTTTTTTTGATGGTGGTCGCCTCGGATACAAATTCTTGGACGGTGTTCGGTGGATTCCTCATTAGTCCCGCGAAGAGCTCCTGTTTGACCCCTCGCATGAGGAAACGAACTTTCTTCTCCTCAGGCATGTCTGGGTCAGCGTGACGAAATAGGCGGGTCATCTCCTCTGTGAAAATTGCAACCTTCTCATTTGGAAGCTGAACCCGGATCTCTAGTTGAGAAGCGGCCCTTTCTTTGCGAGCGACGCTCGCGAACGTTTGCAGAAATGCGCCGCAGAAGACATCCCACGTTCGCAGCGTTGACTCACGATTCTCTAGCCAGGTCCTTGCGGTGTGTTCCAGGCAGAAGTACACACGACAGAGCTTTTCTTCGTTGTCCCAGTGGTTCAGGGCGGCCACACGGTCGTATGTTTCTAGCCAGGACTCCGGGTCTTCGAACGATGACCCATGGAAAATTGGTGGTTCCCTGCGTTGATGCATGACCATCGTGGGCTGGGATGCGGCGGTTGTCATTGTCGCTGCAGTCGCAGTCATGGCCTTGGTCTTCCGCGCCTTGTCTTCTCGAAGCCCGTACTCCGGTGATAGCCCTTGCTGTCGGCGGCTTGTTCGCTGCTCCTAGTTGGCGTCGGTGTCTTCTCCGCGACGTGGGCTGGGGTCACGGCTTGACGGGGGCGTCCGGTACATGAACGAAGCAGCACCTCCACCAGATGTCACGGGGTTGTGACGTGGCCGAAGACAGGAGACTTCGTGTTGGGATTTAACTGTTTATTTGGGCGAACCTGTGCCCGGCAAACGGAAAGTCCAATTACAGCAGCAGTCTTGCACAGATAGCAGTCTCGGGCTGATAGCGGCGAACGGAGCGTCGGCCTTCGATCAACAACTGACAAGCGGCGAAGCGCGTCGGCATTTATACTCTCGCCGTCGAATGTTCTAGCGTTATCGCTGGCGGTGGCGTAGGTTCCAGAACAATCTGTACCGTTCGCACAGTGGGCGTGATCTTATCGAAATGATCTACTACAGTCCGGAACCTTCTCAAAAACTGCCGGCGCGGTTCACGCTGAGAATGGTGTGGTGTTTTGGGACGATAACAAAAACTTGGGAAATGGAACGTGGCAATATTCTGCACCCTGTCCAGCAGATTGGAAGGCGATTCTGTCCTGATATGTCCAACTTCGGGAGAGCTCCCTGCGTCAGAAAAATGCCTTAAGTTCTCTTAAGAAAAACTTGTGAGTGCCACATTATAACATAGTTGTGACCACGAAAATGCAAAACGCTTGCCGTAAAGATGAAACGATTCAGTGGTATAGAATGTGTTTAGTAAACGGAGTCTTTCTAGTAGCCCTTCACAAAATACTTATTCATACTATGCGTAATAGAGTTCATAAAATCTATATTACCAAGATTCAATCGAATCAGCAGAAAGCTCTTCGTCTATTGTAGTTACGATAAGAACATTCCAACCTCTTAAAATCTTTGTAATCACAATGTCAATGCTCTGGCTTCACGTCGTCAAAGGAAAGCCCAATGTTTATTCATCCTTAACTCCCCACGCTGTACCAGCTTTAATCAAAACTTTCAGTTAGCTCACGTAATTGTAATCGTTTGCCACTTTCATCTTGAACTAAATTGTACAAATATGTGTATCTAAATTCCTGCAACAGTTCAAGCTTGTAATGGTTAGCGTGCGTCTATTCGTGCTTCGCCAGTTTCCAATTCTTTTTCTGCGCTGGCATGGCCTTCCCCCACCTGTCATATAGTACATATTGTACAGTGGTATGTATAAGCAAACAAACTAAATCAAGAAAAAAATTGGCAGATCCCACGTACAGTGGGCATCGATGATATGCGAAGCACAAATGAGAAAAGTTATCCCACTCTAAAATCAGTACAACGTTACAAGGTGGAGGTAAATGATGCCATACATTACTTCCGTGTCATGATTATAATGGTGGATGTGTCGTTTACCTTCTTCATTTATTCACATCCTCTGATACCAAAATTTATTACATGTAGAGCTAGCGAAATGGCCACGAGCACGCTATGAACGTGGTATGTTGTCATGTTCTTACATGACACACGTGTCAAGATTAGCATGTTTGCACCAGTCATATACTTTTGTCATTCATTGACGTCACGTAACACCATACTTGGTACATGTGGAGCTAAAAAAACGGCCACAAGCGCATCGTGAAGGGCCCAATATACTCCAGCGTAGCGTTTGAAGCGCGCGCACGCTGAGCACAGCGACGCTACGTTGGCAAAACGCGAACACTCTATCGTCTGACGGCAGGAGCGACCAGCGTACGTCGGCGCGACCCGACGTCAACCGGCGCGAAATGTGACATGCTGCATTTCGCGCCGATGCGTTACCCAGACAACACTGCGTCTCCCTCTTTTCCTGACGGAAGGACGCCGGATGCGCTGAAACGCGCATGCGTCAAAGCAACGCAGCGCGGCACGCGCCTGCGGGTATATGGCAGGACCGGTGCATGGCGTGGCAGCGCCGCTGCGACGCGACGAAATGAACGCCCCCGAGCACGCGCACCGCGTCACGTCCAAATGTGTTGGCGCCTTGAATATGAAATGTAGTCGTGTTCTCACGTGACACGCATCTCATGATTATCATGTTTGCCTAAGTCACATGCCTTCGTCATCCGTTGGCGTCACGTAATACCAAATTGGTCATCTGTGAAGCTAGCGAATTGGCCGCAAGCGCATCATCAGTGTGGCATTTAGTCATGCTGTTACTTGACACGCATGTCGTGGTTATCATGCTTGGATGTGTCATTTACTTATACATGTCCGTTCGCGTCACGTAATACCAAACTTGGTACATGTGAAGCTAGCGAAACGCCCGCCAGCACATCATGAGCGCAGTATATAATCATGTTGTTACATCACACGCATCACATGTTTATCATGTTTGCACCAGTCACATACCTTCGTCATCAATTCACGTACTGTAGTACCAAAACTTATATATTTATCGCTAGCGAAACGGCGACCAGCGCATCATGAGCGGGGCATGTAGTCATGTTGTTACATGACACGCATGTCATGATTTTTATGATAGTGTCTGTCGCTTGTGTTCACCATGCAATCATGCCACGCCATACCAGTTTTGCAACATACCATGTGCCCGAAACCACCGCAAGAGCTGCACGACCATGAAATGAAAATCATGGGACTTATGACATCCAAGTTAAGATTTTCACGGTATGACTAGTCTTATGTGTTCTCCATACAGTCATGTTATGCCGTACCAAGATTGGAATTGATACCAATTTCTAAACGGCTAGGAGAGCTGAAAGTCGTAGGCGGCTAGATAGATAGATAGATAGATAGATAGATAGATAGATAGATAGATAGATAGATAGATAGATAGATAGATACGCTCAAATTCGCCGAAGTTCACTAAGAAATGCTTCGAATTTAAAAGCGTGTTCTAGACCACGCTTTTCTTTTGGCCATCTTTGCGCAGCACATACGAGGCAGGGGTGTAAAAAGGGGGTGGCTGAGCGGTCACGTGCCGCCCCCCCCCCTCGACACTTCTTTTGTCATGGTATAGAGAGCGCAAAATGGCCATTATAAGGGAGGACCCTTCCTCAAAACAAGGTGGTTCTCCCCTCCCCCAAAAAATGTGTGGCTTCGCACCCGATGCAAGATAGCCACTATACAGCATGACGATGACCATGACGCTGATGACGTTGAAGAATAAGGCGATGATGATCACGGACGCCTGGCTTGTGCAGAATATGACGCCTCAATATGCTCTAGGGTGGATTTCGTATGACTAGAAACAACCAACAGCCATCATTAAAATGTGCACAGACCACCTTTGTGAACTTCAGACTGTATCCGATACCACTAATAAATAATAATGAAAGCAAAACAAAATTACTGACTCCACACAGCATACCAACGATGGCCCAATAATAGTGTATCTGAACTGTACACTGCTTTGTCACTCAGTTACGTGCTTTAGTGACCAATGTCAAGGGTCATTTACGGCGATACCAAATGATACCACTGCGTTGCCTCCTCATCATCGTTACTTTTGGAATATGCCATATTTTTTTATCCTTGTGTCTTCGGGTCACCTTCTAAATGCAGAAGCCTCTTATAAATCCAAAAATTAGAAAACGAATTATTTAGGATATTAATATTATGAAATCTTCATCCAAATTTAGGATAAGTGTCGAATTTTGTGTTGTTGTAATTTAACGCCCAGCCTCATGCTATAGATGTTAGGTTGTTACTAGTGACTTATTAAACAATCAAAAAAGAACCGAAAATAGAGGGACTGAGTCAGTCCGTGCTACAGAAAAATGCTTTTGTTTATCATGTTAAACTGCGTCGGTACACGTTTCAACATTAGGCCAGATTAAGCAGGAGTGGCATGCATAATTGGGGCTGTATATTTTTTCAAAGGCTGCTCTCAGGCATGCTCCAATGGGCTGTAACATAAACAAATATGACTCGCGTTGCTATAACCTGGAGATTTTGCCTGATTTCAAATGCTAAGAAGCTGCTGGTCCTCTAGACGTTTTTGAGGTAAATCTCACCCATCCGTAAGCTTGCTGTGCGAAAGGCGAAAATAATAACACTGAAAAACAAAAACAAACAGACACCAAGACGCATTCAGAACTCTACGACTGTATAATTAGTGTTCAGATCAGTTCAATGCCATCAACGCGAGACCCATGCATGCGATGTTCTTGACAATGAGAACTAAGATAGCGTACCACAAATGGTGAAGTGAACCACCATCCTTGCACGTCGATCTTCTCACATTGTCAACTGAAATTCTATGTGTGCGTCCAATCAAAGCGTTGTTTAAATATTACAGCGCTGTACGACAAAACATTCCACAGAAAATCATGTGTTTAGCCCATATCGATGGGCTCCATTCAAGAATTTTAATGCCGTTGGTTTTACACTCAACTTCATCAATATAGCTCCACATTGTACGTTAAGTGCGTGCTGTACGACGTGTTTAATAGCTAAATAGATATCGTCGCCTGTTTCACTCTGTAGAAGCTGTTTCACTCTGTAAAGACAAATGAATTCCGTGGCCTGAAGGCGTAGTCAGAAAACATGGTCCGTCCCTCCGTCTCAGGAAACGTGGGAGTGTGTGTGTGTGTGTGTGTCTGTGTGTGTGTGTGTGTCTGTGTGTCTGTGTGTGCGGTGGGGTGGGGGGCATGTGTGTGGGAAGGGAAGAGGTCCACGCGTGCAATATCGCTTTTTCCGTTAGCCCTTTAAGGCAGACTTAAGGATCATGAAAGGTTTATTCATGTCTCGGTAATTTTCCTGACACTCAAATACACAGAACCTGAGATATACACAGTATCGCAGTAGGAGAGCTGTCCTAAATGCGAAATTGAATAAAATCTTGAAAAGACGAATCTTTGGTACGCGTTTCTTGAAAGGAGGAATAAAAAACATTGTGAAATGGAAGCTCCTGCCATGCCTTGCCAGCAGAAGTGAAGCCAGCTTTTGCCTCTGCGAAGATGGCGGACACATGCTCCTTTCTGGTAGTGCCCACTTAAAGATCAAGTGGCTTCAATAGGTTAATGTAAATGCCACGATACTTCGATATGAAAAAAGATAGCTGTTCCCAACGAACGAACACACAGAAACCAGTATGGGTGACTTAATTTCGCAGGAACTTTGCCTACAGTTAGAGGCTCACTAAGGGCAACTAGTAACACTCAGATGCAATTGAAGCACTATGTGAACCGAAAGGTTTCCACACAACACTCATCGGGAGTGCGAGAGGAAACGCTTCATTCTTAATCACTGAACTGTGATACTTTATCATGCCCCTAGTGAGATGGCCGCCTGAAACGCCATCTTGCCAGAGGCACGGCTTCACTCCCAGGCAATGATTTCCACCCCGGTAATTTTTTTTTAATCATCCTTAGTTTGTTGCACTGAAAATAATTCAGATTTTATCTTTATTGACGCCAATATATTCGTTTGTTTACGGTTTTAAATCTCAAGTAGATATACTCATTTGTCTGCGGTCTGCTGTCGCGTATTCCGTTTGAATTTGAATGTTCTAAGTAAAACTCCTGCATGCCTAAAAAACACTATTTACGTCATGTTCAAATGTTTAGTCTATCCCGAAGCCTTGTTTAATATAGCTGCCTTTATCTACATTCTTTATCTGTCTTGCTAAACTCTACAGTTATGTAATTTTTTCAGCGAGAAACCAATACTCACTTTGCTTGTTCCCAAACGGAGCAAGTGGTTCCGTAAAGCTTCTGGTTCTGAAGTGCTCTTAAATACTACTGAATGACGCTGCATCAAGTTCATATTCATGATCTAAAATTTACTAGAGTGATATTACAGAAAAATTGAGTGAACGCATGAAAACAACAAGCCAGCATTCTCGTCCTTTGTTTGCTTTTGTGCTACGTTTCCTGCCCGCAAACTGTCGTTGTGTTTTCTATATATAATCTTGGTTAATTTTATAAACAAATGGCGTGACGAAATGATAACAAAGTTATTTATTTTTTGTTCATTTATGGTAAGGTTACCAAACTTGTGATAAAAGTAAAATTACGGACGACTGGGAAAAAATATCAGGTTTCAATATGAGAAATGGATGATCCCCTGCAGGAGCATGATCGAGGAAGCATCGTTTTCAGTTAAACGGTGCATAGGCAACTGCATGTACACGTAGTTCACTAGGCAGTTGTTCTGTTACAAAGCGCATTTGAGGGCTGTATTTCTCTAATGCCATCGACGCCGAGTCTTATGCGTTTGGCGCCTCTTCTGCAATTTGCGTTCTATAAAAACTTCCCTCAAAATGTCAAACACACGGATATTCCCACTATGCACGCTCATCACAGACAACCAGCGCAAAAATTACATGGAGCCACATATTGACCCACCTCTCTAGCGTCGACTATACTAGCTCCAACGCTTATACACGGTTTCATACGAACAAAAGTAAACAAACAAAATGCTGACAATCTTCGTCAATAGCCCGAACGGCAATGATCTTCGTTTCTTGTGGGCTGCTTTTTTCCAGCGCACGTGTTTTGTGACAGAAAAAAATGAACGGTTCCTTCAGGGCAGAGAATCGTTACTACTCCAAGTGTAGCAGATGTGCGAACGTTGAGATTTGACGCGCGAATGACTCGCGTACGACTTCAGCATTGTTTTATCTCATCTTTCCACGAAGTGCCTTTCAAACTGTTGCTTTTTATGGGCGAAGCTCCTCAAAGCGGCACCCGTTCGTCCCTCGTTGTCGTATTCATAGTCGTAGTGTGTAACAAGTGTAACATTTCGACCTGCAAGGTGGTGCCAGTGGGAGATTTCTCTTGTGCTTTGTTTAACAATAAAAACTTCACTGCGTGCGCCTTACCGTAAAGGCGAATGCTCCTGTCTCTCATTCCCCATTAGCAGCCATTGGCATGTACATTAGCGCTATCCGACAAGAAAGGGTTGCTACGTTATACTCGCTGGGTGTAACCTTCTTAGTTTTAGAAAAATTTAGCGAGCGTTGAGCCGCAGTGCCGTGAATACAATGGACTAGTATGTACCATGAACTCGAGGTGGTTAAAGGTGGGAAGTAGAATAGAAGCGCAAGCCGTCCGAAAAAGTGCATGTGTCACCTCTCATTTAGTCCTTGAAATGTCCGCTGGATGGCGGTGCTTCTATATGGCGAATCCAGACTACGCGTGGGAACATTGTAATAGAACAGAAGGCAGCAGAAAGGGGGGTGGTATAGGGGCATTCATTCATAAAAGTTCAGACTGGCAAAGGGTCAAGCAGGAGTACAACGAACATTTAGGGCTGAAAGGGAAAGTGGCAGGTCAAGTGACACTCCTTGGTTTCGTGTACTTGTGGACGGGAGCAAAGGCCAGAGATGAAAACCAGGCAATAGTAGAGGGTATATCAAAGGACATTCAGGAGTTAGGAAGAGAGTGCGAGATAATTATACTAGTAGACATGAATGCGCACATAGAAGATATAGATGGGTATACCGACCCGACAGGCGAAATGATCACGGATATGTGTGAAAGGCTTGATTTGACCATTTGCAACACTACCGAGAAGTGTGAAGGGCAAATAACAAGGGAGGTAGGAAGGCTGCAGTCGACGATAGATTTTGCACTGATGTCACATAGGATGTATGATGAGCTCAGGGGAATGCACATAGATGAAGGTGGCTCCAGAAGTCAGGGTAGTGATCACCAACGTATCAAGCTAAGTTTTGGAAGAGCAGTCAAAGTGGGAAGGAGACAAGATGAGCAACTACAAAAAAGTTTTTATCCAGAAAGGCAAATTGAAGTAGCCACTAAACAAATTGAGAAACGAATCATGGAGGATAATAACACAGTGTGTCCATACACGAATCTAATTAGACTCTTTGAGCTAGAGCTTGCTAAGAAGCGTGACAAGTCAACCCAGAAAGGAAGACACAAACCCAAAAGTTGGTGGGATGAGGAAGTTAAGAGAGCCATAGCAAAACGTCAGGAAGCCTCCTGGGAACACAGACATGCTAAGCAGCGGGTTGAACTGACAGATGATGTTGAAAAAAAAATGGGAAACCTTTCTAAGCTGTAGCAGGGATGCCTCCCTTCTGATCAATGAAAACATTAAAAAAAAGGGAGCTCAGTGGATGGCAGAAGTACATCAGAAAGATAGAAAGGCAGCTGCGAAATTTTGGAACCATCTAAACTCCCTATGAAGTGAGACGAGCCTAGAGCAGAGGTTTAAAACTACAGCCCAAGGTGCTAGGCAAGAAGGGGACGAAGCTATTGAATATATAAGAACAAGGGTGACAGAAAAATTTCAACAAAAATTACTTTATGCACCACAATAAAGAAGGACGAATGAAGTAGTGCAATGGCTGCATTTTCACAACGAGAGTGGGAAAGGACTGAGAAAAGGGTTCCTAGTAGTACATCAACAGGCCCAGATGGCATTCCAATTATGCTGATAAAGACATTAGGTCCGAAGTCTAAGGAGGCTTTGAGAGAGGCAGTGAGCAAAATAATAATCGATGGTGAATTTCCCGATGGATGGAAACTTAGCAGGATGAGCATGATCTATAAAGGAAAGGGGGACAAAGCTGACATAAACATCTACCGTCCTATAACAGCGACAGCAGTGGTCTACAGGCTGGCGATGCAGATTATAAAGGAAAGACTGCAGGCTTCGATAGAGGATGAGGGGGTACGGGGGGAACTGCAGAAACGGTTTCGGAAACACAGGAGGTTAGAAGACAATCTGTTCTCACTGACGCAGTGCATCGAAATAGCAGAAAAAGAACACGGGCCCCTGTGGCTAGCATTTTTGGATATCAAGGAAGCGTACGATAGCGTGAATCAAGAGGAATTGTGGGGAATACTGGACACCCTAGGCGTGGAAAATGTAGTCACTAATCTCTTAAAGGATATCTATAAAGGTAACAAGGTAGTTATAAAGTGGGAAAAACAGGTATCCCAGTCTGCAGAGGTAAAACGGGGGCTTAGACAGGGGTGTCCCCTGTCACCCTTATTATTCATGATGTACCTACAAGGATTAGAGGCCAAATTAGAGAGAAGTGGACTGAGCTTCAACCTCTTTTTAGTCAAACAAGGAAAAATAATTGATCAGGCACAACCAGCATTAATGTACGCAGATGATATAGTGCTAATGGCACAAACAAGGAAGATTTGCAGAGATTGATGGACATCTGCGGTAATGAGGAAGATAGGTTTTTTTAGATCCAGTAAAGAAAAATCAGAAGTCATGATTTTCAATGACAACGAAGGTAGTGAGCTTAGAATACAAGAGGTCACGCTAGAGATAACAGATAAATACAAATATCTTGGCGTATGGATAAGCAATGGGACCGAATACCTGAGAGAACACGAAATATACGTGACGACTAAAGGTGGCAGGCATGCAGTGATGAAAAATAGGGCACTTTGGAATTACAATAGGTATAATGTTGTGAGAGGAATGTGGAAAGCGGTCATGGTTCCTGGGCTGACGTTCGGCAATGCGGTCTTGTGCATGAGATCAAAAGTTCAAGCAAGATTAGAAATTAAGCAACGTGGAATAGGTAGGCTTGCATTAGGAGCTCACGGGAATACATCAAATCAGGGAGCACAAGGTGATATGGGATGGACATCATTTGAGGGCAGGGAAGCTAGCAGCAAGATAAAGTTTGAGAAGCGATTTAGAGAAATGGGGGAGGAGCGTTGGGCTAGGAAGGTTTTTAGCTACTTGCACATGAAGATTGTCGATGCAAAATGGAGGAAGCGAACCAGAAAATTTACTGGTAAATACTTAGAAAACAGCAGGTGGCCAAATCATAAAGAACTATTGGTTAAGAAGAGAGTGAAGGAAACGGAGACTGACATGTGGAGAATGGGCATGATTAAGAAGTCCGCACTAGAGATCTATCAAACTTTTAAGCAGGAAATTGCCAAGGAAAGGATCTGTGATAATACTCGGGGTAGTTCTCTACTGTTTGAGGCCAGGACGGGAGTACTGTGAACCAAGACATATCGGGCCAAATACGAAGGGGTAGACACTATATGCAGTGCGTGTGGAGAGGAAGAAGAAACTGCCGAACACTTGATGATGTTCTGTAAAAGGCTTCATCCTGTAGTTCAGCTTGATGGCGCAGAGTTTTTCAAAGCACTAGGGTTTATGGACAGTGAGGGCAAAATAGACTTTAAGCGGGTAGAATTAACTAGAAGGAGGTTATTCGATTGGTGGCTAAAGTCAAGGCACTAGTGTAAATTGAACCCTTCGCTGCAAAGTACGAATCCTCAACCTCACTATTTAAGGGAAAAAAATAAATCTAGTTTTTGGTTCATTAAGTATTACAGCTTGGTGGCACTAGCCACCGCCCGATCTAAAATGTACAGCCATATCCATCCATCCATCCATCCATCCATCCATCCATCCATCCATCCATCCATCCATCCATCCATCCATCCATCCATCCATCCATCCATCCATCCATCCATCCATCCATCCATCCATCCATTCATCCATCCATCCATAAATCCATCCATCCAATATATGATGAAAAGATGCGAGGTGGTGGTATTTGGAATGTTGAATAGATGTACGAACGGACACACAGACAGATGCATAGATGGACGCATGAAAGGATGCAGGGGCGGATGCATGGACGAACGCAGGACACGGACGCATGAGCAGACGCACGCATGAACGGTCCCACAGATGGACGCATGGACTGACGGAAGCAAGAACGAATTGACGGACGAATGCTTCGCCCCACTCTCCACCATTCACTCCGTGGATATGCTGCCATTTTTTTTATCGCTAGACTAGACGGCGTGCGTAACAGCAGCGGAAGGTGCTCTTATCCACCCCACTCTTTAACAATAGACTAAGCCACCCTGGTGAGGCGTTCCTGACTCTCTACTGACTGCTCTCTCACTCTCTACTGACTGCCTATATTCAGCCCTTTATTCAAGGCTAGGGCAGGTCTCCACTCTGCTTGACTGGCGGTGGCTTCCTTGATGACACCCACATTTTTGACGCTGTCCGCGTGGTCGTGCAGCCATGGGCGGGAGCCTTGGACACCCAACATACAAAACTAACACGCGTCAATCTGGCAAATCAGCTGGGAAGAAGTCATGAAGGTAGTACTCGGACAAGTGAAAGTTCAAGTCGTTTCTGGTGAATAGGCCTTGCGTTGTTTAATGCATGCGGTGGAGTAATCTAGTTTTCTTTCTGAAGAAGGCTTTTCTCGGTCTCTTTCGAAAATAAATAGATATGTCAGTAATACCCACGAGGCAATTATTGCCATTAACAATAACAAAAGAAAGCGATCCTGCCTCTCACAATGCATAAACTGTGGCGTGCCCGTGGATTGGTAAAAAAACTCGAAGGAGCCGACTTTGTGGAACAGAAGTTTATTGCTGCTTAAAAGCTTTCAACGCCTTTCAAATCACAATAAAATAACAAGCCATAACAAAAAAGTTATAGCATACTTGAATTCAATATAAAGACTCGGTAAGAAAAAACGCTCTGCACAGCTGCTCTAAAATCGAATATTCTGTGGCAGCGTTGAAAAACGGTGGAAATCTTCCAATCTGCCTTGAGCTGTGTGCTGCTGTACATGTGTGTTGGTTAGTCACCTATGTCAACTGAAGATCTATTGTAGTCGGTCGAAGGACACAGCGAAAACATAAACAGCTTCAAACAACAATTATTGACAAAAAAGCTCCTAAAACCAATCAATTCAAACTCAAAAAACTATAAATGAAAGCTCCATGTACAGCTGCTCTTAAGGTGGAGATCTGCTGAGAGTGTTGACAGCTACTGCCAACTTTTTTTTTCTGAACGAAGTACAGTACTTTTGTGAATGTGTGACGATTGGTCACCTACGTTATCTGAAGATGTATTGCAGTCGGTTGGAAGACGCAGAGAAAGCTTCGACAGCTTGGATTTAGTTTTATAAAATAGGCTATAGGTAAAATTGTTGAGACGACTATAGTTGATCTCAAATACAGAAATACTCGAAAACCACCTCCTTTGTCAATATTACTTGGCATTTGCAACGTTTCGGGTTTATTCCATTGCACTTCAGTGTGACACATACGTGCCCCTTTCTCATCTGCCCCGAAAATTCTGTCACACATAAGCCATTGCTAATAGTGCAATACTAAACCCCTTATATTTTACTTAAGCCTTTGTGATCTCGAGAAAAATGTGTTACCAGTTTTGTAAGGGTGGTAATAGGGCTAAAAATAGACTTCAAATTTATTCAATTTATTACAAAGCTTCTGGATTTTACTCTTGTTTAGGTAGAAAGAATCAACCCTTCAATATGCTGGATAATTTTCTCTTCCTTCACTTTTTCAGCGAAGTAATTCTAACGCCTAGATGCAGTATTTTTGTTTTGTAAATTTCCCCGTTAACTCCAACGAATAATGCATCTAAACGTAATACCCTGTAGAATTGTCCTGTTTATCGCTAAGTGGTAATGGTGGTGACGGAATATTTTTCTTGATATTTTATGCATCTTGAGAAGTGGGCAGCTATTCAGGTATAACAACAATACACGATGATTTTGACAGCAAAGTAAACCACATGCAAACGAGCCAAAAATGCGTAGAATATACGATGAAGTGCAGCTTTTCAAGAACAGAACCCAGGGTTATGAATAATCGCAACACGCGCAGCTTTAGGTGACTTTTTACGGCTAGAAACTAAGTGCGCGCAGCAGTATTTAGCAAGGCTTCAGGTGCTATCCTTTGGCCACTTGTTGCGGCTGTCGTTTGCAAAATGCCGGTCATTGCAATCACAGGATGGTGCTTTCATGTGCCACTGTGACACTCTTTTTCAAGTTTTTGTATTACTGACATGAGTCAGTGGGGCATTTGTGTTTTACTCTTTCAGATAAGTACTTGCTTGATATGGACAAAAAGTTATACTCCTTCTTTGTGATTTATATGTATACACCATGGCCGTTTTTCGCATCAATGCACCAAAAGCGTAAGGCAACGTAGAGAGGGTTAGGAAGTTACAAAGACGTACTGAGAGGAACACTGTCGTGTGAAAGACCAGTTTCTCGAGTGTTAAGCTTCAGTTTTGCTCTTTGAAATAAATATTGAATTCTAATATTGATAATATTCGGAACGTTTTTGTATTGTCTTGAAGCACTTTTAGTACTGAAAGACAAGTGAAAACACGTCCCCCATGGACCTTTTCAGAAATTGACGCGCGCCTTCCTACGGCCGCTGTAAAGCATTATGGGAAACCACAGCGCCGGCGGAGTGTCGTCTGCTCGCGGAAGCGTTGGCTCACCCCGTTTCCCACGGCGCGCGGTTGTACGAACGCATCGTTGCGGGAATGTCGCGCGTCATTACCCTGCTTCAATCTGCACTCACAGAAGAGGCACCACCCAGAGCAACATATATGTAGTCACAAAACACCGCTGTCCTTGACTTGTTAATGACTTGGGAAATTGCTCACGTACCCGCAAAAACGCCCATCGAATTGGAAATTTTTCTCGGCTTTTGCGGCGACTCGGTCTCCTGTGCTTCGTTGATCGTATTTTCACCTAGCGGAAGCTTTTGTCATTTGTTTTATTGTCAGTATGGCCGTACAGATTCTCTATTAGTAAATTATATCGGGGACTGTCACTCGTAATATCGTCACGTGCTTGCTCAAGAAAGACGATGGCAGTTGTGCATGTGCCTTGAAGGACTACGAAAAGGACGAAGAAGAAGAACTCGCTTGCGCGTTCTAATTAAAAAGATTGACCTGCTTCTGGTGCCTCAATCTCTACGGCAAGACCCCTGTTTTGACGTCATGACAATATGCTTCCGCGTGGTACGCAATGCAAGATCATGCACCTCGCGAATAATAATGTCGAACTTCCACCCTTATAAGTGAGTTCTAGCCCCACTATGCTGTGTATATTTGAATGCTAATTGCCTGTTCTAAATGCTTCGTTTGAGAAAGTTTGCACTTCAAACACTGAGAGTAGTAAAAATCAGCTAGCAGCACGTCTATAGAGTGGATACTTCGCATGGAGTATTTGCTTTCAAACAGCGTAAAACCTGCTGTCTCTGCGTACTTCTTGTTTCCACAACTGTGAGTAGGAAATTAACCTACAAATTTTGGACCTGACTGCACAAAAGGTAATGACTAGTTAACAATTGGAAGAAATATGCAACAGAATGAGCGTCAGTGTACATAATTCACCCGTTATTCTATTTTACTGTGTCGGCTCCCATGAAAATTCTTACATGAACATTCTTGCGGTGCTAATACGCACTCACTGTCTGGGCACAGATGGTTTAAGTCAGACTGATTTACTGTGGAAGGCTGTTAATGGTCAGAATGACTTTAAAAGCAATTCGGAAAGCCTCATTCAGTGTGGTAAAAATATAGATGGCCACAGCAGCGCTTCCATAAGCTGAAATTGTGAAAAAAAATACTGACGGTGAGTGTAGCTTTTGTATGTATAATCGTTAAACTACATCTAGCGCTCCTTTGCCTTAACACAGAAGAAAGAGAGAGAGAGAGATGCACGAAGCAAAAATAGGTGAGGCCTCTAGGTTTATGGCAACCAAATAGCATACGCGATTGAACGTAACCATGCTGTTAACAGCTAAATAAACACTACGTAACAGCGCAAAAAAAAACGCAGGTTTTCTCATGTATTCACCCAAAGCGACCTGAAGGCAACAGCCGTCTGATTCTTTTTGTTCAGTCATTTTATTGATCCTCCCCCCCCCCCCCCCTCTGGGAATGTTTTCTGCACCTAAAGTGGCCTTGCACTGATTTATGATTGGAGACATTGCAAACTTTCAGCACCTTACCTTGTTCTGGTCGGCCTCTGTGATTGGTGGGCCAATCACACAATAACAAAGCAGTGCAAAGCGATGATGTCGTTTCATGACGGAATCATAGGGCCATAAGAATGACCTTAAACATTCTGGTGACCCGTGATGTCACGACGACGTCATGTGGTGACGCCATCAAGCGATGATTTTTGCAGCACTCCTGTTGACGCCGACGCCGCGGGCACCAAAACCACTAACGGTCAATTTTGTTTTTAGGCAAAAACCTTAGATGCCTCATCAAACCTGAAACTCGACCGTTTGCGTCTTGCATCGGTGACGTCGAGTGATCGTAAAAAAACCACCGCGTGATGACAACATATATGACGTCAGACATCGCCAAAATTGTGACGTCATCAAAACGTCACATGACTGAACGTGACACGTCATCGCATGACGTCCGAGCTTGGTGCAATGTGGTATCATCATACAGGCAATGAAATATCAGTTTTACACTGCCTCCGTTTTGAGAGGCAGTGAAAACCTCGTTATGTACAGCAAGTTTTCAAAGGGCGTTGTGAATGGTTGCGGGCTGGGGCGTCGGCCGGGGGTGGCAAAAGGGGCACTGGCCCCCTTCAAGCCACACCGGCACGTGCCCACGCCCAAGCTACACCAGTGCTCTCTCCCAGCTGCGACGCAACAGTGGTTCGCACCCACGGCAAAGCCCTGCTGACAGTCATAGACTGGCGGGGTAGGATCAGTACACCGACTGAAAAGAAACACAAAATGGCCTTCTCTATCAAATCATCTTAGGCGGATAAATAGGGGACCCTGAGAGTTTATTACGTGGTATCTAAGCCTTTCTCCTTAACAAACTTGCGTAGTTCATTGCAGGGTAAGCTGCAAGTGTAAAATTCCTGCCCCGTAATCACAGTGAGGACACAGATAACAAAGGTCCAACTTAGCTGCACCACAAACATCGAAGCCATGAGGTAGCACTAAGCAATGAACGAATAAAATAAGCGTTGGGGTTTAACATTCCGAAACCACCATGCGATTATAAGAGACGCCGTAGTGGAGGGCTCTAGCGATTGAAGCCCTCGGGCCTAAGGCATTTCCGCCGCAATCAAAAATGTGGCCGCCGTGGCTGCTATTCAACCCCGTGACCTGCGGGCTAACAGCCGAGTGCCTTAGCCACTGGACCACCGTGGCGGGTAAGCAGTGAGTGAAACGTTCAGTGACTTTCACGTATTATCAGTTTATCATATCCCAGAACCGAGCAAGCGTGTCCGCCATTTTCCTTATTCGGCATGGTTCAGTGATGATTACGGTTATTTGTGACGAACAACACAGTTTAGTATGCATGAATGAAAGTCAGAGCTGTTAGAAGAAGCGTTTCTTCACAATAGCCGCTTCTTACACCTGCTAAAACCACTCACGGCGCGCGATGAAAGCAGGCGAAAGCGGGAAAGCGTGTATACGTCGTCTGCTCTGACCGCCGGCGCTCCGCTCTCCCTTAATGCCCCAGCGCCGATCCACCATGGGAAGGCGCGGCGTTGCAATTTTCGGAAAGGTCCATTGGTTGCAGTATTTGTTTGCAGAAATTCTCATCAGTTGCAAATTTGTATACCTCGCAAATTGTTTTCGTCGTCCTGCATGTAATAAACATCTCTCACAGTGTTTAGAGAGAAAAATATGCAACCACTCGACACGTGGCTGGGGCAAATGTAATCCGATAGAGCGCGAAACATGAATGTTTGGCATAATTTTGCAAATCACTAAACACGTCCTTTTTAGTTGTCCAAGTTCTCGAAGTTCGACATTGCGAATGCTTAAAGGACCTCCTTTCTTCTGTTCACCAAATGCATATTCATTACATAAAGTGAGGCACCATATGCATCTTTATTACATAAAGTGTGATGCGCCCGCACAATTTTTCGGGTGCTTTCAACGGCGAGCACATCCCGTAAGACATGCACCGTGAAATTTATCTTTGCATGCGTCGTACGTTCGCGATGCAGCGGAAATCTGGGGGATCCGGTCGAAATGTCGGGGTTCGGTGAAATTAGAGGCAGGAGTGCACGAGTCACGCGTCCGCTCGCAACGACCATTCTGCCTGCCATAGTGGCATGCTTTGTAGCAGTTCAACGCGCAATCCCGCATGCACAGCCCCCTTCGTTTAGTTGTCGCCGCGGGCGCCCTGGTGTTTGTTTCCGGCAGTGAGGAGCACGGGTTGAACATTGTTGGGCAGATGCACTCTCCACGACAGCACCGGCCACGGCCTGTAGCGCACCATGGCGGCAGCTGTCATTGAAAAGCGTTCAAACAACAATGTTAGACATGGGTGGACAGCTTGGTTCATGTTCATACAGATGGAAACGCAGCGCTAAAGTGAATGCGAAGGAAACAAAAAGCAGCGGAAGTCCAGTCTTTTTCAGTATCAGTTGTACTCGTTGAAGCACAACTTTTCTATTTCTAAAGACAGCGTAATCTAGCCATCAATATAGGATGATGCTAAATAAGAAAAGATATGAAGAGTGCGCCAGCTGTCTTCTGTGAGATTTACAAAAAAAAAAGTCCATCAATTCTACGACTACGAGTCGAAATATTTGCTTTTTCGTATTACATGAAACAAATAAGACTAGTTTGTGTATTTCGCTTATTTGACTATTCCATCATATTAATGTAACAAGCTTCTAAAGCAAGAAGGCCAATCATAAAATGCTATGCAGAAAGTTTTACATCGATTTGTGATACACTTGATCAGACAGTTGAAATTGGTATCCGCCAATTATTAGTGTTTTTCTGCTTACTACAGAAGCCCACAAAATGCAAAAAACACAGCTTGTGACAAACGCTTTCACACTGTAATTGCAATGCTCTCTAACGTTTTGCGCATAAACGATATGCTTCTTTCGCGAAGGTTCGTGACAGCGATGCAGCGTATGCAGCGTCCCATGCAGATGCAGCGGTTATCGCACTTGACACTGCAAAAGTAAATGTGCGTCATCGCAGAGCCACTGTCATTGTTACTGTTTTGTCGTTGCAGCACTCAAGGCTCTGTGCTATGCTCGTTTGCACGGGTTTATCACGTGGTATCGCTTGTGTGTTGTTTGCGGCTATCTGTAATAACCAGAAAAACGCTAATAATCGACAGATATTGATTAAGAAACAACCTAATTTTGTGTTTTGTGAACTTAATTACAACGTTCTGTAAACAAATGTCTACTAGCTTCGTTGCCTCAGAAGTTTGTTGACTAAACATCTAAGCCAGCAGTTGCGTGTAAAAAAAAAACTTTACTTACTCGACGAAATAGCCACACTCACTGGGCGCAATCTTATAGAGGGTGTGAGGAAAAGGTAAATACCCTGGCAACACTGACACTGTCAAGGAGCACAATAGTACTGTGCAACTATATAAGAAAAAGAAATACAAATCGCGATGTTATATCACCTTACTTACTTACAAAGATAGAGAGATGGAATACAGCAAAAACGCTGACATTTAGTACACCTTATGCACTTTGTGACATGCACTTCGGGAAAGAACCACAGACATGGCTACAGTTAAAACAGTGTTACATACACCCCGCCGTGGTGGTCTAGTGGCTAAGGTACTCGGTTGCTGACCCGCAGGTCGCGGCATCGAATCCCGGCTGCGGCGGCTGTATTTCCGATGGAGGCAGAAATGATGTAGGCCCGTGTGCTCAGATTCGGGTGCACGTTAAAGAACACCAGGGGGACGATATTTTTGGAGCCCTCCACTACGGCGTCTCTCATAATCATATGGCGGTTTCGGGACGTTAAATCCCACATATCAATCAGTCACTGTTACATACTATGCAGTGCTAACATGGTACCCTAACTCGAACCAGGGCCTTAAACTAATATGAGTTATGCAATCTGTTCATTAAACGTATACTCGCATACAATCACAGCCTCAATTTTGTCCCTGTGTAACGAATAAATAAATTGTCATTCTAAATGACCAGCTTCCTTATTTGTCTTTGAATCAATAACGTTATATATTACGTTGGAGGCCAGACGAAATAGCCCCAGAAATAAAATTTATTTCTAGTTAAAATTTGGCAGTTCATTTTTGCGAGGTGAATGTAAACTTCGCTAAACATTCCAATTATAAAAAAGACCCGTGGTGGCCTGTAAGGTGCATGAACACTTGCAAGCACTTCATCGGTTAACGTGCGTTTGCGTTAGATGAACGCTGCATCATATAGGACTTCACGCTTTGAAGTTCTAGTGGTGTGCAAATTCCGGGAGAAGCAGAAGGAAGAAAGTAATAAGCAGGAGGACAGGTAGATTACCCAGTTCCTGAACTGGCTGGCTACCCCGTGCTCAGAAAGAGGTAAGGGGAATTAAGTTTGGTAGGAACAAGATGTTATAAAGAGAAAGAGAGAAGACAAAAGATAGCAATACTCCGGGCGGATGAACTGATAAGCATTGTACTTGTAGGAAAGGAGGGCTGCAATTTACGAACAGGAAAAACTGTTACGGCACTTTTATACGCTTGGCTAATTACGCCTTCTTTTCTTTTCTTCCTTAAATATACAGATATGCTAGAGCAGTGTAGATTAACAGTATATGATGTGGCAGTATTTGTGAGTAAGCATGTGCCGACGCTTGGTCCGCCACCGGTTGTGTCGCGACGTCCAAAGAACCATACTACATGGCGAACGTTTGCACGATACTGCCATCACAGAATAAAGCCGTAGTTGTATCAAACATTGGTTGCATGACCTTGAATAGCAACATTTATGCGCGTGAGGCTTCACTTTGAACATGCATCTCAGACTTTTCTTCTTTTTGCAATCGCACGCACTTATATGAACAGTCCTAGCACATTATTTTAGTTCTCGTGATGTAAAGAATATTAGTTAACCTAATAGAATATCTCTGCCCTTTATGCGTTATACGTGCGAAAAAGTGTAAGAGCATTGAGTATAACATCTTAAGCTCATCGGAGAGGTAATTTTGAGGAGATTTTCCCCCGTTTGAGATACTCAACAAAGCTTTTCTTTTTAACACTACATATCAAGAAGCTGGGAATGAGACGAACATGGAAGTTTCGCCACCAAAGGCGAGAATGGCTAAAAGTTTTTTACTCAGATTCAGAGGGTTTATACAAGGATAACATAGTCAAAATAATGTAGGCTATACAGAATAATACTATAAGTTTTGTTGACATCATGCTACAGAAATGATCACATTAAAGCTATGGTAGAATGCAGCCTATATGCGTTCACCGCTTTGCTGCAAAAATGTAGGCAATCTCTAGGAGTCCTAATCCACAGTATGAAAATTCCGCGAAGGCCTCAATTTTTCCGGCAAGCTTCCAAATGTTTTCTTAAGTTCTATCCTTCATTGACAGACTGCTTCAAAAGTCGTTCACGAGAAACGCACTCACAATAAATTATGCGTAACGCGGGAGAAGCGTTGCAAAACAGGTTGCCCTATTATGAGCCGCATGACGCCTGACGGGCGCCATTACGAGATTGTATTTTGTGGTTCATTAATGTAGCTAGTTGGGCAAATTCCTTCACAGTTCTATGTAAGAAAACGCGAGCAGTTCACAACAAAAACAAAAAAAAAGTTACAGGAGATACCGATATAACGAAACGGAGAGAAGAAGAAAAAAGAGGCTGAACTATTAGCTGACATTAGGTCAATGAAAAAAAACACAACAACAAATCACGTTGAAAGGTATTTTATGGCTACATACTTTAATCCTTCTTCAAGAATTATTTCCATGAGTCGCTTGCCCCCGAAGGCTGCACTCTGATTTAGAGGCATGATAATGACGGGCATCGTACGTTCCCCACGTTTTCGACATCAGTAATTCCCTCTTCTACTTGTTTCATCCATAGAGCGCATTACTACCCAATCGATAGGGTAAAAGACGACACTACGCCTTGTCTTCACAAATCTTCAATCTATATACTTTTTATTGGAAACCTTGTCGCGACTCTCCAAAAGAACTGAAATGATAAACTGCAGCTCATGCAAACAATACGTGAATATAAATACGCAATATTGTACCATTCAGTGCCGAAATAATTGCAACAGTCACGTGTAAATACCACTCAATAAATAAATCAAATAGTCGTACTAGCGTTTAATCCAAAGTACTGAAGTGTTTTAATATCACCTGAACGAATGCTTAGCACTTTCAGAGAGTACTGTATGTCTGGTGAAGTAAAAGTAATTAACAAAACAACTTTGACATTATTATGTAAGCGCTTTTTCCAATCTGTGTATATGTAGTACTTTTTTCTTCGCAACTAGTTAGTGTTTTACTTATAAAAATGCACATGTTGGTATACTAATGTTTTAATTCATTGAGCAATCTTTTCACACAGATGCCTTTCACAATTTTTCTTTTTTCGGAGTGGTGCTAGTGACATAAGCTATTCGTTCAACTACAAGTCAGCAATTCAGTTTTTTTTAAATAAATACGGCTTTCTTTTTATTCTATTCACTTTATTATGCAGCCAATGACGCTGATGCTAAGCGCTGTAACGTATGAAGAACACGCGGTACAAGCCTTGCGTCCTATATACGTTCTTTTCAGCATCCACGAAGTTGTATAGCCTCTTGATATTTTTAGCAGTCAAGTGTGTTTTGCAAATCAAGAGCGTGATAATCAATTTTTACCTTGCATTTTTCATGGTCTCTCAAGTCAAGTCCACATAACTCGTAAGCCTGGCCCAAAAAAAAAAAAAACCAAAGTTAGAACAGCTCGCTAGAGTTCATACAGTTCGTACACCTCGTAGCTGTCTGATATTCAATGCCTTCTGAATGAAAATTATCGCACAAAATTGGCATTTTTACCATGCCAGCAAGGAATATTCTGTTTAAGAAATAATCAACTCGTGCAAATAGTGTTTCGAATTCGAACAGCTTTGAGCATTTTTTGTTATTTTTGTATGCAATTTTTTCTATTATATAACCCATATATTGATAATACAATATGTTACATTATCGTGTTTATGTACTGATTATTCTTTCTTTAGTAGTAAATTTTTCACTTGCTTTTGATGATGCCTTTGTAACTTTTTTTCAGTATTGATTATTTTATTACTATATGTATTATTCATAAGGTTATAGGTAATCAACCTTGTTCGTTATTCCGAATACTTTTGCTACACTTTTGGTTATTAGAGCACTAATGTAGGCATAAGAAGTCCTCATCATAGCTTCTTGAATGTTTGGGACTTCTTGCTGTATATGCCAATTATGTAATTTCAAGGAAATATCTGATAAACTTGACTTGACTTGAATTTCTTATTATAATTCACTGAATGTCTGTGCCTTATAACATTATAGTTATCAATCTACCTGTAGTAACATTATAGCTACGAATCTCTTTGAGAACAAAGAACACAGTAAATACTATTGAGAACTACGACCTTATTCACTCCTACAACACTGAGCAAAAAAATATACAGCGAGCGAATGGTTTTTCGTGTTTTCTCAACAACCCGAAATGATTTGCCAATTTCGGAAAGTTACCACGTGTCTGCTGAGAACGTTGGCATAAGGCTATGAAATAGAAAATCAAGCATACCAGTAGAATAAGGCCCTGTTTATTTTTGCGAATTCACTTTGTTGAAAATAAAATTTACTCTTCTACGAAATAGTAGGATTGACCATGGCTTCTAGAACATGCTGTCAATATTACAAGTCCCCTGTGCCCCTGAATGATGTGTCGATAGAAACAAACGAATGCGAAACGTTTTCAGCAAACGTCAGTAGAGCAGCTTAGAAGAGAAGCATACAATTGAATATCTACTCTATAGGGCTACTTACAAGAAGAGTGTTGATATAATAAACTTCCCCTAAATTTTTCTGAGATTGCATGAGTGTTATCACCTTGACTGCCGGAGGCTTCCAAACCGGATACACCGTGCGTCTCGTTCTGTTTTGTTTTATTGAGGTATCAGAGGAACCTTGACAATACCCTGCAAATTAAGGAACAATCACCGCCTGTTCATTTTCTTCATAGTCGTAAAAAATACGAGTTTTCGGTAGTACTTACCGCACAGCAGAAAGAATAGCGGAATCCAGTTCATCTTGTTTTGTGACACGAACCGTGCCTTGCGAAGGTTTTTGGGAGGCAAGAACGAAGCAGCTGCGAATTCCCCCTCTTATCTTGCCGGTAACGCAGTTTACGTCTCTCTGTTCGTGCTTTGGCACGTGCCGTTTTTGATACCCTCCAGATCGGCCCAGTTTTTCTGCTTGTTCAGGTGCTCTTTTCACAAGCATGCGTCGTAAATTTTCTCAGAATCTGGGGCCGCACTGCGTATTCCGTGCCTAACTTGCACAGCCCCGGTGGGGAACGATTTTGGTGGTTTTCGTACTTATGTAGATCATGAGGGCAATAACCTGGTAGGGGTTATGAATTACATCGACTGGGCTGCCAGATGTATATCTATGTTTGACCTTAATGGGACTGTTTGGAAACCTTATGGGAGCTCTTTATTCTTTTAGTGTCTTTATTATATATAACTTCCGTTGCTTGGTACACGTCTTTGTGTTTAGAGGTGTGGCAGCAAAGACAAACAAAAAACAAGAAATAACAACCAGTGCTCACCACTGTAGCCAACAAATTTTCGGAACGTACCCTATGTCGCGGTCTAAATTGCACTACTTTACCATACGGAACTTCTCTATTACCCTACATTTCAGCCTAACACTTGAGCATAGCGCAGCGTATCAATAAACAGGTTCAGAATTCACTTCATTGTAGCACATGCAGACGTGTAGTGGCACTGATATCGGTAGCTACTTTTAAAACTGGTTTGAAAACATTTCGGAGAGAGAATAACGAACAGGAAATAGAGAAAATTAGAAGAGGAGGAGGAGGAAGAGCAAGAGGACGGAAATGCAAGAAGGTCAACCAGATGAGCGTCCGGTTCGCGATCCTACGCTGGGAAAAAGAGATTACGGGATTAAAAGAAAGAAAAGTTGTACATGGAAGGAGAAAGGGTTCCGGAATTTGTAATGAAAGAATGTTAATCCACGGTAGAGAAAAAAACAGCGGGAGACTCATGAGAAGTATTCGGCTAGTGAGTAAGCGGTAAAATCATAAACAACATTAAGAGAGGAGGAAGAGATATATTAGATAGCAGAGATGGAATGAAAGCCGGCTGCGGGCAACCGCTGGAAAGGTAAAGGCGAAATGAGTAAGGGTAAACCACTCACCATAATTCAAAGAGATGTGCTTCGCTGTTTGAAGCGAGGTGGGGTTACGTTGTTACGCGTGTAGTTGTAAAGCGAAATTTTTTGAAGCGAAATAAATAGGCATGCTCGATTAAAGCCGGGAAATGATGGAGCGTGTTTAAGTGATTGTGAAGACAGTTACCAGGGTGCATGTAAGGACGAGAGCCTATGTATAAAACCTTGGGTTTTAAGGATAACAATAGTAAATGAACTGGCGTCTATTAAAATAGGTTCAAGATGTATGGGGACTTTTTCGTGTAAACGTACGTAGGTGGCAAAATAAGCGGGTAAACTAACGTTAATCTGCGCTAAAGCCCTTAAAGTTGCAACGTGAACTGGTGAGTTTTTAAAGGACCAGGACCCTAGTTTTTTCGGAGTATAATAGGTCGTAACTAATATTCATAGTAATATAACATTCTAATAATAATAATAATAATAATAATATTAATAATAATAATAATAATAATAATAATAATCGCATGACATTGGTGAAGCGCAAACGACCACCCCATCATAAACGAGATGCTATTTCCTCCACCCATCCCACGTCACGAAAAAATCGCATGGTTCCTTGCGCTGTCTCCAAAGATCACACGAACCGGAAAATGATCTTCTTTTACGTAATCTCTATTACATGTTACCCCAGCCTAGCAAGGCGGACGCCTTAGTTCTCATGTCTGCCCTATGCTGTTGACAAGAGAACTCAAATAGTCTTAGTTTTATTCTAAAGAAATACGTAGTTTAGGAATGTATTTCGGAATGCCACTCTCGGCGACGTCACGTCGGTCGCCCGTATCTTCCGCTGATCAATGAGCAAGAAGTGGAAGCAAATATTATTTCCATACGCCTCAAAAGAAAATCGAAATAGTGCCATACAACTCTACGGTGCCTGAAAAAGTGCGTAAGTACCCTACAGGTACACTGCGGTTAGCAACCCTGGTGCTCGTGAGTGCCGTGAAGCATGGCCCTGGAAAGAGCGCTAGCCGCGATTGTATTGCTATGCTCCTTTGCTCTTCCGATAATCGCAAGCTTGTATGTGACGAGACGCTTGTGTCACTGCAATATCATTTGTTATCAAGGTAACTTGTCATTTCACGTTGCCTCTACTCATTGTTTCCTAGATTTGAAAGCATATTTGTCGTTGTTGTCAGTAACAAATTGAAGTGCAGCTCCACTGCGCGTAAGCATGAGGGCAAAGCATCTGGCTTGAGAATATGCATGAGCAGAATGAAAATTATTTGGGTTGAGATAGTAAGTAAGCGCTTCTTGAAGGAAGGCAGAAAAAGAACTAGTGTCTATCTTCCTTGCAGGCAAAAAGTTTGATCATCACGTGTACATTAGGAGGTCCATACTTTATGAGGAAGGGATGGTGACTATTGCGGTAGCTCAGTTGGTAGAGCATCAGACGTGTTATTCGAAATTCGCAAGTTCGCTCCCTGCCATAGGCAAGTTACCTTTTGGTCCACTTTTCTTTCTTCACAATTACACCATAATTACTGCAAATAAAATCTGATATACTTTTTCCCTGTTCCTAGTGTCTAACAAAGAAAAAAGCGCCAGTATTATTCCTCTTTCAAACTCTAAAAAAACGTCTCAGTTTACAGAAGAACTTGCTGCTAAATCGGTGCCGGGTTATTTTTATTATTAAAGGACAACAGCAGGCTCTGTTTCACGGAGGTTCTGTAAATTGATTTTCTGTATCGCGTCACATAGCACGCACCGTTATTACGTACACGTTATCTGTCTGTTCCTAAACATGGCAACTCGTTATCCTTAACACAGGATAACTGTGTAACTCGGAATACATCATTTCCGTTATTGAAAAATTTAAAGGGGTTGGCTTAGAATGAGCTGCCCATAAATTATTTCTTTATTGAATGAAAGGCGAAGCTTTCAAAGCTCCTCTCACCTCAGAGAGAAAAATATTGACGCAATAGCAAGCACAGGAAGCGACCACAATGATGGTCTTTTCCAGTGGTCGGTGGTGCTTGAGCGTCTAAAATATTTCTCAAAGTGTTGCGCCAACTGTCCCAGCCACAAGTTTTTCGAGGTACACCTGTCAGTTTGTTTTTATTTTTGTTTACATTTTTTGTCGTGACTCAGATTGGGAAACATGTGGTTTCGTTTAATGGGCTTATCTGTACTCTACTGGGCTGTTTTGTTTACTGTGGTGTTCCCCAGGGGGGCGTATTAGCCCTGTACTATTCAACCTGACGCTAATTGCTCTCCATGAGCATCTGCCAAGTACTGTGAGATTTGCAATGTACGCAAACGAAATCTGCGTTTAGACGTCTACAGCTCCGAGCGCAAATTCAGAAAGCTGCCACTCAAGCTGCTGTTCACCTCCGTAAACGAGGTCTGGAACTTTCTTCTAACAAATGTGCACTTGTGACATTTACGTGCAAACTAATGCAGAGCTACAGCGTTTTGATAAACAGCGAAAGGATACTTTACCTCCGATCGTACAAGTTTCTAGGTGTTATAATTGACAGAGACCTTTCATGGAGCCCATATGTATCAATATTGAATAGGCGGCTGACAGGCATCTGCCATTTTGTTCAAGTTCTTAACTGGAAAGAACTGGGGAATGTCCACAGTCGTTATGCTGTGACTATACAGGGTTCTTTTCTTTAGATTCATTCGGTACAGCCTAGGTGCGTTAACCAACGCAAGTTGGTTACGCAAGTATACGAATGCTTCAAAGTGTTTAGGCTCAAGCACTTTGGTTTTTTCTAGGCTTGCCCCAAAGTGCATCAACAGCGGCAACTATCGTCATCACAAGGAACTTCCTCACCTCATAAAGTCCACATTAATGTTGAAGCGCTGAGGACACGTAAATGGCACCTTGCTCGGGCTCCTCGCCATCACCTAGCCTCTCTACCAGTGGACCGATCACGCACATCTTACTGCAAAAAAGTGACCGCACATGGCGAGTCAATCCTAACTTTGTTCTTTCCTGCCGCTTGACTTGTGACTCCACCATGGGGCCTCGCTCAACCAACTACTAATAATATGATACCTGGCGTCCAAAAAAGCCGATTTGTCTTCACTGTCATTTAAGCAGCTCACAATACTTCTCTTGTATGAAAAATACCAAGACTTCACACACACACACACACACACACACATATATATATATATATATATATATATATATATATATATATATATATATATATATATATATATATATACTGGAGCAGTCATGATACCAGGGTTGGTCACGACGATTAAATTCAAGACATCTCTCGCAACAACATAAATAGCAGCGGAATCGGCAGCCCTTCGTAACGCGCGCCAATTTGTCATTGATCAACCTACACGCAAGTTGACTATTTTCTGTGACTCGAAGGCGGCACTGCAGTCTCGACTATCAGCCTTACGCTGTGGACTGCACCAGAAGCTGGTACTACAGATATCAGAGGATATACACCACCTGGCTGAGAAAGGGCACCAAACTACAGTTCAGTGGTCACCCAGTCACTGCGGAATCATCGGCAATAAACGGGCTGATCAAGCAGCCCGATCAGCCAACGCAGAAGATCATGAACTGCTACTTTCACTGTCTAGGACAGATGCTGCACGAAAGTTTCACTGGCTTGCTTGCCAGCAAACCACATCACAATGAAATCCGCCGCACTTCAAGCATGCCCGACTGTACTCGTTTGACCCTACGTTAAGTCTGAAGTCTTGTCGAGGCTTTGCCGAGGAGATCAGACACTTTTATGTAGACTGTTGTTGGGTGTTGCGTTTACGAATGCCCGCGCTTTCCGCATTGAGATGGCCGACACCACAACCTGTGGCCACTGTGGCAAAGAAGAAACTATCCAATATATCTTTTGTGACCGCCTAGAGTATAGCAGAGAATGACCATGCCTTCGCAAGAAACTCAGCAAATTATATAACCAACCTGTGTTGTAGGAAAGGATTTCACAATATCGACAAGATATAACTTCACAGAAGAAGGCCCTGAAAGTGCTACTGCACTTTTTGCTATTTACCAACCCTTTTGAACGTTTGTAGCCAGAACGCCCTTCCAGTGTGTTTTGGCTTTCTCATGTGGGCACGTGCGTTTTTTTCCTTCTCTATCTAGCCCCTCTTTCTTGCCCCTGTTTCCTCGCCCCAGCGCTGGGTATAGCAAACCGGATGTCAATATCTGGTTAACCTCCCAGCCTTCCTTTCTCTCTCGCTCACTCTCTCTTTCGTTATTTTAAAGGAAAGGTTACTTTTCCACAGACACATAGCTTTCGAGGTAACTTGCAAAAACTAACCAAACCTTTTGTTAAACTGAGGGCTGGTATTGAACACCAATACTGTGAAAAATCTCATCTTTCATGGCGCATTTGGTGCTTATTATGTTTTGAAAGCAGGGCATTTTATCATGTTGAATGTACACACCAAAAATTGATGATGGTGCGTATCGCACGTGTGTTTGTACGTTTGAAATTGCTGTTTCAACTTACACTATAATGCCGTCTTCATGTAATGTGCATAAAGCCCCTAGAGCTTCGTAAAGTAGTGACACTTTCCTCCATCGCGTCATTCCTCCTCGGCATTCTCTCTTTCGCACTCTCTTTTCGAACGTGGCACCACCTACGTTGCTCTTGCGTAGCAGACGACCTTTAGAAAAGTGAACGGTGCGTGCCAGGCAGCATGCTCTAAGCATTCGCACTAGCTGTCTCGCTCTTGCTATCTTTTGCTTTTAAAGACGACAGTCTTTCTCAGGGGCCTTCGATGCAATGTTTTTGTGTGTCTGTGCATTTGTCTGTTTGTCCACGCATAACGATACCGGGTGCTGTAAACGGCACCAGCCGATACCTTAAACGGCCGACCCCATCCGCTGCGCCCATCAATGGTGCTCAAGATCCAGCATTCATACTTGTGCAATAGTCCAATAAAAAGATAAGTGCAATAATTTATTGCACTTATCTGAGGCACCATAACAACACGTATATAATCTGAATATGCCTCTTTCACTAGAAAATGCACACATAAGTATTTCTAAGGATCATAGCGTTTATCACGCTGCGCTGATCATGCAACGCTTGCATGAAAAGGCAAGTGCTACACGCTTTGCTAAGACAAAGGTCCCTAGATGAAACAAGGTAGCGTCACTCATTGTTCTCGAGCCGTCCTCCTCACTTTCTCGATTACTCCTCTTTTTCTCTGCCATCCAAGGTCTGTGATAGGTGAATTCGTTGCACGTGACGGTTTTAATGGATGGTGGTGATATTTATTATAAAGCAAAAGGTTCAAAACGAGTGCGCATGTGCATATGGTTCCAGTTGGATTCTTGCCGCGACGAAAGATGAGATCGTATCCTAAGGTCCCTAGACTAGGGACCTTATCGTATCCAAGACATCAGCTGTAGAAGAGGAGCGTTCCATTTGGCGCGAAGTCGCCCGGCCAAGCATGCTTCGCAGTGGATCTTGAGTACGTTAAGTACGTGCCAATTTTTGAACAATGCCGGGTTGTTGTGCTGTAGGCTGCAGCAACAAAACAGAAGATGGTTTCTCGCTCTGCAACATACCTCGTGGCATCCGGAATAATGCACGCCGTGAAGTGTGGCTACAAAACATTTCACGCGAGGACTTCCGTGCAACGCCGTCGACGCGGCTTTGCGAGGTGAGTTGATTTATCGGCTTTTGTTGAAACGCTACACAACGTGCGTCTAACGCGCGCCTAGTACGTGACCTTTGTTACAAATATTTGTGCGTATGCATGTACGGTTTAATACAGCTTAAATGACTGCACTTTCAGGAGCATTTGACGCCAGACCAGTTTGAGCCACTTGCTCTTGAACGCGGCGTAAAGAAGCTCAGACGCGACGCTGTGCCAACGCTTTTTAAGCCTTCCCGGCAGCGAAGGCGCACGAAAAGACCTCTGCTTTTAGGTATGTCATTGCGCTGTTTGTATTACTCGTGCTGAATTATCTGAATAATCGCACTGCTCGATATCTTGTAGGAGCATTACATGTTCAGTTTTTAGGTAGACAAACGAACATAGCAACTTGAACATAGCTACTGAAAGAGATTGTCGGGCTGTACGCGACCGATATTTGGTTCCTGCGGTAAGCACGGGATGACTACACTGAAAGGCGCAGTGGAGTAAAAATGCAACACAGCTGATCTCGCTTTCACGTGATGCTGCAAGATTGCTAGTTTGCATTGCCAGCATACCATCCCAACCCCTCCCCCCCTACCCCCACTTTATTTGTTAGTGGTAGCGCCGGCACAGGAACGTTTTGTCTTCACGTTTGAATTAAAGAACATTCTGCATTCGCAAGAAATCGATAGACTGTGAAAAAAATCAACATGTACGGAGAGAGAGAAAATTCAGTTTTAACATTATTTATGTCATCAATGCGTTACAAGGAATCACTTGCAAGAGCTAATCACTTTGTTCGAAATAACCTAGTGTATTTCTTACGGACTCGCATGCATTAATGAGGGAAAAGTCGCATGCTTTATGCGTTACGCATAATTTTACAATATAACTTTCTGGGCCTGCAGCAAAGGGACTCATTAAAGAGGTACGCACGTATGAAGCACACCGCATGATCAGCTGCGTTAATGTTGTCATGTGTAAGTGACGACAGGGGTTAGCGACCGCATCAAAGCTTTGTGAGCCGCTGAGACCACTGCGGTGCTTGGGGCACCTGGCTTTCAATGTTGGTTGTTTTGTGCATTGCCCGTTGGGGCCATCGAGTAATTGAGTGCATCGGACGTCCCCTAATCGAAAACTGATTGTCTTAAGCTGAAGCCACCGTTGCTGAAATGACGCATTACGGATTTGGAGTTTCGAAATGGCAGCCGCTTGGCAGCAAACAGCATTTAAGGGTTGTGCGCTCCTTGCTACTGCAAACAGTTGAAAATGCAGTCATTTCTCCTCTGTGTCTCTCTTTTTGTTGGTCCGTTTATAGCGCTTCATTTCACCAAGTTAGAAATGCATTTTGGTGCACAAATAAAACACATGTACGCATTGTTGCATGCAATCCACGTCGTAGCAGTTGGAGGCCATGCAACAAAATCCAATGCATTTTGTTTTCCTTTTGTGCATGTTTAAATCTGGCAGCAATATTACGTGCACTGTTGCATGAACTTCAACTGCCCTGCCTTAATTTGCACAGCTGAACATGGTCTCTGGTTTGTGCAATCGATGCGCCCTTTTCGATATTTGTAGCGACAAATGTTACGTGCACACCGTAAAAAGGAATGTGTCCATTGATTGTGATTTCGTGTACATGAAAGCATACGCGTAAGACTCGAAGCAATGTTGTGTCTCACGTATTCATCAGGCATCCCATCAGTGTGGCATACACGCTAGATTTGTGTTCAGATGCCGGAGTTGAGGAACTGTGTGACAATAAACATTGAAACACTAATACAATGAGTGCCGTGAATTTGCTAGGTTGGCGTATAAGGAGACTTCAAAGTTTGTTAACAAAGCGTCGACTTCTTTGGAGCGGTTTAAGTGCAAGCAGCTGCTAGAATGGTTGAATAGAACGGCATTTCAATCAATTGCACTATCCTTGTCTCGTTTGATTTTATAGTGTCTGCTCATTTATAAACGACATTTTCAGGAAATGGCAGGAGCATTGACAGCAGCTCAATAGGACATGACCATTGCTACTTTCACGGATCTCATGAGAGTGATACTCAAGGTACGATTGCGGTGACATTTATGGTGTAGACGTGGAAGTAATGCTTGTAATTAACCGAGAGGGGTGGCTTCTATCTTGTAGAAATGTCCCCAGAGGATACGCCCCACCTTTCAATTGAAGCAGAAGTGGTTGGCTACTCTGGACATTGTGCAACAGAGTTCTGCGTGCAGTATACCAAGTAAGCAGGTGTATGTTTATTGCACCAAGCACGTAACTATTTTTTTTCGTTTAGTGGAGAAAACAATTTTTGAAGTTTAGTCCCACTATTGCACAATTTTACTACAGGGCTATAGAAACCAACTCAATTTTTTGCATAAAAAAGAGTTGTGTACTCGCACTACATGGTTTTAGGTTTTTTTATTAGCACTTTATTTTGTATGTTCGTAAATGCATCATCCTAGTGGAAGTATCTCCTCATGACCATAGAATTGGCTTGCGTAGTTCCACAACGAAAAAGAAAAAACACTGCAGTGATTGTGCGCATGCACAGCTGGGCCACTTGGAGTTCGTTGCTACACACATAATGGTTGTGAACAAAGAATACTGAAAAAGGCAGACCTGCCTAAACTGTATCGGCTGCTAGTACTTTATTGTAATTTCACTGTACAGCTAAGCTGACGCACCGTTGTCTTTTGAAGCAGACCTAAGTTATGCAACTTACTCGCATTTATGATACCATGTGATGCACTTGCAGTGCTATTTAAGGAAGCGCATTCACACTGCATGTGCTTAGGTGAAGCGTCAGGTATTTTGAAGCTTCCAATTACTTGAAACTCGTAACGCTGCAGTTTATGCGCAGGGAATTTGTTTACGTTTTGTTGCGAAAATAAAATTTATTCATTCCCGTGATTGTTTTTAGCTATAACTGTCCATATGAAGCTACAGATGTATACACGCTTCACGAATTCCATGACGGCGTGGAACTGAATGGAAGAGCTTTTAAAAGAAAATGGCTTGAAGCTTGCACTAATCTACGCAATGTTCGATACACAGCTAAGCTGATCGGTGCCATGCTTATTTATTGCTGTATAAAGACACAGCCTTTGCTCTTAGGGTGCTTGAATTTCGCTGCAGCACTGTTGAACTTTTGCTTGAACTTTGCTTGGTGGACCCCAGTATATAACTCTTTCGTGATAAAAAAGAATAATATGTATTGTCAAGCTGCGAACTTGCTCCAGGGGTCTGAAATATGCTGACTGCAGCCTGCAGAGGACTGTCTTTGTCCCGTATTTCTTTTTTTTTCATTTTCTTAATAAGTGTGTTCATGAGCTACACAGACATGGCCGGCCTCAAGAATTTTTTTCGTGACGCAGTGCATTAGGCCATCACACGTTGAAACATGGTCGTGGAACGAAAACTCTCCATTCAAGAATTGGCGTCGATTTCAGTCATTCTGAAGATAGGTATCGTTATTTCTCGAACCCTGACTCTAAATACCATGCGTAAATTAGACACATATGTGATATGAGGAAACCGCTCTTTCAAAAGGTAACTATAGCTGTCATATTGTTCAAACGCACCCACCGATCCCCTCGCCCACTAGTTAAAACTGCGCCTGCCCTTGCAGTACTCAATGTAGTGTCTTCAGCTCGCTGGCTGAGGAGAGTTTGAGACCACTGCTTTACACAAACGCCTTTCCTTAATATGTAGACTAAACTTGGTATTGCAACGAGATGCAATACTCTCGCCATAAATTATTTTCGTAAACAACACTCCGACGATACCCTACAAAATTCGGAAGGACTCCCACGCGATAAAACAAAAGAGATTTTTTCCAAGAGAATCTAGCAGCAGACTGTTTTCAGTTCAACAGATCTGTACTATTTTTTAAATACATTTGAGATGGTAGCTGAAATGACTTGGACGTTTCACGTAGAATAACCCAGATGTCATTGTTTTTATTTAAGTATACATCCTTTACTTACAGGTACAGCCTCACGTGCAGCTCTGTTGGCCAGAATAAACGCACAGCTGACTATTGTGAAGGCTAAGGCGAGGGTGAAAAAGCGGGAGCACAAGAAACTTATGCTGCACCTGTCTTCGTACATAAATGAAGATCAGTTCACCAGCTTGCATCGTTCACCAAGAGGCACAGTGTAGTCCGAGGAAACATTGACCAAAGCACTGAAGATTCACCTATCCTGCGGCTCGAGGGGCTATGATATGGTCAAGGAGCTCGGCCAGCCATTGCCTTCGCAGAGTACACTTCAACGTCACATCGAGCACTGCAAGTTTCGTCCAGGGCTGCTGGTGGACATTATAGACTCTCTCGCTGTTAAGGTAATTGTAGCTAATTTGTCCATTTTGCAACACTATGGAAGTTTCGATACTTCAAATTTTTGTTTGTATTTTCTGTACTTATGCTGGCATGCCTCATAATACAATCACGGTGTTCCCGAAAAATTGTTAGCACTTCATGGTTGCCTGAATAGAAGTTAGATAGCATAGAATTGTCATTTTAGCTGCAACCCATCTAATAACAACCTAGGCCTTGCAGGACACTACAATACAATCTAAGCCATCAAACATCCATTTGATAGTTGCCTGATCATGACAGGATGCAAGAGAGTTTTGTGATAGGAAGCTCATAGTTTATAGTGTAAGGTAGCGCGAGATATTGGCCAGATAAAGTGTGTTATATAAAATAACGAAATTGTTCATTGCACGTTCTGGTTGTGGCAAGCGTACCGAATCGGTGCGCTGCACCAAAACCACGAATCATCACTGATTGACTGAACATGCATATTTCTGACAACGCTTTTGCGCATTGCAAGCTCTCAGTGACATCTTTCGACGGCTCGTGTGTTTGTGTCATGATAAACAGTTATTTCATTACATAGGTCGACCTCATTCAAATGGATGCTTGGTTGGGAAGTGCTTCTATGGAGGTGACCTTAACGTTAACGGAATGATTACCTTTGACTGTGGGGCTTTTTACGTTATGGCACCTTATTGCAGCCTACTTGTGCGACGTAATGTACTTAAACACTAACACTTCTTTTATTTCCTGCCTAACCTTTCATGTTAGTTAATCGTATCTTCCAATCATGCGCAGGTCAACTGCACGACAGAGTACGAGCGCCATGCGTGCCTCATGATGGATGAGATGCAGATAACCCCAGGCCTCATATATGATCCTTCGGCTGACGCAGTACTGGACAGACCTACGATTCCCTTGGCAGATGGCAGCCTCCCTGCAGACACCTTGGCTACCCATGGCCTCGTACTTATGCTGGGTGGTGTTACTACCAGATGGAAGCAGGTCATTGGGTACCATTTGACTGGCAATCAGGCTCTATGGAGGTTATTTCTTGTCAGAATGGGCAAGCACAGTCGGCCAAATCGCAGTGCTACACACCCCTGTGATTCGAATCGGAAGCTATAGTTTATAGCAGATGCCCTTCACCTGTTGAAAAATCTGCGCAATCACCTCACCAGGGGCCAAACTTTGTATCTTCCTGATGACATTGTTGTAAAAGCTGGTCTCTCCACAAATGCTGTTCTCATTGAACCAATAAAAAAACTCATTGAAATTGACAATAAAGGAGACTTCAAATTGGCTCCGCACCTAAAACAAACATGTATTGACCCTTGTCATTACGAAAAAATGAAGGTGGGCCCTGCTTACAGTCTTTTCAAAGTGGATACTGGGGCTGCACTGCGCATCCTTGTTGAGAAGGGCTTGATAGAGAAGTCCGCGCTTGCAACTGCTTGGTTTATTGAAACTGTGGCCAAGTAGTTCCGCATCATGACATCACGAACAACCAAACTTGCCTTAAGTAAAGTTATTGAGACAGAGAGGCAGGCAAGTATTGGCTTTCTCAAGAATTTTGTTGTACTTTTTGAAGGGCTCTCTATCGGCACCGTCGAAAATGCGCCATGGAAGCCTGTGCAGACAGAACTATTCTCAGTACGCTCTCTGTACTTGATATGCAGGAGTATTTCCTATCATTTTGCAAATTCCGCTTTCTGTTCCTTAGCAGATTTTGTCAAAATGCGCTGGAAAATTTCTTCTCTACTTTTAGAGCTAAGCATCCGATTCCCAGGTTATATGAATTTAAGTGCGCGTTGCGTTCCGCCACGTTAGCGCAGTTTCTACACGCTAGTGCTGATGGCAGCTACGCTAAGGACGGTGGCTTTGTACTTGCTGGTTTAAGCTCAGACAATGAAGACAGCACCAGAGAAACAGTTTTAACTCCTGCTGACATTCATTATATGAATATGTTAGAGCACGAGTCATTTTTGTACTTCACAGGGTATGTTGTTCACAGTGCTAAGAAGTTAGTAAAAAACTGTGATGCTTGTGTAAGTGCCATGACAGGGAACAAAGACGTTCCGCGACTCACACAGTTGAAATCGTACAAAGAAAAGTTAGCGTTGTGTGTAGCTTCTGAAGCAGTTGTAGAAGTTCTAAAGGTAGCGGAGTCTCACTTTCAAAAAAATAAAGAGCAGCATATCCATAATCATGTTCCTGTATCAGCCACCAAAATTGCTGTTGGAAGTGCGAAATCGTGTAATACCTTGTTTCCACACTGTCATAATGTATTGGGGGCTATTCTTTCCGTGTTCTTCTCCGCAAGGATGCACATACAAGTAAGGAAAGAGACATTGGCTCGAAGCGTGCAAATCGACAATAAATGTGGAAGTAAAAGTGTAGGAACGAGAACTGCTGTGGCCAACCTTCATAAAAAATAGCAGTGTAGAAAGCGCCCTTGCAGCCAATGTGGCATGCGTGCCAGGAGAGCTCCTTGGAGAACGCATTTTTATTCTATCTAGCTGCCTGCGCACCCTCAATAGCCTTGTAAAAATCTTTCCTTCTTGCACGTCGTGCGTGTTTGAGAAACTGAAGCACCAAGAGCCATACTGTCCGAGTTCCTTAAAGCTGCCATTGTCAACTTGCTGACAACATCCTGACTAGATTTACATTCCTTAAAAAATTTTGTGCTGCCTAGATTCACAGCACTACCCCACGTGTACCATGCCATTCAAGTAAGCGCAAGTATAAGGTCCAAAGCACAACCTGTTTTGGTATGTGATTGGTCTATTTTTCATAGTTTTAGAACATGTTTCTGGCACGGCACAACTCTTAAGGTATCCTTCTGTAGTTTACAATGTAACATGACAGCAAGTCACATAGATGAGCGCGATAGAAATAACCTGTACCTTTCCATATTCTGCCATGCATGCAGTCATGTACAATACAAAAATTTTTCGTGCAATGTTTTTATGTACTCATTGCATCCTCTTCAAAAGACGCATATACACACAATGCCCAATTTACCTTCCTATAAGCTCGCACGACAAATGAACGAGAGGCACCTTAGGAACATCTCTTTACACAAGGTAATGTTTCATTTCATTTACACCGTGAAGGCATTACCATCACTTGTGCAAATTGTAAGTACAAAGTGTCCATTGATTACTTGTTCAAACAGTCTAGTTACTCCTGCTAGCAATGATGAACATGCCTGTCTCTTATCTGTTATGTAATGTACGACCAAGGTTTTGCGGTAATGTGTGGATATATAAACTGTACTGCTACACTTATGCCACAGGGCACTTGTATAGCTAGTGGAAACGGTAGCTAACTGTTACAATGCAACTTCCCGTCACTTTGGAAATATCAGTTTTTTTCCAAACGTCACTTGACCATACTGTCCTCTAGCCATACGAACAACGTGGCAACAACTTATCTGCAGTTTACATACACCGTTGAATTGTTCCTGCCATGCAGACATTAGTGTATAAGTTTGTGGAAATTGTTACTCCAGTGTTTTACTAGACATCTCAAATCACACAGGTCATTTTTGCAAGCATTATTGAATGCGCCTTTCATTAGTACGTCATGTGACATCACAAACTGTATTGTAACACCTCTGTGGATGTAGTGTGCATTGTTTGACTTTCATGATCCCATGCAGACATTTCTATGAAAGTCGGCGGAAATGGTTAGTGCAATGCTCTACTGTGTCATCACCTGTATATTTGAAAACACATATTATTGATCCGAAAGTTACTCAGTGAATCTTGCTGTAATACACCTCATGTATATGACAACAAGCTGCAGTGGAAATCGGTTTGCATGTTCACCTTTGTTCATGCCATTAAGGCATTCGCGTCTGTGTAAATTGTCAGTACAGTGTGTTGTTAGGCCATTCATTGTATGTTTCAAAGCACGCATGTTCATATTAGAAAAATGTAACGGTGAGTCTTCCTCTGGTACCTGTTGTTCAGGCAATGATCCAGCAATGTTCCGCATTGAATGTCACATGCTGCAATTTTGTTCATAGTTTTATTGTTTACTGACAAATGAAGTGTCTTGGTGTGGTTTGCGTGTCTTTGCAACTGTCCAGGACATTCTTGTTTATTCATAGGTGCCTGCTATGAAAATGTTGCCAGAGATTGTAACGAAGTAACAAGAATAAATATTTGTAGTCAACATTGTGCCTCCTTGTTCCTTTTAACATTCCAGTGCCCTGATTTACATAGGACGTTGAAGTAGTGCCGTTGTACGTAGCTCAGCGCATCTATCGATGCATCAGCGCCCTACTTTTGTCCTTTGCAGAACGAACGCCCCTTCCAGCATTGTTGTTTTGACGCTTCTTGCGTCCCCTCCATTGAGCGCGCACTTCCACGTTTAATATTTTCATAACCGCTCATTCTATATTTGTGTATGTGTATCAGTTATCATCCCTACCAGTTACATGTGTCGCCCAAGGTTCCTTTTTAAGCAACTTTGTTTTATCTGGGCGCCTTAGCCGTACCCATCTGCAGTTTTTTTTCGCAATTTCCACCAGAATAGCAGCATTCGACACTTCGTCTCTCATCTCTAGCTGTCTGTTAACGTTACAGTTAAATTTTTACTTTATTGTTCTTCGGGGGCTGCTCAACTACTTGTCAACCTTTTGGTTTGCTTTGAAATTAGACCCACATGTTACCACAGCTGCATTGTGCTTTGAATATCACGGGAAACAGCTGAACACTGCACAGCTGCTTAAAGTATTAACCAAAAAAGTGGACATATACTTTTGTGGAAAAAGGTTTAGCTATGGGGCTGTCTCTAAAGTTATATTTACTAAATGGTAATAAGGGCTCAAGAAATTACACTGGATTGCTAAATATTATTGTTCCACTGCGGGCAGGGCTGGGCAGCAAGATCTAAGGTCCCTAGTTAAAACAAGGAACCTTGGCAAGATCCTTCCATCGCTTTCTAAGGGGTGGCATAGGGTGGGGGTGCATGCTGCAGGTGAGGTGAGGGCGAAGTGCAGGTCGGTGCTTCTGACTGAAATTACAGCCCGTACTAGCTCGGGTGCACTCTGTAAAGTATTCGGGTGTGCAGGAATGTAACGATTCCAGCTACTCTGTCGAACGAGTTCACAATGACGGTTACAAACGGCACAATCCCGTGCACAACAGAGAAGCGCTAGTGGTGCGCCAGCATTTGGTTAACATGCGGGAAGACCAGTGCTACAGCGAGTTTGCTGGAAAGGCCGCGCTCACCATCACGCTTTTCTAATGCCCATCATTCAGCATTCCAGCACATTTCTGCTACTTGCCGCTGATGGTGGGGTGACGAAATCGTCGCAAAGTTCATCACTTCGGGACAGTGAATGCGGTGATGAGTCACAAAGGGTACAACGTGCGTGTCTGTTGGCGTCACTCACAAACCTCTCTGTACGCGCACGCTGTAGTGCCGGGACACCCCACTCGTACAACCCTAACTTGTCGTTAAGTTGCGTGCACCCGCATTGCGGTGCCGCAGTCTCTCTTAGTCACCAAGCTAATATAACATGCACCACGATTACCTGGCAGCATGATTTCGAAAGTGGACGTATTTTTTCAGAAAAAGCTGTAATCGCAGTGCTGCTGGTCAAGCGTTCGTTCCAGACTGGCCGCGGTTTTTCCTTGTGTGCTCACAAGCGGCTACGATCACTCGTCACAACGTCACAACAAAGTGCTGCCCTGTGGTAAGTCAGGGTCACAGGATCCAGCAAGAAGAACGTTAACTGTGCCACATCACATGCACGAGCAAAACACATTCGGAGAACTGGACGAACTACGACGTACGATGCGAGACGCCATGGCTAATGGTGTGAAACACGAAGGAAGGAAAGGTAAGGAGAGGGCTTGCCCAGCCAGCGCAGGGCGTAAAAAATGTAGCGGAAATGACATCATGGCGGCCATATTCACTAGGCACAATGGCGGCGTTGCTACGGTTACGTGTTGCGTAGTGGAGCTGGTCTAGCAGTGAGCGGCCGCAGCTGGCGGCGGAATGTGTGCCTCCCCAGGTCTCGTGCTAAGCCGTGGCGGACAATATCTGTGCTCTGCGCCGCGTTATTGGCTACGCAGAGTTCTCCTGGCTGTTACATTACTCTTAGCAACGTTTACAAATCCCTTTGTCCATCACGGGGATTCAACAGTGCGTAGAACAAGTGCATATCCTTGTGTCGTGCGGCGGATGATGCGGATGAAGCAGTTAGTGTTCAGCGAAATGGCGTTGGGCACCATGACGAAGCTGAATGACGACGAACGCCTTGCAGGTCAGTGACGGTTGAGCAGTGCTCCTGCTTGTGACAACGGACGACGCTGTTGGGCCCAGCAGGACGCCATGAGGAACATGTGCACATACGTAGTTTCGTGTTGTGTGTGTACAGTAACAACTTGCATGTGCGTATTAAAACACCTTTTCTGTTCCGCTTGGTACACTCTCCACCAGCATCGCATGTAATCTCAACGTAACAGCAACCGCGTTCAACTGTCACTAGCACCGTGCTTAAAGTCACCAAGGTCGCAGAATGCTGACGCCGGTGAGTTTCACGAGGAACACGGACACAGTGGCAGGACGCTGCGTCGGCGGCCGCGTGGCGGAATGCAACCATAGAAGGCCCACGACCGATCGTGTTGTCTGTACAGTTGCTGAATTAATGACATGAAAGCACTCGCCGATGTCAGTGCATCTAGCGCGCGTTCTCTCGTAGTTGATTCGTTGTCGGCGTGCTGTTACTCCCTGTTACTACTCGGACGAAGTGATTTCGCTGAAGGTATCCCGCAGGCTCAGAGTAATGAGCCCCGTTCCATTAGTTTCGGATCGTCACGACACACGCGCTGCGCAGCCCACGTGCTTTCCGAGCCGGAGAGAGAGTCGTGCCTTCTGCTTTACATTCGGATGTAAACAAGCGAGGGAGATTTGCCTAGTCAATAAGGCCGACTTCTGGCTTCGTCCCGGCTTCACAACGCGTGACGTCAGGGCCTCTCCTTACTTTTCCTTCCTCCGTGTCTTGAAATATAGAACTTGCACAACAAGTCCAGTTGGGTAACACAAATCACGCTTCTTCTTATGTTTTACCGCTTATTTTCTACTAAGTAACCTTTTATCCAAGGTCTCATTTACTTCTCATTTGGTATAATTGTTTCTATCCGCCGTAGTAACTGAACACAAACGTTCGCTTTTTACGCACGCTTTGACCCTTCTTGGGGGCGTTTCAGGCAAATAAGCGAAGAGGAAAAGGGAGGTGTCGCTACCTTGAAAACTTTTTCATCTAATGACCTTAGTCTGGGTAACGCATCAGTGCTGAATGCAGCATGTCACATTTCGCGCCGGTTGCCGTCATGCCGCACCGACGGACGCTGATCGCGCCGGTCGTGCCTGGCGTCAGACTATACAGTGCTCGCGTTTTGCTAAGGCAGCGTTGCTGTGCCCAGCGTGCGCACGCGTCAAGGCCATTTTGGAGTACGTTGGGCCCTTCATGACGCGTTTGCAGCTGTTTTGCTAGATCGGCATATGCCAAATTTTGTGTTACATGTCGTCAATGTCTGACGACAGTATATGACTGTTGCAAACGCGACAATATTGACACGCGTGTCTTCTAAGAGAATGACAACATACCACGTTCATGGCGTGCTCGTGGCCATTTCCACATATACTACATTGGTTATCACGTGACGTAAATAGAACACGAAGGTAAACGACACTATAAAACTTGATAATCATAATACGGACTTTATGTACCGCATTATTTACCTCCACCTCGTAACTTTGTGCTGATCTCAAAGTGACATATCGACTTTTCTCATTCGTGCTTCGCATATCATCGATTCCCACTGTACGAGGCATCTGCCTATTTTTTACATCAGTGATCACTCATTCAACATTATTTGCTCATGCTCCAGTAAGCTCTCGAACAAACTCCACCAGTCTCCCTCTGCGCGTGAGCTTGAAGGAATCATTTGAATTTTTTTTTTCAAATAATTCATTCGAGATTACGCGCAGAACGCGACTCGTAAAGTTTGTTTCAGATACGTTTACATAATTATCTCGGCATACAAGTCGGCCCTTCACGAAACATTCGGCAGAGTTAGACTAAACGGTGACCTAAGAGCTGAACGTGATAAAAAATTTTTAATTCAGTGAAAACTTCCGATAAGTTTGTAAATGAGGAGCGAGATTGGCTAACATGATAATTCAACCTGAGAACTTTACAGCGAAAGCTTGTGAACGTCACCCTGCATTGACGTGAAAGACATTATGCGCTGTTTCTTGAGAACAACGCGTGCAGGAACTCCTCATATTCTATTGGATCTGCATAAAACTTTTTTTGGCATCGGCGAATAACGGCGTTTTTTAGGGGCGAAGCTCCTTATAGCGGCACCCGTTCATCCCTTGTAGCCGTGGTAGTGTGTAACAAGTATAACATATTGACCTCCAAAGTGGTGCCGGTGAGGGATTTCTTCTGTGCGTTGTTTATCATTAGGAGATAGTGCTCAATGTACATGCCAATTACTGCTAAGGGGGAATGAGAGACAGGAGAATTCGGCTTTTAGTCAACGCGCCGCTGCGAATTGTTTATTGTTCAACAACGCACAGAAGACAAGAAAGGGTAGCTACGTTATACTCGCTGGGCGTAGCCTCTTAGGTTTTGGAAAGGTCTAGCGAGTGTTGGGCCGCAGTGCCATGAATACAGTGAACTAGCATATACCATGATTTCAAGGTGGTTAAAGGTGGGCTGTAGGCACGAAGCGCAAGCCGTAAGAAAGCATAAAGTTTCCCCAAATTAACTAGAGGGCACTCTTTAGCTGCGTTCATTCAGCGACCATGGGAATGAAGGGTAGTACCCACATTTGCCTAGTCTTCGTACTTGCGGGTGGCGATTCGTACTTGCGGCTTCGTTTATTGCTGGTTACGGTTTTGTTTTGAAAGAAAGAACGAACCCTTTTGAACTTAGTGACTTGATTCAAATTGGTAAGCCTAAAAGAATAAGGTTGTGAAGCGAAAAGGGTGACCATTTGCTAATTTACGTTTTCGTGAAAAAACAGCTCCAAGCCACACAAACACACACGGAGCCAGAAGCAGGCCAGAAGTACGAAAATTAGACAAATGTGTGTACTACCCATCATTCCCATGCTCGCTGAAGCGCCGTGTGTTGCAGCTTCCTTAGACACTAGCGCCAGAGTTCCCTCTAATGTATATTAAAAACTGTATGTAAGAAAGTGTGCGTGTGCCTCCTCTTGTTTAGTACTTGGAATGCCCGCTGGATGGCGGTGCTTGTATATCGGGAATATATGACGAAAAGATATCAGATGGTAGTACTTGGAGTGTTGAATAGGTGGATGAACGGACACACAGACAGATGCTTGGACGGATGCACGGACAGAGGGACGCAATGACGGACGCAGGAGTGGATGCTTTGACGAAAGCAGGGACGGACGCATGATGAACGTGCGGACGCACGAACAGACGCACGCACGGACGGGCGGATGGGTGCATGGGCGGCCACACAGACGCACGCATGAATGGACGGAAGCAAGAAAGAATGGAAGGATGGATGCTTGGCCCCCCTATCCATCATTCACTCCGTGGATGTGCTGCCACTTTTTTTTGCATCAGTGATCGCATCTCCGATAATTCTTTTTGGGGCTCCTGTAAGCTTTTGAACAAACTTGACTAATCGCGTTCTCAACGTAATCTCGAAGGAACCTTCTAAAACTATGTCAAACCCTTCAAAATATTGTTGCTTAGCCGTTGCAACAGTTTCTACGGATGAAACCACATCGCAACGAAACAATGAAGTAGGGGTGGGGTTCAGTGGAGTCCTTTAAAGAAGTATCGTTACGATGATACAAAAAGCATAAAAGTGAGGACGAAATCAAAAGGTATGCGTGCATATTGTATACACAGAAGGATAAGGGTATAATAGAGTTCAGAAAGCTTGTTATCGCTTATGAAACGGCCCAAGGCGCCCCACTAACGTCTTCAGGGTGAGCAAAGTTCGTATATCTGGTTCGTTTTTGTCCATAAAACTTGTTAAGGAATTGGATGTGAACTCGTGTTTTTTCAGCTCACTGCGGCAACCTGGCAAAAAAAAAAAAGACAAACACCGCGTGACATATCGGCTTCCCTAGGGTATTTTCAAAGCTCTTTTGCGCTTCGCGTAAAACTGCGACGTTCGCTTCGCGGAGGATTTTCTGTAATAAGCAGAGGCGATGGTTATTACTTGTACAGTCTATTGTGATTTGAAGCTTATCGCTCCAGCTTCGACTAAGAACTACAAGAGCGCCACATCGCTGAATATTCTTTCGAGAAGAAGGTGGTATTACGCGAACTTCGGTGACTCGTTTTTTTTTTTTGCTTCAAGCTGCGGTCACCCTCGTCGAAGGAAGTTGTTTATGCGAAGCAGCACTAAGCACCAGTTTAAACACATCATTCCCAGCAATTTCGCGATCGCCCAGGTAAATGAAATCCCGCCAAGAATACACCTTATTGCAAAAAATTGAGAGCTCAAAATATATAAATACTGTGTAAAGTTTGTCGTAGTGCTAATTGTCTTAGCAATTCAACCTAGAAAAATAATTCTGGCCCGCTCAGTACTGCGGGTATGGTCTGTGACGTCAATCGGTTGTGACCCTCATCTCAATCTGACTAGACGTGCGCATACGTGCTCCCGCCGTTCGAGATAGCAGGATTGCTAAGCCTGACGAAGCCTGTCGTGGGGTGCTCGCGTTTCTTTTGTGGACTGTGTGAAGATGACCGTGTTTTTCTACGCTTGTTAATTACTGCGCCCGTGATGTGTGTGCTTCGTTTCCTGAATGTCCACCTGCTAGCTCACGGGATGGGCACTGCTGCGGGTCGAACTCTCCTCGATATTGAGAATGCGGCGAATATATATATATATATATATATATATATATATATATATATATATATATATATATATATATATATATATATATATATATATATATATATATATATATATATATATTAGGTTCGATTCCTGCTCACAGTTGGTAATTTTTTCATCCACTTTTCTTTCTTCTTTCTTCTTATTTACATTCCATTGGTTCTAATAACTTCCCCTGTACATTCCTTGGCATTACTGTCTGTTATATCTCATTAATATTGCGTTAAAACACGGAAAAACGAGCCCTTAGGTATACACTTCTTTCCCTTATTTCATTGAACGAGGGTCTCGTACTGGCAGACTTGGTGTGTTTAGGTTGTATAAGAGGGACAATTAATCAGCTGCCCGCTCATAATAAGTTCACGTGCTACGTGACGCCAAACATGCGCATAAGAGTGTTTTCACACTCGTTGTTTGGCTTATAGATGGCGCTGACTGTCGCTCCTACTTCTAAATTCACAGATAAACCCAAAAAAGTGGATGGAGGGAGGGCCGCTGTGATAGCTCAGTGGTTAGAGCATCGAACGCGTAATTCGAAGGTCGTAGGTTCGATTCCTGCTCACAGTTGGTAATTTTTTCATCCACTTTTCTTTCTTCTTTCTTCTTATTTACATTCCATTGGTTCTAATAACTTCCCCTGTACATTCCTTGGCATTACTGTCTGTTATATCTCATTAATATTGCGTTAAAACACGGAAAAACGAGCCCTTAGGTATACACTTCTTTCCCTTATTTCATTGAACGAGGGTCTCGTACTGGCAGACTTGGTGTGTTTAGGTTGTATAAGAGGGACAATTAATCAGCTGCCCGCTCATAATAAGTTCACGTGCTACGTGACGCCAAACATGCGCATAAGAGTGTTTTCACACTCGTTGTTTGGCTTATAGATGGCGCTGACTGTCGCTCCTACTTCTAAATTCACAGATAAACCCAAAAAAGTGGATGGAGGGAGGGCCGCTGTGATAGCTCAGTGGTTAGAGCATCGAACGCGTAATTCGAAGGTCGTAGGTTCGATTCCTGCTCACAGTTGGTAATTTTTTTCATCCACTTTTCTTTCTTCTTTCTTCTTATTTACATTCCATTGGTTCTAATAACTTCCCCTGTACATTCCTTGGCATTACTGTCTGTTATATCTCATTAATATTGCGTTAAAACACGGAAAAACGAGCCCTTAGGTATACACTTCTTTCCCTTATTTCATTGAACGAGGGTCTCGTACTGGCAGACTTGGTGTGTTTAGGTTGTATAAGAGGGACAATTAATCAGCTGCCCGCTCATAATAAGTTCACGTGCTACGTGACGCCAAACATGCGCATAAGAGTGTTTTCACACTCGTTGTTTGGCTTATAGATGGCGCTGACTGTCGCTCCTACTTCTAAATTCACAGATAAACCCAAAAAAGTGGATGGAGGGAGGGCCGCTGTGATAGCTCAGTGGTTAGAGCATCGAACGCGTAATTCGAAGGTCGTAGGTTCGATTCCTGCTCACAGTTGGTAATTTTTTCATCCACTTTTCTTTCTTCTTTCTTCTTATTTACATTCCATTGGTTCTAATAACTTCCCCTGTACATTCCTTGGCATTACTGTCTGTTATATCTCATTAATATTGCGTTAAAACACGGAAAAACGAGCCCTTAGGTATACACTTCTTTCCCTTATTTCATTGAACGAGGGTCTCGTACTGGCAGACTTGGTGTGTTTAGGTTGTATAAGAGGGACAATTAATCAGCTGCCCGCTCATAATAAGTTCACGTGTTACGTGACGCCAAACATGCGCATAAGAGTGTTTTCACACTCGTTGTTTGGCTTATAGATGGCGCTGACTGTCGCTCCTACTTCTAAATTCACAGATAAACCCAAAAAAGTGGATGGAGGGAGGGCCGCTGTGATAGCTCAGTGGTTACCGCATCGAACGCGTAATTCGAAGGTCGTAGGTTCGATTCCTGCTCACAGTTGGTAATTTTTTCATCCACTTTTCTTTCTTCTTTCTTCTTATTTACATTCCATTGGTTCTAATAACTTCCCCTGTACATTCCTTGGCATTACTGTCTGTTATATCTCATTAATATTGCGTTAAAACACGGAAAAACGAGCCCTTAGGTATACACTTCTTTCCCTTATTTCATTGAACGAGGGTCTCGTACTGGCAGACTTGGTGTGTTTAGGTTGTATAAGAGGGACAATTAATCAGCTGCCCGCTCATAATAAGTTCACGTGCTACGTGACGCCAAACATGCGCATAAGAGTGTTTTCACACTCGTTGTTTGGCTTATAGATGGCGCTGACTGTCGCTCCTACTTCTAAATTCACAGATAAACCCAAAAAAGTGGATGGAGGGAGGGCCGCTGTGATAGCTCAGTGGTTAGAGCATCGAACGCGTAATTCGAAGGTCGTAGGTTCGATTCCTGCTCACAGTTGGTAATTTTTTCATCCACTTTTCTTTCTTCTTTCTTCTTATTTACATTCCATTGGTTCTAATAACTTCCCCTGTACATTCCTTGGCATTACTGTCTGTTATATCTCATTAATATTGCGTTAAAACACGGAAAAACGAGCCCTTAGGTATACACTTCTTTCCCATATATATATATATATATATACATATATATATATATATATATATATATATATATATATATATATATATATATATATATATTTATATATATATATATATACGGTGCGTGATATCGACGTCGATGCCGACGGTGAAATCCAGCCGAGAGTGTCTATATAATTTCTATCGCAATAAAAAGATTCGGAAACCCAGAGATGAAAGGTAGAAGCAAAAAGGCGAGAAACGTAATCTCAAAGTAATATTTAGAATTTTTCTGAAAAATCATACGAAATTACGTGCACGCTTGTGAAGTTTCTTCGAGAGCTTACTCATTAAATAAACGCTGCAAGCGCACTCTAAATGGCTAAAGTACTCGGCTACTGACCCCCCCCCATTCGCGAGATTGAATCTCGGCTTCGGCAGCAGCATTTTCAGTGGAAGCGAAATTGCTGTAGGCCCGTTTTCTCCAATTTGGGCGCGCGTTCAAGAACCCCCGGTGATCTAAACTTGCGGAGCTCTCCACTACGGCATCTCTTATAATAATATGGTGCTGTTGGGAGGTCAAACCCCACTCACTATTCAACAATAATCCCGGCACACGAGTGGGCTTTTTAAGAAACAATTGGGCGGATTCAGAGAATTAATATATATATATATATATATATATTTATATATATATATATATATATATATATATATATATATATATATATAATTTCAGTGAAACCTACACATACGTTAGTAAATGAGGAGCAAGATTTTTTAGCATGATAATTTATCCCTGGAACTCTACAGCGAAATCTCGTGAAGGTCACCTTGCATTGGCGTCAGAGACATTCTGTGCTGTTTTATGAGAACTGCAAGTGCGGGAACTCCTCATATTCTACTACAACTGTTTAATTGTTTTTTTATTATCGGTGGAAAACGACGTTTTTTTTTAATCAGTGATCGCATCTTCGATCTTTTTTGCTGCGCCTGCCATAGGTTGTAGAAGAAACTGCACAGATCGCGTTCTCAGCATAATCTCGAAGGAACCTTTTGAAACAACGTTACACCTTTCAAAACATTGTTGCGTAGCTGGTGCAACAGTTTCTGTGGAGGAAAGCAGATAACATAAATATAATGAAATAATGAAACAAGGGGTAATATGGAGTGACTTACTTTAAAAAAAAATTGCCCGCAGCTTCCCTCGGGGGAACACTGAGGAGGATGTGGACCATATAATTGGTTAACGGGGTGTTAAAGTGCGACTTACTTGGGTCGATGGCTAAATTGGTTAACGTGGTTGTGAAATGGGGTGTTAAATTGCGACTTACTTGGGTCGATGGCTAAATTGGTTAACGTGGTTGTAGGAGGGGGTGTTAAATGAGTGAACACGTACACACGTATGCGAAAGGGCGGCGCTGGTCGAAGGGACGTCGATCATTGTGTTTGTGGATTCGTTGGAATTCATTTCACCGCGACCTTGGACGTCGACGCGCCGTACAAACCAACCGACGAGCGGCAACTGAGCGAGCGAGCGCCGACCTTGAGTATATATACAGCACGACGGCGCATGCACTGTCAACTGTTGAATGTTCTCGAAGCGCGACGCCACATGCGCGTCCACTGGAGAATCAGGAGAATTGTAGATGTCGAACGCGGTGTGTAGAGGAGGAAGGGATGCACAGATGGTGGAAGAGTGGGCGACGGCGCGACGGCGCATGCGCGCGCGTCAGCTGCCGATGTTCTCGAAGCGCGACGGCGCATGCGCGCGCGTCAGCTGCCAATGTTCTCGAAGCGTGACGGCGCATGCGCGCTACATTATACAGCTAGCGAATGTTCGTGAAGAGGAGAAGCGCACGCGGTGGGTAGAGGAGGAATGGTGCACAGATGGTGGAGGAGTGAAGCGCGCGCGGTGTGTAGAGGAGGAAGGGATGCACAGATGGTGGAAGAAGGAGAAGGAAGCTTACGGACGGCGCCGCACTACAAGCCTCGAGTATTAGATGCTCGGTATCTAAAAAATATAGGCCCAGTATACCTGCATATATAAACACAGGACAAGGGCATAATAAAGTTTGATGTCCTTGTTAGCGTGCACAAAACGGCTCAAGCTGCATCGATAAAGACCTCGGAAAGTGTCCTGTTCGTATTTTTGTGTAGTTTTTGCTCAAAAAGCTTGGTAAGGAAATTGTTGTGCACTAGTGTGTTGAGTCAGCTTAGTGGCAGACGCAAAAGAAAATACCATGTGACATATTCGTTTTCTTTAGGCATTTTCAAAGTTCCCTGACGCTTCTCGTAAAACTGCGACATTCGCTTCGCGGTAGCTCATCGCTGTGATAAGCAGAGGCAACGGTTATTACTTGTGCATACGATTGTGACTTGAACGTCATCACGCCAGCATCTAATAGGAACTTCTACAGCACCACGTCCAAGGTATTCTTTCGAGCAGAGGGTGGTGTCATGGAAGCTTTCCTGGCTTGTTTTTTTGTTTTCGTTTCTTAAGCTGTGATCACTCTCCTTTGAGGAAGCTGTTTAAAGGAAGCAGTGCCGAGCACCAGCTTCAACACGTCTTTCCCAGCAATTCCGTAATCGCCGGTGGGGTTGAGAGCCAATTAAGAATGCACCTGATCACAACAAATCGAAGGCTAAGTATGGAGAAAAATTGTGTAGAGTTCGTCGCAGTGGCGATCGTCTTAGCAATGCCACCTAGGAAAATATTTCACGCCCACTAACTACTACGGCCATGGCCTGTGACGTCATGCATCAGTTGCAGCCTTCATTTCCTGCCGACTAGACGTGCGCATGCTTGCTGCCACCGTTCGACATAGCAGGATTGCTTAGCCTTACGGATCTGGTCGCTGGGTGCTCAGATTTTTTTTTGGGTGACTGCAGGACAATGGCCGTGTTTTTCTGCGCTTGTGAAATACTGCGTGGTAATGTGATGTGCTTCGTTCACCGAATATTAACGTAGTGTACGTACACCTGCAAACTCTCCCAATTGGCAGTGCTGCGGGTCCAACCGTCACCGATAATGAGATTGTGCCGGAGGTTCGAGTGCTTTCATTCTCAGTGGGCTAAAGAAAAGCGAAGTGGGAGCATGCCGTTCATCGCGATGACATCCATATTCGTTACTCCGAGATTCAAAGGTATGTGTTTGTCTGTACTAGTTGCTTTTAGGTTGTTTTGAAAGAACCACCTTTAGCACCTTCGGGTTTCTCCGTTGAATGTCGGGTGTGCTTCTCACTTGTTAGCCAGCCTTGATATTAGACACATTTAGCTGATAACCACTGGCACTCACCCTGTGATAACGTAGCATGCCGAGATGTTCCTAGGAACCACACAGGTGTCTGTTTTTTTTTTGTTTTTTACAAGCGCCGAGATGTGGTCTGCTTGGCTGCTAAATGACGGTGAAACGAAGTAGACCAACCTTCACTCTCCACTACGCCAAGTTGACGAGCGCAGAAAAATAGGCGTTTAACGCTCCACTGCTCACACCACAAACGCATCAAAATAAAGTATTAAACGTGCATGTTGTTGCGAAAGACGGGGACGCCAACACGGTCCCGAAGGCGCCACTGCTTTCAACTCCGCCGGGAAGGTCACCAGCCGTTTGGTAGCGTATGTTTCTCAGCTCGCGACTGCTTCTGCGCAGAGCTGATAAGACGAGCGGACGAGACCACGGTGAGTTAAACAAGGTTTATGTACAGCATATATACAGAGGCGTTACAATTTCGGCACTGGGGCCGACAGAGACTCGAAGAGCCGAGCTCTCCTCTCTAACACATAGGTCAACTTTTCGCCTAAGACCGCCGACTCACACACATGTCGGCTCTCCGACATGGGGACTCCTCTCTCATAGGACCGCCGATCGCGACGCGCCGCAGGGCTTCTTTTATTTGCACCGGGTCCAACCAAAATGTCCAATCAGAAGCGCCGCTGGTCGTCAGGGCAGATTCCTCCAATGGGGTCGCCGCTGGGCCACGTCAGACCCCCAGACACGAAGACGCCGGCTCGCTGTCACGTGCGCTGCTGACTCACTGCACGTGGGCCAGAGAGGCGCCGCGCGTGTTTACGCCGTTGAGTTGTTCGCGTCAGGCGGACTGCGGGCTGGCCTTGACCCAGATTGCCTTTTTCAGAGGCACGGACGTTTGACGAGGACTCGCTGGCATAACAGCACCCCCGCCGCCAGACAATGCACCCGAAAGACGAGCTGCTTCCACGGGGCTCGGATGTCAGGTGCGCTCGTTCGCCAGGTCCCTTCAGGTTCGCCTCCAGGGCCGGAAACACATCCCATTTTTGACGACGGATCCCAGCTCTACTGGCTTGTCGCCACAACTTGTCGACCAGCTTCACTCGTCTCTTCTGACCACCTTCGGTTTCAGCACTTGTCGATGGTTCTGCAACTTGCGAAGAACGGTTCGACAACAAACAACACACGACACAAGCAAGTGCCCTCGGTCACCCGACAAAACACCAGACAAAGTATAGTACAACATATACCTATCTACGTGTCTATCGGAATTTTGTTCCCTCTACATCAAGAGGCCCATGTGGGACACAAGACTCCTTAAGTAAGAACTTGAATGTTTCACAATTAGAACAACGCAACGAATTAGAATACCACATAAAGTTGGCCCCTTGAGATCACTCTGAACGAGAGCGCTCAGCCCAGGTCGTGATGAGGTCAAAATTTTGCGCCGAATCACCAGCGAGAAACCGAAAGGTTGAGAAGTTACTAGCTGGAACGCACTGCTCAATGCACCTGCATTAGCGTTTACCTTTCCTTTATTTTTTTTATTTTTTTTGATAGCGAACGTCAAAGTTGCGCTGTGGAGCAACATGCTCCACTTCAGTAACCGGCCACTTTTAGGCGACGATACCTATGCGTCACCAAGAGCGGCTCACACTTTCGACGTTGCACAGGGGAACAACGATACGGCTTGCTACGGATTGACTCCTCACCGCTTAGCTCGATATCGTGTTCGATCACCCTCGTGTTTCCGGGGCGGTCCGAAAACACGTCTTCAAACTCGGAACCAATCTTTCTCAGGTCCTCCTTCACTTAAGCTAGGCTCTAGGTTTATCTGCTCCCGGATTACAATCGATCCCCCTTCAATTACCTCACTAGAACTCAAAATTTCTGCTTCCTCTTCCTTTGAAGCATTCAACAACAGATTTACGACCGCTTGATGTTGAACGTATGGTTTCATCAAGTTGTAAATTTTGTCCGGCCGCCTTCCTAATTTCACTTCATAATTTGTATCGCAAGGCTTCGATAATACTTTGGCGGGCCCTTCCCAATCAACCTCAAGCTTGTTCCTTTTGAACGGCTGCAGCAGCATTACCTGACTCCCTACTTCAAAAGCACGCTTCTTCACCGATTCCTCGTAGTGCTCCTTCGACAGCACTTTTGCCGCGTTTTTCTGGCTTTCCACTAGCGCTTCAATTTGGCTTTCCACTAGCGCTTCAATCGAGAGATCCTCACGCTGCTCTCGAATGAGCGTCTCTCGATCAACTCTCGGCAGCTCGCTCCAACTTTCCGCTACAGGCGAGAGCGTTGCAGCCCTCTCGCTCTGACTCAATGGCGCTATGTCGTCTCCCCTTTCTACGGAAACCGCGCCGGTCGGTTCGGCGACGGGCCGCTCGCGTGACTGCTCACATGACTCATGCGGAAACTTTCCTTTCTGGGGTTCCGTCGACCCGCCGACAAGGTCACTGGAGAGTTCACCGCATTGAACCAGATCAAGCTGCCGCGATAGCTTCCGCGCTTGCGATCGCGTGAGAGCCATGCACGCTAAGTTGGGGAAGAACGATTTGCCCTGCTCTTTGAGAACCTGCTCTGAGTTGTTGGAGAAAAGATAAGGAAAACGATCATTTAGCGCGGCAGACACAGCCGCTTCGGTGCGAAGCTCACCGAACGGGCCTTCAATGACAACCGTGGCGATTGGTAAGGAAACACTCTGCTCCTCGGCGCCTTGCCTGATCCACGCGCATTCTCCTGTAAAGTCATCCGGAGACACCAATGAAGGATGGACAACGTCCATGGTTGCCGCTGAGTCTCTAAGTGCTCGGCACGTTTTCTCATTCACCCTAATTTCTTGGAGATACGGCTCCAACAACCGCATGTTTTTTTCTGATTCTCGGATCGTTGCGAAGGCAAACTTTTCCTGGCAGTTTCTCGCGATGTGTCCTTCCTTTTTGCAGTTGTAGCAGATTAGCGGCTTCCGTTTGCTTTCCGATTCAAATGCCTGTGTGGTAGAAACCTCACTCGATTTCTCCGCTTCTGTTTGCCCTTCCCCTACACTGTCCTTCGTAAGAGACGGGTTCTTCTTGAAATTACGGTGCGGAGCGGGTCTCCGTTGATCAGGTTTCTTTGAAAAGCCCTCTTTTCTCTCATCCTTTTCAACGCGCACTGCCCTGTTGTGCAACTTTCGGTGAGTATAATACTCCTCAGCTAACTCTGCTGCCTTGTTTAGCTGTACTTCACCAAGTCTGTCCTGCAGCCAAAGCCTGACATTATCCTCGATGCAGCGGTAGAATTGCTCCAATGCAACGCATTCCACCACTCTATCGCGGTGATCATAAACACCTTCGCCCTTGAGCCATTCAATTAAATCGGCCTTAAGACGAAACGCGAAGTCAACGTGTGACTCATTCCCCTTTTCAGCATACCGGAACCTTTGCCTGAAACCCTCGGATGACAACTTATAACGTCTCAAGAGCACTTCTTTAACCTCGTCATAGCTCTCAAACGCTTCCCTCGACAAGCAAGTTATCGCGTCGGACACTTCGCCGGGAAGAAGAGCTAACAGGTTCTGCGCCCAAAGAGACCGCTCCAAAGGGTTTCGCTCACAGACGTGTTCAAACTTGACGAGATACTTCGCCATGCTCTCGCCTACTACGAACGGTGGCAGTTGGTCCCGAATTCTAAAACCGCTGACCTGAACTGTTGGAGAAGCTACGCTAGGCGCCTGCGAACACTGTAGGATTGCCAATTCTAGTCGTTTCAACTCGAGACGCTCCTGTCTCTCGGCCTCCTCGCGACGTTCGCGCCTTTCAGCTTCTTCACGTTCGCGAGCTTCGCGCCTTTCAGCTTCTTCGCGAGCTTCGCGCCTTTCAGCTTCTTCACGAGCTTCTCGCCTTTCAGCCTCCTCACGTTCGCGAGCTTCTCGCCTTTCAGCCTCCTCACGTTCGCGAGCTTCTACTTCTCGCCTTTCAGCCTCCTCACGGCGTGCTTTAATATCCACCCAGGCCTCATCGACTTCCTCAGCCGATACTCCCTCATCCTTCATGATCGCAAGGATCGCTTGCTTTCGTTTCGCACGGCCCAAAGTAATGCCGAGTTCCTCACAAATTTCGATGAGTTCCTTCACTTTAAGGTTCTCCATCGTTCACACTAGCCTCTTGCTGTTTGCCCCTGTTAAGAGTCTACTTGCCGTACCCACTATAAGCCTACTAGCAAGACGCGCAAGCAATTTTTGACACTCCCGTGTTTACCCCCTCTGCATTAACTTTGGTTTCAAAGCACTTCGACTTGGCTTGAAACGATCAAAGCTCACTTCAATGCTTCACACAGCCCTTCTCTAAACTACTACAACCTGAGCTAGAGTATTCTGGTGAACTGAGGGGAAAACATCAGGCACTCACCGCATCGATGTCGCTGACGCCGGCCGATCCCGCAGCTGCCAACCACTGTTGCGAAAGACGGACCGATCCCGCCGAAGCCACCACATTTGCGAAAGACGGGGACGCCAACACGGTCCCGAAGGCGCCACTGCTTTCAACTCCGCCGGGAAGGTCACCAGCCGTTTGGTAGCGTATGTTTCTCAGCTCGCGACTGCTTCTGCGCAGAGCTGATAAGACGAGCGGACGAGACGACGGTGAGTTAAACAAGGTTTATGTACAGCATATATACAGAGGCGTTACAATTTCGGCACTGGGGCCGACAGAGACTCGAAGAGCCGAGCTCTCCTCTCTAACACATAGGTCAACTTTTCGCCTAAGATCACCGACTCACACACATGTCGGCTCTCCGACATGGGGACTCCTCTCTCATAGGACCGCCGATCGCGACGCGCCGCAGGGCTTCTTTTATTTGCACCGGGTCCAACCAAAATGTCCAATCAGAAGCGCCGCTGGTCGTCAGGGCAGATTCCTCCAATGGGGTCGCTGCTGGGCCACGTCAGACCCCCAGACACGAAGACGCCGGCTCGCTGTCACGTGCGCTGCTGACTCACTGCACGTGGGCCAGAGAGGCGCCGCGCGTGTTTACGCCGTTGAGTTGTTCGCGTCAGGCGGACTGCGGGCTGGCCTTGACCCAGATTGCCTTTTTCAGAGGCACGGACGTTTTACGAGGACTCGCTGGCATAACAATGTCTATATATTCTCGTAGCAGGCGTTTTTAATTAAGGGTCAGTAAACATTTCTCAATTTGCGCATAGCACCAAGAGATTATTATGGAATGTCTGATAATCTGATCAAAAGGTAAGAAGGGCTCACGTCTGGTGTCGTGCATTTATTACATGCTACATAGTGCTTTTTACCGCTGCTTCAATCATTTTTGTGGTGTTATAATTATCTGTCACTCATCCTAAAGACCCTTCGCCTCATTCATTTTCTCAAAATAAGTGAACGTAATGAGCGTCTTTGTATAAACGTCAAGTGCGACTCCATTTAAACTTCGCGCTCATGTTCAGAAGGCAGTATCACTGACATTGCACTATCTACGTAAGCAAGAGCTTGATATCCCAAGTGGAAAGTGTGCAGTCGTGGCGCTCCCCAGAGAGCCGATATCCGCTTACGGTGTAATAATTAGTAGGCGACTGGCGTAGTGCACCCAGAGTCAAAGGTTCTTGGGAGTAAGGGCCAAACCTCATAAGCGCGAAAATGCACGCGACAGCGACGAGCGATGCGACGTAGATCGTCTTCGCGCGATCAGTCGCTTGCGCAGGCAAACCTCATTCCCGCGACGGCTTCGGCGAGCGAATTCAACTGTTGCTGGCATGAAGCCGCCTACTCTCACTAAAAAAACTGCGTAGTTAGTGGTATACAATTTAAAAATAAGATACATTGTTGTGTAATGGAAGAGAAAGTTATTATGAGTGCCTTGCAGCTCTTTTTTATATGCACATGCGTAAACATTGCGTTATTTCTTGTTGCGCATACGTGACTCAGGCGGGGTCACGTGCACCTATGTAGTCGTTGTCTTTTGCGGTTTTTCGCTAATGGCAGCTTGAGCCCAGGACTTCCGGGCAATGAGCGACGGATTTCAAATCTGGAGAAACGAGCAATCGCGTGAACGCCGTTTCGTCGCTCATAGCGTCGCTTGTCGCTGTCGCGTGCATTTTCGCGCTTATGAGGTTTGCTCTTCATGATCGACCGACACATGTCTTGGACATCCCCCCTCCCCCCGTCAAACGAGTTATAAAGCGGCTGACTGCCATTGGCACTGATTCAGGTTCTTGCAGGCAATACTTGGACAATGTCCTTGCAGTCTATGTTACAGCCGTACAGGATATTATTTGAGTTTCTGTGGTACAGCTTACCTGTAATATTTACTACGGACAAAACTAGCTTACGCACACCCCCAAACACTCAATCCCAGGCTCTCAGGATATGCATTCATTTACGAAAAAGTGCATCAAGGACTGAAATAATTACCATTGCACGGGCTACTCTATCATGGTGCACATCACTGTTGGAAAAAAGTGTACTTCCCTCAGACAAAGTTATAGGAAGCCATCTCACTACTTGACAATCTCCACTGTTCAAAGACCCCGTACGACATTCAGTGCAATTGGCTGTTCGCATTCTGCATCATTAACTTCAGATTACACGCCTGTGGAGAGCGGCTGTATCCTTGACGGTGCCTGACCCTTCCACAAGTACGTCTTGCAATATCAAGGCTGCAGAAAAGATCAAAGTTGCCTTCGATAGCCTTTAAGCAATTTAGCATGCTTCTCTTGCACGACATTTACAGTGACCACGTGCATATCTACACAAATGGTTAGACCGCAGCGTCTTGGTCAGGTGGTTCGAGAAATACCAACTCGAAGGAATAACCAATGCGAATCGAGCTGTTACATATGACATCTGCGGTGGCAGAAAAAGCGGCTCTGTGCGGTGACCTAGGGCACATCGATTGCTATAGATCAAGCAACTGGACTGTGTTTTCTGATTCGAAACCAGCCTTATCGTTCATGCAGTCAGTTCTCCGACGAGGTTTCTACGAGCAGCTCACAAGAGATTTTCAAGCTTCATCATCACGTTACAGAAACACGCAATGAGGTAAACTTACAGTGATTACCGGGTTCTTGTGGGATCAGTGGCAATGCTTCCGCAGAAAACGCGACTCACACATCCCAGCAAAGAGAGCACACCCTTCTGATACCCAAATCAACGACAGACACTGCAAAGTTGCTTCTTCGCCTGGCACGTAGTCTGTGTCTGCTGGAGTGGAATACCGTAAGCATAAGACATACAAGAATCCATCAAATAAGCTTTCAACTTGAACTCCAACCTTCATCCGGACTTGCTTTGCTTTTAATTGAAGCTTTGCTTTTTGTAGCTTTTGGTTGGGGGATTGCCTTCACAAAAGCATATACAACGCTCCTTGGAGTGACTGAAATTGTGGAATGCGACGTCTGCGGCACTGAACAAGACATCGGTCATCTGCTCTGCTATTGCTCTCGATTTGCCTCTAAGAGAGGAAAACTCCCTGACGCGTTGCGACAATTAAACTATTGGCCACTCCGTGCAGATGCTTGTGGAGCACAGTCTATCCTTCATCGGCTCACAAGGCAATCAAATTCCTTTGTTCTTATTTAGCACTACGAGTCTAGACGATTGCCTTGGAATCTTGTATAATGCAACTACTGCCTTGATGTCAGCCCATGTGCTGACACATTTCTTGTTTTTTTTTCTCCGTCTCTCTTATCTTTCTCTCTCTGTCTCATCTCTATACTTAGCTTTACCGTTCCCTCAGTTTAGGGTAGCCAACTTGGCATACGCCTTGGTAACCTACTTGTGTTCTCTTCTATTTACCCTCCTACCATACTTGAAATATGTACTCCTGATCTTCAACCATACTTGGATGCCTCTATACACTTCAAAATTTTTGTTCGGTAGCTTCCCAGTAAACGACATGCGGAGCCAAAAACATGTGACCAATTGTTTTCCTAAATGATTCTCAGGTGTGTGTGACCTCCCTTGAAAACTGAAATGAGGACCACGGTGAGGTACACCAACCCAAACACAGGCAAAATAGTACCAACGCACTCACTCAGCACAGAACACCACACAAGGTTTGCAAATGATACGTATCATTTCAATTGCAGTCTCTGGACTGTATTCTATGTGTGTGCGTAAATAAAAATTGGAGAATGAATCAGTTTCTCCTATTTACTTCGTCCCTCTTTTGGGCTTTCAAACTTTACTCTTGTTTTATTCATTAGTAGATTGTATTAGAACTTTATTATCAGAAGAAAAGCAGTGGGAATTGTTATTATGTTTAGGTTCATATTGCGGAATAACCTTACGCAGGCTATTTACCAGAAGCCCCTTGAACTCCTCAACTTATTCATCAACATTTGGTTTGTCAGTGACCTGTGACCAATCAATGGCTGACAAGTAATATTAGTAATGGAGATTTTACTTCTCACAGCCAGAATATGATTACCAGAGACGCCGCAAAGTTGACGGCTCTAGAACGTTTGACCATGTAATGTGCTTTAACGTACACTGACATCGTGCACTACACGGGCCTCTGCCATTTTGCATTCATAGAAATGCAACAGCCTCGGCCCTATCAAGCTCACAACCTCTCGATCAGCAACCGAGCACTGTAGCCACCGTTTCGCCGAGGCGGCGCTTTCAAAACAATGTGCTCAGGCGTAGTGTAAAACAGTATGTTTCATGCAGGTATGATATATAAAATGTGTGTGCTTCTTAAAGCTGCGGTGCCATTGGCGATTTTTATATACAGAGGTGAGGCTTACGTGTCCGTATGCTTGCTCTACGACTAGTGAAAACAGGATCGCTGTAAGAAAAAGCAAAAAGAAAAACATATATTTGGTAAGGTTTTACATTCGCCACTTCGTGCACGACCAAATTTCCACATTACTTATTAGAACAAGTTTGACGATTTCGCCATCAAATGCTTGAACGTAAGAGAGCAACACTTCCGCCACATCAGCGGATCGTGGGGCGTAAAGTTATATATCTTTCGCAAAATTGTACAAATAGCTAATGATAAAGTTACATAATAACACGTGCGGAAAACTGAGTATGTCATTGAAGAAAAGTTTTCAAGCGCAATATTCACATCGCTTAGCAGCACGGTGAAAATACATGTGTATCCAAAACTCGATAAAAGTAAGATGGTTTTACTGCTGTCCAAAAGAATACCAGATATATATTTGTTAACAAGTAAAGCTAATAGAGCAGGTGCATCGACAGAAATATTTTTTTGGAGGGCGGGAAAAATCCTTTTTTGAGGAGGGGGCAATCCCTGGAAACGGTCGTTTTTCACTCGCTATTTCCTTGCAAATAAGTTTGAGCAAGAACGGCGGGGCACGGTCCCGCTGGGCAACCCTGCCTGCCACGATTTCACGGTTTTATGGGTGATACTATGAAACCATGGCAATTTCTCTTAGTGCAATGTTAAAAGGATTGTTAACAAAGGCATCCTTCGGATCACATACAAAGATAAGGAGCTATTCCTCTTTGTGAAAACGGCTGAGCTGCACGAAAGAGAGGTGGCGAGAAAATTCCTACAGCAGTGGAACCTGTCTTACTGTGTTGATTGCCATTGGGTAGCATACGCATAGCGTGCCGTTGGTTCTGACGTCAACAGCTCTATTGACTGTTTTACATGCACTCGAAGCGGCACCGCATTGATTGCTGGGCCGCAAACTTTAACAAAGCTGAAAATATTGTGATGTGTGCAATTATCCATGCTGGCTCTTCATGCACTAGATCTCGTAGTGTGCTATCACCCCTTCCCTGTCCCAACCCAATCAATAAAAAAAAACAAAGCCTTCATCGAAAGTGTTCTTTTTACACTTTAAATATTAAAAACCTGCTGCTGCACACTAATACTTACCGCAGGCCATGAGGCAAACAGTTTTTCGGAACTCCATAATGAAGGACCTTTCTAGCTTCGAATACTGCCTCACACTGCTATATATACTGCCTCGCACTCCGTGATGCAATCACCCGATACACAAAGCATAAAAAATATACAGACAAGTTTTGTTGGTATAACATCGATCAATGTCGTTTAGTTTGAGTTGTTTTCATCTAGCCCACGTATTTTTCTAAACAAGAAACACGCAGAAGCCTCCAACACTGCACAGAAGCCTTGCACCTCCAGGTGCGCACAATTCTCAAACAACCGCGAGAACAAATTTTACGCATGAACCAGCTCTCTTAGGGGTTTTGTTTAGTGTTTTTTTATATTCTCGAGCAGCGCATTTGGAGCATCTGCTTCTTTACTGCAAGATTAGACGAGATTCGTAACGACTGTGTGGTTTATACGGATTCACGCCACTTTATCGGGAAACATGATGTGCTCCTGGTAAGCGTGTAGAAGCTGACTCTTTACTGACAGCCCGCATTCCACCCTACACACAAGGGAAGGGTGGGTCTTAAGTTTGTGCGACGGGCGTGAGTGAAAAATGTACTGTTGTGAATGCATGTTGATTTGTTACCTTTAAAACTCGCAATATTTTCTAGCCGGTGGGAGCGTGCAGTAAGACATTCGCACATCTTCAATTTATGTTTATGTAATATGCTCTAGGCAAACGACATGAGAGGTCGATAGTTACCGCTGATTACAGAAATGGTTGAAGGTTACCTTTGGAAAGCTCGGAAGCTAACGCTTCTGCGTCAGCCCAGCTGGACATATTCATTCCACTTTCACTTCTGTACGGAACACTTCTCCCACATAAGCTGGCGCAATCAGTGCGATGCTAAGTTGCTCGTATGTTACCTATGTCATTGTGATTTCGAGAAAAAATGTTTCACCGCTCTTTCTAGTGGTAAGAATAAGGCCATATTATACTGCATATATCACTGTGAAGTATAGTATGTACTTTATTAATGCTACACAGCGCATTTTTTAGCCGTACATGGGAAACGTAGGTTGAAGAAACTTGTGCATGTGAGATAAGATATTTTTACAGGGCCGTTGGTTGTTTTTCTATATTTAGTTGGCAACACTGTAGATGAACGCTGCAGTGGTTCTGCCATTGCTACAGGAACGATAGGGACAAGGCTCGTAGCTTCTGCCATGAACGCAGGAAGGCGTTCCACCAAGAAGGGGTGTCTCTTTCACTGTCCATTTTCACTAACTTTACCACAGCCGCTGAATAAAAGGTGATCGTATTCGGTCATTCCAGCCACTCAGGCGGTGCCTTGCAGCCGTGCTCCGAAGCTGTCACACGGTGATAATCTGCGATGCAGTTTGGTCTCTCAGTAGTCATAAAAGCGTCTTCACGCTCTGCGACGTTGATGTGCACGCTAACGATATCACCGTCTCGTCCACCATTTCCACCTACCGTTGCGGCGCCTATAGTCGTTGTAATGATCGAATGTTCGTGCTGCCCCAAAACACTCACCGCGCTTCACAATACATTTCTGTTATCTGTTGCTATCGCACCCTAAGCAGTGGTCGGCAGATAAACGTGGGTTCGCACATGGAGCCGGCACGCTAACATGACACGAAAGGCAAAGCGTGCACTGAGTGGTCACAAAACCGAATGGTCACGTCGGTAGCAATGCGTCAACGACATAGTATTTTACAATATTGCATTGAAAACCTTCGTTGCGAGGAATCTCATCACATGCATTCGCACCAGTGCTCGTTAGTGGGACGAGGCAATAGTTCAATTCCCCGCCCACATATTGCCACACCACCACATCTACGATAAAAGATGTGAGAGACATGAGAAGCACTTGTAAAATGTCGTACGCTTACCATGCCCCGGAAACTCGGTCCTGTTTTCGGTTTTCAAGAACATGCACGCTTCTCGCAGTTGCCGGGCATTTCAAAATCCGGTTGAACAGAGTGAGGTTGATTTAAGTGCTCGCATTGATTGACTTTCACCCCGCCACGGCAATCTAATGGGTAAAGTAGTCAGCTACCAATCCGCAGGTCGCGGAATTCAATTCCGGCTACGGTGACTCCTTTTTCGGTGGAGGCGGAAATGTTGTAGGCCGTGTGCTCAAATTTGGTTGCACGTTACAGAACTCCAGGTGTTTGAAATTTCTGAAGCCCTCCACCATGTCGCCTCTCATAATCGTATGGTGATTTTGGGACGTTAAACCCCACATATCAATCAGTCAGTCAGAATTTATTGGCTTTCGCAAGTTTTTTTACAAATAAAAAGATTTATATCCCGGTAAAGATCTCCTCTCTTTCTGTTTTAAATGCGTTTTTTTTGTTTCTTAATTTAAATTTCGAATCAGGCGAAGCACACGAAGTGATTCACTTGAAGTTAAAGCACTTGCTTCATCTTTTTCTCACTCCTCGCTCAGTGATATTAGAAGTTAGATCGCGACTACGGGGAAGATAAAGAGAGCAAGTAGTGGCGGGCAGAGATCAGAAGCCGAAGGAAGCTACGCCGAACAAGTAAACCACGCATTTGTCTATGATGACTTAATCAGGCAACACATGTTTTCCGCGGCTCTGAAGTGTGCTTACTCGGTTATGTCTAGTTCCGCGAAGGTTTCTCAGTGTTTCATATCGGCAACGCGCGAGCCCAAGAACTTGGACCCATTATTAGAAAAGCGATTGATTTTGCTTGGATACATGAGTAAACACAGTTCTCTGCAAGCCTGACTAGACTGACAGAAGTGCGCTGTCGCTTGTTTAATTGGTGAAGACGGCAGCCAAGCTCGTGTCGGGAAAATGCGTTTATTGAAAGGCTTGATTTCTAGTTCGCTCAGCTACATACTTTAAACTTCTTTTACTTTTGGCGTTTAGTTCATTAGTATGTTGGGCTTAACTTCTCGAAACCACCATATATATATATATATATATATATATATATATATATATATATATATATATATATATATTTATATATATATGACACGCCGTAGCGGAGGGCTCCGAGAATTTCGACATCCATGGGTTCTTTACCGTGAAACCATATCTCAACACATGGGCCTACAGCATTTTCGCCTCCATTAAAAATGCGACCAGGCGTTTAGTTCAAGAGAGAGAGAGAGATAAATAGAGAAGAAAGGCAGGGAGGTTAACCAAGCTTGGCTCTGTTGGCTACCCTACACGTAGAAAGGGGAAAGGGATAATGATAGAAAGGAAAGTGATAGAAATGCAGAGAAGGATGAATGGTCAGCTGGATACTACACAGCATGGTCTCACACTGTTTTTTCCCAATCGGTAATGAAGCCTGATGGTCCTTAAGACGTACAAGAGGGCTATCGTGGCATTGCGCGTATGGGAAACCCCTGGCCAAGGTCCCAGAATCTTCTCTGCTGAAATCGGCCGTGAGTCCAGCTGACAGAGCTTGGATTCCATAATACGTCGTTCAGACTGGTATGCTGGGCAACAGCATAGAATGTGCTCAAGCGTTTCCTCGCAGGCGCAGATGTTGCATGCCGAATCGTTCGCCATTCCAAAGAGACGACAGTACGCATTCGTAGATGCTGCGGCCAGCCCCATGCGACACAGTAAACATTTAGTGCATCGTCAGAGCCCGGATGGCAAACGAAGTTGCAAGTTTGGGTCGATTTATTACAGGCACGTGTTAGCGAATCCCGGCGTATTTCATTGTAGAGGAGTTATACGGTGAGCAAGTGATTGTAGTTGCCTTGCAGCGTCAGTTCTCAAGAGTGGGGTGGGCGTACACAGGTCTTGGTAATGAGTCGATCAAGCAGCTTCATCTGCGTGGTCATTGCCGTCAATTTCTCAATGGCTCAGGGACCACTGAAATACAATATCCTGACCTTCCTTCAGCGGTTTGTGGTAGTCTTGCCTTATCTGATATAGTGATTCTTTGTGTAAGCCATGCTGAATTGAAAACCGAAGTGTCTGTAAGGCTGACCTCGAGTCGCAAATGATAACTTATTGTTTAGGTTGCTGCCGAAGAATGTATTTTACTGCACCTTGAAGCGCTGCAAGCTCTGCTGCTGTCGACGTAGTGGTGTGAGAAAACTTGTATTGAAGCAACACATCATCAGATAAAACAACCACTGCTCCTGTGGAGCTGTTGGAATCAGTGAAGTCATCGGTGTAAACATGTGTGCGGTTTAAATACCTTTGTTCAACAGACGCAAAGTCAATTGCTTTAGGGCTAGCGGTGACATGCATGCCTTCTTAACGATTCAAGGAACTGATAAGCGCATGTCAGGTCAACGGAGACTCCATAACGCAGCTGCTGGATGCATCGCAACTTTGAAGCCGGGCGGTAATGAGTTCTGATGTTTTGTCACAATACTGCAAAAATAAGCATGGGGCCTCCGTGCTGTCGAACACGCTAAATAATGTGACAATAGCCGTAATAAACGCCATCTCAGCGTCTCAAAAATGATGTGCGCTGCGACCGGCTGTTCTTGTGCGATAACAATTGTTGCCACTGTCGATGAGCATCTTGGAATGCCGAGACATGCATTAAGTGCTTGGTCTTGTACGCTCTTTAGTGCACGGATGTTAGTCTTGCACGTGTTGGACAGGACAGGAAGGCTGTGCCGGAGAATTCCGAGAAAGAGGGCTGTATAAAGCTGCAACATGGAGAGCATGGATGAGCCCCATGGTTTTCCGGCGACGAAGTTGAATACATTCTCAATGCCAATAAGCTTTCTTTCAGGTACGCGACATGGGGGATCCAGGTTAGGTCACAATCTACGATGACACCTAAGAATCTATGAATGCTCTTACATGCGATTGATGTGCCATCGATGTACAATGGGTAGAAATACGTCGGTTTGAGTGTAAACGCCACCGAAGCGCATTTTTCTGTGGCGATAGTCAAACCTTGCTTGCGACGGTATGCCGCTGTCATTGTTGGTGCTTTCTGTATCCTCGCGCGCAATTCAGGCCGTGTCGCACCGGACGCCCAAATGTAGATGTCCTCACCGTGGAGAGATATATAAGCCGTCTGTGGCAGCATTTAGGTGAGTTCACCAGAACAAGGTTGAAAAGAGTCGGACTCAAAACGCCGGCTTGTGGCACCCCACCATTTGTGAAATGCTTATTAGTAGGCCCATCTTCAGTTAAAACGAACATGGATCTCTTTGTAAGGTAGTTTCTTACCCATTCAACGCCATGACCTCCAAGTTCTGCTGCTTTAAGAGCATTCAGAACATTGAGAGCATTGAGAAGTGCCTCATGGGTCACGTTGTCATAGGCACCTCCCACGTCTTCGAACAGAGCTACGGACAGCCGCTTCTTAGCTTTCTGTTGCTGAAGAGAGGTCACTTAGTTAATGACGCTATCAATTGAGGACCTACCTCATCGAAAGTCAGCCATGGCATCACGATAGTTGTTATAATATTCCAGGTAAAATCCTCTCCTCTCCAGCGTCCTATCTCTGACCTTGCCGACGCAACTTGCTAGTGCTGTAATCCGGTATGATGCCAAATGCAGTGGGGACTTTCCGGGCTTCAACAAAGGCACCAGGCGACTGCGCTTCCCCTCATCAGGCACCATTCCACCATGCCAAGACCTATTGAAAATTTCCAGGAGACAGCGCTGCGCCTTCAGGCCTAGGTGACGTAGGGCAGTAAAGGTCACTCCTTCCGGACCTGGGGACGATGAGCGTCTGCAGGTGTTCAATGTTGTATCAAGTTCTTTCATAGGGAATGCAACCTTCATTTGCTGTTGTCGTGCGACTTGAACGTCCAGTGGCAATAGAGCGATTGGTATAAAGATGTCACCGGTGATCTTTGAACAAAATTCACCAGAAACATCAAGCTGTGAGCGACTTTGATGTAGAGCCAGAGCTGCGAAGGGATGACGCTGTTGCGGATGCGAGTGAATACCTTGAAGAATCCTCCATGCGGAAAGCAAAGGCTTTCGAAGGTCTAACAAGTCACAAAAACTCTTCCATCGTTGTTCCTGGAGTTTGTGCATTTGACGCTGGATTTTCTTCTGAATGCGTCTGGATTCTCTGAGGTCATAGATAAATTTCGTGCGTCTGTGTCATCTTTCGGCACGTCGGCGGACCACTCGAAGTTGTTTCAACTCTTGTCCAGTGCGGTACGTCTCGATCCTTTCGAACACATCCTCGTGGACGTCTCCATCAAACACCAAATCACTCCTTCAATGGATTCCGGTGGTTCGTGCATGCATTTGTTCTCCACTGATATCTGATCGAATAATCGAATCAGGGCGTCGATGAAGCATATATAAACATCCTGGAAGAAATCTACAGCGGATCAACTACTACCATAGTGCTTCATAAAGAAAGTAACCGAATACCAATCATGAAGGGTGTAAGGCAGGGGACACAATCTCCCCAATGCTATTTACCGCGTGCTTACAGAAGGTTTTCAGAAGCCTAGAATGGGAGCAGCTAGGTATAAGAGTTCATGGAGAGTACCTTAGTAACCTGCGCTTCGCCGATGACATTGCATTGCTGAGTAACTCAGGGGACAAATTGCAACTAATGATTACGGATTTAGACAAGGAGAGCAGAAAGGTGGGTCTTAAAATACATCTGCAGAAAATGAAAGAAATGTACAACAACCTCGGGAAAGAGCAGCGCTTCGAGATAGGTAATAATGTATTACAAGTTGTAAAATAATATGTCTACTTAGGGCAGGTAATAGCCGCGTAGCCGAACCACGAGATTGAAGTAACTAGAAGAATAAGAATGGGGTGGAGCACATTTGGCAAGCACTCTCAAATTATGACAGGTAGATTGCCACTATCTTTCAAGAGGAAGGTATATAACAGCTGTATCTTGCCGGTACTTAGCTACGGAGGAGAAACGTGGAGACTTACAAAGAGGGTTAAGCTTAAATTGAGGACGACGCAGCGAGCAATGGAAAGAAAACTGGTACGTGTAACCTTAAGAGACAAGAAGAGAGCAGAGTGGATTAGGGAACAAACGAGGGTTAAGGATATCATAGCTGAAATCATGAAGAAAAAATGGACAGGAGCCGGGCATGTATCGCGTAGACAGGATAACCGCTGGCGTTTAGGGTAACTAACTGGATTCCAAGAGAAGGCAAGCGGGTTAGGGGGAGACAGAAGGTTAGGTGAGCACATGAGATTAAGAAGTTTGCGGGTATAAATTGGCAGCAGCATGCAAAGTACCGGGTTAACTGGCGGAACATGGCAGTGGCCTTTGTCCTGAAGTGGACGTAGCCAGGCTGATGTTGTTGTTGTTGATGATGATGATGATGATGATGATGATACTCCCAGTCAATATGTCTTGAGTGTCCAGGGGAAGGAGAATCGTTCAGACCTCGGACTGTCACGTACGTGGGGATATCGTCGCTGCCGTAAGTTTCAATATCTGGGAACCCTTTGACTTTCGTGACAATGCTATTCGACACTAATGTCTAGTCCAGGCAACGGCAATAGGTTAGTCCTCGAAGATAAGTAGGGTGGTCGTCGTTCAGCACCTGAGGCCCATGCTCTGATGCAAGATCGATAAGGTTCGTGCCTTTTTGATTTGTCCTGATGCTTCCCTACAGTGTATGATGGGCGTTGAAGTCGCCCATCAATGTCTAAGGTGCTGGAGTCATGCAAATATATAATTTAATATCTGTTGATCCAGTCGACGTGACGGTGCTATATATGCGCCTATCAGCGTAAACGACAACTTTTTCTTTTTAAGATATAAACACACGCAGAGATTTCTATTGTGAAACTATACTCTTTGGCAAACACTTATGCACACAGCAACTTGACTTCGCTCAATGCACAATAAAGAAACGAACGATTCATAGCCCGACAGTCGAGGTATTTTTGAAAAATGCGCTCCACAAATGACGGTTATGGGAGACTTATTCTCAAAATTGAACTGTCTAAACTCCGGCAATCTTGACTGTAGATGTCTAGCGTTCCACTAAAATAATATAGCATGCTTGAAAGTTTCTCGCAAAGGCTGTTGTGGTCTATGGTGCACCATCTTGTCACTGAAGTCCGGCGCGAATTGGTTCTAGTGTGTCCAAGACTTGCAGCGCGCAATTAGCGGCAGCGATTTGTAGACTAGCCAAGAGAGTGCGGATAACACTCATGAACGAGCTCAATGCAGAAAAAAATTGTGCCTCTTGTGCGGATAGACTGCCTGCTGGGGGCATATCCGTTGTTGACTGTCAATGTTGTAGTTCTGTGGACACGGGTTCCCGCGGCAAAGCGGGCCAGTCAGAGCCAGATGTTCTCTGTTGTGCCACAGTGTCCCCCAGCCCCTCTGGACGTACGCCACCTGGTGGAGGGGGCGGGGGAGGTCACAATGATAGTGGTGGCGGCGGTGGTGGTGGCGGCCGCGTAAGTGAAGGCACATTCTGCACAGGACTGCTTTTTTTTCTTCGAGAACCTCCGTCCACGGGAATGCCATCGTTGACCAACCGTTACCACTTCCTTTCGTGAGGATCCGTCTTTCACCATTTGTCTCAGAATGCTCCTATTCTTCATGACTACTTAACAGTCTTTGGATGAGGTCTCATGGTTCCCTTTGCAGTTGCTGCATTTTAGAGGAGTTGTTTGGCATGCCTCTGCTTTGTGGGGTCCAGCGCAACGTGGGCATGCTTGCTTGTTGTTACACACAGCACTAACATGACCAAGTTTTAGACAGTTGTGGCAGTGCAGTTGCCTTGGGATGAATGGTCGGACAGTGTGACAAAAGCGACCAACCTTGACATGTGAATGGCTGCAATCCCCTCTGAAGGTCACCTTGATGAGACAGGATTTGCCGAGCCGGTATACTTGCATCATGTCCGTTGCCTCAGAAGATGGCTTTATCAGCACAGGAATGTCTCCGTTTAGTTCAAATGACGGCACGTACATATAAGCTGCTTCTTGCTCATGAATTTCTTGTAGCCACTCTGAAAGTTTGCGACTTTTTACTTCTAATACTGTGACTCATATGCACGTCATGGACAATTAAATAATAGTACAAAGAATGCCAGTGAAGCCAGCGTTTTGACAAGTAAACTTTCTTCGTCATGGCAATGCCATTGCCTTGATGAGGACAAGTCAACTTGCTGCAACACTTTTTCCAGCGACGTTCTTTCTCAAAGAATTTCTGCTCGCTCAAAGCCTCCCCATGCCTCTCAATTGCAGTCTTGTTTGGTACCCAAGTTTTGTAAGCGAAGTATTTGCGACATCATAACAAACATGATTGAGTCAAAACGACGTGTCCAACTCGGGATTACTGATTATTTCCGCAATGGTTTGGATATTCTGGCTTCAATGTTTGCTCAGTGTGTCCATATGTTTATTCTAAATTAAAGTTGATTTTATAGATTGACACTTTCACACTCAGTCTATGTCATTTTTATAAAAATGTTGAATAAAAAGTTCAATTTATTTGTGTCGATTTAGGTTCGTCTTATACTGAGATATCAATCAGCCTAACTTTCGCTTCTTCAGAACACACGAACGGAATTGGAAAAATGATTATGAAAATTTAACACTTGACTGCATCACCCCAGCGGGCCTGAAGGAAGGCACGATCGTCTTCCGCTTGTATGCGAAGTGGGAAAGAAGGGCTTTTGCGGCAAGCCTCCTTCTCTCGATTTTTCATCATTTCCCACTATTTGGTGACCTCACCAATGACGTTATGAAAGAAATTTTTTGTTCGTGATTTATTTCTGGTACAATGCCTGACAACCACCAGTAATGAAAGCGGCGCTGCCGCTGAGTATCAGCATGCCAGAGCGAATACATGGGAGATACAGGAAGTTCCCGCCCCTGCATGAACGTCGGTGGCGCATAGGGTAGAGATCCTGGCCCCAGTAATCGTGGTCCGATATTGAGTTCCGATGGTGGAATCGAAGCAGCCGATGAACTCTGAGGGCGAACACTCGACTCTGGAGTAGAGCAGCACCATTGAATCCGCGAGTGGAACACAATGCACTCAACCGAAGCAAACATGGAAGCGACGAGGAAGCATAATTGCTTAAGTTGCCCAGCATAATTTGGGCATAGGTATTCCGTTCCGCTGATCGCCCTCTCATATTGCTGTTGAATTCCGGCTCATACATAATAGGAGTGTCGGTGACACAGTCCGATGAGCGGCTCGTCCCGGAACTGCAGCTTTGAAGCTGTCACCAAACATGCACGTGACAGCGGTGGTGCCATGAAGTGGACGGACATGCTAAAAGGAGCGCATAACGCTGTATTCCGGGCCACTCAGCTGATTTCGGTGAAGCAACTTTTCCTGCTCCTCAAAGTAACTCTCGATTTTATCTCCGCCCCGCCGCGGTGGTCTAGTGGCTAAGGTACTGGGCTGCTGACCCGAGGTCGCGGGTTCGAGTCCCGGCGGTGGTGGCTGCATTTCCGATGGAAGCGAAAATGTTGTAGGCCCGTGTGCTCAGATTTGGGTGCACGTTAAAGAACCCCAGGTGGTCTAAGTTTCCGGAGCCCTCCACTACGGCGTCTCTTATAATCATATAGTGGTTTTGGGACGTCAAACCCCACATATCAATCAATCTTAGCTCACTAGGACTTTTTTGTTTGCACATATAACTCCCGCAATTACTCTGCCATGGGAACCTACTTGTTCGTACTCCACCATTACTCCACCATTAGAAGTCAACGTAAGAGGTTGTTGGCTGGATTGTAATCACATCGATATCAACGAAAGTTTCATTGACAGAGCTGCTTAAGCTTTTTGCGGTGCCAAGTTGTGCAAACAGGAACTGTCATTGTATGAAGCGGCACGCACTCGCCTCGTCCTCTGCTTAATCTTTTGCTTCGCTCCCATAACACATGCGCTAGCACATCCGGTGTGGAACGCAAGAAGCCTAGTAGTTGTGGTTGCTACATCACTAAAATCCTATACAATCATGTAGAAACTGGCAAGTTACTAAATAACGCAGCATTAAGAAATAGCACCCTAGCGAACAGCTCGCAACTGTAGTCATGGCATTAAATCGCTCAACCTCATGTATTTCCTAGTGCCGTCAATGAAATCACGTAGTAATTTGTCTTGGAACTGAAGTCACGTAAAGAAGCGTAACGGGCTATCACATTACATTTTTGTGCCTAAAGCAGGCAAACAGCTCGTCTTAAAACACGTTCCTGACAAGAACTTTGTTGCATCTAGTCACATGAATTAAATCATGTAAGACTATTAACAACTAAACCGGTGGCTTACAATTGCGCTAAACCGCATAACAACTAGTCTGGCAATTAAAAAAAATTGGCACCATATTCACGGACTGAATGATGGAGCGTGGAGCGAAGAATTCGTCCGTCCATTCGTTCTTGCTGCCGTTCGTTTATACGTCTGTCTGTGGGACCGTCCATGTGTCCATCCGCCAGTACGTGCATGGGTCTGTTCATGCGTCCGTCCCTGCGTTCGTCCATGCATCCGCCCATGCATCTGTCTGTTTGTCCGTTCGTCCATCTATTCAACACTCGAAGTACCACCCATAAAGTTTCCCAAAATTAACTAGAGTGCACTCTGGCGCTGCGACCGTTCAGCGACCATGGGAATTATAGGTAGTACACACACTTGCCTAGTCGTCGCACATGTGGGCGGCAAGTCGTACTTGCGAATTCGTTTATTGCTGTGTTTCTGTTTTGTTTTGAAAGAAAGAACAAACCCTTTTGAACTTAGTGACTTGATTCGAAATGGTAAGCCTAAAAGAATAAGGTTGTGGATCGCAAACGGTGAACTTTGCTAGTTTTTGTTTTCCTGAAAAAACAGATCCAAGCCACACGGACAGACACGGAGCCAGAAGCAGACCAGAAGTACGAAATATAGACAAATGTGTGTACTACCCATCATTCTCATGCTCGGTGAAGCGCCGTGTGTTGCAGCTTTCATAGACACTACAGACAGAGTTCCCTATGGTGTATATTAGGAAACTCTATGGTACCACCATCTCACATCTTTTCACCATATATTCCCCATATAGAAGCACGCCATCCAGCGGACATTCCAAGGACTAAACGATACGTGGCACACGCACAGTTTCTTATGGCTTGGGCTTCGGGTCAACTTCCCACCTTACACGACCTCGAGTTCATGGTATATACTAGTTCACTGTATTCATGGCACTGCGGCCCAACGCTCGCTAAACCTTTCTAAAACAGTTACGCCCAGCGAGTGTAACGTAGCAACCTTTTCCTGGCAGATAGTGCTCAATGTACATGCCAATGGCTGCTAATGGGAAATGAGAGACAGGAGAATTCGGCTTTTACTTTCTTACGGCTTGTGCTTTGTATCTACTTCTCACCTTTAACCACCTCGTGTTCATGGTATATACTAGTTCATTGCATTCATGGCACTGCGGCTCAACGCTCGCTAAATCTTTCTAAAACTAAGTAGGTTACACCCAGCGAGTATAACGTAGCAACTCTTTCTTGTCAGATAGTGCTCAATGTAGATGCCGATGGCTGCTAATGGCGATTTCAGTGTGCGCCTTAACTAAAAGCCGAATTCTCCTGTCTCTCATTCCCGAGTAGCAGCCATTGCCATGTACATTGAGCATTATTTATTGTTGTTCAACAACGCACAAAAGGAATCTCTCATCGGCACCACCTTGGAGGTCAAAAAGTTATACCAGTTACACACTACAACGGCTATGAGGGATTAACGGGTAGTGTTATAAAAAGTTTCGCCTTTATAAAACCAGCCAATATTACGGGCTAAGTGCTCACGTGACATTTATCTGTAGTGTACTCCGTAACATCTAATGGCGTGACTAAAATCGCAACTGCAGAAGGGCACGAAAATTGAGGAATCATAAAAAAAAAAGACACAGGGCCCAGCGGTCACTGTATAGGCTTTTCTCTTAAGAGGGTGGGTAAGAATTTGAAAACGCGAATCCGTCGTACCATAGACAAAGCATGTCCGTAGCAGTACACTTATAGCTAAACCCATTGTCCGTTAACGCTACCACAGGTAAAGAAACCTGAGAGAGAAAATAACCTCGAGGCTTCCTATTTGTTCTTGAGATCAGAAGTTTCGCTATCTTCGAACAATGCATGTAAGCTGTAAATAGAACGTACAATCACACCTGCCACAATTAACCGCTATATATTGCCACCGGTTTTCGCTCCAAGACAACTGCTGTGTTCTCGTAAGTTGTCATTCACGGGCTCTAGTGTCTGAATAGCCACCTGTACTTGTTTTCGCACAGATAAACGCATTGTTTGCAATGAGTGCTTGGCCTGTTTGTCTCTTTCTGTATCCTCGATGTTGGAATCGTTCCGCAGTTATGAAGCCCTAAAAAGGAAGTCCCATACCTTCTTGAAATCACTATAGGCAACCGCCAGTATCTTGACTTCTTGCCACCAGAACCGCGTAAGACATTCTCACGTTGCATGTTCCCGCGAAAACCATGTAGTACGTGCGTAGTACCAATCGAAATATTGAATAGTATCTACCCACGATATGTACTGCTAGCAATATCTTAGAATTTCTAGCACAACCTTGACATTGCTAGCTGCAATTCAGCAGTAGCAATGTCGAAAAGAGGCTCCCGTGTTGGCTGCAGGTTTGCGTCAGTAGTGTAAGCTGCGCACATTTTGAAGGGAATGGTCTCAATTGTCATTGTGTATTGTCGTCGTATGCTGCTTCCGTCGTGACGGTCAATTTCCTTGAGCACAAGAGCGAGACTGCCTTCTCTCGCCAAGACAGAGTTTTCACTCTCTGTCGTCACCACCGCAGCGCTCGCCACGTGGTGAGAAAGAGAACGCCCCGAATTGGCTATGGGCACGTTCCCTAACCTTCGAGAAACAACGCGCTGTGCAATCATTCACCGGACACGCCGTATGCTACATAAGCGATGGATCTTCACCTGCAATGTACTCGCGATGGTGGATTGCTCTCGTGCATATTTGCACAATATAGGTTATTTCCGTGCGCGTTAACTAAAAACAGGGTCCATTCTTCACCCCTCTCAAGGCTTCATGTTAGAGCAGCTGAAATTCCTTTTCCATAAATGCATCGCTCCTCCCAAGTTTCGGTGCTCACATTCGGCTCGCGTGGCGGGCAGACAAACGCGGGGGCTGCGCGCTCTGTCCCAGTCGATGGGCGTGGCTGATAAGTGACAGCGTGCAATAAAACCAGACATGTTTTTTTTTGTGTGTGTGGTTTTCCTTTTAATCTGTTTCTGCGCATTACATCATACTTTTTACAATGGCCAAGGGGAAAAGAAGGACATGTAAAGATGCACTATTTCACCATTCAGTATAATGGTCAGTCTCATACTAGCCCAGATATAACGTAGTTGATCTTCAATTTGCCATGTGCATTTATTCGATATCGCATCGACGACCAATTTGATGTCAATGAAGCGTTGGTGGACTGTGGCATCAAACATTTTCGTAATAAAAGAAAACGTCTGGCGAACGTGGTTGGGCCCTCAGTCCGCGAGTCCACCGGTACGAGCTTGCTGGAATCGGTCGTAACTTCTGGTCCCTTTGTGGCGCCCTCCACATTTTTTTTCCTGTGTGCCTTGTTGGCTGGTGCGTTCATTGAAAAAACGCGAAAAGCGTGCGACTAATGTTTCAGTCCCACTGATACCTGAAAGTTTCTAATGATTCAGCGACTGTTGATTTGTGACACAATGAGCTCTGAGGTCTGCCTGAGCGTTAAGCTTCTTCGCCATGCCCAAACCAGATACTAAGGTCCTTTGATGTATGTCTTGCGAGACCAAATCTGTGCGTTTTTAAGTAGTTTGTTGGTTTCCAAGTTTCTTTTACACACTTCGTCATATATGTTTAACCATCTAATATAGTACTGATCTCTCATCAATAAACAGTTCAAGCATACAATGCAGTTGTCTTGGATGTATTACGTACAGAGAGGCGTAGGTCTGCATAAGAAAAAAAAATATTTATTTACACTGAATCCTTGCGAAAAATTCTTGAAAATCTGTCTCACACCTCGTTAGCTGCCATGTTATCGAATCGCTTAATCACTCGCGTGGCATCTGAATGACTGTTTTGTTTTTCTCGTATGAATGTTGTTTGGTATGTTAAATTATTTATTATTCTTCTTACCTGCATCACACTATGTCTACAACTTAGGAGCTACGCTTTATATCTATACACTTGAATTATTTTTCATTGTAAACATCCCTGCATTCCTTAGTGCAGCAAGTAATGTCTGTACATAAAACGAGGCACTTGTAGTTTTATGCCTAAATCACGTTCCGAGATTAGGTCACAACTTCCCATCGTGCATTGGTCAAAATTGTGTCTCGAAACAGAGTGACAACTCGTGAGAAGCGGCAATGTTACGTACGTCTTGAAAGCTTTTGTACCCTTCACGTATCACGGAAAGCTTATGTACATTTGAGGTATGCAGAAAGCTACCGCACTCTCTCATGTACGGTCGGAACCTTCCGTATTGTTTACGTGCGGCAGAAAGCTTTTGTAGTCTTTCCTTATGGCAAAAAATGGCAGCATATCCACGGAGTGAATGGTGGAGTGTTGGGCGAAGCATCCGTCAGTCCATTCGTTCTTGCTTCCGTCCGTCTATGCGCCCGTCTGTGTGACCGTCCGTGCGTCCATTCGCCCGTCCGTGCGTGCGTCCGTCCCTGCGTCCGTCCATGCGTCCATCCATTGGTGCAGCCATCGGTGAGTTCGTCCATGCATCTGTCTGTGTGTCCGTTCGTCGATTTATTCAACACTCCAAGTACCACCGTCTCGCGTCTTTTAATCATATATTCCGCATATGCACCGCCATCCAGCGGACATTCCAAGGACGAAACGAGAGGTGGCACACGCACTCTTTCTTACGGCTTGCGTTTCGTCTCTATTTCCCACCTTTAACCAACTAGAGTTTATGGTATATACTAGTTCACTGTATTCATGGCACTCTTGCCCAACGCTCGCTAAACCTTTCTAAAACCAAAGAGATCATTCCCTCGAGTATAACGTAGCAACCCTTTCTTGTCAGTAGTGCTCAGTGTACATGCCAGTGGCTGCTAAGGGGGGAATGAGAGGCAGGAGAATTCGGCGTTCAGTTAACGCGCCCGCTGCGATTTTTTCATTGTTCAACAACGCACAGAAGAAATCTCGCACCGGCACCACCTCGGAGGTCAAAATGTAGGACTGGTTACAAACTACGATTACTACTACGACTACGAGGGACGAACAGGTGCTGCTATAAAGAGCTTCACCCCTAAAAAGCATCTGTACTGTTTACGTATGACAAAAAGCTTTCGCCCTCTTTACGTACGGTAAAGATAGCCTGTACTGTTTACGTACAGCGGAAAGCTCCTGTGCTCTTCGCGTACGGCAAAAAACTTCTGTCCCCGCCGCAGTGGTCTAGTGGCTAAGGTAGTCGGCTGCTAACCCGCAGATTGCGGAAACGTATGCCGGTGGCGTCAGCTGTATTTTTGATGGTGACGAAAATGCTGTAGGCCTGTGTGCTCAGATTAGGGTGCTCGTTAACGAACTCAAGGGGGGACGCCGTGGTGGCCCTCCACTACGGCGTCCCTCATAATCATATGGTGGTTTTTGGATGTTAAACCCTACATATAAATCATCAGAATTCTTCTGTGCTTTTTACGCATGGCACAAAGCTTTTGCACTGTTTACGTGTGGTGTAAACCTTCGGTACTGTTTACGTACTAAAACTTCCGTAGTTTTTCCGTACGGCAAAAAGATTCTGATCTGCTAACGTGTGGCTTTACACTCTTTGAGTACGCTAGAAACCTTCAGTACTGTTTACGTACGGTAGAAAAATTGCGTGGACTTTACACACGGCAAAAAGCTTCTGTACTGTTTGCAGACAGGTTACGTGCTGCTTGCGTATGACAGAAAGCTTCCATACAATTTACGCGCAGCAGTAAGTGTCTGTACTGTTTACGAACAGCAGAAAGCATCCACACTTCTTTCGTGCGGCAGAAAAACTCTGTGCGGTTTACGTACTGCAGGGAGCTTCCGTGCTGTTTAGGTACAGTGGAAAGCGTCCATACTCATTACATACGCTGGAAAGCTTCTCAACCGTTTACGTACGGCAAAAAGCTTCCTACTCTTTACGTATGCCAAAAATCTATCGTACCCTTTACGCACGTGTTGCTTCAGGCATGTTCACTATAAGCTCTACATCGCCGAGGTCGTGGAAAGGTCGTCCACTCATTGTGACAACACCCAAGCAACAGTGTCCTTGTGAGAAAAATGCCGACGGGAGCAGAAGTCTGAGTGCACGAGTTAGGCCACTAGTCCCGGTCTTTCGCACACAATAGTTCTGTAACATGTTGAAATGAGCATACCTTATTCACGTGCTTTCGTGATACTTACTCGTTGAGGCTGCTAAGAAAATGTGCACAAGTAATCCGTTTATTCGCTTTGCGGAATATTTTCTTCTTCTTTACACCAATGACGTTGTTCCAGCAGCTATGGTGCTCCACTGCTTATTCGAAGGTCGTGTAATGGCAACCCGGCCGCGGCTGCCATGTTTTTGTTCAAGGCGCAAATGCTTTGCGACCGTGTACTTACATTTCGGTGGATGTTCAAGTATCCAATGTGTGGAGATCTTTGTGAGCCTTGCGCCACGGCTTCTCGGATCATCATATTCTTGTTTTTTTCAGCAACCCAGGGTGTATCAACCTCAGACATGTTGAACGTGATCAGTTCTCTGTTTTCTTGTGAATGGCTCAAGGTCCAGCTTTTCGGGGCTCTGTCACGAACATTCGACAAGGTGCAAGGTTGAATCCGGACAAAGTACCAATAAAACAAACGGTTTTGAGTATTTTTTAGAAGATTCTGGTTTGTAAGCACAATGTCGGAAATAACAATTTTGATTATACGGTAGAAATATTCTATATATAGTCTGTCCGCGAATATTTTTTGAGAAGCATATATTTGATGTGTTCATGCATTCTTCATAGCAGGTATTTATACGTACTATATTAAGCTTTATTAGGCTTTATTATCTTTATAGATAATAAAGCTTATCATTAAAATATAATGAGGTAGTTTCACTCCTACTAGTCCACACCAAATGGGGAGCTCTTTTAATGCAGGAATGCTAGTAATTATGACAAAATAGCACGGCTTGTAACATTATTGCCGTACAATTTGTTTAGAAAAAAGTTATTGCCACAAACGTCAATAACACTGAACAGAACATTTTTTCTTAGACATATTCTTACGATGATGACAAAACAGACGTCATTTACAGTAACATGGATATGAGATGACGTTGAAAGAACAGGTACATTCGATGGTTCACACAAACACAACCACAAAAAAATACTTCAAGGTAAACAAGAGACACAAATAAAACATAAATATGTAAATTTTGCATATTTACATGTTGGCATGCCATTTATGCCGGCGCATTGACAGATCAGCCTACCAATACCAGGCCGGCTGAAAGACAAGTTTCACTCGTCCGTCATAGACCGACACAAAAGGGCAAGACCACTGCCGAATAAATTTCTCTTCACCGAGGAAGAAGAGCTCCTCCTACAAAACAGACAGCAGCTCCGAGTACAATCGTTCTAGGATCGGGTAGAGCACGCGGCGGCGGCGGCCCGCGGCAACCGCCTCGCAGCGGGTGCGCCAGGGGCAGAAAGAGCCGGCAACAATGAGAAGACAAGCGAAGCGGCCTCGCGAAACACGCCCAGCAGAAACGAAGCGATTTACTCTGAGGCAGTGAAATCCGGCATGTACGGCTCTCCAAAAAACGCGAGCAATGACACAATGTCTCAGAAAATGCTGATTTGTTTCCCGAAGGGAGCGGTTCGGACATGTTGCTGACTGGACTATTCTCTACCCTTCGAGGCGGTCGAGAGTGATAAGCACCCCCCATCCCAGGTGCCACATGAAGCCCCGCAGGTGTCCAGGCAGAAAAGAAGCCGTAAAGGTGCTCCAAGCCACCCGTCTAGAGAGAGCACGGCGGGCTGGAGGGACAACGGAAGCAACAAAGCAGCAGTTGTCTCAACTATGTGGTTGTTCAAAACATCTATGCCAGGACAGCTCGACTTGACCTGGCGAAAAAATTGCAACAGTTGTTGCATAAAACGCAAGAAGTGTTATTGACTGCGGCCTAATGTTAAGTTGCACATTAGGCATCAAATGCCGAAGGTGAGTACCCGGAAAGTAATATGCAAGCGTTCGTGCGGGAGATTCCTCCCCTTGCACTAGGCGCAAAAGGAAGCGTAGTGCCAGCAGCCGACAGCGTATGGACACTGAAGGGAAAGCAAAGCCTCCGTGAGAACGCTGCTGTCCCAGTGCCGCGCGAGAGACCAACTCAGTGCCACCTGACCAAAAAAAGGAACACAAAGCGTACTGCAGTGATCGCACGATACGTAAAGATGGTTGAACGACGTGATAAAGGTGCCAAATGCGACCGCAAAATACAGTATGCGCTAGGTACCTCCGCTCAAGAAGCGGAAAGTCAAAATCCCGTGCATCCTGAATTTTCAGTCTTACTTCTTCGAGAGCGTTTAACCAAACAGATTCGCAAATGCCGTAGTGGTTGTCATCATCATCATCATCATCATCATCATCATCAGCCTTACTACGTCCACTGCGGGACAAAGGCCTCTCCCATGTTCCGCCCGTTCACCCGGTCCTGTGCTTGCTGCTGCCAATTTATACCCGCAAACTTCTTAATCTCAACTGCCCACCTAACCTTCTGTCTCTTCCTAGCCCGCTTCCCTTATCTGGGAATCCAGTTAGTTACCCTTAATGACCAGCGGTTATACCTTCTACGCGCTACATGCCCGGCCCACGTCCATTTCCTCTTTTTTATTTCAACTATGATATCCTTAACCCCCGTTTGTCCTCTAATCCACTCTGCTCTCTTCTTGTCTCTTAAGGTTACACCTACCATTTTTCTTTCCATTGCTCGCTGCGTCGTCCTCAATTTAAGCTGAACCCTCTTTGTAAGTCTCCAGGTTTCTGCTCCGTAGCTAAGTACTGGCAAGATACAGCTGTTATATACTTTCCTCTTGAGGGATAGTGGCAATCTATTGGTAGTGGTTGTATAAAATACCTAAAATACGAAGAGACGCGGCCGGCTGAATGGGAAAATGGGAGGTGGGCTTGGTGGCTGTGCTTCAGCGCAGACCACTTATCCGTTGCTTTTCGCCATGCAGATCCACAGTTTCTTCACTGGACTAGTTTTGCCCGCAATTCTGGCCTTCCCTCAAGCTACAGCGATCGCAGCAAACCGTTCCAGGACGCCCGGTGCGGGCCCCTGCCTTGCTCCGTCCGCGACCGATTCAGCGTGCCCAACAGCGCCGCCACTGCCCTCTTTGGTTCCCCAATCACCCTAAAAAGCGCTATCGTCAGCAACATCATCCACCAAGTCAGCTATGAAACCGCCCCTGTCGTCCCGCACGCTCTGTGGGCTCGGTGGCTGTGTTTCAGCGGAGACCACTAATCCATTGCTTTTTGCCATGCAGGTCCACAGTTTCTTCACCGGACTACGTTTGCCCGCAATTCTGGCCTTCCCCCAAGCTACAGCGATCGCAGCAAACCGTTCCAGCACGCCCGGTGCGGGCCTCTGCCCTGCTCCGTCCGCGACCATTTCAGCGTGCCCAACAGCGCCGCCACTGCCCTCTTTGGTTCCCCAATCACCCTGGAAAGCGCTATCGTCAGCAACATCATCCGCCAAGTCAGCTATAAAACCGCCCCTGTCGTCCCGCACGCTCTGTGGGCTCGGTGGCTGTGCTTCAGCGCAGACCACTAATCCATTGCTTTTTGCCATGCAGGTCCATAGTTTCTTCACTGGACTACTTTTGCCCGCAATTCTGGCCGTCCCCCAAGCTACAGCGATCGCAGCAAACCGTTCCAGCACGCCCGGTGCGGGCCCCTGCCCTGCTCCGTCCGCGACCGATTCAGCGTGCCACCCAGCGCCGCTACTGCCCTCTTTGGTTCCCCAATCACCTTGGAAAGCGCTATCGTCTGCAACATCATCCACCAAGTCAGCTATAAAACCGCCCCTGTCATCCCGCACGCTCTGTGGGCTCGGTGGCTGTGCTTCAGCACAGACCACTAATCCGTTGCTTTTTGCCATGCAGGTTAGTCGAATGTCTCATCCTTTTGGAAAAAAACTAGCAATTACTTTCTTATACAGCTACCGAGCCCACGGTGTTGCGCTACAATTGTTGTTAATTGTGTTCATGCGCTGCAGTCGCTTTTGCTCTTGGCGGGAGATATTGAAACCAACCCTGGCCCTCCCAGTATTGAGGACGTAATGAACGAGTTTAGAAAGCTATCGGCTGGCCAGTCGAAGCTGATTACCGATATGCTAGACCTTAAAAACCAGCTACTAACAACAGACAAAACCCTATCAGACCTCAATAAACGCATGACTGATTTAGAAGGACATTATCACGCCATTTCAACCATCCGAACCAACCTGGACACTATAAAAACAGATACCACTGAAATGGCTAACCAGATTGACCGTCTTGCTGCGCAGATGGATGATACCGAAAACAGGTCGCGTCGCAATAACCTGATCTTTTATAACATTTCCGACCCAAACCCTAAAGGAACATTCGCAGAATCTGAAGAAATCGTCACCCGTCATTGTCATGATCACTTGAAGTTCACCGTTGACCCTAATCACATTGAACGCGCACACCGCCTAGGACGCCATACAGGAGGCCACAATTGGCCACTCATTGTAAATTTCAATCACTTCAAAACTAAAGAATCTCTACTTTCTAATGGCCCCAAATTTAAGGGAAGCAATTTCAGTGTTGGTGAAGATTTCTCTCATCCCGTTAGAGTTGCTCGTAAAAACTTATCGCCTTCGCTAAATCAAAATCTACTTTCTACTCATTGCGGTTCAAAACATTGCACATTGGTACCAAACGCTACGTGTATGACCACTCCACAGATTCTGTTCAGGAAATGTTGTAGCAATCGCCCCACCATCAAAATAGGCATCACCGCCCTCGATTCGCCCCTTGATCAAACTTATTGCTCTCTGCTATCTTTACTAACATACGCAGCTGTATTCCAAAACGTGACATTATTTCTAATCTGGTGTTATCATCTGATAGCAACCTTCTGATACTAACGAAAACATGGCTTACTAGTGACGTGACTGACGGCGAGGTACTCGCTGACCTACCCAATTTTAGAGTGTTTCGAAACGATCGCAGCGGCACGAGAGGAGGAGGAGTACTCGTCGCTGTCAGTCACAACGTATCCTGTTCGTCTATAAACATTGTGTCCGACCCTGAAATCTTGTGGCTTAAACGCCATGCCGCACCGCACTCAGTTTTACTAGGCGTTTGCTATAGGCCCCCTCACAGTACTCCCGATTTTTCTTCTAAGCTCAATATTATCCTAAGCGAAATAACGACCAAACACCCTAACATGCATGTAATGCTGTCTGGCGATTTTAATTTTTCTAATATCGATTGCGCAAGCCAGCCTGCACCAGCGGCTACGTCAAGGGAATCGAACGACTTCCTTGATGTATACCTTAACTTAAACCTATCTCAAGTTATTACAGAACCAACCCGCGTTATCGATAACTGCAAAAACATTCTGGATCTTATATTAACCAGCCATCCCGAGTGCGTGTCCTCCATTGCATACCTGCCTGAAATCAGTGACCATAAATTCATTCATGCTGACTTCGTGATTAAGCCCGCTTTAGCCCTGACCATAAAAAAAACTATCCGTTTGTATGATAAAGGAAATTACGAAGCAATTAACTCTGAACTAACGAATTTTTACTCCACTTTTGACACTGCCTTTTCTCATCATAATGTTACCGAAAACTGGTTGATTTTCAGAGATAAGCTAAACAAAATGGTTGATAAATACATTCCCCAAATTAACATCAATCCTAATACCGCCCAATCCTGGTTCAATAAAGCACTTAAACGATTAGAAAACAAGAAAAAAACGCTCCTTCCGCGAAGCCAAGTCTTGTAACACCCCTGATGCATGGAACAAGTACAAAGCCGCCGAATCTGCTTATCTGCAAGTCATACGTCACGCCAAACACTCATTCTTCCATTCCGACGTGCCGAACATGCTTAAGAACAACCCCCAAAAATTCTGGCAAGTCATAAACCCACAGAACACGCGCAATATTACACTATGTAATGAGTTAGGGGATGTCCTAAATGACACGGAATGTGCACGCGTGTTTAACGCCGCCTTCGCATCCGTTTTCACCCAAGAAACTTAGTTGTCATTTACCATCCCTCACGCGAACTTTGAATGTACCATGCCACCAAATACGTTTTTTTCCAGCGGCATTTCATCACTAATAGACAAAATCAAACTTTCTTCTTCAGCTGGTGTAGACAACATTACATCCAAACTCCTGAAAAATACTAAACATATCTGTGCAGCTTATCTGTGTCTACTATTTTCACAGTCAGTTTCAACAGAAATGCTGCCTCCAGATTGGAAGCACGAAAGGTTGTTCCAGTCCACAAATCAGGTAACAAACAATCACCATTAAATTATCGTCCCATTTCATTAACCAGAGTACCCTGCAAACTCCTCGAACATATCATCTACACACATATCATGGACTTCCTTGATTCCAGTAATTTTTTTCATCCTGCGCAGCATGGCTTTAGGAAAGAGTATTCGTGTGAAACGCAGCTAGCTATGTTTGTTCACGACCTGCATTTTAACCTCGACTCTAACCTTCAGACTGACGCCATCTTCATCGATTTGGCAAAGGCATTTGACAAAGTTCCTCATGAGCGCCTACTACTAAAGCTTGCCGCGTTTAATTTAAATGATGACGTATTAGCATGAATTAAAGAATTCTTAACTAATCGTTCGCAATCAGTTTCCGTCAACAATCAAATGTCTAACACTACCCCGGTAACCTCAGGCGTCCCTCAAGGGTCTGTCCTTGGCCCGCTTTTGTTTTTGATTCACATTAATGACCTACCATTACACGTATGTTCTAACATACGCATGTTTGCAGACGACTGGGTTATTTATCGTAAAATAAACAACGTTTCGGATAACACGTCTCTTCAAACTGACTTACTAAGCTTACAGGAATGGTGTAGTCTTTGGCTAATGGAACTCAACCCTAACAAATGTAAAACTGTTTCCTTTCACCGCCGTCGAAATCCGATAAAATTCCCGTACCAAATTGCTGACACAAATCTCGAATTAGTTCCTTCCTATAAATATCTCGGAGTAACCCTTTGTAGCGATTTAACCTGGGCAACGCACATTACGAACGTCATTGCATCTGCTAACAAAACACTCGGGTTCTTAAAACGCCATTTGCGTCACGCTCCTAATAATGTCAAATTACTAGCTTATCAATCTCTCGTAAGGACGAAGATAGAATACGCATCTGCCATTTGGAGCCCGCTTCAAGCATATCTCATCAATCACCTCGAGTCACTTCAAAATCGAGCCACACGATTTATTCATTCTACGTACTCTTACGACGTCAGCATATCATCACTGAAAACAGAATCTGGCCTATCATTGCTTGTATCTCGTCGCCTATTTCTAGTCTTTCCCTTTTTCACAAGTTTTTTTACAGCTCGCTCGGCAGGCCACCATACATTCTTCCTCCGGCACGCATCTCGCATCGCACTGGTCACCCGCAACAAGTTGAGCGGCCACGTACGCGCACCGTCACTTTTTCGTCCTCATTCTTTTTTCGTGCAGCTACGGACTGGAATGGCCTTTTTAACGAAATCACCGCCATAACCTGTCCTACCACCTTTTTGAACACCGTCACAAATCACCTTACATTGTAAAAAAATTGCTTTCACGTTTTCATATATGTACCCACCCATTATGTAATACCCCTTCAATGGGGTCTTTAAGGTAATAAAACGAAATGAAACGAAATGGAATGAAAACCGGCGCTAAACCTGGAGTTTGGAGAGCCAATGAAGAAATACCGGGATACGGAGACGTTCAACGCTGCACCTGAAATGTGGCCATACTGAAAAATACACGCAGGCTGCGTGAAAGACTATCTTCATCTGAAAGGTACAAGATTATATCATCAGCGAAAGCTGTGACTTTCACGACACTGCTACCAGGAAGCGCAAGACCCCGGACAAGTGAATCCGCGTCAAGAGCACGCACGTATGGCTCAAGGCTGAGGACAAATGGCACAGGAGACAATGAACATCCCTGACGAACCCCACGTGTTATGGAAAAAGCGGCACTTTCCCAGCCATCCAGAACTAGTGTGCTGGGCAGACCAGTGTACGTATTTTTAATCATTTCCACAAACGAATGAGAAAAGCCGAAGGCTGGAGCACATTAAGGATATACGCGTGCTCTAGTTGGTCAAACGCTTTTTCCTGGTGCAACGACACAAGGATACCACGCGCAGATTGTCACAGAGTATAGGCTATGATGTCTCGTGTGGTATATACAAGTTGTTTATTTCTAGTTCAAGCAATGATGAAGTCTGGTGATGACCTACCAGGGTGTTCAACAGACCTGTCAAGTGTTGAACGGCTACCGCTGCGAAAATCTTATAGTCAACGTTGAGGAGCGTGATAGGTCTCCAATCTTCAGGATTAACAGAGGAAGCATCACCCTTTGGAATAAGCACAATGCGTTCATCTCGAAAACTTGATGGTAAGACACCGTCCTCGTAGTATCGCCGGACTACCGCGGTGAAGGCAGCACCAATCTCATCCCAAAATGTCAAGTAAAACTCAACAGGAAAACCATCTGGCCCTGGGGCCGTTCCACGTTTCATAGATTTCAGTGCCGCCTTTACCTCTTCAGCCGATGGAGGGATGTGCAGGCAATTTGAAGCCCCGTGAGGAATACGGGGCAAATTTCTAAGCATTTGCGGTGTTTCATCACAGTTAGTCCACATGGCCGAACACGACATTGCTTCAAAATGTGCCAAGAAAACAGATCGATCCCGCGTAGAAAGCCGCTGCGCAGGTGGTATTTGTGCTGTCATAGAGCTAAATGGCTCTGATTGCCCAAAAAACGAATGTCTCGCGTAGCGCATCACTTCGGGATGTGCACATGGGTTGTGTCTACAGCGCCATGCTGCTGCCGCCCGGAAGGAAGCAGCAGTCAAACGTTGAAAGCGTTGACGCAGTTCACGCTGCCACGTTCGCATCAGAGGAGAAGGTGTCTCGGCGCGCAAAGCAATGCGTAACTTCATCGCAGTATCAGCAGGCTCTTCAGAAACGCATCGACGAAGCGAACGCCCCTCTACTGCGCAGCGCAGGCGCCACTGTGCTTTAAGCGCATCCCAATCTTCAGGACCAGACGCCATGAGCGACACACGTATTGCGCGTGACCTGTCTGATCTTGAGCGTGCGTGCTTCAGGACGCGAACATAAAGATGCCATAAATTTCGCGAAAAAAAAAAATAGAACTTCGAGCTCCAAGACAATAGGGCGATGATCAGATCCGTACACAAGAGAAGGTGGGAAGGACATAACGCATAAATCAGAGACAAATGCTTCTAACGCACAAAGGACATGAGCCCGGTCGAGCCTGCTGAAGGATCGTCTGAATTGCCATGGCCAAACAAAGGCGTTTCCGTGCACTACATTGTGTGCATCCAGCAATGAAAAGTGGTGGACAAGGCATCACAGCTCGCGTGAACGCCAAGCAGACCGGCCCCAGCCAGGACCTTGTACATCGGTTCGCGTATTTAGAACGCAGTTTAAGTCGCCAATCAGAATGACGTTAGAACTGTCAATAAAAAACACATCCAGGTCTCTGAAAAAGTCATTAGACTGTCCAGCATGTGATGGCCCATACAAACACAGGATCCTTAATCTGAAAGAAATCTAGCAGCAGTTTAAAGCCGAAACCCTGCCCTCGCCATCGTAAAAAGCATGATGATTCCATAATAAAGCCTGATCAAAAATAGCAATACCTACTCCTGTAAAACGAGATGTAGCGAAAGAAAAATAACAATCTAGGTTGAACTTTCGTTTAAAAGCAAGCACGTCAGATAGCGAGAACAAACTTATTTCCTGCAGGCACAAAACTTCACAATTTGCAGAACGCGCAACACTAATTAGTTCTGCCTGCTTTGCTGGACTTGGCAAGCCCTGAACGTTCAATGAAATAATGTGCAGTGTAGTAACTATAACAAAAAGTAAAGACTAATCTGGACGCTCAGTTCTAGACGGTCCCAGGCTTAGGCCTTCTTGCGAATACTTGTTCTGCGGAGGTAGGGACTGAGCTTTCATTAGGCTTGGATTCACGTCCTTGATGCTGGTAGCACTATCCACGTCCCGGCCAGCCGGCGTAGGCACCCTTTGTGTGGGCGATTTCTTACGTGTACGACGAGATGTCGACGTGGTCGGAGTGGCAGCAATAGAAGAGGCTGTGGTATTTATGGCACTGTTGTCCAAAATATCAATGGTCATAGGGTCAACTCCAGCAATAGCAGCCAGAGAACTGGGGTCATTTGTGCACTGAACATCGAGTGGCGTCAGAGAAGAGACGCCGACGCCACTTGCAGGGCAGTGCGTTGCGTCTTTCGAGGCGCACGGTTCCTGCACCGACAATCGCGCTTTCGTTGTGCGCTTCTTTCGAAGGAACTTGTAGGGGTGAGGCCAGCACAGCGTCGGTGATCTCCTCTGCGTCCCCCAAGTCGGTAGTTAGTTCCGTTGCCAGTGTCAGTGGTGGAACGGCACCAGCGGCACCGTCCGAGTAAGAGCGGCGGACAGGGCAAACCACAGTTGGGTGGCCGTCCCCGCAGTGCCGACACGGGCGGTCACATCCTTCACTAACGTGATCGTGCACAGCGCAGCGATCACAATACGGTGTTGGTCACTGGGCTCGTAGATGGTCCCGTGAGCCGCATCTTTGACATACACGCTGGAGACAACGGTAGTCGAACGTGGCACGGTAACCGGAGATTCGCAGGTAGTTCGGCACATGATTAGAGGCGTTCATCTCCATTAGAACAAACCGCGTTCCAGTGAGTACGCCGTGTCGCCCACTCATCAAACCACTGGTGACGGTGAGCAGCTTGCCATATGGGAATAACGCTGGAACGAGAGCTTCGTTTGAGACGAACAACGGCAGGAAAAGGCAGACGACGTTGGTCAATTGTGGGCCAACGGGGACGACTTGAACGCGCTCGCCGCTAATCAACAGACAGCCAGCATTGACGATTAGAGACATGGTGGATATGCTATTTACGGTGACTTGGAAGTTTTGAGCTCCCTGATGCTGCACGCAGTATACTTCTGAGAGGGCGGCTATTGAGCCCATCGCATCAACGACGGTCTCGGCACTACTCTCCGTAGGGACAACCACGTCGAAGACAAGCGCCTTCGAAGGCATCCAAGACGTGGCGGGCACCATGACTCCTACTGACGTAAAACGCACAGGGACGTCCACAGACGCGCACTAAACTCCGGACACTTTAAACGGCACTAGCAAACGCCCAAACAGCTCTACCCTCTCCAAGGTGAGCTTACTGTTGCAAAATGTTTGGCTTTTCGAAATGAACGAGATTAAAGCAGTACGCAACCGCAAAACAAGAACTACGCATATTTCCCAATTCATCTTGTTCTGTGAACACCGATTCCGAGAAAGACTTTCATTTGAAGGGCTGGCGATGTTACGCTTTCTGCTTGTAGTCATCTCTTAAGAAATATTTCATATCAAAATACTCAAACTTATATTTTTTTTTATTTCCGGACATTTGCTGCACACAGTGTTAGCAAAACTAGTTGCAGCCACAGCCATAGACTAGTTGCGGCGCCGATAAAAAAATGGCACATCCCACGAGCAGTCGGAATATAATAGTATGCGAAGCATGAATAAAAAAGGCTGATTTGTCACTTTAAAATCAGCAGAACGTTGCGTAGTGGAGGTATATGAAACCGTGCATGACTTCCATTTCATTATTATCATGTTTGGATGTGTCGTTTACCTTCGTCATCTATTCAGGTCACGTGATACCAAATCTGGTTTATGTGTAGCTAGCGAAACGACCACGAGCATGCTATGAGCGTGGTATGTTGTGATGTTCTTACATGACACGCGTGTCAGGATTATCATAATGCACCAGTCATATATTTCGTCAATTATTGATGTCACGAAACATCAAATTCGGTATATGTGGAGCTAGCAAAACGTGCGCGATCGCATCATGAATGGCCCAATATACTGCAATGTAGCGATGACGCGCGCACGCGCTGGGCACAGTGACGCTACGTTAGCAAAACGCGAGCAGTCTGTAGTCTGACGCCAGGCGCGACCAGCGTCCATCGGCGCGGCCCTACGGCAACCGGCGCGAAGTAAGACATTCTGCAGTTCGCGCTGATGCGTTACCCAGACAACACTGCGGCTCCTTCTCTTCGTGACGGAGGGACGCTGGACGCGCCGAAACGCGCATGTGTCAAAGCAACGCAGCACTGCGCGCGCCTGCGAGTATATGGCATGACCGGCGCCTGGCGTGGATACGCCGGCATGACGCAACGAAATGAACGCCGGCGAGCATGCGCACTGCGTCACGTCGAAATGTATTGGCGCCTCGACTGTGGCATGTAGTTATGTTCGTGGATGATACGCATCTCATTATTATCATGCTTGTACCAGTCACATACTTTCGTCATCCATTGACATCACGTAATACCAAATTTGGCATATATGAAGCTAGCAAAACGACCGCGAGCGCATCATGAACGTGGCATATAGTCATCCTGTTACATGACACGCATCTTATGACTTTCATGTTTGCACCAGTCACGTATCTTCGTCATCCATTCACGTACCGTAATACCAAATTAGGTATATATGTCATGCTAGCGAATCAGCCGCGAGCACATCATGGGCGTGGCATGTAGTCATGCTGTTACATGACACGCAAGTCATGATTTTCATGTTAGGGTTTGTTGCTTGCCCCGCCGCGGTGGTCTAGTGGCTAAGGTACTCGGCTGCTGACCCGCAGGGTGCGGGTTCGAATCCCGGCTTTGGCGGCTGCATTTCCGATGGAGGCGGAAATGTTGTAGGCCTGTCTGCTCAGATTTGGGTGCACGTTAAAGAACCCCAGTTGGTCTAAATTTCCGGAGCTCTCCACTACGGCGTCTCTCATATTCATAAAGTGGTTTTGGGACGTTGAACCCCACATATCAATCAATCACGGTTTGTTGCTTGTGTTCGCCATGCAATCATGTCATACCATACCATTTTGCAACATGCCATGTGAACGAAACCACCGCAAGAGTTGCTGGACTATGAAATGTAAATCATGACATTCATGACGTGCATGTCAAGCTTTTAATGTTATAACAAGTTGTTGTGTTCCAAGCACCCCTGTGTTACGAGTGAGCCTCCGAACCCGCGAAGGACCGGATGCTGAAACTGCTTCCAGATGTTGACTCCTCCCCTTTCCCCGCTCGGCGCAAACGAGCCACCGTTCGTTTCTCCCGGCAGTTCGGCCACCGCCTCCCTCCGAATAGGAATAAACTTTCTTTTAAGCGTTCGAGGTTGTCTGAGCTTTTTGGACTACCGCGACCAACGCGTATGTCTATGGGCCGAAGACAACACCGGACATAACAGTGGCGACGAGGAAGTGGAAGTGGACGAGGAAGCTGTGGCTACGCACGGGCTCCCAAATCGGTTACCCGAATTCAACGGCTCATCATGGTTATCGTGGTTTGGACGCCTGCAATTTTACTTCGAGGCTAACAACATCACTGATGCAGCAATGAAGAGGGCCAACCTGCTAACGCTGTGTTGGGAGCAGACATACGACACAGTCTGTGCCCTGTTTCAGCCACGCACTCCTGCAGCCGTTGACTACGACGACATCGTAGCAGCGCTACAAGAGCACTATGACCCAAGGCCATCGGAAGTCTACTGTCGAGCCCGCTTCCAACGGCGAGACCAACTGGAAGGCGAAAAAGTGGCCGAATACGTAGCAGCTCTCAAAAAGCTCGCTGCTCACTGCAATTTCGGGACGTTGACCGCGACAGCTGCAGCTACTGTGCAGGAGGGAGGATCGACTGCCCCACCTGCTAACACCACTATGCTCCCCTTGGACGTTATGTTGCGTGACCGTTTTGTGTGCGGACTGCGTGACGCAGGCCTACAACAACGCCTGTTCGCGGAGACAGATCTCACCTTCTTCAAAGCCTACGACATCGCCCAACGAGCGGAGAGCGCCGCTCACCAGCAGATGGATATTCGACAGAACGTCGAGCCGGTGCATCACACCAGTCAGCAGTCAGGACATTCCACGTCTAAGGCGAAATCAAGCAGAAAGACACAGCGCTGTTGGCGATGCGACGACATGCACGATTCCCAGGTATGTCGATACAACACAGCGACCTGCAATTTTTGCCTAAAACTGGGACACATTGAAAGGGCATGAATCTCGAAGCGCAAACAGCTCGGACCGAAGACTTCAGTGCAACGGAACAACAATGTCGACGCACAGGAGGGCCAGACGCAAGATACAAGCCGAACAGCACTAACGTCATCGGCACTATATGACTTACACGCCGTTGTGAACCTCGGAATGAGACCGAAGATTACAACTGAAATTATGGTACACCAGCGCCCTATCAGGTTTGAGGTGGATTCCGGAGCAGCATGTACACTTATCAGCGAGGACACTTTTCGCGCTACTTGGCGTGAGAACGCGCCAGCTCTCCAGCAAGACGACACGCAGCTCAGAACGTGGTCCGGACATTCCCTTCCGCTGCTGGGCTGTGCCAACGTAGACGTGTACTACAACGGGCAGACCCATCAGCTCCCCTTGCTAGTCGTCCACGGTTCAGGATCAAGCCTTTTTGGACGAAATTGGTTCACCCCCCTTGGAGTGGTCATTGGTGGAGTTCACCACACACCCAGTTATCCGTCAGTGGAGCAGCTTCAAGATAAGTACAACGCGGTTTTCTCCTAAGAAATACCAGGGAACAACGGACCTCCAGTCACACTGGAGCTGCGGGAGGATGCGACGCCGAAATTTTTGAAAGCTAGGTCGGTGCTTTTCGTCCTACGAACGTCAGTCGAGAATGAGCTTGACCGACTGCAGGAACAAGGGATCATCGAACCGACGCAACATTCGGAATGGGCTACACCACTCGTTGTCGTCCGAAAGAAGAACGGTACCCTACGCCTCTGCGGAGACTACCGGAGCACTGTCAACCTGGCGACAAAAGCATCTTCCTACCCACTTCCGACACCGGAAGAGGTTTTTAGCACGCTTCGTGGTGGAAAATCTTCAGCACCTTGGACTTGACAGAAGCCTACCAGCTGCTCAAAGTGAGCGAATCAACGTCTGAACTGCTCACGATAAACACTAATAAGGGTCTTTACAAGATGTTGTGTTCCAAGCACCCCTGTGTCACGAGCGAGCCTCCGAACCCGCGAAGGACCGGATGCTGAAACTGTTTCCAGATGTTGACTCCTCCTCTTCCCCCGCTCGGCGCAAACGAGCCACCATTCGTTTCCCCCGGCAGATCGGCCGCCGCCTCCATCCGAATAGAAATAAACTTGTTTTTAACCGATCGAGGCTGTCTGAGCTTTTTAGTCTACCGCGACCAACGCGTACGTCTATGGGCCGAAGACAACACCGGACATAACACAAGTCAAATATGTTGTTCATAACGTCATGTTATGCCATACAATGTTTGGTATCGATACCATTATCGAAATGGCCAGGAGACCTAACAGTCGTAGGTGGCTAGATAGATAGATAGATAGATAGATAGATAGATAGATAGATAGATAGATAGATAGATAGATAGATAGATACGCTCAAAGTTGCCGAAGTTTGCTAAAAAATGCTTCGCATTTAAAACATTAAATACAATAATTACGAATGCACCACGTGCGTTTATGATCTCTACATTATATTAAGATTGCCCCGCCGCGGTGGTCTAGTGGCTAAGGTACTCGGCTGCTGACCCACAGGTCGCGGGTTCAAATCCCGGCTGCGGCGGCTGCATTTCCGATGGAGGCGGAAATGTTGTAGGCCCGTGTGCTCAGATTCGGGTGCATGTTAAAGAACCCCAGGTCGTCCAAATTTCCGGAGCCCTCCACTACGGCGTCTCTCATAATCATATGGTGGTTTTGGGACGTTAAACCCCACAAATCAATCAATCAATTATATTAAGATTGGACGCCGTCATGACATCACAGATCACCAAAACTTCGTCACTATGTCACTAAATGAGGCCACACGATGACGGTATTCATCAACTTTGTCTTTTGGCGAATGGTCTGCACATTAAGATGCAGTGGAACAACACATAATGTACTCAGTAATTAGGTGAGCTCTCTTTTTACAAATAATGAAATAGAGTAATGTGTGCGCAGGTGCTTTAAATGCGAAGCATTTCTTAGCGAACTTCGGCGACATTGAGCGTATCTATCTATCTATCTATCTATCTATCTATCTATCTATCTATCTATCTATCTATCTATCTATCTATCTATCTATCTATCTATCTATCTATCTATCTATCTATTTATCTATCTATCTATCTGTCCATCCATCCATCTATCTATCTATCTATCTATCTATCTATCTATCTATCTATCTATCTATCTATCTATCTAGCCGCCTGCGACTTTTAGCTCTCCAGGCCGTTTGGACAATGGTATTGTTGCCAAACTTGCCATGGCAAAACATTCCTATATAAAGAACACGTTTTACTTGTCATGACATGAAAATTATATGAGATTTATGTCATCAATGTCATGATTTACAATTTATTGTCCTGCAGCTCTTGCGGTGGTTTTGTTCGCATGGCATGTTACAAAACTGGTATGGTGTGACATGTTTGCATGGCGAACACAAACGACAGACCCTAACATGATAATTATTAGATGCGTGTCATGTAACAGCCTGACAACATGCCACGCTCAAGATGCGCAGGCGGCCGTTTCACTAGCTTTACTTATACCAAATTTGGTATTACGGGACGTGAATGTATGACGAAGGTATGATACAGGTGCAAACGTGTTAACAATGAGATGCGTGTCAAGTAAGAGCATGACTAAATGCTACACTCATGATGCGCTCGCGACCATTTCGCTAGCTTCACATGTACCAAACTTGGTATCACGTGACGCGAATGGACGACATAGGTAAATGACACATCCAAGCATGATAATCACGACACGCGTGTCATGTAACAACATGGCTACATGCCGGACTGATGATGCACTCGCGACCGTTTTGCTAGCTTCACAAATGCAAATTTGGTATTACGTGACGCCAATGGATTACGAAGCTATGTGACTGTTGCAAACATCATAATTATGAAATGCGTGTCATGTGAGAACACGACTAAATGACACCGTCAAGGCGCCAATACATTTCGACGTGACGCGGTGTGCGTACCCGCCGGCGTTCATTTCTTCGTTTCACACCGGCGTTGCCACGCCATGGTACCGGTCCTGCCACATACTCGGAAGGGTGCGCGGCATTGCTTTGACGCATGCGCGTTTGCTCGCATGCAGTGTCCCTCCGTCACTAACAGAGGGAGACTCAGTGTTTTGTCTTAGCTAACGGAACGGCGGGAATTTTCCGCTGCTTGCCGTCGGGCCATGCCAACGGACGCTGGTCGCGTTGGTCGCGCCTGGCGTCAGACTATAGAGTGCTCGCATTTTGCTAACGTAGCGTCACTGTGCCCAGCGTGCGCACGCGTCAACGTGACATTGTAATATATTGGGCTATGATGCGCTCGCGGCCGTTTCGTTAGCTCCACATATACCAAGTTTGGCATTACGTGACGTCATTGAATTACGAAATATATCACTGGTGTAAGTATGAAGATGCTGACATGCGTGTCATGTAAGAACATGACAACATACTACGCTAATAGCGTCCTCGTGGCCGTTTCGCTAGCTCCACACATACTTAACTTGGTATCATTTGACGTGAATAGATAACGAAGGTAAAGGACACATTCAAACAAGATACTCATGACACGGAAGTCATCTAGGCATCATTTACCTTTACCTCGCAACGTTGTGCTGATTTTGAAGTGACATATCAATTATTCGTGCTTCGCATAGCCTCGATTCACACTGTACGTTGGGTCTGTCATCTTTAATGCTAAATGTTAACAGCGACGCAACACTTCGGCTTCAAGAAGTGATTATAACCGATGTTCTATGCTGTGTAACTTTTGTTCCTCGTCGTTTGAATAAACAGTTTTGTAGCGTCTACAAGAAGACCAGACCTGTAGTAGTGCAGGGCGTAGTGGGGGCACATAGCACATGATAACGTTCCCCATTGCATAAGTCTCAGGTATTTTGTGTAAACCACCACGATGGTGTAATGCGCACGGTGCTACACTGCTTGCCCGATAATCGCGGGATCGTATGCATGGCATGGCCGCCTGATTTCGCTTTATTCGAAACGCTAGAGTCCCGCATGCCTGAATTTTAGGGGTAGTTAAAAAATACCAAATGCTCAAAACAGTTTCAGCGCCCTCCAGTACGACAACCCTCACAAAAGTGACGTGGGTAGGTAATGTGAAATCTCGGCAATTATTGCAAAGGCCAAAGCCTCACATAGCTCATTCAGCGCAAACATTGTCCGTGGGAGTCGAGGTCCCTTGTCCGAAGCATCACCACCGATGCGAGGGACACAAGCAATTGTGCTTAGGCTACGACGTCACCACATGAGGTCATCATGATGTCGAAAATTACATAAACTTCTGGCGCCATAATGATATCTTTAAGATGCCCAATCACAAGATGACACGCTACGATTTCATGGGATCATATTGCCACGTTCCATTTCCCAAGTTTTTGTTATCGTCCCAAAACACCACACGATTCTCAGCGCAAACCGCGCCTGCAGTTATCGAGAAGGCTCCCGACTGTAGTAGATCATTCCGATAAGATCACGCCCACTGTGCGAACGGTACAGATTGTTCTGGAACCTACGCCACCGCCAGCGATAACGCTAGAACATTCGACGGCAAAAGTATAAATGCCGACGCGCTTCGCCGCCTGTTGTTGTTGATCAAAGGCGGACGCTGCGTTCGCCGCTATCAGTCCGAGACTGCTATCTGTGCAAGACTGCTGCTGTAATTAGACTTTCCCTTTACCGGGCACAGGTTCGCCCAAATAAACAGTTAAATCCCAACACGAAGTTTCCTGTCTTCGGCCACGTCACGACCTTTTGACAATATATCCGCTAGCTCACAGGTGGGCAAATAACAAAGGCAGTGAAATAATTTCTGAGCTGCAGAAAATTTGCCATGCCTCCTATATTATAGGGAATTCAAAGCCATGGTGGGTGCTCAAAAATTACGCGGGTGGGCGGATTAGGCTCAATGCATCGACTGGGAAGAACAATAGGAGAGTGTTGTCACTTTCGAGCTGGCTTTGGTGAATGCAGTGCGGCCTGAACGAAGTTTTTATTCAAGCTTTACATAAGTAGGCGGGTAGCACAAAGTTTAAAATTTGAAATGCGTTTTTTTAAACACGAATGACTTTTTTTTGTCGTGCCCACCAGCTTTTTCGCTACATGACGTCTCCCTCAACGAATACCTTCTTCAGTTGACTTCAACGCTTGCTGCAGTAACTATAACACCTGGCTGAACATTTATTGGCTCAATCAATTGCTGTTTTTGTTCCAGTGAATAAGCAATATTTCATGCATTCTTGAGTGAATTCAGTTGTTTCTAGACTCGCTGCGTCAGAAAAAAAAGGCGTATGTTGTCTCACAGAAAACATACTGTGTCCACAAATTTAGCATAACGTGCAAGCAAAACCAACACCTAGAATCTTTAAATTGCACTACATATTTCCAATAAAAGTTATTGTTTTTGCATACTTTTCACAGAACATCGAATTTTGTGACTATACTTTGAAGTGTGAATAGCCTTCATTTTTCGTACGTGCTTCTTCCCCTCCCCCTTTTTATGTGGCGTGCATTATAAGTTACGACTTTATATTCCTGTGATGCTTAGTATAGTTTTGTTTTTCCACTGCCTGCAGTGGCTTTGCACGAGCTCCAAATTAAGCAGAGTTCCCTGTTCTTGCAGTTATCCTGACCACCCGTTTCTTTGCCCGTCCCGGCTGCTTCATCGGCGGTTATCTTCGTGGTGATTCATTGCGCATTGCCCTTGGAAGGTGCTGGATCATCCACACGTGGTGAAGCTGCGACTGTGCGGTCACTTTGTGGCCTGCTGCTAGCATTCAACGATTTCGCCGCTGGTGGTCGCTGCCCTGCAAGCAAGCCCTCTTTATTTGCCAGCACCAGCACCGGCTCTCCACTGGCAGCAGTGGCATTGCACGAGCTACAAATTAGACAGAGTTCCCTGTTCTTTCTGCTGTTCTTTCAAGCTCTTTTCTGTACTGTTTCTATTCTTTTCAACTGCCGCTGCTGCCCCAAATTGTGTTCTGATTTGCATTTTATTTTTTCTGTGTCTGCAATTGTTTTTTTCTCACGAGTATTTACCATGCCAACTATTGCTGAAATTTTGAAAAAAATTTTGGATCTTGAGGCGAAAATTAACAGCTTGGCGAAGGACACATCTGAAAAGGTCTTCGGCAGGTTCTTACTCAAGCTGCAAGAATCGGGCATAGATGTTGCTGAACTAAAACAAGAAGTTGTATCCAGACAATTGAGTGCAGAGCACTTGAACGGACTTGTCAATGACCTACGTAACCAAAATGTTCCATTGGTAAATGAGAATAAACAGCTAAAAACCCAGATTGACTCCGTCAGCCGCAAGGTTGAGGAACTGGAGCCATACTCGCACATGAGCAATGTGGAGATCAAGGGTGTTCCCTTCTCTCAGGGGCAAGACTGCAGTGCAATCGTGAAAATAATAGGAGAGAAGGCTGGCTGTCCCATATTGCCTGCTGATCTCGACATTGTACATCGCGTGCCAACACGTTCTAAAGATAAAATAAACATTATTGTGCGCTCCTGCTCTCAGACTAAGAAATCTGACTACATCAGTAAAGCATGTAAGGCGAAGCTCTGTGCTAGTGATCTTTGTATCACTGGTGGTACTAATTCCCCTGTCATTATCAATGATCGTATGACTCCAAGCAACAAGGTCTTCTTTTCCAAGGCCTTAACACTAAAAAAGAAAAAGAACTGGATGTTTCTCTGGACAGGCAACATCAAATTAAAGCTAGAAAGACTACTAATAGCAGAGTCTTGCGCATTCGCGATGACTTGGATTTGACAAACATAGACTGAGCCTTGCACAATGTTATCATTGCATCATTTTTTTTCTCGCATCAACATGGATGCTCTTACAGAACCAGACCATGCTAACTCATAAGTGAATATAATTCTATCATTCATTTCAATGCTAGGAGCCTGCGTAAACACTTCGATGAAATCCATTATCTCCTTTCTTCATATAGTAACTTTTGTTTTCACTTATTACCATAACAGAATTATGGTAATCAGTTGCTGACGGAATTTTCTCTTGCTTCCCAAATTATATCTGAAACTACTGTGACAGAACAACTAGCAGTCAAGGTGGTGCGTTCATTTTTATATCTTTTGATCTTTCTTATAGGAGAAGCCATGATTTGCACTTGCTTGTAACTAAATGCGAATCAGTTTGGATTAAAATCACTTATTGCTCTCTATCACGTGATGAGAGAGATTTCATATTTGGATGCATTTAAGGATCTCCCTCAACCTCAGTCGAAGATTTTTCTTACAATCTTGAAAATGTCCTACATATCATTTCTCTTGAGAATAAAACTGCCATTTTAATGGGTGACATCAACATTAACTTACTCAATTACACTTCACCTGTTGTTATTAGTTACACTAGTCTACCGCAAACTATGGAATTGAGTCCTTAAATGATGTTCCTACACGGCAAGTTCCTAGCGGTGCTGGGACCCTGATAGATCATGCTTTCTCTAACTCGCTAATATTTCCACAGGTGAAAGTTCTCGATAGTGACATTACTGATAATTAACCTTTGTTCCTACGCTTCAATCAACAACTACGTCCTTGCGCTCTTTCTCATTCCAAATATGTTCTGGATAAAGAGAGTTTAATAACTGCCATAGAGGACTTAGATTAGACCGAGGATAAATGTTGTAATAATCCCCAAAAAGCGTTTTCTTTATTGTTTCCTTAATTATATCGCATAACCGAAAATTCACTTCCAAAACTTAATGTAAAAAAATATTAGCATTTTCTCAGAATCCGTGGATGTCTGAAAGCCTATTAGCTGCTTTGCGTAGACAAGACAACCTCTACGAAAAATCTAAAAGTCAGCCGTTCAATACTCGATGGAGGCGGAAATGTTGTAGGCCCGTGTACTCAGATTTGGGTGCACGTTAAAGAACCCCAGGTGGTCAAAATTTCCGGAGCCCTCCACTACGGCGTCTCTCATAATCAAATGGTGGTTTTGGGACGTTAAATTCCACAAATCAATCAATCAAGCCGTCCAATACTAAGTTTATTGCCCACTACAAAAAAATTTGCAACACTGTAAACAAGCACTTAAAATCTGCGAAACGTTTTTTTCTACAAGAAAAAATATCGCAAGCAGGTAATATTGCTAAACAAAAATGGGACATTGTAAACTTCTTTCTAAACAGGAATTCTTGCCACCAAGTATACAGAATCGTAATCGACAACATTGAAGTTAACTCGCCTATCGACATAGCTGACGGTTTCTGTTCCTACTTTTTAAGCGCTGACGCACCCTGTCCCACACAAAGCACACCACTTAGACGCCTCCCTCATTCGTTTTTTTCTCTTTCCCACTACTCCTGAAAAAATACATATTGTCATAAAACACCTCAAATCTACCCGTGCAGGAATCGATGAAGTTCTGCCTGCGCATATAAAACTCATTTCGCCCTTAATTTATGATATATTGTGTTTCATTGCGAACTTGATATTCAAGACAGGCGTATTTCTAGAGAGCTTAAACGCGGTAAAATGATCCCAGTTCATAAAAAAGGGGATAGGACACTGAATAACAATTACCTACTCATTTGCATTCTGCCACTTTTTTGGTAAAGTTCTTGAGAAGTTGATTGGAGTACGCCTAACTAATTTTCTTATTAAATTCAATATTCGGTCCCCTTTTCTGTTCGGCTTTCGCAATCATTTCTCTACTGATCTAGCACTCATTCATCTAACCGATCAACTAGAAAAATTCATTGGCAAAGGTTTATTTGCATGATTAGTATTCCTCGATCTAACAAAATCTAACAAAAACATTCGACAGTTTAAATCACATCATTCTCTTTACTAAATTTGAAAAGATCGGTGTCTGTGGTCCTGCTTTAGCTTTACTAAAAAGCTACCTGCATAACCGCGTTCAACTTGTGTTCATTTCTAATGTATATTCTAAGAAGTTATCTACTAATATTGGTGTCCCTCATGGATCCAATTTAGGACCACTCCTGTTCTTAATTTATAAAAAAGAACTTCCTAGCTGTCTGTCCTTCACTAATTCCATTTTGTATGCTGATGACACTACCATATTTACTTCTGACAAAAGCATTTCACTTTTCGTCGACAAGCTAAGCACAGACTTGAAAAATATTTTAAGTTGGTACAGTACTAACTTGTTGTTAAGTACGAACGCAACCAAAATTAAATTTGTAGTATTTTCACCACATCAAAAATATACAGCATCCTTTCCTTCGTAGACTTTTGGCTCGCACTCCAATTTCCCCAGTCCCTGCGTTTCTTTCCTCGGAAATTCTATCGACTCTAGCTTGAAATACATAGATCATATTTCTCACATCTAAAATAGCATACGGCATCCACGCTCTGATTAAAAGTCGTCTATACTTCGCACGTTCCACTTTACTGTCACTCTACTATTCATTCGTTCATTCTCATATTATTATGACAATGTGCTGGGGTAACACCTATAACACTCATTTGGCTTCCTTTAAAGCACTACAAAACCAATCCTGAAAACCATTACTAACAGTTCACGTTTTTCTAACGGTAAATGCCTGCTTCATGATAACATCTTTCTGACCATTTCAGAGCTCCTCAATTACAACTTAGGTATCACATTCTATAAATACCTAACCAAAACACTACCTCCTATCTGCTTCTCATCTTTCGACCTAGTTGCCCATAGTAATACTAGATTTTCACGTAACAATAACGTCCTTTTGCCTAAGGTAAGTAGTAATTATGGCAAACTATTTGCTGAATTTTCACCTATAGCAATTTGGAACACAATATCATCTGTTATTAAAAATGCTAGAAACTTGCATCACTACAAGAAAAAACTACAATCACACATTACGCATGCCTAGTTGTACTGTTTCTTACCATAGCGCTACCTTCTTTGAATGTCCACATGTTATGTATTACAACATTTTGTATTCTTTTTCAGTTAAACTCTTCACATTATTCATTAATTCATTTGGTTTTTATCTTTGTTTATATATATATATATATATATATGTATATATATATATTGTAGGCATCTATTATGCGCTTCTTCCTCATCTGAACAGAAGTCAATCATCATCCTATGTTCTGGCTGACAATCATCATCTGCTTGACACGAGCGCTTCTTTGTCGGGTCCGTTGCGCTTGTTCGTTCTCGAGTTCACGACTAATAAACCTCGTTACAACCGAGTCTTCATACGTGGTGGAGGTGGATTGACGTTCCCAGTACCTCTCCTTACAACGCCTACTCGCTGGAGCTCCGTTCAGGCCGCCGCTTGGACCCTCAGTCCGCCAACATGTCTCAGAGTGAGTGGGTGGATACCCTTTCTGCTCCCGTCTCTGCGCCGCAAGCCGTCACTGCGCCGCAAGCCCCTCCTCTTTACATAGTAAACCACCAGCGTGACCCTCCGATCTTCGCTGGTCTCCGCGGCGGAGATGTGGAGGACTGGCTCGATAACTACGAGCGGGTAAGCGCAACTAATCACTGGGACGACTCTAACAAGCTCCGCCGAGTATCGCTTTATCTCACGGGCGTTGCCAAGACATGGTTCTTGAACCATGAGATCGACCTCACCGACTGGCCTGCCTTCAAGCAGCAGCTTCGCCAAGTATTCGGCACGCCAGCCGTTCGATCCGCTCTAGCTGGGTGGGCCCTAGATACTCGCCAACAACATCCCGGCGAGTCATACACATGTTATATCGAGGATGTCCTTGCGCTTTGCCGGCGCGTCAATTCTTCGATGTCCGAGTCGGAAAAACTGCGCCACATCCTGAAGGGCATCGGAAGCATTGCCTACAATGCCCTTGTTGCCCAAAATCCTTCCACTGTCACTGACGTCATCTCTACGTGTCAGCGTCTCGACGAACTTGATTCTGTTCGCCTTCAGTCGGGCAATAGTGAACACCGTACAGCAGACCGGGACCTGCGTGACATGATACGGGAGATCATACGAGAAGAACTTCAATCAATGGGCATCTCACAACCTTCTCCATCTGTCACACAGCCTTCAAGCATGGCTTCCGTGACATCGTAAGGGAGGAACTAACATCATTCACCGGTCCAGCCTACGTCCAGCCACCTCCGTCTAGCCCTCCAACGTACGCGCAAGTTGCGGCCGCGCGTCCTCGCAACGTAAACTCTACTTCACCGCTGCCATCATTCACGCCGGTTGCTGCTGCACCACCGGTCCACTTCCGGCCAATCCCACCCGACCCTCCGTCAGTCCACTTGAGTGCGCTATCTTCCGGTGTGCCGAACGCCCTCTATTACCCGCCTTGGCGCCCGTCCCGCCCAACATGCTTTTACTGTGGATATCGTGGCCATATACCTCGCTTCTGCCGCAAGCGCCAGCAGGACGAGCGTCGCGGGTACGACATGCGCGAACGGGACTTTTCCAGAGGGGATTCTTACGCTCCGCGTTATTCAACAGGACAGCAGCGGTCTCCATCTCCGCCCGCGTCGACTGAGACGCGGAACACTTACCGTTCAAGCCGACGCCGATCACCTTCGCCCTTCCGTCACTCCTCCTCTCCTCTTCGGCCAGCCTCGTTTACTACTGACAACCGGTCGGAAAACTAAATGATGCAGTTTTCGGAAGAGAAACTGCATGTAACAGTAGGACTCATATTCCTCCAGCACGCCCGTTCAACATGGTTTCTGTTACGGTGGAAGGAATCCTCGTGGACGCTTTGGTGGACACCGGTGCTACAGTTTCTGTGATGAGGTATGATTTGTGCAAACGCCTGAAGAAAGTAATGACACCTTATAATGGACCCAATCTAGTCGAAGCCCAGGGGAACGCTATCCGCCCTTTTGCTCTTTGTACTGCTCGTGTGTTTATTGATGACATTTTGCATTACATCGAGTTCACTGTGCTTACCCGGTGCTCTCACCAGCTAATTCTAGGGTGGGACTTCCTATCTTCTTCTTCAGCCGCTATATGTTGTGGTGAACGAATTCTGCACTTAACTAATACGGACTCCATGTTCGACGAAGGCGTCTACAAGCCTCTACATCTGTTCGCTCGCGAAGATCTGGAACTACTGCCACATCAAGAGCGAATTGTGACCCTGACCTCTAAGGACATCGACCACAGTGACGTCTTGGTGTCCCCTTCGTCGACTTGCGTCGCAAAAGGCGTATCCCTTGCATCAGGTATCGTACGCTTTCACCATGGTTCCGCGCTCGTCATTGCTACAAATGTAACACCAGAGAAAATTCGCCTGCCAGAGGGCACTGCAGTAGCCTGTGTTGTGGATGCTGAGCCTGTCAGCATCACGCCACTTAAACCTGCCTCTACAAAAGACCCTTCTATGAGTAAGCCTGCCTCATCCTCTCCCTTCACAGCTCTTATCAGTGAAGACTTAACAGCTATGCAGGCGCAGCAGTTGCTTGCGTTATTAACGAAACACGCCGATTCTTTCGACACCAGCTCCTCAACGTTGGGCCGAACTACCACTGCAGCGCATCGCATTCAGACGGAGGGAACATCTATTGTACATCGCCGCCCGTACCGCGTGTCTCTCGCTGAGCGAAAAATCATCAAGGAAAACGTCGCTGACATGCTCCAACGAGAAATACTTCGTCCATCAACTAGCCCTTGGTCATCCCCTGTAGTTTTGGTACGAAAAAAAGATGGCTCCGTGCGCTTTTGCGTTGATTACCAGGCACTTAACAACATCACACAGCAAGGACGTATACCCCATGCCACGCATCGATGACGCCCTTGATTCACTGCAAGGCGCCGAATACTTTTCAAGCCTTGATTTGCGTTCGGGATATTGGCAAATTCCCATGCACGATGACGACAAAGAAAAAACGGCATTTGCAACCCCCGATGGCCTATACGAATTTAACGTGATGCCTTTCGGGCTCTGCAATGCGCCCGCGACGTTTGAACGCATGATCGACACCGTCCTGCGTGGTCTGAAAGGGAAGACGTGTCTCTGCTACCTTTATGACATTATCATCTTTTCATCAACGTTTTCTCAGCACCTTAGCCGCTTGGATGACGTCCTAACATGCCTCGCCGGTGCGGGTCTGCAGCTCAACACTAAGAAGTGCCGTTTCGCCACCAAATCCATCAAGGTTCTCGGTCATGTCGTCAGCAAGGACGGTATTCGCCCTGACCCCGAAAAGATCGCTGCCGTCCTTCGATTTCCATGCCCCACAAGACTTAAGGATTTGCGAAGTTTTCTTGGCCTCGCATCATATTTTTGTCGCTTCATACGAAATTTCGCTTCAATAGCTGCGCCACTTCACAAACTACTTGCATCTAATGCACCCTTTGTGTGGTCCGAGGAATGTCAGTCGGCGTTTCACCTATTGAAGAAAGCTTTGACGTCAGAGCCTCTACTCTCTCATTTTGATGACACCGCCCCAACACTCCTGCATACCGACGCCAGCGGCTGCGGTATATGTGCTGTTCTCCTCCAACGCGATAACTCTGGACGGGAAAGGGTCATCGCATATGCTAGCCGAGTGCTAACTTCTACCGAAAAAAACTATACCATCACTGAGCAGAAGTGCCTCGCTGTGGTTTGGTCCATACAAAAGTTCCGTCCTTATCTGTACGGCCGTCAATTCACCATTGTAACGGACCACCACGCCTTATGCTGGCTTTCTACAATGAAGAACTTGTCCGGACGCTTGGGTCGTTGGATTTTACGCCTACAGGAATATCAGTTTGAGATTAATTAAAAATCGGGCAAAAAACATCAAGACGCCGACGCTCTTTCTCGTTGCCCACTACCTATGGCGTCGTTCGACACTCCAGCTGCCACCTCCAATGACACCAGTGCGGACGTGACTCCCACTTCTGTTGCCTTGCTCGCCTCGCTGTACCAACCGCCAATCGACGATGAACAACCCTTCAGTTCTCGCCAGCAGGCTGACCAGTATTGTCACCGCATTATAGACCACCTTTCAGGAGCTACGCGTCCACCCAATGCACGCACGAATATTGAATATATACTTCAATATTCTGTTGCAATTATGCTTAGTTTATAATTTTGATTATTGCTTATGCTGCCTCTAACATTGTTTTACCTCAATTTGCCCTTAAAAGGAGATCCCGATACAGTATTTTAGTTAGGGACCTCCTTCTGTATACTACACACAAGTCACATTCTTGTATTCGTACCAATAAAAATTTGAAGTCTGAAAAAAAAAACTGACATACCTCAATTTCCACGCTATGTATGTTATTCTATCTCAATCCTCGTGGTGGTAATACTTTTTTGTGTGGTAATATTTCCAAGGGCCTGTCAGCTACTTGAGAATCGCCCTGAATTGCGTATGAAGAAGTCCGAGACCGGATGTTTGGTGTCAGATTTTCACAGTCTAAATCTTTCCTCAGCTGCACACTTCTGCACGTCAGCCCTGCATCCGGTTTCATAGTCTGTATTTGGCATTAGCATTACTTTGGCATCTATCTATCTATCTATCTATCTATCTATCTATCTATCTATCTATCTATCTATCTATCTATCTTTCTATCTATCTATCTATCTATCTATCTATCTACCTGCCTACGGGTTTTAGCTCTTCTAGCCGTCTGAATAATGGTATCAATACCAAAATTGGCATGGCAAAACATGACTTTATGACGAACTCAACTGACTAGTTATAACATGGAAATCATTACATGTATTCCATGAATGTCATTATATACTTTTGATGGTCTTGCTGTTTTTGCGGTGGTTTAGTTCACATGACATTTTGCAAAACTGGTCTGGTATGACATAACTGCATGGACAACATAAGCGACAGACCCTAACGTGGAAAGCAGGACGCACATGTCGTGATTTTTATGTTATGACTAGTCATGACTACGCGCCACGCTCATGGTGCACTCGCGCTCGTTCCGCTAAGCTTCCCGTGTACTAAATTTGGTATCACGTGACGTGAATAGACGACAAAGGTAGATGACATGTCCAAGCATGATATTGAGGTTATGCGTGGCTCATGAAACATGACTACAGGCTACGCTCCTGGCGCGCTCGTGGCCATTTCGCTAGCTCCACATATATCACGTCACGTGATAATAAATTTCTTATCACTTGACGTGAATAGACGACACAGGTAAACGACACATCCAAACATCATAATCATGGCATGGAAGTCATTTACGTCATAACTTAAGTCCATTTTAAAGTGACATATCAAGCTTCCTCATCCGTGCTTCGCATATAATCGATTCTCTCAGGACGTAGAATTTGCCTATTAATTTATTTACGGCACGCAAGATGGTGGCGCCCAAACAAGGCACCGCCTACTTCCTAGATTTTAGAGGTGTCAGAGGTATCACTCATTGTCAAATTTTTCGGAAGTGTTCACTCCCCGCAGTTGTTTTGCCCCACAGGTATTACATGATCATATGGTTTAGACATATTCCCTATCTATGAATTTGAAGCACTTCGTTACCGCCTTCTAAGTGTGATGAACAAATGGAAACTAACAACTGATAATCTGCGTATATTGTCTAAAACTGAAATGTTAAATCAGATGTGCTGATTGTGTTGTAAATGATTGTTGGGTGATTTCTGTAATGGTTATTCAGTTTTCATTCTTTTATACATTGCTTTGTTACGAAAGTTTTTGTATGTATTTCTGAGTTATCTATTATTTGCTGTCATGGGCCACATGCGTGTTTCTTTTTGTATTGTCGCTTTTTGGTGCCTGTAATTTTAGTAATTTTTGGAAATTTGTAGTTTTGATTTTTTCTGGTTGAAGGGGCTAGTCAAGCTGTGAAATGCAGCTTTTTTCTCGCACCAAACCACGTATACAGTGTATTTTCGTGTACTTCTCACGTGGTTAAATAAAGTCAAACTTGAAAAAACTTGAATCTCCAAACAAGATTGCCCAGAGCATTGTCAATACAGTGGAAAAGGTGTATATATAATTATTAATTTATGTATTTATTTATTTATTTCCATCACATTTCAAAATGCTTCTTCTTACGTATTCGTTTGTCTGTGCGCTATATTCACGAGATTTGCAGCTGAAGGCTGCGGTTCCTAGACGCGTCATCAACAATATTGTGTTATTATATAGGCACCAATACAATATAGCAATGTGAAATCACAGGCTGCCTCGAAAAAAGATCAATTCACCGTTTCGGAAACCGCTGACCCCCGATACACCCACCATTATGGGAGCATCAGCGGGAATATTCGCATGCAATGACGAGTGGTAATGACACATCTTTAAGAGACACATTTCTGAGCACTCGTTGCCACTGCAGAGTGCCAGTTCTAAAAACTTTCACTCAAAAACTGTTTAATAGGCCAAACGTGCACCCTGCACACTTATTCAACTTATGAGCAGTATGCAGACAGCAGACTTCTGCAGACTTATCACTGGCGACGTGCCCCTATGTTCTATAAAAAACCGTGTCGAACGACCTCTCATAGACTGCATCGCGCTCTGATATAACGTTTCATGCAAACACACCACACACAAAGCATGAGCAAATGCTCACAAAACAATCACTCTATATACAATGTACGGAGAAAACGCTGACGAAACGATCACTTCCTACACAATGAATGAACGCAGAAAACGCTGACAAACTTCGTCCATGTACCAAGTGACAATCTTGTTGATAAGAAGTGGGCTTCTTTTATCTGAATCACATACTTCGAAACCAAAAACAGCCAAGCGACTCCCTAATGAAGCAGACAATCGTTGCCAAAATGGGTGTCGTAGATTCGCGGACAATCATGGACGTGAGGCGCGAGGCAAGTTGTGTACGAGATGTTTTTAGCCTTTTCTCTCACGTTTCATCACATTGCGTTTCACGCCACTGCTTTTTACCACAAGTAAACAGTTATATATGTGAAAAATATTGCTGTAGAGAAGAATAATCAAAGGAATAAAAACAAGAAAACTCTAGTTCTGGCAATGCATAAAGCATGGAGCATCTGTGAGCTGGTCAAGAATGTGCAGCAGCCACCTACATTGTGCTAAAAAAAATCGTATAATGTTGCTTCATAAAAAGTTGTCCTCTTTCAAGTAACAATCTATAAATGGACATCTATAAAAACTCACTTTGAGTAATTAGACTGGGTATGAGGCAACCTCTTTGCTCATCATCATCATCAGCCTGACTTCGTCCACTGCAGGACAAAGGCCTCTCCCATATTCCGCCAGTTAACCTGGTCCTGTGCTTGCTGCTGCCAATTTATACCCGCAAACTTCTTAATCTCATCTGCCCACCTAACCTTCTGTCTCCCCCTAACCCGCTTGCTTTCTTTGGGAATCCAGTTAGTTACCCTTAACGACCAGCAGTTATCCTGTCTACGCGCTACAAGACCGGCCCATGTCAATTTCCTCTTCTTGATTTTAGCTATGATATCCTTAACCCCCATTTGTTCCCTAATCCACTCTGCTCTCTTCTTGTCTCTTAAGCTTACACCTACCATTTTAGGGGCGAAGCTCCTTATGGCGTGGCTTGTGCGTCCCTCGTAGTACGTAACCACCAGTGGCACATACCCGAAATAGGTATAACATTTGACCTCCAAGGTGGTGCCGGTGAGAGATTTCTTCTGTGCGTTGTTTAACAATAAAAAGTAGTGCTCAATGTACATGCCAATGGCTGCTAATGGGGAATGAGAAACAGCAGCATTCGGCTTTTAGCCAGCACGCACGCTGCGATTCCCATTAGCAGCCATTGGCATGTACATTGAGCACTATCGGACAAGAAAGGGTTGCTACATTATACTCGCTGGGTGTATTCTCCTTAGTTTTAGAAAGGTTTAGCGAGCGTAGAGCCGCAGGGCCATGGATACAATGAACTAGTATATACCATGAATGAATTCGAGGTGGTTAAAGGGGGGAAGCAGATACGAAGCGGAAGCCGTAAGAAATTAAAAGCTGGCTCCTCCTGTCTCTCATTTCACATTAGCAGCCACTGGCATGTATATTGAGCACTATCTGACAGGAAAAGGTTGCTACGTTATACTAGCTGGGCGTAACCTTCTCCGTTTTAGAAAGGTTTAGCGAGCATTGGGCCGCAGTGCCATGAATACAGTGAAATAGTATATACCATGAACTCAAGGTGGTTGAAGGTGGGAAGTAGACCCGAAGCGCAAGCCATAAGAAAGTATGCGTGTGCCACCTCTCGTTTCGTCCTTGGAATGTCCACTGAATGGCGGTGCTTCTACATGGGGAATATATGATAAAAAGATGCGAGAAGGTGGGACTTGGAGTGTTGAATAGATGAACGAACGGACACAGAGACAGATGCATGGATGGACGCATTAAAGGACGCCGGGGCGGATGCATGAACGAACGCAGGGACGGGCGCATGAACAGACGCATGGACGGTCACACAGACGGACGCGTGGACGGACGAATGCTTCGCCCCACTCTCCATCATTCACTCCGTGGATATGCTGCCATTTTTTTATTTCCATTGCTCGCTGCGTCGTCCTCAATTTAAGCTCAACCCTCTTTGTAAGTCTCCAGGTTTCTGCTCCGTAGCTAAGTACCGGCAAGATACAGCTGTTTATACCTTTCTCTTGAGCGATAGTGGCAATCTACCTGTCATAGTTTGAGAGTGCTTGCCGAATGTGCTCCACCCCATTCTTATTCTTCTAGTTACTTCAATGTCGTGGTTCGGCTCCACGGTTACTACCTGCCCTAAGTAGACATAGTCTTTTACAAATCGAAGTGCACTATTACCTATCTCGAAGCACTGCTCTTTTCCGAGGTTGTTGTACATTACTTTCGTTTTCTGCAGATTTATTTTAAGACCCACCTTTCTGCTCTCCTTGTTTATCTCCGTAATCATTAGTTGCAGTTAGTCCCCCGAGTTACTCAGCAACGCAATGTCATCGGCGAAGCGCAGGTTACTAAGGTACTCTACATTAACTCTTATCCCTAACTGTTCTCATTCAAGGCTTCTGAATACCTTCTGTAAGCACGTGGTAAATAGCATTGGGGAGATTGTGTCCCCCTGCCTTACACGTTCTTGATTGGTATTCTGTTGCTTTCTTTATGAAGCACTTTAGAAGCAGTTGATCGTCTGTAGATTTCTTCCAGGATGTTTATATATACTTCATCGACGCCCTCATTCCGCAGTGTCTGCATGACGGCTGCTATTTCTACTGAATCAAACGCCTTCTCGTAATCTATGAAGGCTATGTATAGTGGTTGGTTATATTATGAGCATTTCTCTATTACCTGACTGATAGTATGAATGTGGTCGATTGTTGAGTAGCCTGTTCGAAATCCTGCTTGTTCCTTTGGTTGATTGAATTCTAATGTTTTTTTACTCTGTTAGCAATTACCTTTGTAAATAGCTTGTCTACTGCAAAGAGCAAGCTGATCGGCCTGTAATTCTTCAAGTTTTTGTCATCTCTTTTCTTATGTATTAAGATGATGTTAGCGTTCTTTCAAGACTCTGGTACTCTTCCCGTCAGGAGACACCTCGTAAACAGGGTGGCTAGTTTTTCTAACACAATCTGTCCTTTATCTTTCAGCAGATCTTATGTTACCTGATCCTCACCAGCAGCTTCGCCTCTTTGCATGCTCTCCAAAGCTTTTCCGACTTCTTCTATTATTACTGGTGGGGTGTCATCTGGGTTACTGCTAGTTCTTATAGTATTAATGTCGTGGTTGTCCCGGCTACTGTACAGATCTCTGTAAAACTCCTCCGCTATTTTAACTATCCTATTCTTATTGGTAGTTATTTTGCCTTCTTTGTCCCTTAGTGCATTTATTCGATTTTCGCCTATCCCAAGTTTCCTCTTCACTGCTTTCATGCTTCCTCCGTTTTTCAGAGCGCTTTCAATTCTCTCCATAATATACCTTCTTACATCGGATACCTTACGCATATAATTCAACGTTGAAAGCTCTGCCAGTACTATTTTGTCTGTTGTACAAGAGACTTTCATGATTTGACGCTTCTTAATGAGATTCTTCATTTCCTGGAAAAGCTTTTCAGAGTCCTGTCTAACTACCTTACCTCCAACTTCAACTGCACACTTCCTAAGGATACTCGTCCGATTATCATTCATTGTATCTATGCAAAGGTTGGTTTCATCACTAAGAGCCGAGTACCTGTTTTGAAGCGAGACTGTGAATTCCTGTCTTTTCCCTCTCAGTGCTCGCTCATTGATTCGCCTCTGCGCTCAACTGCCCTTAAAACGAAGGTTCGGTGAAATCCTTCCGAGGTGATGAGATTTCTTTCAACCACTGCAAATAAGTATGTTATTAGGAAAGCATTATTAGGAGCAGTGTGTTATTAAAAATGGCCCCTCGTTATATGATGACATTTCAATTGATGCTTGTAAATGGCGCTATAGTTTAGAATACTCTGCAAGAGAAAATAACTCACAAGTAGGAGTAAAATCTATCAACTTCCCTCCCCCTTCCCCTCTATTTGGAATATTTTTCACTCAGGTCCTCCGGAGCAAAGTTTTTATTCCTGCTAGGAGGAGGAGGAATAAATGAGGAAGGACAGGGAGGTTAGCTTATTCCTGACAGCCTCGCCACCGCAGTACCTAAACTGACATTTCACTGCTGCTGGCCGGAGGGAGTGGGTGGCAGCTGCGGAGCATTTCCCGCGGGTTTTTCGCTCCAGCTATTCGGAGTTTTTCCCTGGCACCTCAGGAGTAATTTACACATGCCCTTACTTCTTCCAGATTAAATTTCGGTGAGATGGTTCAGAACCTTTTGCATTGTTGTTTCCTCCACTCTTTATTTATTTTATGCTGATCATGTCACGAGTTGGTTAGATGAAGGATTCTCTATTCTCATGCAAAAAGTGCAGAGTTAACGTGCATTTTTTCACACAGAGCTTAAGCCGACGAAATTCAAGAAAGCGCTTGAGTTTTTCTTGTTTAATTTATTCAAAACAAGCCGCCGTTCCGTGTTGATGGCCACATATTTCGGAAAAAAGGAACAAAGTTTAACATGCAGAAAGCCACGCACAAACCGAACACGTGTAGACAATGAACGTGAGTGTGAATTGTTTACGTATAGGGCGTTGAAATAGTGCGCAGAATGCTGCAAAGTAATCCGCTATAAACAAAGGAAACGTCGCCGCTGGGAACAAGTGTTCACGACCCCTGAAGGACAATCCATCAGATTCAGTCGAATGCTTCCTGCATAATTTATCGAAAAATATATATACACGAGGACTGTGAATTTTTCGAGAGGCAAAAAAACTGACGATGGTGAAGTCATAAGACGACTTCACTGAAGTCGTCGGTGAAGTCATCTCTATACGCATAAAATCCTATAGAGCTACTCCATCGATATACGCAGATTTGATGCAGCGACGTTGCGGTGCGTTGGTTCTGTCCAAGTACAAGCACATGACAGCTTTCTAATAACACACAAATGTCCCAGCAGGAGCAAAAGATGCCTCCACGCATCGCGCGCTGAGACGCCTTTGCAGTGGCTGCAAAAGGAGCTTTGACATGAACATATAAGGCATGTTAACGTGTATCCCTAGCTTTGAACACGCCATTAGAACGGGACATCATTTAACGGCGGTAACGTGGATAACTTCAGAAATGTCATCACTGTCATCGCAGTCTACGTCACGTGCGTACATTTGAATTTGTTAACCAATGCAAGAACGAGAACCTAAGTTCGATCGGCAATAGGCGAAGGCGCGGTGTGAATAAATACATGGCCGCGAATTGTTACGGTAAATCCTCGCATATGAGAAATCTGCCGCAGAAGTTATTAATGCAGACGGCCAGGCCGATCTCGGTGACATTCATCCTCAATACCCTAATTTAGTGCTTCAAATGCATGCTGACCATAATGCAGTTACGTACTTGTGAGGTCAGCAGCTCAATTCGTACGCTTATGTCGAGGCCGTTAAACTCATACATACAGATAAGGCATGTTTTCCTAGTGCTGTATTTTTTTGTGAAATCTCAAAGGCGTGAAAATCTTCTGAAGCTCAAAGTAGCAGACCAGCCCTGCCCAAAACACTTGTATCAGGCGTTTCATTGCAGCCGCATACAATTAGGAAAAGCATAGTCTGAGTCGTTCGCTTCTGCTTGATTGAACTGGCGACGCCGCGTTGGTCAAGTGGATAAGGTACTCGGCTGCTAACCCGCAAGTCGCGAGATTGAATCCCGGCTGTGGCGGCTGCATTTACGATGGAGGCGGAAGTGTTGTAGGCCCGTGTGCTCAGATTTTGAAGAACGTTGAAAAAACCCAGGTGGTCTAAATTTCCGGAGCCCTCTATTACGGCGTCTCTCATAATGTTATGGTAGTTTTGGGTCGTCAAACCTCACACATCAATCAATTACTCAGAAACCGCCAACTTTTAGGCCTGTCTGATGATAGGCCTTTGTTCTTTTAGCAAACACGGGCTAATGTTTTTTTTTCTGAATATAGTAGCTTTTTTCTCTTCGAAGTAAAAAATAAGATATGTTACAAGTAATCGTGTGAAATTGATTCGCAAGAACAATGAGGAAAGAAAAAAACCAGTCTTGAATCGCAAAATGCCAAATGAAAAACGTATACAGGGCAGCGGTGGGTTGCAAAAGAACGGGAACCATCAGACCACTCAGGGCGAAAAATGTTTTTATGTTTTCGTTTACAATTTGAAGGTTATCGCACGAACGTCGACTAAGAGCTGCAACCACGCCATGTTCCAGAATATTCTTTCAAGCTGATGGTGGCATCATGCAAGCTTTGCTCTTTTTATCCTTTAAGCTACGATCACTCCCGTCGGTTGAAGCTGTTTAAACGGAGCAGTGGCAAGCATAGCTCCAACACTTCTTTTCCAGCAATTTCACAATTGCCTGTGGGGATGAGAGCGCACTAAGAATACACTTGATTGCAACAAATTGACGGCCCGAAATGGAGAGAAATTGTGCAGAGCTTATCGTAGTGGCTCACTGCTACGGGCATGACCTGTGACGTCATTCAGTTGTGACCCTCATCTCCTGCCGGAGACGTACGCAGACATGCTCCCGCCGTTCGAGATACCAGGTTTGCTAAGCCTGACAAAGCATGTCGTGTGGTGCTCATATTTCTTATGGCGAGTGTGTGAAGATGACCGTGTTTTTCTGCGCTTGTGAAGTACTGCGTTTGTGATCTGATGTGCTTTGTTCACACCTAGAAGCTCCCGTGGAGGGCAGTGCTGTGGGTTGAACTGTCGCCAATATTGTGAATGGGGTGAAAATTCAAGTGCTTTAAATTTCAACGGACTACCATCAGATTGGCTGATTTGATCGATTGATATGTGGTGTTTATTGTTCCAAAACCGCCATATCATTATGAGAGAGGCCGTTGTAGAGGGCTCGAAAAGTTTTGACCACCTGAGGTACTTTAGCACGCACTGAAATCTGTCACATTAGCCCACAGCATTTTCGCCACCATCGCAAATGCAGCTGCCGCTAGGATTCGATCCAGTGACCTGCGGACCGTCAGCCGACTACCTATGCCACTAGACCACCGGGATAGGGATGGCCGTGTTATGAGTGGCATTACACATTAGTGCATAGACAATCTGTGGTTCTTATACATACTTAAGTATTAAAACATTAAAACCCAATATGACATGCGAACTATCGCCTTTTATTTCTGGTAGTTCACACCAACTAGGCAGCGCTTTCGCTGCAGGAAGGTAAGCAATCGTGCCAATGTAACGTTACTGATAACTTATCTTACCTCGTCCTTTGGAAGACTTATGTAACACCGATAGAGCAATCATATCTGGGCCAGTGCCATACCCAATTTATTTGATGCGAGCTATAGTTTTAAACAAGCAGTTAGAGTGGCATTTTGCACGATTTGCCGTTTCCGAAGGATTGTTTTATTAAAACGCTTCTGTTCATCGTGAAATATCAGTGCCTGTGTCCACCGCTTACAACTTTTTTCAATGGCGTGGAACTCACCCCATTAATTCTGCACAAGCCTGGCCTATTGACATCGCCCTTCACATCCACTTTCACATTCTGAATTGCACAAGTGCGGTTTTTAGCTCCGGTGAGGCAACACTCCAGGACACAGTTGCGCATACACTCCCCTGCGGGTTTCAAACTCGGGCGAGCTCCCTGCATCGAAAAATTGTATTTTGTGTCACAAGAAACATACGCCGAATTTTTACAGTAAAACATTTTCGCGAAAACACGCATTCTATGTTACTGTATGGTTGTCAGGGTGTAAATTGGAAAATGCAGGTGGTGAAAATGAAACGGTTATGTGCTCGAACTAATGCCCAGTAAAACAAGTAACCGTAAACCTTAGGCGAAAGTGGCAGGCACATATAATGGTCCTGGGTGAGCTTCTGTTTAGTTTGGTCGCTTAAAATAACTTGGTTCATACTGAAAAAGGTGATTGGTTTCACTGTGCCCTAAAGAATTTCGCAGGCTATGCCATTTAAAAAAAAAGACAGGAGAAAATCAGTTGTAAACGAAAAACTGAAAAAGTCGACAAAGATTCGAAAAGCCTAAGATAAAAGGTAGGAAAATAAAGGTGAAACATATTGGTATTGATCAGGTGGTACCACTACCAACGTACATCGCCAGTTGTCTGAATATTATGCAGCGCTGATAGACCAGTGCTGTGGTCTGTACGAAGCTGACGGCAGCTGCTGATTGTATAAGAGCTATCTCATTGTTTGTTATTACCGGCGAAAAACGTCGTCTTTTTTATTGATTGCTAAGCATGTGTTAGCGATCTTTGGCGACTTTGAGCGTATCTATCTATCTATCTATCTATCTATCTATCTATCTATCTATCTATCTATCTATCTATCTATCTATCAATCTATCTATCTATCTATCTATCTATCAATCTATCAATCTATCTATCTATCTATCCATGTATCTATCTATATATATCTATCTATCTATCTATCTATCTATTTAGCCGCCTACGACTTTTAGCTCTCCTGGCCGTTTCGATTGTGGTGTCGATACCAAACTTGGTATTAACTATCATGACTGTATAGAAAACATACTAGACTAGTCATCACATTAAAATCATCATATATGTCATGAATGTCATGATTTACATCTCATGGTGCTGCAGCTCTTGAGGTGCTTTTGTTCTCATTGCAATTAAGTTGCAAAACTGGTATGATATAGAATATTTGCATGGCGAACACAAACCACACACCCTAACATGAAAATTATGACATGCGCTTCATGTAACAACATGGCTACAAGCTATGCTCATGATGCTCTGGCAGCCGTTTCACTAGCTTCACTAATACCGAATTTGGTATTATGGTACGTGAATACATGACGCAGGTACGTTACTGGTGCAAACATGATAATCATGAGATGCGTGTCATGTAACAACACGACTACATGCAACGCTCATGATGCGCTGGTGGCCGTTTCGCCAGCTTCCCTTATACCCAATTTGATTTTACGGGATGTGAATAGATGACGAAGGCATGATACTGGTGCAAAAATGATAAGCATGAATTGCGTGTGATGTAACAACATGACTACACGCTACGCTTATGATGGCCTCATGGCTGTTTGTCTAGCTTCAGATGCACCAAATCTGGTATCATGTGACGCGAACGTACGACATAGCTCAATGGCACATCCAAACATGAGAAACACGACATGCATGTCATGTGACAACACGACTACATGCCACACTCATGATGCGCTCCCGGCCATTTCACTGGCTTCACATATGCCAAATTTGGTATTACGCGACCTCAATTCATGATGAAGGCATGTGACTGGTGCAAACATGATAATGATGAGATGCGTGCCATGTGAGAACATGACTACAATCCACAGTCAAAATGCCAATACATTTCGACCTGACGCAATGCGCGTTCTCGCTGGCGTTCATTTCGTCGCGTCACGTCGGTGTTGCCACGCCAGGTCGCAGTCCTGCCATGTACTCACAGGCCCGCGCCGCGCTGCGTTGCTTTGCCGCATGCGAGTTTCTGCACGTTCGGCGTCCCTACGGCACCAAAAGAGGGAGACGCAGTGTTGTCTGGGTAACGCATCGTTACTGAATGCAGCATGTCACATTTCGCGCCGGTTGCCGTCATGCCGCACCGACAGACGCGGTTCGCACCGGTCTTGCCTGGCGTCAGACTATAGAGTGCTCGCGTTTTGCTAACGCAGCGTTGCTGTGCCCAGCGGGCGCACGCGTCAAGGCCATTTTGGAGTACATTGGGCCCTTCATGACGCGTTTGCGGCTGTGTTGCTAGATCGACATATACCAAATTTTGTGTTTCGTGTTCGTGTCGTCAATGGTTGATGACAGTATATTACTGTTGCAAACGCGACAATATTGACACGCGTGTCATCTAAGAGAATGACAACATACCACGTTCATGCCGTGCTCGTGGCCATTTCCACATATACTACATTGGTTATCACGTGACGTAAATAGATCACGAAGGTAAACGACACTATAAAAAAGTTCCGCCATATCCACGAAGTGAATTATGATGAGTGGGCGAAGCTCTGGAGGTAAACCTGGTAAACCATGAATCCTCCGTACATTTTGCCCACTCGATTTCACTACAACGATCCCCCTAGCGTACGTCACCGCATTTAATCGCATGATTGCCTTCCACCAATGACACGCGCAATCTGTGACATCATTCCTATTTTATAACATCTCGCATCTTTCATCATCAACTACAAGTACCGCCGCCTAGTTTATAACATCTTGCATCTTTTCATCATCAGCTACAAGTACCGCTATCTAGTAAACACTGCAAGAACTAAACGAGAGGTGGCTACATACAGGGGACGCACAGCCGACGCCTTAAGGAGCTTCGCCCCTAAAACTTGATAATCATAATACGGAAGTTATGTACCGCATTATTTACCTCCACCTTGTAACTTTGTGCTGATCTCAAAGTGACATATCGACTTTTCTCATTCGTGCTTCGCATATCATCGATTCCCACTGTACGAGGCATCTGCCTATTTTTTACATCAGTGATCACTCATTCAACATTATTTGCTACTTGCTCCAGTAAACTCTCGAACAAACTCCACCAGTCGCCATCGGCGCGTGAGCTCGAAGGAATCTTTTGAAATTTTTTTCAAAAGATTCCTTCGTGATTACGTGCAGGACGCGACTTGTAAAGTTTGTTCGAGAGCTTACGATTACATAATAATCTCAGCATACAAGTCGGCTCTTTACGAAACATTTCGCAGAGTTAGACTAGACGGCGACATAAGAGAAGAACGTGATATACAATGTTTAGTTCAGTGAAAACTTCCCATAGGTTTGTAAATGAGGAGCGAGATTGGCTAACATAATAATTCAACCTGGGAACTTTACAGCGAAAGCTTGTGAAGGTCACCTTGCACTGGCGTGAAAGACATTATGCGCTGTTTTTTGAGAAGAACGCGTGCAGGAACTCCTCAAATTCTATTGGAACTGCATTAAAAAATTTTTTTGGCATCGGCAAAAAACGGCGTTTTTTAGGAGCGAAGCTTCTTATAGCGGCATTCGTTCATCCCTCGTAGCCGTTGTAGTGTGTAACAAGTGTAACATATTGACCTCCAAAGTGGTGCCGGCGAGAGATTTTTTCTGTGCGTTCTTTATCAATAAGAGATAGTGCTCAATGTACATGTCAATGACTGCTAAGGGGGAATGAGAGACAGGAGAATGCGGCTTTTAGTCAACGCGCCTCTGCGAATTGGTTATTTTTCAACAGCGAACAGAAGACAACAAAGGGTAGCTACGTTATACTCGCTGGGCGTAGCCTCGTAGGTTTTGGAAAGGTCTAGTGAGCATTGGGCCGCAGTGCCATGAATACAGTGAACTAGTATATACCATGAATTCAAGGTGGTTAGGTCGCGGAGAAAGATCCTGCAGGAGCTGGGCCAACACCCAATAGCAATCAGGCAAGATTACAATGATATCCCTGACAACATCAGGAAGAATATCACGGTGTCTTCTTTACCAAGAAACATGCATCCAGAACACAACGTCGGAAGAAGAGTAGCGAGAGCCAGGACTATACTTCGTCAAGTCTCAAACGAAGAACGAGGAGTCGTATTTGTTGACGCGGCTTCCTACGCCAATAATAAAAGTTTATCCAATAAAATAAAAGTTTATCCAATCCAATCCCACGCCAATGGAAAAGCGTTTGTGGCAGTGGTGGTCGATGGTGCTGGCCATGTCGTCAACTCAGCGACGGTCAGGACGAAAGACCCAATCATTGCGGAACAGGTGGCCATCGCCTTAGCACTCAAGATGGATAACATTGAAGTCGTCTACAGTGATTCCATGGCAGCACTACGGGCGTTCGCAAAGGGGACGGTCTCAGAGCAAACGCTGAGAATACTGCAAGGCAAGAACATCACGCATCATCTTCTGAGTTGGTTCCCAGCTCACCTTGGGCAAATCAACGATTCCCCTCCCAATCTCAATGAAGCAGCACACGAGGCGGCGCGAAAACTCTCCAACCGCGCCTCCCCGGGGATGCATTCTACCGGTGAAGGGGATAACCGGGAAGTTTTTACAACATATAACGAGCTCACTAAACATTTCTACCTGTCTAGAATGATTTTCCCTCCACCTCACAAAAATCTAACCCGGCTTCAAGCACTGACTTTAAGGCTTTTGCAAACGCGAATGTACCCTACTTTGAAAATGTTACACATCATGTACCCTGACCTATACCCAAGTAATCTCTGTCCACATTGTGGGGAAATAGCTTCATTAGAACACATGCTCTGGCAGTGCACCAAATTCGCTCATATATCGAACATCACCTCTGCCAGATGGGAGGCGGCAATCCGCAGCTCATCCTTGGCAGTTCAGCTCTGGGCTGTCCACAAAGCCCGCGAGACGGCTGAGGAGCTTGGCATCTCAGTCCCCACGTTGGAGCTGCCCGCAACACAGTGATCTGTGTTTTGGAGGACCAAATAAAAGTTTATCCAATCCAATCCCAGGTGGTTAAAGGTGGGCAGTAGGAACGAAGTGCAAGCCGTAAGAAAGCATAAAGTTTCCCCAAATTAACTAGAGGGAACTCTTTAGCTGCGAACATTCAGCGATCATGGGAATGATGGGTAGTACACACTTTTGCCTAGTCTTCGTACTTGAGGGTGGTGATTCGTACTTGCGGCTTCATTTATAGCTGGTTAAGGTTTTGCTTTGAAAGAAAGAACGAACCCTTTTGAACTGAGTGACTTGATTCAAAATGGTCAGCCTAAAAAAATAAGGTTGTAAAGCGCAAACGGTGAACATTTGCTAATTTATGTTTTCGTAAAAAAACAGTTCCAAGCCACACGAACACACACGGAGCCAGAAGCAGGCCAGAAGTACGAAAATTAGACAAATGTGTGTACTACCTATCATTTCCATGCTCGCTGAAGCGCCGTGTGTTGCAGCTTCCTTAGAAAATAGCGCCAGAGTTCCCTCTAATGTATATTAAAAACTGTATGTAAGAAAGTGTGCGTGTGCCTCCTCTTTTTAGTACTTGGAATGCCCGCTGGATGGCGCTGCTTGTATATCGGGAATATATGACGAAAAGATATGGGATGGTAGTACTTGCAGTGTTGAATAGGTGGATGAACGGACACACAGACATATGCATGGATGGATGCATGGATCGCTGAATATTCTTTCGAGAAGAAGGTGGTATTACGCGAACTTCGCTGACTCGTTTTTTTTTTTGCTTCAAGCTGTGGTCACTCTCGTCGAAGGAAGCTGTTTATGCGAAGCAGTACTGAGCACCAGTTTCAACACATCTTTCCCACCATTTTCGCAATCGCCCAGGTAAATGAAATCCCGCCGAGAATACACCTTTTAGCAAAAAATTGAAAGCTCAAAATATATAAAAACTGTGTAAAGTTCGTCGTAGTGCTCATTGTCTTAACAATGCAACCTAGAAAAATAATTCTGGCCCACTCAGTACTGCGGGTATGATCTGTGATGTCAATCGGTTGTGACCCACATCTCAATCTGACTAGACGTGCGCATACGTGCTCCCGCCGTTCGAGATAGCAGGATTGCTAAGCCTGACGAAGCCTGTTGTGGAGTGCTCGCGTTTCTTTTGTGGACTGCGTGAAGATGACCGTGTTTTTCTACGCTTGTCAATTACTGCGCCCGTGATGCGATGTGCTTCGTTTCCTGAAAGTCAACCTGCTAGTTCATGTGATGGGCACTGCTGCGGGTCGAACTCTACTGGATATTGAGAATGCGGCGGAAGTTGGAGTGTTTTTATTCTCAGCAGACTACCGATTGATTGATTGATTTTACTGAGTGATATGTGGGGTTTCACGTCCCAAAACTTCCATATGATTATGAGAGACGCCGAAGTGGAGAGTTCCAGAATTTTCGACCACCTGGGTTTATTTAACGTGCACCCAAATCTGAGCACACGGGTCAACAGCATTTTTGCCACCATCGGAAAGGCAGCCGCCGCTAGACCACCGCGGTGGGCTGGTCACGTCTTTTGAGTCATTATATATAGTAATGCATATACAATCTCTGCTAGTTATATTTTTATACATAAACATGAAAACTTCATAATATTACATTCGAATCAGCGCCCTTTATTCCTGGTATTTCACACCCACAAGACAGCACTTTCACTGTAGAAATGCAAGCAATGGTGTCAATGTAACGTGACTAATAAATTATCTTACCTTGTCCTTCGGAGAACTTACGTAGCGCCGATAGAGCAACATAATCTGTGCCAGTTTCGAGCCCAATTTGGCTTTTTGACGCAAGTTAGTGACTTTTGCACAATTCGGCGTTTGCGAAGGCTTCTTTTATTGAAACACTTTCATCCTTCGTGAAATGACATTGCCTGTGTCCACCACTTACAAATTTTTTCAATGGTGACGCACCCACCCCCTTATTTGCGCGGAAGAATGACCTTTGGACATCGCGCTTCACATTCACTTTTACATTTTAAATCGCACGGGCGCAGTTTTCTAGATCTGATGGTGCAGCACTTCATGAAGCAGCCGTGCTGACAATACCCTTTGATGACCTTGAAGTGGCGGGTTGCCTGCAACAGAAAATGACTTATTTTGTGTTATAAGAAACAGATTCCGGATATTTAGAGTAAAAAAATTGCACGGAAACACGCATTTCGTTTTATCGTTTGGTTGTCAGGATGAAATATGGAGAACGCAGGTGGTAAAAATAAAACGCTTTGGGGCTCGAACTTCTGCCCAGTAAAACAAGGAACATTTAACATGAGTCAAAAATGGCAACATTCATTGGTCCTGGGTAATGTTCCGTTAAGTTTGGTCGCCTGAAAGAACTCGGCCCATACAGAAAAAGGGGTTCAGTCCCCCTGTACCTTATAAAATAAATTTAGACACTACGCCGAACAAAAAAAATTACTGCTTTGCCACAAAGGTGAAGCAAAGAACGCGATAACAATGAATTGGATGGTCACACGCAGAATGGCAAGTAGATCCAAATGTGTTGCATTTATCACGCACAAACGATGCACCAAACGTTCTCAGACGTACATATGAATGCGAATAAGTCTCAGTTGTCACTTAACTGTGCCTGAAAAGCGCGCCCTTTTCGCAATCGGAGGCTGTGTAACGATTGCAGTGACCTTTGTGCACCCCGTAACTACAACAGAATCGTTCCAGTGCAAGCCCTACACGTGCCACGACGAATAAACCTCCCCACCGGGAGACAAGGGCGGGCGAGAGACCGGCCACAGCCCTCTCCTCTTCTCCGCGAGCCAAGTACGCGTGAGAGATTAGAGCCGCCGCGCGGTCATTGCGCCATCTTGCTGATAATGCTGAAAATACGATAGTTCACCCCCCGAGATTCCCGCGAACAACGGTAAGTGGTAGGTATAAATAGCTTGCAGTCTGAGCGTCGAAGAGGGCACCCCTCGGTGGCTCAATAGTTCAGGCCTCTCAATTAGACGCGGAGGTCGCATGATATACATACATATATACATACATATATATATATATATATATATATATATATATATATATATATATATATATATATATATATACGATGCGTGATATCGACGTCGATGCCGGCGGTGAAATCCTGCCGAGAGTGTCTGTATAATTTCTATCGCAATAAAAAGATTCGGAAACCCAGAGATGAAAGGTAGAAGCAAAAAGGCGAGAAACAATTTTATCCTTCAGCTGGTACCACTACCAACGTAAGCTTTCAGTTGTCAGAACATAACGTAGCGCACATAGAACAGCACTGCGGCCCGAACCAAACTGACTGAATGTACGGAAGCTCTGTTATTGTTTGTTATTACCGGCGCAAACCGTCGCGATTTTTACAATAGTGAACGCACCTTGAAGTCTAAGTGCTGGTTCTCCAGTAAGCTATCGAACAGGCTTCACCAGTCGCGTTCCGCACGTAATCTCAAAGTAATATTTAGAATTTGTTTCTGAAAAATCATACGAAATTACGTGCATGCTTGTGAAGTTTCTTCGAGAGCTTACTCATTAAATAAACGCTGCAAGCGCACTCAAATGGCTAAAGTACTCGGCTGCTGACCCTTCTCCCCCATTCGCGGGATTGAATCTGGGCTTCGGCAGCAGCATTTTCCGTGGAAGCGAAATAGCTGTAGGCCCGTTTTCTCAGATTTGGGTGCGCGTTAAAGAACCCCCGGTGATCTAAACTTCCGGAGCTCTCCACTACGGCATCTCTTATAATATGGTGCTGTTGTGAGGTCAAACCCCACTTATTATTCAACAATAATCCCGGCACACGAGTGGGCTTTTTAAGAACATAGAACAAACTGCACAGATCACGTTCTCAGCATAATCTCCAAGGAACCTTTTGAAACAACGTTAAACCTTCCAAAAAGTTGTTCCGTAGCTGGTGCAACAGTTTCTGTGGGGGAAAGCAGATCACATAAATATAAATAAATAATGAAATAAGGGGTAAGATGCAGTGACTTCCTTTAAAAAAAAGCGTCGTTACAATACTGCAGAAACGAATGAGTTTGAGTTAGAAATAAAAAATATATATGCCCAGTATGCCTGCATATATAAACACATGACAAGGGCATAATGAAGTTTGATGTCCTTGTTAGCGTGCACAAAACGGCTCAAGCTGCATCGCTAATGACCTCGGAAAGTGTCCTGTTTGTATTTTTGTGTAGTTTTTGCTCAAAAAGCTTCGTAAGGAAATTGTTGTGCACTAGTGTGTTGAGATCAGCTTTGTGACAGACGCAAAAGAAAATACTATGTGACATATATGGTTTCTTGCGGCATTTTCAATGTTCCCTGAGGCTTCTCGTAAAACTGCGACATTCGCTTCGCGGTAGCTCATCGCAGTGATAAGCAGAGGCAACGGTTATTACTTGTACAGACGATTGTGACTTGAAGGTCATCACGCCACCATCTACTAGGAACGTCTACAGCACCACGTCCAAGGTATTCTTTCGAGCAGAGGGTGGTATCATGGAAGCTTTCCTGGCTTGTTTTTATTTTCGTTTCTTAAGCTGCGATCACTCTCCTTTGAGGAAGCTGTTTAAAAAAAGCAGTGCCAAGCACCAGCTTCAACACGTCTTTCCCCGAAATTCCGTAATCGCCGGCGGGGTTGAGAGCCCATTAAGAATGCACCTGATCACAACGAATCGAAGGCTAAGTACGGAGAAAAATTGTGTAGAGTTCGTCGCAGTGGCAATCGTCTTAGCAACGCCACCTAGGAAAGTATATCAGGCCCACTCACTACTACGGCCATGGCCTGTGACGTCATTTATCAGTTGCAGCCTTCATCTCCTGCCGACTAGACGGGCGCATGCTTGCTCCCACCGTTCGAGATAGCAGGATTGCTTAGCCTTAGGGATTTGGTCGCTGGGTGCTCATCTTTTTTTGGGTGACTGCAGGACAATGGCCGTGTTTTTCTGCGCTCGTGAAATACTGCGTGATAACGCGATGTGCTTCGTTCACCGAATATTCACGTAGTGTACGTACACCTGCAAACTCTCCCGATTGGTAGTGCTACGCGTCCAACCATCACCGATATTGAGATTGTGCCGGAGGTTCGAGTGCTTTCATTCTCAGTGGGTTAAAAAAAAAGCGAAGTGAGAGCGTGCCGTTCATCGCGATGACATCCATATTCGTTACTCCGAAATTCAAAGGAATGTGTTTGTCTGTACTAGTTGCTTTAAGGTTGTTTTGAAAGAACCACCTTTAGCACCTTCGGGTTCCCCCGTTGAATGTCGGGTGCGCTTCTGACTTGTTAGCCAGCCTTGATATTAGACACATTTAGCTGATCACCACTGGCACTCACCCCGTGATAACGTAGCGTGCCGAGATGTTCCTAGGAACCACACAGGTGTCTGTTTTTTTTTGTTTTTTACAAGCGCGTTGGCCGAGATGTGGTCTGCTTGGCTGCTAAATGACGGTGCAACGAAGTAGACCAACCTTCACACTCCACTCAGCCAAGTTGAGGAGCGCCACAAAATAGGCGTTTAACGCTTCACTGCTCACACCACAAACGCATCAAAATGAAGTATTAAACGTGCTTGTCTATATATTCTCGTAGCAGGCGTTTTTAATTAAGGGTCAGAAAACATTTCTCAATTTGCGCATAGCACCAAGAGATTATTGTGGAATGTCCGATAATCTGATCAAAAGGGAAGAAGGGCTCGCGTCTGGTGTCGTGCATCTGTTACATGCTACGTAGTGCTTTTTAAAAACCGCTGCTTCAATCATTTTTGTGGTGTTATAATTATCTGTCACTCTTCCTAAAGACCTTCGCCTCATTCATTGTCTCAAAATAAGTGAACGTAATGAGCGTCTGTGTATAAACGTCAAGTGCGACTCCATTTAAACTTCGTGCTCAAGTTCAGAAGGCAGTATCACTGACATTGCAATATCTACGTAAGCAAGAGCTTGATATCGCAAGTGGAAAGTGTGCAGTCGTGGCGCTGCCCAGACAGCCGATATCCGCTTACGGTGTAATAATTAGTGGGCGACTGGTGTAGTGCACCCAGAGTCAAAGGTTCTTGGGAGTCAGGGCCAAACCTCATAAGCGCGAAAATGCACGTGACAGCGACGAGTGATGTGACGTAGATCGTCTTCGCGCGATCAGTCGCTAGCACAGGCAAACCTCATTACCGCGACGGCTTCGGCGAGCGAACTGCACTGTTGCTGGCATGAGGCCGTCTGCTTGCACCAAAAAAACTGCGTAGCGAGTGGTATAGAATTTAAAAATAAGACATATATTTGTGTAATGGAAGGGAAAGTATTTATGAGTGCCTTGCAGCACTTTTTTTATATGCACATGCGTAAACATTGCGTTATTTCATGTTGCGCATACGTGACTCGGGCAGGGTCACGTGCACCTATGTACTCGTTGTCTTTTGTGGTTTTTCGCTATTGGCTGCTTGAGCCCAGGACTTCCGGGCGATGAGCGACGGTTTCCAAATCTGGAGAAACAAGCAATCGCGCGAACCCGACACGTCGCGCGAACGCCCTGTTTCGTCGTTCATAGCATCGCTCGTCGCTGTCGCTTGCATTTTCGCGCTTTAGAGGTTTGCTCTTCATGATCGACCGACACATGTCTTGGACATCCCCCCCCCCCCCGGCAAACGCGTTATAAAGCGGCTGACTGCCATTCGCACTGATTCAGGTTCTTGCAAGCAATACTAGGACAATGTCCTTGCAGTCTATGTTACAGCTGTACAGGATATTATTTGAGTTTCTGTGGTAGAGCTTACCTCTAATATTTACTACGTACAAAACTAGCTTACACACACCCCCAAACACTCAAGCCCAGGTTCTCAGGATATGCATTTATTTACGAAAAGTGCATCAAGCACTGAAATAATTGCCATTGCACGGGCTACTCGATCAAGATGCACATCACTGTTGGAAAATTGTGTACTCGCTTCAGACAAAATTATAGGAAGCCATCCCACTACTTGACAATATCCGCTGTTCAAAGGCCCCGTACGATATTCAGTGCAATTGGCTGTTCGCATTCTGCATCATTTACTTCAGATTTTACGCCTTTTGAGAGCGGCTGTATTCTCAACGGTGCCTGACCCTTCCACAAGTACGTCTTGCAATATCAGGGCTTCAGAAAAAATCAAACTTGCCTTCGATATCCTTTAAACAATTTAGCATGCTTCTCTTGCACGACATTTACAGTGACCACGTGCATATCTACACAAATGGTTAGACCGCAGCGTCTTGGTCTGGTGGCTCGAGGAATACGAACTCGAAGGAATAACCGATGCGAATCGAGCTGTTACATATCACTACATCTACGGTGGCAGAAATACCGGCTCTGTGCGGTGGCCTAGGGCACATTGATTGCCAGAGATCAAGCAACTGGACTGTGTTTTCTGACTCGAAACCAGCCTTACCGTTCATGCAGTTAGTTCTCCGACGAGGTTTTACGAGCAGCTCACGCAAGAGATTTTCAAGCTTCATCATCACGTTACAGAAACACGCAATGAGGTAAACTTACACTGGTTACCTGGTTCTTGTGGGATCAGTGGCAATGCTTCCGCAGACAACGCGACTCACACATCCTTTCATAGAGAGCACACCCTTCCGATACCCAAATCAACGACAGACACTGCAAAGTAGCTTTTTCGCCTGGCACGTAGCCTGTGTCTGCTGCAGGGGAATACCGTAAGCATAAGACATACAAGAATCCATCAAATAAGCTTTCAACTTGACCTCCAACCTTCATCCGGACTTGCTTTGCTTCTTTTTCGAGCTTTGCTTTTTGTAGGTTTTAGTTAGGGGGCTGCCTTCACAAAAGCATATACAACACTTATTGGAGTGACCGAAATTGCAGAATGCGACGCCTGCGGCACCGAAGAAGACATCGGTCATCTGATCAGCTATTGCCCTCGATTTGCCTCTAAGAGAGGAAAACTCCCTTACGCGTTGCGACAATTAAACTATTGGCCACTCCGTGCAGATACTTGTGGAGCACAGTCTATCCTTCATCGGCTCACAATGCAATCAAATTCCCTTGTTCTTCTTTAGCACTACGAATCTAGACGATTGCCTTGGACTCTTGTATAGTGCAACTAGTGCCTGGATGTCAGCCCATGTGCTGACACAATTCTTGTTTTTTTTTCTCCGTCTCTCTTATCTTTCTCTCTCTGTCTCATCTCTATACCTGGCTTTACCGTTCCCTCAATTTAGAGTAGCCAACGCCACATACGCCTTGGTAACTTACTTGCGTTCACTTCTATTTACCCTCCTTCCATACTTGAAATACGTACTCCTGATCTTGAACCATACTTGGATGCCTCTATACACTTCAAAAATTTTTGTTCGGTTGCTTCCCAGTAAACGACATGTGGAGCCAAAAACATGTGACCAATTGTTTTCCTAAATGATTCTCAGGTGTGTGTGACCTGCATTTCAAACTGAAATGAGGACCACGGTGAGGTACACCAACCCAAACACAGCCAAATAGTACCAATGCACTCACTCAGCACAGAACACCACACAAGGGTTGCAAATGATACGGATCATTTCAATTGCAGGTTCTGGACTGTATTCAAGTGTGTGCGTAAATAAAAAATGAAGAATGGATCAGTTTCTCCTATTTACTTCGTCCTTCTTTTGGGCTTTCAAACTTAACTCTTGTTTTATTCATTAGTAGATTGTATTAGAACTTTATTATCTGAGGAAAAGCAGTGAGAATTGTTATGATGTTTAGGTTCATATTGCGGAATAACGTTACGCAGGCTATTCACCAGAAGCCCCTTGAACTCCTTAACTTATGTATCAACATTTGGTTTGTCAGTGACATGTGACCACTCATTGGCTGACAAGTAATATTAGTAATGGAGATTTTACTTTTCACAACCACAATATGATTACCAGAGACGCCGTAAAGTTGAGGGCTCTAGAACTTTAGACCGTGTAATGTGCTTTAACGTACACTGACATCGTGCACTACACGGGTCTCTGCCATTTTGCATTCATAGAAATGCGACAGCCTCGGCCCTATCAAGCTCACAACCTCTCGATCAGCAACCGAGCACTGTAGCCACCGTTTCACCTAGGCGGCACTTTCAAAATAATGTGCTCAGGCGTAGTGTAAAACAGTATGTTTCATGCAGCTATGATATATAAAATGTGTGTGCTTCTTGAAGCTGCGGTGCCATTGGTGATTTATATATACAGAGGTGAGGCTTACGTGTCCGCATGCTTGCTCTACGACAAGTGAAAACAGGATCGCTGTAAGAAAAAGCAAAAAAAAAACATATATTTGGTAAGGTTTTACATTCGCCACTTCGTGCACGACCAAATTCCCACATTACTTATTAGAACAAATTTGACGATTTCGCCATCAAATGCTTGAACGTAAGTGAGCAACACTTCCGCCACATCAGCGGATCGTGGGGCGTAAAGTTATATATCTTTCGCAAAATTGTACACATAGCTAAAGATAAAGTTACATAATAACACGTGCGGAAAACTGAGTATGTCATTGAAGAAAAGTTTTCAAGCGCAATATTCACATTGCTGAGCAGCATGGTGAAAATACATGTGTATCCAATACTCGATAAAAGTGAGATGGTTTTACTGCTATCCAAAAGAATACCAGATATATATTTGTTAACAAGTAAAGCTAATAGAGCAGGTGCATCGACAGAAATATTTTTTTGGAGGGCGGGGAAAATCCTTTTTGAGGAGGGGGCAATCCCTGGAAATGGTCGTTTTTCACTCGCTATTTCCTTGCAAAAAAAGTTTGAGCAAGAAGGGCGGGGCACGGTCCCGCTGGGCAACCCTGCCTGCCACGATTTCTCGGTTTTATGGGTGATTCTATGAAACCATGGCAATTTCTCTTAGTGCAATGTTAAAAGGATTGTTAACAAAGGCATCCCTCGGATCGCATACAAAGATACGGAGCTACTCCCCTTTGTGGAAACGGCTGAGCTGCACGAAAGAGAGGTGGCGAGAAAATTCCTACAGCACTAGAACCTGTCTTACTGTGTTGATTGCCATTGGGTAGCATACGCATAGCGTGCTGTTGGTTCTGACGTCATCAGCTCTATTGACTGTTTAACATGCACTCGATGCGGCACCGCATTGGTTGTTGGGCCGCAAACTTTAACAAAGCTGAAATTATTGTGATGTGTGCAATTATCCATGCTGGCTCTTCATGCACTAGACCTCGTAGTGTGCTATCACCCCTTCCCTGTCCCAACCAAATCAATAAAAAAAAACAAAGCGTTCATCGAAAGTGTTCTATTTACACTTTAAATTTTAAAAACCTGCTTCTGCACACTAATACTTCCCGCAGGCCATGAGGCAAACAGTTTTTCGGAACTCCATAATAAAGGACCTTTCTAGCTTCGAATACTGCCTCACACTGCTATATATACTGTCTCGCACTCCATGATGCAATCACCCGATACACAAAGCATAAAAAATATACAAACAAGCTTTGTTGGTATAACATCGATCAATTTCGTTTAGTTTGAGTTGTTTTCATCTAGCCCACGTATTTTTCTAAACAAAAAACACGCAGAAGCCTCCAACAATGCACAGAAGCCTTGCACCTCCAGGTGCGCACCATTCTCAAACAACCGCGAGAACAAATTTAACGCATGAACCAGCTCTCTTAGGGGTTTTGTGTAGTGTTTTTTTTTATATTCTCGAGCAGTGCATTTGGAGCATCTCCTTCTTTACTGCAAGATTAGACGAGATTCGTAACGACTGAGTGGTTTATACGGATACGGACTGAGTGGTTTATACGGAGCATTTATTGGCTTTCGCAAGTTTTTTTTACAAATAAAAAGATTGATATATCGGTAAAGATCTCCTCTCTTTTCGTTTTGAATGCGTTTTCTTATTTCGTAATTTAAATTTTGAATCAGGCGAAGCGCATGAAGTGATTCACTTGAGTTTATAGCGCTTGCTTCTTCTTTTTCTCACCCCTCGCTCAGTGATATTAGAAGTTAGATCGCGACTACGGGGAAGATAAAGAGAGCAAGTAGTGGCGGGCAGAGAACCGAAGCCGAAGGGAGCTACGCCGAACAAGTGAACCACGCATTTGTCTATGATGACTTAACCAGGCAACACATGTTTTCCGCGGCTCTGAAGTGTGTTTACTCGGTTATGTCTAGTTCCGCGAAGGTTTCTCAGTGTTTCATATCGGCAACGCGCGAGCCCAAGAGCTTCGACCGTTTATTTGAGCAGGTATTGATTTTACTTGGCTACATGAGTAAACACAGTTTCCTGCAAGTCTGACTGGACTGACAGAAGTGCGCTGTCACTTGTTTAATTGGTGAAGACGGCAGCCAAGCTCGTGCAGGGAAAATGCGTTTATTGAAAGGCTTGATTTCTAGTTCGCTCTGCTACATAGTTTAAGCTTCTTTTACTTTTGGCGTTCAGTTCATTAGTATGTTGGGATTAACGTCTCAAAACCACCATATATATATATATATATATATATATATATATATATATATATATATATATATATATATATGAGAGACGCCGTTGCGGAGGGCTCAGGGAATTTCGACCTCCTGGGGTTCTTCACCGTGCACGCTTGAAAAGCAGAGAAGGATGCATGGTCAGCTCGAGACTACACAGCATGGTCTCAGACTGTTTTTTCCCAATCGGTAATAAAGCCTGATGGTCCTTGAGATGTACAAGAGGGCTTTCTTGGCTTTGCGCGTATGGGAAACTCCTGGCCAAGGTGCCAGAATCTTCTCTGCTGAAAGCGGCCGTGAATCTAGCTGACAGAGCTTGGATTCCATAATACGTCGTTCAGACTGGTATGCTGGGCAACGGCATAGAATGTGCTCAAGCGTTTCCTCGCAGGCGCAGACGTTAGCATGCCGAATTGTTCGCCATTCCAAGGAGACAAGAGTACGCATTCGTAGATGCTGCGCCCAACCCCATGCGACACAGTGAAGTTTTAGTGCATCGTCAGAGCCCGGATGGCAAACAAAGTTGCAAGTGGGGGTCGATTTAATACAGGTGCGTGTTAGCGAATCCCGGCGTATTTCATTGTAGAGGAGTTATACGGTGAGCAAGTGATTGTAGTCGCCTCGCAGCGTCAGTTCTCAAGAGTGGTTTGGGCGTACACAGGTCTTGGTCATGAGTCGATCAAGCAGCTTCATCCGCGTGGTCATTGCCGTCAATTCCGCAATGGCTCAGGGACCACTGAAATACAATATCGTGACCTTCCTTCAGCGCTTCGTGGTAGTCGTGCCTTATCTGATATAGTGATTCTTTGTGTAACCCATGCTGAATTGAAGACCGTAGTGTCTGTAAGGCTGACCTCGAGTCGCAAAAGATGGCTTATTGGTTAGGTTGCTGCCGAAGAATGTATTTTACTGCACCTTGAAGCGCTGCGAGCTCTGCTGCTGTCGACGTAGTGGTGTGAGAAAAGTTGTTTGAAGCAACACATTATCAGATAAAAAAAGCACTGCTCCTTTAGAGCGCTTGTAATCAGTGATGTCATCGGCATAAACATGTGTGCGGTTGAAGTACCTTTGTTCAACAGACGCAAAGTCAATTGCTTTAGGGCTAGCGGTGACATGCATGCCTTCTTTACGATTCAAGGAACTGATAAGCGCTTGTCAGGTCAACGGAGACTCCATAACGTAGCTGCTGGATGCATCGCTATTTTGAAGCTGGGCGGTAATGGGTTCTGATGTTTTGTCACAATACTGCAAAAGGAAGCATGAGGCCTCCGTGCTGTCTAACCCGCTAGATAATGTGACGATACCCGTGATGAACGCCCTCTCAGCGTCTCAACAATGATGTGCGTTGCGACCGGCTGTTCTTGTGCGATAACAATAGTTGCCACTGTCGATGAGCGTCTTGGAAGGCCGAGACATGCATTAAGTGCTTGGTCTTGTACGCTGTGTAGTGCACGGATGTTAGTCTTGCACGTGTTGGACAGGACAGGAAGGCTGTGCCGGAGAATTCCGAGAAAGAGGGCTGTATAAAGCTGCAACATGGAGTGCGCGGATGAGCCCCATGATTTTCCGGCGACGAACTTGAATACATCCTCAATGCCAATGAGCTTTTTTTCAGGTATGCGACATGGGGGCTCCAGGTTAGGTCACGATATACGATGACACCTAAGAATCTATGAATGCTCTTACACGCGATTGATGTGCCATCGATGTACGATGGGTAGAAATACATCGGTTTGCGTGTAAACGCCACCGAAGCGCATTTTTCTATGGCGATAGTCAAACCTTGCTTGCGACGGTATGCCGCTGTCATTGTTGCTGCTTTCTGTATCCTGGCGCGCAATTCAGGCCGTGTCGCACCGGACGGCCAAATGTAGATGTCCTCACCGTGGAGAGCTATATAAGCCGTCTGTGGCAGTATTTAGGTGAGTCCACCAGAACGAGGTTGAAAAGAGTCGGACTCAAAACGTCGGCTTGTGGCACCCCACCATTTGTGAAATGCTTATTCGTAGGCCCATCTTCAGTTAAAACGAACAAGGATCTCTTTGTAAGGTAGTTTCTTACCCATCGAACGCCATGACCTCCAAGTTCTGCTGCTTCAAGAGCATTCAGAACATCGAGAGCATTGAGAACAGCCTCATGGGTCACGTTGTCATAGGCACGTCCCACGTCTTAGAACAGAGCAAGCGACAGCCGCTTCTTTCTTTCTGTTGCTGAACAGAGGTCACTAAGTCAATGACGCTATCAATTGAGGACCTACTTCAGCGAAAGTCAGCCATGGCATCACGATAGTTGTTATAATATTCCAGGTGCAATCCTCTCCTCTCCAGCGTCCTATTCATGACCTTGCCGACGCAGCTTGCTAGTGCTGTAACCCGGTATGATGCCAAATGCAGTGGGGACTTTCCGGGCTTCAACAAAGGCACCAGGCGACTGCGCTTCCCCTCATCAGGCACCATTCCACCATGTCAAGACTTATTGAAAATTTCCAGGAGACAGCGGTGCGCCTTCAGGCCTAGGTGACGTAGGGCAGTAAAAGTCACTCCTTCCGGACCTGGGGACGATGAGCGTCTGCAGGTGTTCAATGTTCTATCAAGTTCTTTCATAGTGAATGCAACCTTCATTTGCTGTTGTCGTGCGACTTGAACGTCCAGTGGCAATAGAGCGATTGGTATAAAGATGTCACCGGTGATCTTTGAACAAAATTCACCAGAAACATCAAGCTGTGAGCGACTTTGATGTAGAGCCAGAGCGGCGAAGGGATGACGCTGTTGCAGATGCGAGTGAATACCTCGAAGAATCCTCCATGCGGAAAGCAAAGGCTTTCGAGGGTCTAACAAGTCACAAAAACTCTTCCATAGTTGTTCCTGGAGTTTGTGCATTTGACGCTGGATTTTCTTTTGAATGCGTCTGGATTCTTAGAGGTCATAGATAGATTTCGTACGTCTGTGTCGTCTTTCGGAACGACGGCGGACCACTCGAAGTTGTTTCAACTCTTGGTCCAGTGCGGTACGTCTCGATCCTTTCGAACACATCTTCGTGGACGTCTCCATCACACACCAAATTACTCCTTCAATGAATTCCGGCGGTTTGTGCATGCATTTGCTCTGCACTGATATTTGATCGAATCATCAAAACAGGGCGTTGATGAAGCATATATAAACATCCTGGAAGAAATCTACAGGGGATCAACTGCTACCATAGTGCTTCATAAAGAAAGTAAGCGAATACCAATCATGAAGGGTGTAAGGCAGGGGGACACAATCTCCCCAATGCTATTTACCGCGTGCTTACAAAAGGTTTTCAGAAGCCTAGAATGGGAGCAGTTAGGGATAAGAGTTAATGGAGAGTACCTTAGTAACCTGCGCTTGGCCGATGATATTGCATTGCTGAGTAACTCAGGGGACAAATTTCAACTCATGATTACGGGGTTAGTCAAGGAGAACAGAAAGGTGGGTCCTAAAATAAATCTGCAGTAAACGAAAGTGATGTAAAACAACCTCAAAAAAGAGCAGCGCTTCGAGATAGGTAATAGTGCACTTCAAGTTGCAAAAGACTAGGTCTACTTAGGGCAGGTAGTAGCCGCGGAGCCGAACCACGAGATTGAAGTAACTAGAAGAATAAGAATAGGTTGGAGCACATTTGGCAAGCACTCTCAAATTATGACAGGTAGATTGCCACTATGTCTCAAGAGGAAGGTATATAAAAGCTGTATCTTGCCGGTACTTAGCTACGGAGCAGAAACCTGGAGACTTACAAAGAGGGTTCAGCCTAAATTGAGGACGACGCAGCGAGCAATGGAAAGAAAACTGGTACGTGTAACCTTAAGAGACAAGAAGAGAGCAGAGTGGATTAGGGAACAAACGGGGGTTAAGGATATCATAGCTGAAATCAAGAAGAAGAAATGGACATGGGCCGGGCATGTAGCGCGTAGGCAGGATCACCGCTGGTCGTTAAGGGTAACTAACTGGATTCCAAGAGAAGGCAAGCGGGTTAGGGGGAGACAGAAAGTTAGTTGAGCACATGAGATTAGGAAGTTTGTGGGTGTAAATTGGCAGCAGCATGCACGGCACCGGGTTAACTGGTGGAACATGGCAGAGGCCTTTGTCCTGCAGCAGACGTAGTCAGGGGTATGTTGATGATAATGATGATGATGATGATGATGATTATACTGTTTCCAGTCAATATGTCTTGAGTGTGCAGGGGAAGGAGAGTCGTCCAGACCTCTGACTGTCACGTCCGTGAGGATATCGTCGCTGCCGTGGGTTTCAATATCTGTGAACCCTTTGTGTTTCGCGACAATGCTATGCGACACTAATGTCAAGTTCAGGCAACGGCAATAAGTTAGTCCTCGGAGATAAGTAGGGCGGTCGTCGTTCAGCACCTGAGGCCCGTGCTCTGATGCAAGATTGATTAGGTTCGTGCCTGTTCAATTTGTCCTGATGCTTTCCTACAGGGAATGATGGGCGTTGAAGTCGCCCATCAATGTCTAAGGTGCTGGAGTCATGCAAATATACAATTTAATATCTGTTGATCCAGTCGACGTGACGGTGCTACATATGCGCCTATCAGCGTAAACGACAACTTTTTTTTTTTTAAGATATAAACACACGAAGAGATTTCTATTGTGAAACTATACTCTTTGGCAAACACTTATGCACACAGCAACTTGACTTCGCTCAATGCACGATGAAGAAACGAACGATTCATAGCCCGACAGTCGAGGTATTTTTGAAAAATGCGGTTCACAAATGACGTTGATGGGAAACTTATTCTCAAAAATGAACTGCCTAAACTCAGGCAATCTTGACTGTAGACCTCTGGCGTTCCACTGAATTAATGAAGCACGCTTGACAGTTTCTCGAAAAGGCTGATGTGGGCTATGGTGCAACAACTTGCTACTGAAGTCCGGCGTGAATTCGTTCTAGTGTGTCCAAGACTTGCAGCGCGCAATTAGCGGCAGGGATCTGTGGACTAGCCAAGAGAGTGCGGATAACACTCATAAACGAACTCAATGCAGAAAAAAGTTGTGCTTCTTGTGTGGATAGACTGCCCGCTGGGGGCATATCCGTTGTTGACTGTTAATGTTGTAGTTCTGTAGACACGGGTTCCCACGGTAAAGCGGGCCAGTCAGAGCCAAATGTTCTCTGTTGTGCCACAGTGTCCCACGGACCCTCTGGCCGTACCTCACCAGGTGGAGGGGGCGGGGCAGGTCACAATGGTAGTGGCGGCAGCGGTGGTGGTGGCGACCGCGTAAGTGCAGATACATTCTGCACAGGACTGCTTTTTTTTCTTCGAGTACCTCCGTGCACGGGAATGCCATCGTTGAACAACCGTTACCACTTCCTTTCGTGAGGATCCGTCTTTCCTTATTTGTCTCAGAATGCTGCTATTCTTCATGACTACTGGGAAGTCTTTGGTTGAGGTCTCATGGTTCCCTTTGCAGTTGCTGCATTTTAGAAGAGTTGTTTGGCAAGCCTCTGCTTTGTGGGGTCCAGCGCAACGTGGGCATGCTTGCTTGTTGTTACACACAGCACTAACATGACCCAGTTTTAGACAGTTGTGGCACTGCAGTCGCCTTGGGATGAATGGTCGGACAGTGTGACGAAAGTGACCAACCTTGACATGTGAATGGCTGCAATCCCCTCTGAAGGTCACCTTGATGAAACAGGATTTGCCGAGCCGGCATACTTGCAATATGTCCGTTGACTCAGAAGATGGCTTTATCAGCACAGGAAGGTCTGCGTTTAGTTGAAATGATGGCAAGTAAACATAGGCTGCTTCCTGCTCATCAATTCCTTGTAGCCACTCTGAAAGTTTGCGACATTTACTTCTAATACTGTGACTCATATACACGTCATGAACTTTTAAATAATATTACAAAGAATGCCAGTGAAGCCAGCGTTTTGACAAGTAAACTTTCTTCGTCATGGCAATGGCATTTCTCTGATGAGGACAAGTCAACTTGCTGCAACACTGTTTCCAGCGACCTTCTTTCTCAAAGAATTTCTGCTCGCTTGAAGCCCCCCCATGCCTCTCAATTGCAGTCTTGTTTGGTACCCAAGTTTTGTAAGCGAAGTATGTGTGACGTCATAACAAACGTGAATGAGTCAAAACGACGTGTCCAACTCGGGATTACTGATTATTTTCGCAATGGTTTGGATATTCTGGCTTCAATGTTTGCTCATTATGTCCATATATTTATTGTAAGTTAAAGTTGATTTTATAGATTGACACTTTTACACTCCGTCTATGTCCTTTTTATACAAAATATGGAATAAAAAGTTCAATTTATTCGTGTCGATTGAGTTTTGTCTTATACTGAGATATCAATCAGCTTAACTTTCGCTTCTTCACAACACACGAACGAAATTGGAAAAATGATTATGAAAATTTAACACTTGACCGCATCACCCTAGCGGGCCTGAAGGAAGGCACGATCGTCTTCCGTTTGTATGCGAAGTGGGGAAGAAGGGCTTCCGTGGCAAGCCTCCTTCTCTCGATTTTTCATCATTTCCCTCTATTTGGTGACCTCACCAATGACGTTATGAAAGAAATTTTTTGTTCGTGATTTATTTCTGGTACAATACCGGACAACCACCAGTAATGAAAGCGGCGCTGCCGCTGAGTATCAGCATGCCAGAGCAAATACATGGGAGATAAAGGAAGTTCCTGCCCCTGCATGAACGCCGGTGGCGCATAGGGTAGAGATCCTGGCCCCAGTAATCGTGGTCCGATATTGAATTCCGATGGCGGAATTGAAGCAGCCGATGAACTCCGAGGGCGAACACTCGACTCTGGCGTAGAACAGCACCTTTGAATCTGCGAGTGCAACACAATGCAGTCAACCGAAGCAAGCATAGAAGTTACCAGGAAGCATAATTTCTTAAGAAATAGCACCCTAGCGAACAGCTCGCAACAATAGTCATGGCATTACATCGCTCAACCTCATGTATTTCCTAGTGCCTTCAATGAAATCACCCAGTAACTTGTCTTGGAACTGAAGTCACGTAAAGAAGCGTAACGGGCTATTACATTACACTTTTGTGCCTAAACCAGGCAAACAGCTCGTCTTAAAACACGTTCCTGACAAGAACTTTGTTGCATCTAGTCACATGAATTAAGTCATGTAACACTATTAACAACTACACCGGTGGCTTACAATTGCGCTAAACCACATAACAACTAGTCTGGAAATAAAAAAAATGGCAGCATATCCACGGACTGAATGATGGAGAGTGGAGCGAAGAATTCGTCCGTCCATTCTTTCTTGCTTCTGTTCGTTTATACGTCTGTCTGTGGGACCGTCCATGTGTCCATCCGCCAGTACGTGCATGCGTCTGTTCATGCGTCCGTCCCTGCGTTCGTCCATGCATCTGTCTGTGTGTCCGTTAGTCCATCCATTCAACACTCGAAGTACCACCCATAGGGTTTCCCAAAATTACCTAGAGGGCACTCTGGCGCGGAAAGCAAAGGCTTTCGAGGGTCTAACAAGTCACAAAAACTCTTCCATCGTTGTTCCTGGAGTTTGTGCATTTGACGCTGGATTTTCTTTTGAATGCGTCTGGATTCTTAGAGGTCATAGATAGATTTTGTACGTGTGTTTCGTCTTTCGGCACGTCGGCGGACCACTCGAAGTTGTTTCAACTCTTGGTCCAGTGCGGTACGTCTCGATCCTTTCGAACACATCTTCGTGGACGTCTCCACCACACACCAAATTACTCCTTCAATGAATTCCGGCGGTTTGTGCATGCATTTGCTCTGCACTGATATTTGATCGAATCATCGAAACAGGGCGTTGATGAAGCATATATAAACATCCTGGAAGAAATCTACAGGGGATCAACTGCTACCATAGTGCTTCATAAAGAAGGTAAGCGAATACCAATCATGAAGGGTGTAAGGCAGGGGGACACAATCTCCCCAATCCTATTTACCGCGTGCTTACAAAAGGTTTTCAGAAGCCTAGAATGGGAGCAGTTAGGGATAAGAGTTAATGGAGAGTACCTTAGTAACCTGCGCTTCGCCGATGACATTGCATTGCTGAGTAACTCGGGGGACGAATTGCAACTCATGATTACGGAGTTAGACAAGGAGAGCAGAAAGGTGGGTCTTAAAATAATCTGCAGAAAACGAAAGTAATGTACAACAACCTCGGCAAGGAGCAGCGCTTCGAGATAGGTAATAGTGCACTTGAAGTTGTAAAAAACTATGTCTACTTAGGGCAGGTAATAACCGCAGAGCTGAACCACGAGATTGAAGTAACTAGAAGAATAAGAATGGGGTGGAGCACATTCGGCAAGCACTCTCAAACTATGAGAGGTAGATTGCCACTGTCCCTCAAGAGGAAGGTATATAACAGCTGTAATTTGCCCGTACTTAGCTACGGAGCAGAAACCTTGAGACTTAAAGAGAGGGTTCAGCTTAAATTGAGGACGACGCAGCGAGCAATGGAAAGAAAAATGGTAGGTGTAACCTTAGGAGACAACAAGAGAGCAGAGGGGATTAGGGAACAAACGGTGGTTAAGGATATCATAGCTAAAATCAAGAAGAAATGGACATGGGCAGGGCATGTAGTGCGTAGACAGGATAACCGCTGGTCATTAAGGGTAACTGACTGGATTCCCAGAGAAGGGAAGCGGGTTAGGAGGAGACAGAAGGTTAGGTGGGCAGATGAGATGAAGAAGTTTGCGGGTATAAATTGGCAGCAGCAAGAACAGGACCGGGTTAACTGGCGGAACATGGGAGAGTACTTTGTCCTGCAGTGGACGTAGTCAGGCTGATGATGATGATGATGATTACTGTTTACGTATGGCAAAAATCATTTGCCCTTTTTACGTATGGTAAAGATAGTCTGTACTGTTTCAGTACAGCCGAAAGCTCCTGTGCTCTTCGCGTACGGCAAAAAACGTCTGTCCCCGCCGCAGTGGTCTAGTGGCTAAGGTTTTCGGCTGCTAACCCGCAGATTGCGGAATCGTATCCCGGTGGCGTCAGCTGCATTTTTGATGCAGACAAAAATGCTGTAGGCCCGTGTGCTCAGATAAGGTTGCTCGTTAAAGAACTCAAGGTAGTGGAAATTCCTAGAGCCCTTCACTACGGCGTACCTCATAATCATATGGTGGTTTTTGGATGTTAAACCCTACACATCGATCATCAGAATGCTTCTGTGCTGTTTACGCATGGCACAAATCTTTTGCATTCTTTACGTGTGGTATAAACCTTCGGTACTGTTTACGTACTAAAACTAGCGTAGTTTTTCCGTACGGCAAAAAGAATTTGATCTGCTAACATGTGGCTTCTACACTCTTTAAGTACGCTAGAAACTTTCAGTACTGTTTACGTACGGCAGAAAAATTGCGTAGACTTTACACACGGCAAAAAAGCTTTTGTACTGTTTGCAGACAGGTTACGTGCTTCTTGCGTATGACAGAAAGCTTCCATACAATTTACGCGCAGCAGTAATTGTCTGTACTGTTTATGAACAGAAGAAAGCATCCACACTTCTTACGTGTGGCAGAAAAACTCTCTGCGGTTTACGTACTGTAGGGAGCTTCCGTGCTGTATAGGTACAGTGGAAAGCGTCCATGCTGATTACATACGCTGGAAAGCTTCTCAACCGTTTACGTATGGCAGAAAGCTTCCTACTCTTTACGTATGCCAAAAAGGTATCGTACCCTTTACGCACGTGTTGCTTCAGGCATATTCACTATAAGCTCTACATCGCAGATGTCGTGTGAAAGTCGTCCACTCATTGTGACAACACCCAAGCAACAGTGTCCTTGTGAGAAAAATGCTGACGGGAGCAGAAGTCTGAGTGCACGAGTTAGGCCACTAGTCCCGGTCTTTCGCACACAATAGTTCCGTAACATGTTGAAATGAGCATACCTCATTCACGTGCTTTCGTGCTACTTACTCGTTGAGGCTGCTAAGAAAATGTGCACAAGTAATCTGTTTATTCGCTTTATGGACTACTTTCTCCTTTTTTACACCAACAACGTTGTTTCAGCAGCTGTGCTGCTCCGCTGCTTATCCGACGGTCGTGTGATGGCAACCTGGCCACGGCTGCCATGTTTTCGTTAGAGGCGCAAATGCTTTGCGACAGCGTACTTACATTTCGGTGGATATTCAAGTATCCAATGTGTGGAGATCTTTGTGATACTTGCGCCACGGCTTCTCGGATCACCATACTCTTGTTTTTTCAGCTGTTAAACCCAGGGTGTATCAACCTTAGACATGTAGAACGTGATCAGTTCTCTGTTTTCTGATGAATGACTCAAGGTCCAGCTTTTGGGGGCTCTGTCACGAACATTCGACAAGTGCAAGGTTGAAACCGGACTAAGTACCAATAGAACAAACTGTTTCGAGTATTTTTTACAAGATTTTGGTTTGTAAGCACAATGTCGGAAATAACATTTTTGATTATACGGTAGTAATATTCTATATATATTCTGTCCGTGGACGTTTTTTGAGAAGCATATGTTTGATGTGTGCGTGTATTCATCATAGTAGGAATTTATTGCGTACTATATTAAGCTTTATTAAGCTTTATTATCTTTGTAGATAATAAAGCTTATCATTAAAATATAATAAGGTAGTTTCACTCCTACTAGTCCACACCAACTGGGTAGCTCTTTTAATGCAGGAATTCTCGTAATTATGACCAAATAGTACGGCTTGTAACATTGTTGCCGTACAGTTTGTTTAGAAAAAATTTATTGCCACAAACGTCAATACTACTGAACAGAAAGTTTTCTTCTTAGACATACCCTAACGATGATGACAAAACGGACGTCATTTACATGAACATGGATATGAGATGACGTTGAAAGAACTGGTACATTCGATGGTTCACACTAACACAACCACAAAAAATACTTCAAGGTAAACAAGAAACACAAATGAAACATAAATATGTAAATTTTTCCATATTTACACGTTGGCATGCCATTTCTGCGGGCGCATTGACAGATCAGCCTACCAATACGAGGCCGGCCGAAAGACAAGTTTCACTCGTTGGTCATAGACCAACACAAGAGGGCAAGACCAGTGCCGAAGAGATTCCTCTTCACCGAGGAAGAAGAGCTCCTCCGACAAAACCGACAGCAGCTCCAAGTACAATCGTTCTAGGATCGGGTAGAGCGCGCGGCGGCGGCGGCCTGCGGCAACCGCCTCGCAGCGGTTGCGCCAGGGGCAGAAAGAGCCGGCAACAATGAGAAGACAAGCGAAGCAGCCTCGCGAACAACGCCCAGAAGAAACGAAGCGATTTACTCTGAGGCAGTGAAATCCGGCATGTACGGCTCTCCCAAAAACGTGAGCAATGACACGATGTCTCAGAAAATGCTGATTTGTTTCCCGAAGGGAGCAGTTTGGACATGTTGCTGACAGGACTATTCTCCAACTTTCGAGGCGGTCGAGAGTGGAAAGCACTCCCCATCCCAGGTGCCAAATGAAGTCCCGGAGGTGTCCAGGCAGAAAACAAGCCATTAAGGTGCTCCAAGACACCCGTCTAGAGCGAGCACAGCGGGCTGGAGGGACAACGGAAGCAACAAAGCAGCAGTTGTCTCAACTATGTGGTTGTTCAAAACATCTATGCCAGGACAGCTCGACTTCACATGGCGAAAAAATTGCAACAGTTGTTGCATAAAACGCAAGGAGTGTTATTGACTGCGGCCCGCTGTTAAGTTGCACATTAGGTATCAAATGCTGAAGGTGAGTACCGAAAAGTAATATGCAAGCGTTCGTGCGGGAGATTCCTCCCCTTGCACTAGGCGCAAAAGGAAGCGTAGTGCCAGCAGCGGACAGCGTATGGACACTGAAGGGAAATCAAAGCCTCCCTGAGAACGCTGCAGTCCCAGTGCCGCGCGAGAGACCAACTCAGTGGCGCCTGACCAAAAAAAGGAACACAAAGCAGACTGCAGTGATCGCACGATACGTAAAAATGGTTGTACGACGTGAGAAAGGTGCCAAATGCGACCGCAAAATACAGTATGCGCTAGGTACCTCCGCTCAAGAAGCGGGAAGTCAAAATCCCGTGCATCCTGAGTTTTCAGCCTTACTTCTTCGAGAGCGTTTAACCAAACAGATTCGCAAATGCCGTAGTGGTTTTATAAAATACCTAAAATACGAAGAGACGCGGCCGGCTGAATGGGAAAACCGGCGCTAAACCTGTAGTTTGGAGAGCCAATGAAGAAATACTGGAATTTGGAGATGTTCAACGCTGCACCTGAATTGTCGCCATACTGGGAAAATACACGCAGGCTACGTGAAAGACTATCTTCATCTCAAAGGTACAAGGTTATATCATCAGCGAAAGCTGTGACTTTCACGACACTGCTACCAGGAAGCGCAAGACCCCGGACACGTGAATCCGCGTCAAGAGCACGCATGTTTTTTTTATTTATTTATTTATGACATACTGCAGGCCCAGGTAAGGGCCCAAGCAGGAGGGGCATGGGAAGTACAAATTATAATAACCAGAGGGAAACAACATTGTAAGTATGGAACGGGAAAAGAAACAATACAAACGTTGGCATATAAACTAAGCATATGAAAAGCATATACACGGCAGGAACAAAAAGGCATACACAAGGCATATACAAAGCATGAAAAAACTTAACATCTTAACTGAGCAATAGCGTCAATATTGGACAGCTGTTCACAAGGCAAGTTGTTCCAGTCTGTTATTGTACGCGGAAAAAATGAATACTTAAATACGTTGGTTTTAGTGTTATAAGGCGTTAGGGATTCGGCGTGGCGATGCCTTGTCCGGCGTGCTTCGAGCGGAGTTATGAAAGGCTGCGGGTTAAGGGATAAACGGTTATTTTTCAGCAAGAACATAAATTTTAGTCTGAGAATTTTACGCCGTAGTTGTAATGTTGGAATGCTATTAGTTAGCATAAGGGTTGATAGGGAATCAGTTGAACGGTATTTGGAGAAACTGAATCTTATTGCTTTGCGTTGTATCATTTCTAATGAGTCAGTGTTACGTTTGGTGTAAGGGTCCCACACAGTACATGCATATTCTAATTTTGGATGGATGAGCGAGTAATAAGCTGTTAGACGAGTGTTGTGGGGGGCCTGTTTTAATTTATGCCTCAAAAAGCAGAGCTTACGGAAAGGCGACTTGCAGATGTTAGAGATATGCGTATTCCAGGATAAATTGTTAGTAATAGTAACACCTAAGTACTTATATTGATTAACTTCAATTAGGGCTTTGGAAGCGATAGTATATGGAAAGGATAACTTTTTAATCTTTTTGGTGATTTTCATAGAGACAGACTTTTCTGCATTTAATTCCATATTCCATTTTCCACACCAGGATACTATATTTTGAAGGTTAGAATTAAGTGCAGCTTGGTCGTCGCTGCAAGTTATTTCATTGAACACCACACAATCATCGGCGAACAACCTGATCTGAACGGGCTCTGTAATTGTGTCAGTGATGTCGTTAATGTAAATTAAATATAACAAAGGTCCTAAAATGCTGCCCTGTGGGACTCCCGAAGTTACTGGAAGTTCACCCGAAAACTTATCATCGATAACAACAAACTGCTTACGGTTAGTCAGGTAGGCAGAAATCCAATTAATTAAATATGCTGGGAAGTTAATCATTTCGACTTTTTTATAAGGTTATAGTGCGAAACAAGGTCAAACGCTTTCCTAAAATCTAAAAAAACTACATCAATATTCCCAGATTTGTCAAGGACAGACGCAAAATTATGAACGATAGAAGTCAGTTGGGTAACCGTAGAAAAGCCTTTGCGAAAGCCATGCTGGTAGTTAGAGAGAATATTTCTATCAGAAAGGAATTTGTTAATCTCGTTTGCTATGATATGTTCAAGCAGCTTGCACGAAGAGGATGTTAGTGAAATCGGACGATAGTTAGTTAAAAGGGTTGCATCTCCTTTCTTAGGCACAGGTACGACACGTGTCCTCAACCAATCGCTAGGAAGAACTGCAGAAGATAACGATGCATGAAAAATGACAACTAGAAAATGGGACAACGTTTCTGCATATCTGCGGAGAAAAGCATTTGGTAAGGCATCCGGACCAGGTGATGACTTAGTTTTCAGATTGAGCAACATAGAAACTACCCCTGGTTGCGATACTATATCGGGTTGTACAATGTGAGGCATATGTTTTATTAACGGAGGATCATAAAAACGGGAAAAAACACTGTGAAAAAATTTGTTAAAATGATCAGCAATGTTTTGCTTCTTGACGACTAGGGATCCCTCATGTACAATTTGGTCAACTGACCTTGATTTTTCTTTTAAGTACCTCCAAAACTTTTCCGGGGCATTTCTCATAAAACCTGGCAGCGTATGCTGGAAGTACCTTTCTATTGCGTTTTTCACTATTTCATTTAATTTAGGTTGAATATTTACAATAGTATCACGAGAAGCGCCTTGTCGTCTTAAGCGTTTAATCTTTCTTTTTAGTTGTAGCGCTTCTCGCGTCATCCAGGGATTTTTCTTTGCTATTTTCTTTGTTTTTTCAGGAATAAAATTATCAATACAGTACATGCACATGTTTATAAACTTTTTCCAAAGACTGATAACATCGTCGCCATGAAAACTGTTGAGACTAAAATCAAGGAAGTCCAACACACTCTCGTCTCTGGCGCGCGAGAACTTTTTAACAGTCACCCTTTTACATGGATTGGTGCTACAAGACTGTATTGGACAGGAAAAATACACCATTTGGTGATCAGATATACCTGGTTCAACTTATACAGAAAAATCACTGATTGTTTGACTGACAAAGACAAGGTCAAGTACCGTAGCTGACGTACCATGAACACGTGTCGGTTGATTGACAACTTGCCTCAAGTTGTGATACAACATGATATTACGTATGTAATTAGAATTTGTAGTTAAGTCGGGACCAGGGTATTCATTCACCCAATATATTTCAGGCAGGTTGAAATCTCAAACAAGACAATTGTTGTCATGAGAAAATGAAGACATGTGTTCACAGAGGTCATGTAAGAACTGAGGGGATGAATCAGGAGGACGGTACAAGCCAAACACCAACAATGAAATATTCCAGCATGTAATGTTTAAAGTAACGCATTCAATATTGGCTCAAGGCTGAGTACAAATAGCACAGGAGACAATAAACATCCCTGGAGGACCCCACGTGTAATGGAAAAAGCGGCACTTTCCCAGCCTTCCAGAACTAGTGTGCTGTTCAGACCAGTGTACGTATTTTTATTCATTTCCACAAACGAATGAGGAAAGCCGAAGGCTAGAGCACATTAAGGATATAAGCGTGCTCTAGTTGGTCAAACGCTTTTTCCTGGTCCATTGACACAAGGATACCACGCGCAGATCGTGACAGAGTATAGGCTTTGATATCCCGTTTGGTATATGACAAGCTGTGTATTTCTCGTCTAAGCACTGATGAAGTCTGGTGATGACCTACCAGGGTGTTCAACAGACCCCTCAAACGTTAAACGGCTACCGCTGTGAATATCTTATAGTCAACGTTGAGGAGCGTGATAGGTCTCCAATCTTCAGGATACACAGAGGAAGCATCACCCTTTCGAATAAGCACAATGCGACCATCTCTAAAACTTGATGGTAAGACACCATCCTCGTAGCATCGCCGGATTACCACGGTAAAGGTAGCACCAATGTCATCCCGAAATGTGAAGTAAAACTCAACAGGAAAACCATCTGGACCCGGGGCCGTTCCACGTTTAATAGAATTCAGTGCCGCCTTTACCTCTTCAGCCGATGGAGGGATGTGCAGGCAATCTGCAGCTTCGTGAGGAATACGGGGCGAATTTCTAAGCATTTGCGGTGTTTCATCACATGTAGTCCGCATAGCCGAACACGACATTGCTTCAAAATGTGCCAAGAAAACAGATCGATCACGCGTAGTAAGCCGCTGCGCAGGTGGTAATTGTGCTGTCATAGAGATATATGGCTATTATTGCCCAAAAAACAAATGTCTCGCGTAGCGCAGCACCTCGGGATGTGCACATGGGTTGTGTTTACAGCGCCATGCTAATGCCGCCCGGGACGAAGCAGCAGTCAAGCGTTGAAAGCGTTCACGCAGTTCACGCTGCCACGCTCGCATCACAGGAGAGGGTGTCCCGGTGCGCAAAGCAATGTGTAACTTCATCGCAGTATCAGCAAGCTCTTCAGAAACGCGTCGACGAAGCGAACGCCCCTCTACTGCGCAGCGCAGGCACCACTGTGTTTTAAGCGCATCCCAATCTTCAGGATCAGACGCCATGAGCGACACACATATTGCGCGTGACAAGTCTGATATTGAGCGTGCGTGCTGCAGGACACAAACATAAGATGCCATGAATTTCGCGAAAAATAAAATAAAACTTCGAGCTCCAAGACAATAGGCCGATGATCAGATCCGTACACAGGAGAAGGTGGGAAAGACATAACGCATAAATTAGAGACGAATGCTTCTAACGCACAAAGGACATAAGGTCGGTCGAGCCTGCTGGAGGATCGTCTGCATTGCCATGGCCAAACAAAGGCATTCCCGTGCACTAAATGGTGTGCATCCAGCAATGAAAAGTGGTGGACAAGGCATCAGAGCTCGCGTGAACGCCAAGCAGACTGGCCCCAGCCAGGACCTTGTACATCGGTTCGCGTATTTAGAACGCAGTTTAAGTCGCCAATCAGAATGACATTAGGACTGTCAATAAAAAAACACATCGAGGTCTCTGAAAAAGTCATTACACTGTCCAGCAAGTGATGGCCCATACACACACAGAATCCTTAATCTGAAAGAATATAGCAGCAGTTAAAAGCCAAAACCCTGCCCACGCCATCGTAAAAAGCATGAGGATCCCATAATAAAGCCTGATTAAAAATAGCAATACCTACTCCAGCAAACGAGATGTAGCGAAACAGAAATAACAATCTAGGTTGAACTATCGTTTAAAAGCAAGCACTTCATATAGCGAGAACAAATTTATTTCCTGCAGGCACAAAACATCACAATTTGCAGAACGGGTGACACTAATTAGTTCTGCCTGCTTTGCCGGACTTGACAAACCCTGAACGTTCAAATAATAATATGCAGTGAAGTAGGTATAATGAAGGAGACGCTCTAGGTGCCGACCAGTGCGGACGCGCGAAAATCGGCTCCTGCTTTCAAGAAAGCTTTCCTGTGGTATTCACAAATTTGTCGCCGAGTTTTTAGTCCCATCGTGTGCCTAAGTTCTCAAGAAATCAGCAGATACCACCTTTGTGCTGGTGAGTGAACTTTTAAACCGTTTTTAAGGCATTTTTACACGGCAACGCAACCGGGGTATTTAAGCCTAACCAAGGAGGCGATTGTCGCCGATGCGCCGACCCGGCGCCAACAGGACTCAACGCTCTGCGCGTTCCAGGACCTGCAACTGAAAATGAAATACCAAGTAGAGGAAGAGGACATCTCTCCAGAGAATTGCACGGAAGACATGGGTTGGAAGGAAGCTGAAACGAGACGCTCAAGAAATTAGCAAGCCGCGGTTAGGGTTCCTGCTGCCAAGGGTTCAACCAAGGCTGGCGTTGCGGGAGACGCTCGAGCCAGTTGTAGTAGGTATGACACAAGGAATACAATCGTGTCAGCAGGACGCATGCCACCACTACCCAAGGACTTCAGCAAAATTGTGCTACGACCACGTGGAGGAATAAATATCTCGAGAATTGGCACTGGAGCCGTGGCAGACGTGATAGTACTGGCGGCTGGCATCAAAGAGGAGGAGGCCATGCAGGACATTATCTGTTCCAACTTGCAGCAGAACATTATGGTGGCAAGCACTCCGGACCAAGACAGAGCTTCAAGATACATCAAGATCAAGCAAATTGAACTTGGAGGCAATGTTTTCGAGGTTAGCGCATACGCTACGGCACCCCACGATACTTGTAAAGGAGTGGTTCGCGGGATCCCCGTAAGCGATACTCAGGACATTTTGACCCGAAAGATTGTGAACGCGAACAACCCGCTCGCGCCGCAGGCCAAGAGAATCAAGGACACCGGGACAATCATCATAGCGTTCGAAGGACACAAGGTGCCCAGATTCGTGAGATATGGACCTTCACTTTTGCACTGCTCCCTTTACTGCAAAAACATCGATATTTGTTACATCTGTGGAAAGCTGGGACATTGGTCTGACGTCTGTCCGAACCGAGCTGAAACCATCTGCAGAGGCTGTGAGATCAAGAACCCAGATAGCCTGCACCAGTGCAATCCAAGATGCAGGCTGTGCGACGATCACCATCCCACGGCAGACAAGAAGTGCAAGAACAGGTTCTTAGTGCCATACGTCGTCAGACGCAGACGTTGGGAAAGATCGCGAGCAGCCGCAGAAGCCCGAGACGCATCAATCACATCGAGTCCAGACATCAACGGCAAGCAGCTTATTCCAGCCTACGGGACCCAGAGCATCCAGACTACTCAAGAACAGGAAAGGCGGCCCCACTCCAGGGGGAGGTCGCGTTCCAGAAGAGGTACTAGACCCAATGCCCGCTTCAATCACGGGTGCGCTCGAGTTCTCAAGGTCACCATCAGGGTCGCGTTCAGCCTGGGCGGCACCCGAATGGCCAGCTGCCTGGCGTTCACTTCGAGATCACGGCTTCACACCCGTGGAGGACGCCTGCAGTTACATCGAAAGGCAGCTGGGCTGAGCGAGTGCGCAACGGCGCGGCAGAGGTGATGACAGGTAAGCTGCCAGAGCATGATAGAATTGCACAGCTAGAGCAAGAAAACGCGAGACTTACAAAATCGAATGAGAGGCTATCAGCTGAGTTAAAGGAAATAAAAATTCTTCTCACTAAGCTAACCAGCGCGCAGTCTTCACAGCGAATGCCTCAGCCAGTTGATGTCCCTGTGGCTGAAAACGTGGGGGACTCGAAAACCACAAAAAAGAGGGCAGTCATGGCAGAACAGGTGGACGCCATCTAAACAACCATGTCAGATATGAAAGAGGTCTTTGACACGCTCAGCAAAGTAATAGCCAATCTTAGCGAGCAGATGGGTAGGCTACAGTCAAGCGTGGCGGCACTAGAAGAGCATATGTCTTTGCGCATTACAAAGGTCGAAGCATATCTGCACAATACAGCGACGCCTCCTCATGCACCAAACTCACCCCTTCGGCCACCAATACTAGTGGTACCAAACCTGTCGACAGGGGCAGCATCAGGCTCTGGCAGCCCATTTAATAACCATGATGGCAGCGAACGTGAAGCATTTCGTATCTGACAATGGAACTGTAGAGGTTACCTTAAAAAGAAGGCAGCCCTACAGCAGTATATCAGGAGCAGCAAAGAAAAGCCTCATAATATATTATTACAAGAAACCCTTTCACCTCAAGCAACGTTGCCTGGATCCCGGCCTGTAATAGGGGATACTGAAGGGAGGGGAGTCTGCACCTTCGTATGCAACAAACTAACGCACGTAACCCACGACCTCAAGATAGAAGCAGGCCGGTTGGAATACATCATGGTAGAGATCGTGCCAGGTACCAGCAACCGTCAGAGCATTTTCATTCTTAATATATACAGCAGTCCAAAGGAACAAAAGCAAGGGTTCAAGACGGTTCTAAAGAAAGCTGTTAATATCGCCGGGGAATGTCCACTCGTCATAGCAGGTGATTTCAACGCCGCTCATCATACATGGCGTTGGAAGTACAACACTGGGAAAGGAAATCGACTTTGGCAAAGTGCTAGTGAACTTTATTTCACCCTAATCACAGACCCCAGCCTACCAACAAGGCTTGGTATATCTTGCTGCAGGGATTTCACCCCGGACCTTACATTTGTAAGGAACATCAAGAAGGCCCAGTGGATAAACCTTGCTGTAGACCTAGGGAGTGATCACTGAATTCTAGCCACTACCTTCTCCGTGGAGCGTATAAAGCAGAGAGAATTCCACTTCACAGACTGGGATAAGTTCAGGAAGATAAGGATAGAAAGGGAACAAGATGGCCACAGACAAGGCTTGGAGCAGTGGGTCAAACAGTATAAAGATGACATCAAATCCGTCTCCTCCACCATTACCACAGATTTTCCGGTTGAACGAATGGATAGCTGGCTCTCTCATCTTCTTGAGCCAAAGCAAGCACTACTGAACCGTTGGAAGGGTCAGCGCCTGAACCAAAGACTGAGGAAGAGGATAGCTTAGGTAAACAGATCAGTCGAGGAACAATGTCACGCACTATCTAGGCAGCAATTAGACGAAATCTGCAACTCCGTCGATGGTCAGATGCGCAATGGCAAGAAATGGAATATGTTAAAGCATCTCCTCAACGAAAACACCACCAAAACAAATCAAAAGCGTGTTAACGCTCGAATTTTGCATAAAGAGATAGGGCGCACTACAGAAGAGCAAGTTGTGCAGCGGCTCGTGCATAAGTACCTCCGAATCAAAAAAGGATTGGCACCACCAAGTAGACAGTACCAGGGCAGGCTCAATCCGGGTCTTGAGGGCGAGTTTACCATAAAGGAGATCAGAAGAGCCTTGCATGATCTCAACGGCAGGTCGGCCCCTGGCCCGGACGATATATCAAACAAGGCCCTTCGTGACCTTGATGATGATTCAATTGAAACCCTGAAGGATATGATCAATGCAGCATTGAAAGAAGGCAGGGTGCCAGAGCAGTGGAAGCTGGCCAGGACAATCCTGATTCCTAAGCCAGGAAAGCCCCCTAACCTGGACAACATGAGGCCAATATCCTTGACATCATGTATCGGCAAGGTTGCAGAACATGCCATACTGCACAAGATAAACAAGTAGTTGGAAGATAACGACATATATACACACAATATGGTTGGATTCAGGGCAGGGCTATCTACACAAGATGCATTGAAGCTTATCAAACATCAGGTCATCGACAACAACACGAGAGACATGAGAGCCATACTGTGCCTAGATCTAGAAAAAGCGTTTGACAACATCCACCACTCATTTATACTCGAAGCAATTTCAAAGCTTGGTCTGGGGAAAGCCTTCTATGACTATGTATGGTCCTTTCTTAAAAATCGGAAAGCCATGATGAAGATTGCAGATATCGAGACCGCAGCAATCGAACTAGAAGCAAGGGGCACGCCGCAAGGGGCAGTGATTTCCCCAATGCTGTTCAACATTGTCATGATTGAACTGTCAAAGAAAGTATCGAGCATTGAAGGGTTGAAGCACAGCATTTACGCAGATGACATTACCATCTGGTGCGCAGGTGGAAGTGAGGGGCAAATTGAGAGCGCCCTGCAAGAGGCGATTGACACCGTAGAAGAGTACCTTCGTCCTTCTGGGCTCAAGTGCTCCTCGAGTAAGTCAGAGCTTTTACTGTATCGGACTGCACGCCGGGGACCGAAGCCGAGGGGATGGAAGCCATTAAACCAGATAGACATCCACCTCCGTACAAATCAAGGGGATTCCATACAGAGGGTCGACTCCATCAAAGTCCTGGGCATGCTGATAGAGTCTACCGGCGCCAACAGCAAATCTATAGCCAAGTTAACTTGGAAAACAGACAGTGCGGTGCACCTCACACGCAGAGTGGCCAACAAAAGAAATGGGATCAAGGAAGACAACCTCATGAGGTTGATGCATGCGTTTGTTTTTAGCCACTTCACGTACGACGCAGCAATGCACATTTGGTCAAGAGCAGAGTCCGAGACACTGAATGTGCTCCTCAGGAAAGTTATCAAGAAGGTCCTGGGCCTGCCCATACATACCAGCACCGAGCGTCTGCTTGAGCTTGGCATTCACAACACGCTCGAAGAAATACAGAAGCCCAAGAGAGCACAGTTTGCAAGGTTATCTACAGCAAGATCGGGGAGATTGATCCTGCAGGAGCTGGGCCATCACCCAATGGTAATCAGGCACAATTACAATGATATCCCCGACAACATCAGGAAGAATATCACGGTGTCTCCTATACCAAAACACATGCCTCCAGAACACAATGTCGGAAGAAGACTAGCGAGGGCCAGGACTATACTACGTCAAGTCTCAAATGAGGAACGAGGGGTCGTATTTGTTGACGCGGCTTCCTACGCCAATGGGAAAGCGTTTGTGGCAGTGGTGGTCGAAGGGGCTGGCCATGTCGTCAACTCAGCGACGGTCAGGACGAAAGACCCAATCATTGCGGAACAGGTGGCCATCGCTTTATCACTCAAGATTTATAACATTGAAGTCGTCTACAGTGATTCCATGGCAGCACTACGGGCGTTCGCCAAGGGGACGGTCTCAGAGCAAACGCTGAGATTACTGCATGGCAAGAACATAACGCATCATTTTCTGAGTTGGTTCCCAGCTTACCTTGGGCAAATCAACGATTCCCCTCCCGATCTCAATGAAGCAGCACACGAGGCGGCGCGAGAACTCTCCAATCGCGCCTCCCCGGAATGCGTTCTACCAGTGAAGGGGATAACTGGGAAATTCTTACAACATATAACGAGCGCACTAAACATTTCTACCTGTCTAGAAGGATTTTCCCTCCACATCACAAAAATCTAACCCGGCCCCAAGCACTTACATTGAGGCTTTTGCAAAGGATGGTGTACCCTACTTTGAAAATGTTTCACATCATGTATCCTGACCTATACCCAAGTAATCTTTGTCCACATTGTTGGGAAATAGCCTCATTAGAACACATGCTCTGGCAGTGCACCGAATTCGCTCATATATCGAACATCACCTCTGCCAGATGGGAGGCGGCAATCCGCAGCTCATTCTTGGCAGATCAGCTCCGGACTGTCCACCAAGCCCGCGAGGCGGCTGAGGAGCTTGGCATCTCAGTACCCACGTGAGAGCTGCCCGCAACACAGTGATCTGTGTTTTGGAGGACCAAATAAAAGTTTATCCAATCTAATCCAATAGTAAGTATAATGAAAATAAAGACTAACCTGGACGCTTAGTTCTGGACGGTCTCCTGTAATGTGTCCAGGGGACACTTCCTTAACCTAATCTCATTGCACTGTTCGACCCTTCGAAAGAGGGTCGATGTTTTTTGGACCATTGGGATTAACCACGGTCATCATTGCGTTCATCGGAGCAAGAGCTGGAAGCGTGCCCTCGCTTGGTTTCACGTGGAGCTCCCATGTCGACGTCCAATTCGGCAAGGCTAGGCAGTTCGATGCTGCTATGCAGTCCCAGGCTGAGGCCGCTTGCAAATACTTATCCTGTGGAGGTAGGGACTGAGCTTCCAGCAAGCATGGATCCACGTCGTTGATGCTGGTAGCACTATCCACGTCCCGGCCGGCCGGTGTAGGCACCCTGTGTTTGGGCGATTTCTTACGTGTACGACGCGACGTCGACGTGGCCGGAGTGGCAGCAACAGGAAGAGGCTGTGGTATTTCTGGCAAAGTTGTCCAAAATATCAATAGTCATAGGGTCAACTCCAGCAACAGCCGCCAGAGAACTGGGGTCATTTGTGCACTGAACATCGAATGGCGTCACAGAAGAGACGCCGACGCCACTTGCAGGGCAGTGCGTTGCGTCTTTCGAGGCACACGGATCCTGCACCGACAATCGCGCTTTCGTTGTGCGCTTCGTTCGAAGGAACTTGTAGGGGTGAGGCCAGCACAGCGTCGGTGACCTCCTCTGCGTCCCCCAAGTCGGTAGTTAGTTCCGTTGCCAGTGTCAGTGGTGGAAAGGCACCAGCGGCACCGTCTGAGTAAGAGCGGCGGACAGGGCAAACCACAGTTGGGTGGCCGTCCCCGCAGCGTCTACATGGGTGGTCACATCCTTCACTAACGTGATCGTGCACAGCGCAGCGACAAAATACGGTGTTGGCCACTGGGCTCGTAGATGTCCCCGTGAGCCGCATGTTCGACATACACGCTGGAGACCACGGTAGTCGAACGTGGCAGGTTAACCGAAGATTCGCAGGTAGTTCGGCACAGGATTACGCGTTCATCTCTATTAGAACAAACCGCGTTCCAGTGAGTAGGCAGCCAGCATTGACGATTAGAGACATGGAGGCTATGCTCTTCACGCTGACTTGGAAGTATTGAGCTCCCTGATGCTGCACGCAGTATACCTCTGAGAGGCCGGCTATTGAGCCCATCGCATGAACGACGGTCTCGGCACTACTCTCCGTAGGGACAACCACGTCGAAGACAAGCGCCTTCGAAGGCATCCAAGATGTGGCGGGCACCATGACTCCTACTGACGGACGCCCCTGACTTAGAACGCACAGAGACGTCCACAGACGCGCACTAAACTCCGGGCACTTTAAATGGCACTAGCAAACGCCCAAACAGCTCTAACCCGCTCCAAAGCGAGATTACTGTTGCGAAATGTTTGGATTTTCGAAATGAGCGAGATTAAAACAGTATGTAGCGGTAAAACAAGAACTACGCCTATTTCTCAATTCATCTTGTTCTGTGAACACCGATTTCGAGGAAGACTTTCATTTGAAGGGCTGGCGATTTTACGCTTTTTGCTTGTAGTCATCTCTTAAGGAATATTTCAAATCAAAATACTCAAATTTATTTTTTTTATTGCCGGACATTTGCTGCACACAGTGTTACCAAAACTGGTTGCAGCCATAGCCATAGAGTAGTTTCGGCGCCGATAAAAAATTGGCACATCCCACGAACAGTCGGAATCAATGGTATGCGAAGTATGAATGAAAAAGGCTGATATGTCACTTTAAAATCAGCAGAACGTTGCGTACTGGAGGTAAATGAAGCCATGCATGACTTCCGTGTCATTATTATTATGTTTGTATGTGTCATTTACTTTCGTCATCTATTCAGGTCACGTGATACCAAATCTAGTATATGTGCAGGTAGCGAAACGACCGCGAGCCCGCTATGAGCGTGGTATGTTGTCATGTTCTTACATGACACGCGTGTCAGGATTATCATAATGCACCTGTCATATATTTCTGCAATTATTGATATCACGAAACATTAAATTCGGTATATGTGCAGCTAGCAAAACGTGCGCGATCGCATCATGAATGGCCCAATATACTGCAATGTAGCAATGACGCGCACGCGTGCTGGGCACAGGGAGGCTACGTTAGCAAAACGTGAGCACTGTTTAGTCTGACGCCAGGCGCGACCAGCGTTCATCGGCGCGGCCCTACGGCAACCGGCGCGAAGTACGACATTCTTCATTTCGCGCCGATTCGGTACCCAGACAACACTGCGGCTCCTCCTTTTCGTGACGGAGGGACGCTGGACGCGCCGAAACGCGCATGCGTCAAAGCAACGCAGCAATGCGCGCGCCTGCGAGTATATGGCATGACCGGCGCCTGGCGTGGATACGCCGGCATGACGCGACGAAATGAACGCTGGTGAGCATGCGCACTGCGTTACGTCGAAATGCATTGGCCCCTTGACTGTGGCATGTAGTCATGTTCTTGGATGATACGCATCTCCTGATTATCATGCTTGCAGCAGTCACATACTTTCGTCATCCATTGACATCACGTAATACCAAATTTGGCATATGTGAAGCTAGCAAAACGACCGCGAGTGCATCATGAGCGTGGCATATAGTCATGCTGTTAAATGACACGCATCTTAAGACTATCATGTTTGCACCAGTCACGTATGTTCGTCATTCATTCACGTACCGTAATACCAAATTGGGTATATATGTCTTGCTTGCGAATCAGCCGTGAGCACATGATGAGCTTGGCATGTAGGCATGTTGTTACATGATACGCAAGTCATAATTTTCATGTTAGGGTCTGTTGCTTGTGTTCGCTATGCAATCATGTTATACCATACCATTTTCGCAACATGCCATGTGAACGAAACCACCGCAAGAGTTGCTGAACCATGAAATGTAAATCATGACATTCATAAGATGCATGTCGAGATTTTAATGTTATAACAAGTCACATATGTTGTTCATACAGTCATATTATGCCATACAAAGTTTGGTATTGATACCATTACCGAAACGGCCAGGACACCTAAAAGTCGTAGGTAAGTAGATAGATAAATAGATAGATAAATAGATAGATAGATAGATAGATAGCTTCGCATTTAAAACATAAAATATAATAATTACGAATGCACCACGTGCATTTATGATCACTACACTATATTAATATTGGACGCCGTCACGACATCACAGATGACCAAAACTTCCTCACTATGTCAATACATTAGGCCCCACGAGGACGGTATTCATCAACTTTGTCTTTTGGTGAATCGTCTGCACTTTAAGATGCAGTGAAACACCACATAATGTACTCAATAATTAGGTGATCTCTCTTTTTACAAATAAAGAATTGGAGTAATGTGTGCGCAGGTGCTTTTAAATGCGAAGCGTTTCTTAGCGAACTTCGGCAACTTTGAGCGTATCTATCTATCTATTTATCTATCTATCTATCTCTCTATCTAACTATCTATCTAGCCGCCTGCAACTTTTAGTTCTCCTGGCCGTTTGGATAATGGTATCGTTGCCAAACTTCCCATGGCAAAACATGACTATATGAAGAACATGTTTGACTTGTCATGACATGAAAATGATATGACATCTATGTCATGAATATCATGACTTGCAATTTATTGTCCTGCAGCTCTTGCGGTGGTTTCGTTCGCATGGCATGTTGCAAAACTGGTATGGTGCGACATGTTTGTATGGCGAACACAAACGACAGACATTAACATGATAATCATTAGATGCGTGTCATGTAACAGCCTGACAACATGCCACGCTCAAGATGCGCTGGCGGCCGTTTCGCTAGCTTCACTTATACCAAATTTGGTATTACGGGACGTGAATGTTTGACGAAGGTATGATACTGGTACAAACGTGTTAAAAATGAGATGAGTGTCAAGTAACACCATGACTAAATGCTACACTGATGATGCACTCGCGACCATTTCGCTAGCTTCACATGTACCAAACTTGGTATCACGCGACGCAAACGGACGACGTAGGTAAATGACACATCCAAGCATGATAATCACGACATGCGTGTCATGTAAAAACATGGCTACATGCCGGACTGATGATGCACTCGCGACCGCTTTGTTAGCTTCACAAATGCAAATTTGGTATTACGTGACGACAATGGATTACGGAGCTATGTGACTGTTGCAAACATGATAATTATGAAATGCGTGCCATGTGAGAGTACGACTATATGCCACCGTCAAGGCGCCAATACAATTCAACGTGACGCGGTGCGCGTACTCGCCGGCGTTCATTTCTTCGCGTCACACCAGCATGGCACCGGTCTTGCCACATACTCGGAGGGGTGCGCGGCATTGCTTTGACGCATGCGCGTTTGCGCGCATGCGGTGTCCCTCCGTCACGAAAAGAGAGAGACTCATTGTTTTGTGTAGCTATCGGAACGGCGGGAATTTTCCGCTGGTTGCCGTCGGGCCATGCCAACGGAGGCTGGTCGCGTTGGTCAAGCCTGGCGTCAGACTATAGAGTGCTGGCATTTTGCTAACGTACCGTCGCTGTGCCCAGGGAGAGGACGCTCTAGGTGCCGACCAGTGCGGACGCGCGAAGATCGGCTCCTGCTTTCAAGAATGCATTCCTGTGGTATTCACAACTTTGTCGCCGAGTTTTCATTCTCATCGTGTACCTAAGTTCTCAAGAAATCAGCAGATACCACCTTTGTGCTGGTGAGTGGACTTTTAAACCGTTTTTAAAGCATTTTTACACGGCAACGCAACCGGGGTATTTAAGCCTAACCAAGGAGGCGATTGTCGCCGATGCACCGACCCGGCGCCAACAGGACTCAACGCTCTGCGCGTTCCAGGACCTGCGACTGAAAATGAATTACCATGTAGAGGAAAAGGACATCTCTCCAGAGGATTGCACGGAAGACATGGGTTGGAAGGAAGCTGAAACGAGACGCTCAAGAAATAAGCAAGCCGGAGTTAGGGTTCCTGCTGCCAAGGGTTCAACCAAGGCTGGCGTTGCGGGAGACGCTCGAGCCAGTCGTAGTAGGTATGACACCAAGAATACAATCGTGTCAGCTGGACGCATGCCACCACTACCCAAGGACTTCAGCAAAATTGTGCTACGACCACGTGGAGGAATAAGTATCTCGAGAATTGGCACTGGAGCAGTGGCAGACGTGATAGTACTGGCGGCCGGCATCAAAGAGGAGGAGGCCATGCAGGACATTATCTGTTCCAACTTGCAGCAGAACATTATGGTGGCAAGCACTCTGGACCAAGACAGAGCTTCAAGATACCTCAAGATCAAGCAAATTGAACTTGGAGGCAATGTTTTCGAGGTTAGCGCATACGCCACGGCACCCCACGATACTTGTAAAGGAGTGATTCGCGGGATCCCCGTAAGCGATACTCAGGACATTTTGACCCGAAAGATTGTGAACGCGAACAACCCGCTCGCGCCGCAGGCCAAGAGAATCAAGGACACCGGGACAATCATCATAGCGTTCGAAGGACACAAGGTGCCCAGATTCGTGAGATATGGACCTTCACTTTTGCACTGCTCCCTTTACTGCAAAAACATCGATTTTTGTTACGTCTGTGGAAAGCTGGGACATTGGTCTGACGTCTGTCCGAACCGAGCTGAAACCATCTGCAGAAGCTGCGAGATCAAGAACCCAGATAGCCTGCACCAGTGCAATCCAAGATGCAGGCTGTGCGACGATCACCATCCCACGGCAGACAAGAAGTGCAAGAACAGGTTCTTAGTGCCATACGTCGTCAGACGCAGACGTTTGGAAAGATCGCGAGCAGCCGCAGAAGCCCGGGACACATCAGTCACATCGAGTCCAGACATTAACGACAAGCAGCCTATTCCAGCCTACGGGACCCAGAGCATCCAGACTACACAAGAACAGGATAGGCGGCCCCACTCCTGGGGGAGGTCGCGTTCCAGAAGATGTTCTAGACCCAAGGCCCGCTCCCAATCACGGGGGCGCTCGAGTTCTCAAGGTCACCATCAGGGTCGGGATCAGCCTGGGCGGCACCCGAATGGCCAGCTGCCTGGCGTTCAGTTCGAGATCTCGGCTTCACACCCAGGAATGACGCCTGCAGTTACATCGAAAGGCAGCTGGGCTGGGCGAGTGCGCAATGGCGCGGCAGAGGTGATGACAGGTAAGCTGCCAGAGCATGATAGAGTTGCACAGCTAGAGCAAGAAAACGCGAGACTTACAAAATCGAATGAGAGACTATCATCTGAGTTAAAGTAAAAAAAATTCTTCTCACTAAGCTAACCAGCGCGCAGTCTTCACAACCAATGCCTCAGCCAGTTGATGTCCCTGTGGCTGAAAACGTAAGGGACTCGAGAACCACAAAAAAGAGGGCAGTCATGTCAGAACACGTGGAAGCCAACCAAACGATCATGTCAGATATGAAAGAGGTCTTTGACACTCTCAGCAAAGTGGTAGCCAATCTTAGCGAGCAGATGGGTAGGCTACAGTCAAGTGTGGCTGCACTGGAAGAGCATATGACTTTGCGCGTTACAAAGGTTGAAGCATATCTGCACAATACAGCAAGGCCTCCTCATATACCAACCTCACCCCTTCGGCCACCAATACTAGTGGTACCGAACCTGTCGACAGGTTCAGCATCAGGCTCTGGCCGTCCATGTAATAACCATGATGGCAGCGCTACTTTAAAGATTTCGTATCTGGCAATGGAACTGTAGAGGTTACCTTAAAAAGAAGGCAGCCCTACAGCAGTATATCAGGAGCAGCCAAGAAAAGCCTCATATTATAATAATGCAAGAGACCCTTTCACCGCACGCAACGTTGCCTGGTGTGATGAGTGAAGAAAACGACAACGACGGAAGTGCGGGGCAAGGCGCGTGTAACGTGCGCGTGCGTGTCAGCGAATCAGCTGATGACCTGTGGTGGCCCATAGAGGTGGCGTGCCACGATTGCGCCACATGTGAGCATTACTTGGCAGTAGGCTTTTTGGCTGGGGACGAGCCGATGCAGCAGCATACGGGAGACAGTGGGCAGAAGAGTCAGGTTCCTGGACGCAGGCGATCCAGGTTCCGGCCAGGGAACGCGGCCGTCCACGCTACTGTCGTCTAACTACCAGCTGGGGCGGCATTGCCGGCACGAGTACTGCATCTCGGGGCGCGGCCTGGCCTGCTGTTCTCTTCCTTGCCGAGGGCATCGAGGATCTCGGCGAGGCGTCTCCACGGTCAGTCGCTCAGCACAGCGATGAAAGTGGCCTGGCTAATGGTCACGGTTGCGCCGAGAATCGCGTCTCGACGCAAGCTGTTCGCTGGACGGGCTGGCCATTCCCCGCATGGAGCATCACGTCTCCAATGCGGGTTGACTGCTCCGTAGTCGCACCCATGCCATCAAACGCCGGTGTCACCTGAGCGTCGCACTTCGGCAAGGGACAAGCAAGACTGTCCTGCATCAGGTTGTAGGCTCCAGCATCTCCACCAGTGTCACGACGTCAAAACAGAGGTGATGGTCAAAACAGAGGTTATTGTGATGGTTAAAGACGTTCGTCACTCCTGTATTCCGGCCTGTAGTAAGAGATACTGAAGAGAGGGGAGTCTGCACCTTCGTATGCAACAAACTAACGCACGTAACCCACGACCTCAAGATAGAAGCAGGGCGGTTCGAACAGGTCATGGTAGAGATCGGGCCAGGTACTAGCAACCGTCAGAGCATTTTCATTCTTAATATATACAGCAATACAAAGCGACAAAAGCAAGGGTTCAAGACGGTTCTAAAGAAAGCTGTTAATATCGCCGGGGAATGCCCACTCGTCGTAGCAGGTGATTTCAGCGCCCCTCATCATACATTGGGTTACAAGTACAACACTGGGAAAGAAAATCGACTTTGGCAAAGTGCCAGTGAACTTGATCTCACCCTAATCACAGACCCCAGCCTACCAGCAAGGCTTGGTACGTCTTGCTGGAGGGATTCCACCCCGGACCTTACATTTGTAAGGCACATCAAGAAGGCCCAGTGGATGAATCTTGCTGTAGACCTAGGGAGTTACCACTGCGTTCTTGCCACTACCTTCTCCATGGAGCGTAAAAAGCAGAGAGAATTCCACTTCACAGACTGGGATAAGTTCAGGAAGATAAGGTAGGAAAGGGAACAAGATGGCCACAGACAAGGCTTGGAGCAGTGGGTCAATCAGATTAAAGATGACATCAAATCTGTCTCCTCCACCATTACCACAGATTTTCCGGTTGAAAGAATGGATAGCCGGCTCGCTCATCTTCTTGAGGCAAAGCAAGCACTACTGAACCATTGAAAGGGTCAGCGCCTGAACAGAAGACTGAGGAAGAAGATAGCTGAGGTAAACAGATCAGTCGAGGAGCATTGTCGCGCACTATCCAGGCAGCAATGGGACGAAATCTGCAACTCCGTCGATGGTCAGATGCGCAATGGCAAGACATGAAATATGTTAAAGCATCTCCTCAACGAAAACACCACCAAAACAAATCAAAAGCAAGTTATCGCTCGAATTTTGTTTAAAAAGATAGGGCGCACTACAGAACAGCAAGTTGTGCAGCGGCTCGTGCATAAGTACCTCCCAATCAAAAGAGGATTGGCACCACCAAGTAGACAGTACCAGGGCCGACCCAATCCAGGTCTTGATGGCGACTTTAACATCGAGGAGATCAGAAGAGCCTTGCATGATCTCAACGCCAGGTCGGCCCCTGGCCCGGACGGTGTATCAAACAAGGCTCTTCGTAACCTTGATGATGATTCGATTGAAACACTGAAGGATATGATCAACTCAGCATGGAAAGAAGGCAGGGTGCCAGAGCAGTGGAAGCTGGCCAGGACGATCCTTATTCCTAAGCCAGGAAAGCCTCTTTACTTGGACAACTTGAGGCCAATATCCTTGACATCATGTATCGGCAAGGTTGCAGAACATGCCATACTGCACAGGATAAACAAGTACTTGGAAGATAACGACATATATACGCACAATATGGTTGGATTCAGGGAGGCTATCCACAGAAGATGCATTGAAGCTTATCAAACACCAGGTCATACACAACAAAACCAGAGACATGAGATCCATACTGTGCCTAGATCTAGAAAAAGCGTTTGACAACATCCACCACTCATTTATACTCGAAGCAATTTCCAAGCTTGGTCTGGGGAAAGCCTTCTATAACTACGTATGGTCCTTTCTTACAGATCGGAAAGCCGTGATAAACATTGCAGATATCGAGACCGCAGCAATCGAACTAGAAGAAAGAGGCACGCCGCAAGGGGCAGTGATTTCACCAATGCTGTTCAACATTGCCATGATTGGACTGTCAAAGAAATTATCGAGCATTGAAGGATTGAAGTACAGCATCTACGCAGATGACATTACCATCTGGTGCACAGGTGGAAGCGCGGGCAGATTGAGAGCGCCCTCCAAGAGGCGGTTGACACCGTAGAAGAGTACCTTCGTCCTTCTGGGCTCAAGTGCTCCTCGAGTAAGTCAGAACTTTTACTGTATCGGACTGCACGCCGGGGACCGAAGCCCTGGAGATGGAAGCCGTTAAACCAGATAGACATCCACCTCCATACAAATCAAGGGGATGCCATCGAGAGGGTCGACTCCATCAAAGTCCTGGGCATGCTGATAGAATCTAGCGGCACCAACAGCAAATCTATAGCCAAGTTAACTTGGAAAACAGACAGTGCGGTCCACCTCACACGCAGAGTGGCCAACAAAAGAAATGGGATCAAGGAAGACAACCTCATGAGGTTGATGCATGCGTTTGTTCTAAGCCACTTCACGTACGAGGCAGAAATGCACAACTGGTCAAGAGCAGAGTCCGAGACACTAAATGTGCTCCTTAGGAAAGTTATCAAGAAGGTCCTGGGCCTGCCCATACATACCAGCACCGAGCGTCTGCTTGAGCTTGGCATTCACAACACGCTCGAAGAAATAGCAGAAGCCCAAGAGAGAGCACAGTTTGCAAGGTTATCTACAACAAGGTCAGAGAGTGATCCTGCAGGAGCTGGGCCAACACCCAATGGCAATCAGACGCAATTACAATGATATCCCGGACAACATCAGGGCGAATATCACAGTGTCTTCTATACCAAGAAACATGCATCCAGAGCACAACGTCGGAAGAAGAGTAGCGAGGGCCAGGGCTATACTTCGTCAAGTCTCAAACGAGGAACGAGGGGTCGTATTTGTTGACGCGGCTTCCTACGCCAATGGGAAAGCGTTTGCGGCAGTGGTGGTCGATAGGGCTGGCCATGTCGTCAACTCAGCGATGGTCAGGACGAAAGACCCAATCATTGCGCAACAGGTGGCCATCGCCTTAGCACTCAAAATGAAAAAAAATGGCACCATATCCACGGAGTGAATGATGGAGAGTGGGGCGAAGCATTCGTCTGCAATGCGTCCGTCTGTGTGACCGTCCATGCATCTGTTTGTGCGCCAGTCCCTGCGTTCTTTCATGCATATGCCCCTGCATCCGTTCATGCGTCCATCCTTGCATCTGTTTGTGTGTCCTTTCGTTCATCTATTCAACACTCCAAGTCCCACCATCTCGCATCTTTTTATCATATATTCCCCATATAGAGGCACCGCCATCCAGCGGACATTCCAAGGACTAAACGAGAGGTGGCACACGCACACTTTCTTACGGCCTGCGCTTTGGGTCCACTTCCCACCTTTAACCACCTCGAGTTCATGGTATATTCTAGTTCACTGTATTCATGGCACTGCGACCAAACGCTCGCTAAACCTTTCGAAAACCAAGGAGGTTACGCCCAGCGAGTATAACGTAGCAACCTTTCCCTGTCAGATAGGGCTCAATTTACATGCCAATGGCTGCTAATGAGAAATGAGAGACAGGAGAATTCGGCTTTTACTTTCTTACGGCTTGCGCTTCGTATCTACTTCTCATTTTTAACCACTTTGAGTTCATTCATGGTATATACAAGTTCATTGTATTCATGGCACTGCGGCTCAACGCTCGCTAAACCTTTCTAAAGCTAAGGAGGTTACACCCAGCGTAGCATCCCTTTCTTGTCCGATAGTGCTCAATGTACATGCCAATGGCTGCTAATGGGGATTGCAGCGTGCGCGTTGACTAAAAGCCGAATGCTCATGTCTCTCATTCCCCATTAGCAGCCATTGGCATGTACATTGAGCGCTATTTTTTATTGTTAAACAACGCACAGAAGAAATTTCTCACTGGCACCACCTTGGAGGTCAAGTGTTAATACCTATTTCGGGTATGTGCCACAAATGGTTACATACGAGGGACGCCCAAGCCACGCCATAAGGAGCTTTGCCCCTAATACCATTGAAGTCGTGTACAGTGATTCCATGGCCGCACTACGGGCGTTCGCCAAGGGGACGGTCTCTGAACCAACGCTGAGAATACTGCAAGGCAAGAACATAACGCATCATCTTCTGAGTTGGTTCCCAGCTCACCTTGGGCAAATCAACGACTCCCCTGCCAATCTCAATGAAGCAGCACACGAGGCGGCGCGAGAACGCTCCAACCGCGCCACCCCGGGGATGCGTTCTACCGGTGAATGGGATAACCAGGAAATTCTTACAACATATAACGAGCTCACTAATTATTTCTACCTGTCTAAAAGGATTTTCCCTCCACCTCACAAAAATCTAACCCGGCCCCAAGCACTTACTATAAGGCTTTTGCAAACGCGAACGTACTCTACTTTGAAAATGTTACACATCATGTACCCTGACCTATACCCAAGTAATCTCTGTCCACATTGTGGGGAAATAGCTTCATTAGAACACATGCTCTGGCAGTGCACCAAATTCGCTCATTTATCGAACATCACCTCTGCCAGATGGGAGGCGGCAATCCACAGCTCGTCCTTGGCAGATCAGCTCTAGGCTGTCCACCAAGCCCGCGAGGCGGCTGAGGAGCTTGGCATCTCAGTCCCCACGTGGGAGCTGCCCGCAACACAGTGATCTGTGTTTTGGAGGACGGAATAAAAGTTTATCCAATACAATCCAATCGCTGTGCCCAGCGTGAGCTCGCGTCAACGGGACATTGTAATATATTGTGATATGATGCGCTCGCGGCTGTTTCGCTAGCTCCACATATACCAAGTTTTGCATTACGTGACGTCAATGAATGACGAAATATATGGCTGTTGCAAACATGTAGATGCTGAAACGCGTGTCATGTAAGAGCATGACAACATACCAATGCTAATGACGACCTAGTGGCCGTTTCGCTAGCTCCACACCTACTTAACTTGGTATCATGTGACGTGAATACATAACGAAGGTAAACTACACATTCAAACAAGATACTCATGACACGGAAGTCATGTAGGGATCATTTACCTCCACCTCGTAACGTTGTGCTGATTTTAAAGTGACATATCAACTGTCTTATTCAGGCTTTGCATAGCCTCGATTCACACTGTACGTGGGATCTGTCATCTTTATTTTTAAAAGTTAACAGCGACCCAACAATTTGGCTTCAAGAAGTGATTATAACCGATGTTCTATGCTGTGTAACTTTTGTTCCTCGTCGTTTGAATAAACAGTTTTATCGCGTGTACAGGAAGACCATGCCTGTAGTAGTGCAGTGTGTAGTTGGGGCACATAGCACTTGTGAACATTCGCCAGGGCATGAGTTTCAGGTATTTTGTATAAACAACTGTGATGGTCTAATGCGCACAGTGGTACACGGCTGGTCTGATGGTCGCGGGATCGTATGCATGGCATGGCAGCCTCATTTTGCTTTTATCGAAACGCTAGAGTCCCGCGTGCCTGAATTCTAGAGGATGTTGTTGAAAAATACGAAATCCTCAAAACAGTTTCAGCGCCCTCCAGTATTACAGCCCTCACAAAAGTGACGTGGATAGGTAATGCAAATTCTTGGCATTTATTGCAAAGGCCAAAGCCTCACATACCTCAATCAGTGCAAACATTGTCCGTAGGAGTCGACGTCCCACGTCCCAAGCATCCCCACCAATGCGAGGGACACAAACAATTGTGTTTAGGCTACGACGTCACCACATGAGGTCATCATGATGTCGAAAATTGCATAAACTTCTGGCGTCCTAATGATCTCTCTAAGATGCCCAATCACAAGATGACACGCTACGACTACATTGGATCATATATTCGCTAGCTCACAGCTGGGCCAATAACAAAGGCAGTGAAATAGTGACTGAGCTGCAGAAAGTTTGCCATGCCTCCTACATTAGAGGGAATGCTAAGCCATGGTGGGTTGGTTAGTTGGTTGCGAAACTTTATTGAGGTCCTGCAAGGCGCGCGTCAGCGCGCAGCGGGCGACTCCCACGTCGGGACAGTTAGGCCAAGCCTATCGGCCGCTCCGCGGGCCTGCTGGACGGCCCAAAGTTGGTCGGCCAGGAGGGAGCTGCGTAGGGCCGCCTCCCACCTCATCGATGTAGTGTTGAGGTTAGTGTAGATTGCCTTGCACTCCCAGAGCATGTGCGCCAGCGTGGATACATCCCCACATGCGGGGCAAGCGTCATTGGGGAAACACGTCAGGATAAATAGCGTGAAGGGATCTCAGGTTAGCGTACGTGTCGGTCTGCAGTAGTCTGAGTGTAAGGGCCTGTGGCCTATTAAGATTTGGATGAGGGAGTGGATATAGTCTCCACGCTAGGTAAAAACATTTTGTTATTTCGTTGTACGTGGCAGGCGCTTCCCTGTTTTTCGCAACCCCGTTGGCCCCGAATCGTCGCCCAGAACCCGCGCGGTCGGTTAGTGCGCGCGCGGCCTCGTGGGCAGACTCGTTGACGTTGGGGGAAGCGCCTTGGACCTGTCCAACATGTGCAGGAAACCAAATAAGTACGTGGTGCTTGATGCCGTCGCGGCCACCACTTTGGAGCACGCGCAGGGCTTTCTTGGAGATTACACTGCGCTCAAAAGCGCGAATAGCTGACCTAGGGTCACTATAGATGACCTCCCTTTCACCTTCCAGGATGGCCAGGGCGATGGCCACTTGCTCGGCAATCGTCGGATCGTCAGTGTGAACCGATGTGCAGTTGGTGATTTGTTGTTTGGAGTCGACGACGACTGCGGAGAAGGCGCGGCTCCCACGGTACGCTGCCGCGTCGACAAAGCGGACGCCGTGCTCCTCACTGTGAATCTGCTTGAGAAGAGCGGAAGCTCTAGCCCGTCGCCTACCACGATTGTGCTCGGGATGGATATTCCTCGGTATCGGTGCCACGGTGATGAGGTCACAAATCTCACGGGGCACCTGTCTCATCTTCTCGTCCACTTAAGCCGGAGAGTGACCGAGCTCTCGAAGTATATGTCTGCCAGTCTGGGAGCTCGAAAGGCGCTCAATCTGCGCCCGCTCCTGCGCTTCGGCAATCTCCTCCAACGTATTGTTAACTCCGAGCTAGAGCAGGGACTCGGTGCGCGTCCTGATCGGGATACCGAGGGCCCACTTGGTAATCTTTCTGAGCAAGACGTTGATCTTGTCACGCTCGGCACGCTGCCAATTGTGAATGGCCGCGACATATGAAAAGTGGCAGAGCACAAAGGCATTGACCAGGCGGATTAGGTTGTCTTCCTAGAGGCCTTGGTAGCGGTTGGCCACCCGCCGAACCAGGCGAACCGCTTTATCCGTCTTGGCGGCGAGCTTGAGTATAGTCTTGCCGTTGGAACCATTGGACTCGATGGTCATGCCGAGGACCCGAATGGAGTCGACTCTGGGTATTACGCTGCCATCTCCGGTGTAGAGCTTGATATCACTTTTCGAGATCGGCTGCCAGTTTTTGGGCTTGGGCTCTCGCCTAGTGGGTTGGTAAAGGAGGAGCTCGAACTTGCTTGGGGAACACCTCAGGCCTGTGGGACGGAGGTAATCTTCCGTGCTGTCTAAGGCCTCCTGCGCTCGACTTGACCGTCGCTGCCACCTGTGCACCAAATGGTAATATCGTCCGCGTAAATTGTGTGGTTAATGCCTTTGATACATGAGAACCCCTTGGACAACCCGACCATGACAAGATTGAACAGTGTGGGCGATATCACTGACCCTTGTGGCGTGCCGCGCGATCCCAGCTCGATCTCCTCAGAGACAAGGTCTCCCACACTGAGGGTAGCTCTCCTACGGGTCAAGAACGATTTGACATATTTGTAGAATCTGACTCCAAGGCCGAGCTCAGTAATCGACCGCAACACGAAAGAGTGAGTAACATTGTCGAAGGCTTCGAACAAGTCGAGGCCTAGAATGGCCCGCATGTCTCGAGTGTTGCAGTCGATGACTTGGTGCTTGAGCAGCTTCATAGCGTGTTGTGTCGAAAGCTTGGCCCGAAAACCAATCATGGTGTACGGGTAGAGCCCATTGTCTTCCAGGTACCGAGTCAACCTATCGAGGACCATATGCTCGGCCACCTTTCCACGTAGAATGTGAGCGAAATGGGGCGCATGTTGTCCAAGTTGGGTGACCTCCCCGGCTGAGGAATGAGCACGGTGCGTGCGACCTTCCACGGGTCGGGGACCTCGCCGCTCTTCCATGCCTCGTTGATGACCTCGGCGAGGTAGTATATTGACGGGTCGTCCAGGTTGCGCAGGGTCTTATTAGTTATGCCGTCGGGGCCCGCGACTGACCTCCCATTGAGCCCGTAAAGCACCTGCCGAACCTCTTCGTGGCATATCTCGGCCTCCAGTTCAGTGTTGGCTGGTCCTGAGTACTAGGGTTACGTTGTTGCGGGGTTCGAGTCGACGGGGAGGTACTTTTGCACCAGCTGCTTCAAAACCTCCTGTTCTGAAGAGGACTGCTTGGCTTCGTGCATGGCTCGCGCTAGTACGTTCCGCTGGTTACTTTTGGTGTTAGTCTCGCTGAGCAGGTGCTTGAGCAGGTTCCATGTCTTGCCATTACGCATCTGGCCATCTACCGAGTTGCACACCTCGTCCCACTGCTGCTTGGAGAGAACGCGACAGTGCTCCTCGATGGTCTTGTTTAGGTCAGAAATCTTGCGCAACCTGCAATTGAGGCGCTGGCCTTTCCGGCGGGCGAGAGTGACTGCTTGGCCTCGAGCAGGTGGGCAAGGCGGCTATCTATTTTTTCAACCGGAAGGTCAGTACTAATATTCTTCGTGGTACTTATGACGTCCTCTCTGGGCTGGCTAATCCACTCCTGTAGGTTTGGCCTGGTTGCATCTAGGGGTCGGTCGTTGCGAACTTTGCGAAACTGGTCAGTTTGTCCAAGAAAACTTCTGTGCCCTCTTTCATACCACTAAGAACTGCGTCACCAGGAAGTAATGGTCGCTACCTAAGTCAATGTTTGAGTTGGTCACAGTACATCGGGGAGATTCTTGACGAAGGTCAAGTCGAGAGTGGAGTCTCTGCAGGATTAGGTGCCCAACCGAGTTGGAAAGGCCTTGTCGGTGATTAGAGTGAGGTCCATGTCCGTCGCGTTCTGCCACAGTTCCGCGCCCTTGCTGGTATTGTACGGGTAGCCCCAAGTGTGGTGCGGAGCATTAAAATTGCCCGCCACAACCAGGGGGTTGGGACCTGCCAAGTTGACGGCCTTCTTTATGAGGGCCCTGAAGCGCTGCCGCCGGTCCTTAGGGCTACTGTACACGTTGAGAAAAAAGATGCTGCTTCGGTCCGAGCTGCGCGGCAGAATCTCGGTCATGACATATTCGGCGCTGCTGGTGGCCATTTTGAGGTCGTGAGAGATGTGTGTGAGCTTGTTACTGACCAAGGTGCAGACGCCCCGGCCATCAGAATAACGTGAGACGGGCTTGTAACCAGTCAGTGTGACATTTGGGGTTAATGTTTCCTGAAGCAGAATGACGAGGGGTTTTTCGCTAGAGCATCGATTGTACTGCTGCAAGGACTCCTTTTTACTAGGGAAGCTCCTGCAGTACCATTGTCAAATAAGAAACGTCTCACTTGGCTTGGCCATATAGGCGCTTTTGTGGGCTGGTGCTGCCCTCAGATTGGCTAAGAATAGCGTGGACGATGGGGCCCGTAGCACCGGGCTGGGGTTCTACGACGGCGGTTGAGGTCAGAGCTGGTTTCACTACGCTTTCGAGAAACGACTCTACCTTGGATACTCGGTCATTTTGCGCGGCCAGGGTGATCTGCAGTTGGGCGAAATTCTCCCCTAGCTTATTGATGCTTTCACTGAGCGCGGATAGCGTGTCTCGAAGCTCAGACCTGACTCGAATTGCTACACCTTTCTGTTCGTAGGCGACGGCCCTCTTCTTGGGAGCACTTTGACCCTCACTGCTGCTGTCGCCGGCTTTAGTGCTGTGCACCTCCATGGGTAGGGGCATTGTATCGGCGACGCATGCAGCGGCGGGTTGCGGTGGTGGGTTTCTCGCGTTCTTAATCTCGGCAATTTCGGCAAAAAGCCTGTTTATGGTTTCCTTCATCGCTGCGATCTCGCGTTTCAGCTGGGAAATCTCGCGCGCGCTCTCCGCATGCTCTGGGAGTGACCCCAACAGTACCTCAGCTGGCCCTCCTCAGACCGTGTCGGCCCAGGTCATAGAGCCCGACTTCTTGCTTCTCGCTAACACCCTGCTAGGCTGCTGTTGACGCCCGGTAGACCTGTATCGAGACCTGGAGCGGCTCCCAAACTTGTAGCGCCGGGTTCCTCCTCGGGACCGGGAGCGGCTCCTGGACCGGGAACGGCCCCTGGAATGGGACCGAGAACGTCGCCTGGAACGGCCCCCGGAACCACGTGACTGCTGGAAGTCCTGCCCATCCGTGGGGAATAATGGTGGTGCCGTGGCGTGGCCTTGATCGGTGGCGCGAGACTTCCCAGCGCCTTCGTCGCACGACATACGGGATCTGGAATCTTTGCCTACAGTCCTTTTCAGCCGTGAGGTGTTGCCCACCACACAGCCTGCACTTGGGGGTACAATTGTGTTGCGCTGCAGGATTTGAAGCCCCACAGCCCCGACATACGACGTCGCCTGGGCAGGGACACACATCAGCACGGTGACCGAGCCGACCACAAGCGTAGCAAATGTCTATTTTCTTGCGATAAAGCGAACATTGCACAAGGGTGGGGCCGTAGCGTACAAAGTTTGGGACTCTATGACCGTCGAAGGCGAAGATTACCGTACCGGTGCTGCCTATGCGCTTGGCTACCACGGCGAGCAGATTTCTTTAATTTACGATCTTGCTGTCAATATCATTCGGGCCGTCTACGAGTGGAATACCTCGGATCACGCCCTTGCACGTGGAATGAGGAGCGGCCTCGTAGGCACTGACCTGTTATGTTCGGTACATGACGACAATCTGCCGAACTTTGACGTAGTGGTTGGCATTTTCTCTTCTAGGTGTGCTGACAACCATAATAATCTGCTACACGTTGAGGCATAGCGTGTCTCCCCGCAAATCTTCGGCGCAGATGCTTGTGGCTGCCAGGATTGCATCAGCCATCACGGTGCAGCCGGTCTTGACAATATTGAGGACTCCGCGGGGCCGAATCACGATCTTCGTATACTCCCTGGGGAGCTGGGGCATCCGGCCAGCGCGGATGATTCTAGCCTTGATGTTATTGCCACTGTTGCGGCCTCGCGGGTCCTCGGCCGTTGTCGACTTCGTCTCGTTGAGAGAAGGACCATTAGGATTAGCGCCTGCCGAGCGCGCGCCAGCTCTTCTGGCACCTGCAGACTGCCAACCTCGGTCTTCTGTCACCTCTTCGGGAGTTATGTCCTCCCCCACCACCTGATATTCCAATATTTTCTGAAAATAGGCCCTGAGAAGAGCGAAAAGGGCACCCGGGAACGGCGACGCAGCTGGCGTCGCGCCGGCGTCACGCCGGCGTGGGCTTACCTCATTAAGCTCAGCCCAGAAGTTGGCCGGCTCCAGAGAAAAAACGTTCCAAAACGTGAAAATAGTCCACTCACGCAGCAGGTTTTGGCATCAAAATAGTCCTGGCACTTTCACTGATGCGACACAAACAAAGTTGAACGCGCACTCGAAAAATTAACTTGAAGATCATTGTAGGAAGCAGGAGCCACTCGAAGGTCGTATGTACCCCATGGTGGGTGCTCGAAAATTACGCGGGTGGGCGGATTAGGCTCAGTGCATCGACTGGGAAGTACAACAGGAGACTGTTGTCACTTTCGAGCTGGCTTAGGCGAACGCAGTGTGGCCTGAACGAAGTTTTTATTCAAGATTTACATAAGTAGGTGGGTAGTACAAAGTTTAAAATTTGAAATGCGTTTTTTTAAACACGAATGACTTTTTTTTTGCCGTGCCCACCAGCTTTTTCACTACATGACGTCTCCCTCAACGAATAACTTCTTCAGCTGACTTCAACGCTTGCTGCAGTAACTATAACACCTGCCTGAACATTTATTGGCTCAATCAATTGCTGTTTTTGTTCCAGTGAATAAGCAATATTCCATGCATTCATAAGTGAATTCAGTTGTTTCTAGACTCGCTGCGTCAGAAAAAAAATGGCGTATGTTGTCTCGCTGAAAACATACTGAGTCCACGAATTTAGCATGACGTGCAAGCAAAACCAACACCAAGAATCTTTAACATGCACTACATATTTGCAATACAAGTTATTGTTTTTGCATACGTTTCACAGAACATCGAATTTTGTGACTATATTTTGAAGTGTGAATTGCCTTTATTTTTCCGTACGTGCTTCTTGCCCTCCCCCTTTTTATGTGGCGTGCATCATAAGTTACGTAACTATATTTCTGTTATGCTTAATATAGTTTCGTTTTTCCACTGGCTGTAGTGGCATTGCACGAGCTACAAATTAGGCAGAGTTCCCTGCTCTTGCAGATATCCTGACCACCCGTTTCTTTGCCCGTCCCGGCTGCTTCATCGGCGGCTATCTTCGTGGTGATTTATCGTCGCATTGCCCTTGGAAGGTGCTGGATCATCCACACGTGGTGAAGCTGCGACTGCGCGGTAACTTTGTGGCCTGCTGCTAGCATTCGACGATTTCGCAGCTGGTGGTCGCTGTCCTGCAAGCAAGCCCTCTATATTTGCCAGCACCAGCAACGGCTCTTCACTGGCACCAGTGGCATTGCACGAGCTACAAATTAAGCAGAGTTCCCTGTTCTTGCTGCTATTTTTTCAAGCTTTTTTCTGTACTGATTCTATTCTTTTCAACTGCTGCTGCTGCCCCAAATTGCGTTCTGATTTGCATTTTATTTTTTTCTGTGTCTGCAGTTGTTTTTTTATCACGAGTATTTACCATGCCAACTAATGCTGAACTTTTAGAAAAAATTGAAGATCTTAAGGCTAAAATTAAGAGCTTGGCTAAGGACACATCTGAAAAGGTCTTCGACAGGTTCTTACTCAAGCTGCAAGAATCGGGCATAGATGTTGCTGAATTAAAACAAGAATTGAAATCCATACAATTGAGTGCAGAGCACTTGAACGAACTTGTCAATGACCTACGTAACCAAAATGTCCCAATGGTAATTGAGAATAAACAGCTAAAAACTCAGAATGACTCCCTCAGCCGCAAGGTTGAGGAACTGGAGCCATACTCGCACATGAGCAATGTGGAGATCAAGGGTGCTCTCTTCTTTCAGGGGCAAGACTGCAGTGCAATCGTGAAAATAATAGAAGAGAAGGCTGGCTGTCCCATATTGCCTGCTGATCTCGACATTGTGCATCGCGTGCCAACACGTTCTAAAGATAAAATAAACATTACTGTGCGCTTCTACTCTCAGACTAAGAAATCTGACTACATCAGTAAAGCATGTAAGGCGAAGCTCTGTGCTAGTGATCTTGGTATCACTGGTGGTACTATCGCCCCTGTCTTTATCAATGATCATTTGACTCGAAGAAACAAGGTCTTCTTTTTGAGGCCTTAAAACTAAAAAAAGAAAAAGAACTGGATGTTTCTCTGGACAGACAACGTCAAATTAAAGCTAGAAAGACTACTAATAGCAGAGTCTTGCGCATTCGCGATGACTTGGATTTGACAAACATAGACTAAGCCTTGCACAATGTTATCATTGCATCATTTTTTTTCTCGCATCAACATGGGTGTTCTTATAGAACCAGACCGTGTTAACTCATTCATAGGTGAATATAATTCTATCATTCATTTCAATGCTAGACGCCTGTGTAAAGTAGTCGACGAAATCCATGATCTCCTTTCTTCATATAGTAAATTTTTTTCACCTATTACCATGACAGAAACATGGTTATCAGTTGCTGACGGAAATCTCTATTGCTACCCAAATTGTAACTCAGACTACTGTAACAGAACAACTAGCAGTCTTGTTGGTGCGTCCATTTTTATATATCCTGGTCTTTCTCATAGGAGAGGACATGACTTGCACTTGACTGTAACTAAATGCGAATCAGTTTGGATTAAAATTACTAATTGCTCTCTATCACGTGATCAGAGAGATTTCATATTTGGCTGCATTTACGGATCTCCCTTAACCACAGTCGAAGATTTTTCTTCTAATCTTGAAAATGTCCTACATATCATTTCTCTTGAGAATAAAACTGCCATTTTAATGGGTGACATCAACATTAACTTACTCAATTACACTTCAGTTGTTGTTATTAGTTACACTAATCTATTGCAAAGCTATGGATTTGAGTCCTTGAATAATGTTCCTACGCGGCAACTTCCAAACGGTGCTGGGACCCTGATAAATTTTGCTTTCTCAAACTCGCTAATATCTCCCCAGGTGAAAGTTCTCGACAGTGACATTACTCATCATTATCCTTTGCTCCTAAGCTTCAATCTACAACTACGTCCTTGCACTCTTTCACATTCCAAATATGTTCTGGATAAAGAGAGTTTAATAACTGCCATAGAGGACTTACGTTAGACCGAGGTTAATTGTTGTAATGATCCGCAAAAAGTGTTTATAAATTGTTTCCTTAATTATATCGCATATCTGAAAATTTACTTTCAAATCTAAATGTAAAAAAATATTAGCAGTTTCTCAGAATCCGTGAATGTCTGAAAGCCTATTAGCTGCTTTACGTAGACAAGACAACCTCTGCGAAAAATCTGAAAGTCAGCCATTTAATACTAAGTTTATTGCCCGCTACAATAAATTATGTAACACTGTACACAAGCACTTAAAAGCTGCGAAACGTTCTCTTCTAGAAGATAAAATATCGCAAGCAGGTAATAATGCTAAACAAAATGGGACATTGTAAGCTTCTTTCCAAACAGGAATTCTCGCCACCAAGTATCCTGAATCGTAATCGACAACATTGCATTTAACTCGCCTATCGACAAAGCTGACGCTTCCTTTTCCTACTTTTTTAGCCCTGACACACCCTGTCCCACAAAAAGCACACCACTTAGACGCCTCCCACATTCGTTTTTTTCTATTTCCCACTGCTCCTGAAAAAATACATAATGTCATAAAACACCTCAAATCTACTCGTGCAGGAATTTATGATGTTCTGCCTGCTCATATGAAGCTCATTTCACCTTTAATTTCTGATATATTGTGCTTCATTACGAATTTGATATTCAAGACAGGCGTATTTCCTAGAGAGCTTAAACGCGGTAAAATTATCCCACTTTATTATCTCACTTCATTATCCCACTTCCACGGGGATAGCACACTGAATAAGAATTACCGACTCATTTGCATTGTGCCACTTTTTTGGTAATGTTCTTGAGAAGGTGATTGGAGTACGCCTAACTAATTACCCCAAAAAATTCAATATTCTGTCCCCTTGTCTTTTCGGCTTTCGCAATCATTTCTCTACTGATCTAGCACTCATTCATTTAACCGATCAACTAGAAAAATTCATTGGCAAAGGTTTATTTGTATGATCAGTATTCAGCGATCTAACAAAAGAATTCGACAGTTTATATCACATCATTCTTTTTACTAAATTTGAAAAGATCGGTGTCTGTGGTCCTGCTTTAGCTTTACTAAAAAGCTACCTGCATAACCGCGTTCAACTTGCGTCCATTTCTAATGTATATTCTAAGAAGTTATCTGCTAATATTGGTGTCCCTCAAGGATCTATTTTAAGACCACTCCTATTTTTAATTTATAAAAATGATCTTCCTAGCTGTCTGTCCTTCACTAATTCCATTTTGTATGCTGATGACACTACAATATTAACTTCTGACAAAAGCATTTTACTTCTCGTCGACAAGCTAAGCACTGACTTGAAAAATGTTTCAAGTTGGTACAATGCTAACTTGTTAAGCGTAAACGCAGCCAAAACTAAATTTGTAGTATTTTCACTGCATCAAAAATATCCAGCAACCTTTCCTTCGTAGGCTTTTGGCTCGCACTTCAATTTTCCCACTCCCTGCGTTTCTTTTCTCGGAAACTGCTAAATTTTCATCTATAGCATTTTGGAACACAATGCCATCTGTTAATAAATATGCTAGAAGCTTGAATCACTACAAGAAAAAAACTACAATCACACATTATGCATGCCTAGTTTTACTGTTTCTTACCATAGCGCTACCTTGTTTTTATGTCCACATGTTTCATCTTAAGTATTACAACATTTTGTATCCTTTTCCCTTATACTCTTCACATTATTCATTGATTCATTTGGTTTTCTTTTATGTTTGTTTTTCATTTGTAATTATATATATTTATATATATATATATATATATAAATATATATATATATATATATATTTATATATATATATACACTTCAATGTTCTGTGGCAATTATGCTAAGTTTATAATTTTGATTATTGCTTATGCTGCCTCTAACATTGTTTTACCTCAATTTGCCCTTAACAGGAGATCCCGATACAGTCTTTGACTTTGGGACCTCCTTTGTATACTACACACATATCACATTGTTGTATTCGTACCAATAAAAATTTTGAAGTCTGAAAAGAAAAATTGACATACCTCGATTTCCACGCTATGTATGTTATTCTATCTCAATCCTCGTGGTGTATTCAATGGCCTAATCTTCCAAGACCTACGAGAGCATCAACTTTTTTGTGTGGCAATACTTCCAAGGGCCTGTCAGCTACTTGAGAATCGCCCTGAATTGCGTGTGCAGACGTCCGAGACCGGATGTTTGGTGTCAGATTTTTCACAGCATAATTCTTTCCTCAGCTGCACACTTCTGCACGTCAGCCCTGCATCCTGTCTCGTAGTCTGCATTTGGCATCAGCGTTACTTGGGCATCTATCTATCTATCTATCTATCTATCTATCTATCTATCTATCTATCTATCTATCTATCTATCTATATATCTATCTATCTATCTATCTATCTATCTATCTATCTATCTATCTATCTATCTATCTATCTATCTATCTATCTATCTATCTAACTATCTATCTATCTATGTATCTATCTATCTATCTATCTATCTATTTAACTAGCTATCTAGGTGCCTATGGCTTTGAGCTCTTCTAGACGTCTGAATAATGGTATCAATACCAAAATTGGTATGACATAGCATGACTTTATGACAAACTCAACTGACTAGTTATAACATGGAAATCTTTACATGTATGCCATGAATGTTAATATTTACATTTGAAGGTCTTGCTGCTTTTGCGGTGGTTTAGTTCACATGACATTTTGCAAAACTGGTATGGTATGACATAGCTGCATGGCGAACATGAGTGACAGACCCTAACGTGGAAATCAGGACACACATGTCATGATTTTTATGTTATGACTAGTCATGACTACGGGCCACGTTCATGGTGCACTCGCGCTCGTTCCGCTTGGCTCCCCATATACCAAATCTGGTATCACGTGACGTGAATAGACGACAAAGGTAGATGACATGTCCAAGCATGATATTGAGGTTATGCGTGGCTTACGAAACATGACTACAGGGTACGCTCCTGGCGCGCTCATGGCCATTTCGCTAGCTCCACATATATCACGTCACGTGATAATAAATTTCGTATCACTTGACGTGAACAGACGACAAAGGTAAACGACACATCTAAACATCATAATCATGGCATGGCAGTCATGTACGTCATAACTTAAGTCCATTTTAAAGTGGCTTATCAAGCATCCTCGTTCGTGCTTCGCATATAATCGATTCTCACTGGTCGTAGGTTTTGCCAATTATTTTATTTACGGCACGCAAAATGGTGGCGCAAAAATAAGGCACCGCCTACTTCTTAGATTTTAGAGATGTCTAACAAAGAGCACTCACTGTCAAAATTTTCGGAAGTGTTCTCTCCCCGCAGCTTTTTTTTTGCCCCACAGGTAAAACAGGATCATATGGTTTAGACATATTCCCTATCTATTGATTTGAAACACTACGTTACCGCCTTCCAAGTGTGATGAACAAATAGAAACTAACAACTGATAATCTACGTATACTGTCTAAAACTGAAATGTTAAATCAGATGTTCTGATTGTGTTTTAAGTGAATGTTGGGTGATTTCTGTAATGGTTATTCAGTTTTTTTCTTTATATATTGCTTTGTTATGAAAGTTTTTGTATGTATTTCTGAGTTTTCTATCTATTATTTGCTGTCATGGGCCACATGCGTGTTTCTTTTTGTATTGTCGCTTTCCGGTGCCAGTAATTTTTGTAAGTTTTGTAAATTTGTAGTTTAGATTTCTTCTGGTTGAAGGGGCCAGTCAAGCTGTGAAATGCAGATTTTTTTTTCGCACCAAACCACGTATACAGTGTAATTCCGTGTACTTCTCACGTGGTTAAATAAACTCAAACTTGAAAAAACTTGAGTCTCCAAACAAGATTGCCCAGCTCATCGTCAATACAGTGAAAAAGGTGTATCTATATTTATTTATTTATTTGTTTATTTACTTATTCATTTATTTACCTATTTATTTATTTATTTATTCATTTCCATCAAATTTTAAAATGCTTCTTCTTAACGTCTTATTTTGTCCGCGCGCTATATTCACGAGATTTGCAGCTGAAGGCTGCGGTTCCTAGACGCGTCATCAACAATATTGTGTTAATATATGGGCACCAATAGAATATAGCAATGCGAAATCACAGGCTGCCTCGAAAAGAGATCAATTCACCGTTTGGGAAACCGCTGACCCACGATAAACCCACCATCAAGGAAGTTTCAGCGAAAATCTGCGCATGCAATAACGCATAAAAATGACGCACCTTTAAGAGACACCTTTCTGAGCGCTCGTTGCCATTGCAGAGAGCCAGTTCTAAAAACTTTCACTCAAAAGGTGTTTAATAGGCCAAACGCGCACCCATGCACACTTATTCAAATTATGAGCCTTATGCGGACAACAGACTTCTGCAGACTTATCACTGGCGACGTGCCCCTATGTTCTATAAAAAAACGTGCCGAACGACCTCTCATAGACTGCATTGCGCTCTGATATAACGTTTCAAGCAAACACACCACACACAAAGCATGAACTAATGCTCACAAAACCATCACTTTATATACAATGTACGTAGAAAACGCTGAGGAAACGATCACTTCATACACAATGATTGTGCGCAGAAAACGCTGACAAACTTCGTCAATGTACCAAGTGACAATCTTGTTGACAAGAAGTGGGCTTCTTTTATCTGAATCACACACTTCGCCACCAAGAAAAGGCAAGCGACTTCCTAATGAAGCAGACAAATGTTGCCAAAATGGGTGTCGTAGATTGGCGGACAATCATGGACGTGAGGCGTGAGGCAATTTGTGTACGAGATGTTTTAGCCTTTTCTCACACGTTTCATCGCATTGCGTTTCATGCCACTGCTTTTTACCGCAAGTAAATAGTAATAAATGTGAGAAATATTGCTGTAGAGAAGATTGATCAGAAGAATAAAAACAAGAAACTCTAGTTCTGACAAAGCATAAAGCATGAAGCATCTGTGAGCTGGTCAAGAATGTGCAGCAGCCACTGCATTGTGCTAAAGAAAAATTTGTATATTGTTGCTTCATAAAAAGCTGTCCTCTGTCAAGTAACAATCTCTAAAGAGGCATCTATAAAAAAACTCGCTTTGAGCAAGAAGACTGGGTATGAGGCAACCTCTGTGCTCATCATCATCATCAGCCTGACTACCTCCACTGCAGGACAAAGGCCTCTCCCATGTTCCGCCAGTTAACCCGGTCCTGTGCTTGTTGCTGCCAATTTACACCCGCAAACTTCTTAATCTCCTCTGCCCACCTAACCTTCTGTCCCCCCTAACCCGCTTGCCTTCTCTGGGAATCCAGTTAGTTGCCCTTAACGACCAGCGGTTATCCTGTCTACGCGGTACATGCCCGGCCCATGTCCATTTCTTCTTCTTGATTTCAGCTATGATGTCCTTAACCCCCATTTGCTCCCTAATCCAATCTGCTGTCTTCTTGTCTCTTAAGGTTACACCTACCATTTTTCTTTCCATTGCTCGCTGCTTCGTCCTCAATTTCAGCTGAATCCTCTTTGTAAGTCTCCAGGTTTCTGCTCCGTAGCTAAGTACCGGCAAGTTACAGCTGTTATATGCCTTTCTCTTGAGGGATAGTGGCAATCTACCTGTGATAATTTGAGAGTTCTTGCCAAATGTGCTCCACCCCATTTTTATTCTTCTAGTTACTTCAATCTCGTGGTTCGGCTCCATGGTTACTACCTGCCCTAAGTAGACATAGTCTTTTACAACTTGAAGCGCTGCTCTTTTTCGAGGTTGTTGTACATTACTTTTGTTTTCTGCAGATTCATTCTAAGACCCACCTTTCTGCTCTGCTTGACTAACTCCGTAATATTGAGTTGCGACTCGTCCCCCGAGTTACTAAGCAATGCAATGTCATCGGCAAAGCGCAGGTTACTAAGGTACTCTCCATTAACTCTTATCCCTAACTGTCCCCATTCTAGGCTTCTGAAAACCTCCTGTAAGCACGCGGTAAATAGCATTGGGGAGATTGTGTCCCTCTGCCTTACACCCTTCTCGATTAGTATTCTGTTGCTTTCTTTATGAAGCACTATGGTAGCAGTTGATCCCCTGTAGATTTCTTCCAGGATGTTTATATATACTTCATCGACGCCCTGATTCCACAGTGTCTGCATGACAACTGGTATTTCTACTGAATCAAACGCCTTCTCGTAATCTATGATGGCTATGTATAGTGGTTGGTTATGTTCTGAGCCTTTTTCTATTACCTGACTGATAGTATGAATATGGTCGATTGTTAAGTAGCCTGGTTGAAATCCTGCTAGTTCCTTTCGTTGATTGAATTATAATGTTTTCTTTACTCTGTTAGCAATTACCTTTGTAAATAGCTTGTATACTACAGAGAGCAAGCAAATCGGCCAGTATTTCTTCAAGTCCTTGTCATCTCCTTTCTTACGTATTAAGATGTTAGCGTTCTTCCAAGACTCTGGTACTCTTCCCGTCAGGAGACACCTCGTAAACAGGGTGGCTAGTTTTTCTAACACAATCTGTCCTCCATCTTTCAGCAGATCTGATGTTACCTGATCCTCACCAGCAGCTTTGCCTCTTTGCATGCTCTCCAAAGCTTTTTCGACTTCTTTTATCATTACTAGTGGGGTGTCATCTGGGTTACTGCTATTTCTTATAATAATAATGTCGTGGTTGTCGCGGCTACTGTACAGATCTCTGTAAAACTCTCTCGCTATTTTATTATCCTATCCATATTGGTAGTTATTTTGCCTTCTTTGTCCTTAGTGCATACATCCGATTTTTGCCTATCCCAAGTTTCCTCTTGACTGCTTTCATGCTTCCTCCGTTTTCCAGAGCGCGTTCAATTCTCTCCATATCATACCTGCTTACATCGGATACCTTACGCATATCAATCAACTTTGAAAGCTCTGCCAGTTCTATTTTGTCTGTTCTACTTGAGACTTTCTTGATTTTACGCTTCTTAATGAGATTCTTTGTTTCCTGGGAAAGCTTTCCAGAGTCCTGTCTAACTACCTTGCCTCCAACTTCAACTGCACACTTCCTAAGGACACTCATCAGATTATCATTCATTGTATCTATGCTAAGGTTGGTTTCCTCACTAAGAGCCGAGTACCTGTTCTGAAGCGAGACTCCGAATTCCTGCATTTTCCCTCTCAGTGCTAGCTCTTTGATTTGCCTCTGTGCTCAACTGCCCTTAAAACGAAGGTTCAGTCAAATCCTTCTGAGGTGATGAGATTTCTTTTAACCACGGCAAATAAGTATGTTATTAGGAAAGCATTATTAGGAGCAGTGTGTTATTAGAAATGACCCCTCATTAAATGATGGCATTTCAATTTATGTTTGTAAATGGCGCTACAGTTTAGAATACTCTGCAAGAGAAAATCACTCACAACTAGGAGTAAAATCTATCTATTTCCCTCCTCCTTCTCCTCTATTTGGAATATTTTTCACTCATGTCCTCCGGAGCAAAGTTTTTATTCGTGCTAGAAGAAGGAGGAATAAATGAGGAAGGACATTGAGGTTAGCTTATTCCTGATAGCCTCGCCACCGCAGTACCTAAACTGACATTTCACTGCTGCTGGTCGGAGGGAGTGGGTGGCAGCTGCGGAGCATTTCCCGCGGGTTTTTCGCTCCAGCTATCTGGAGCTTTTCCCTGGCATCTCAGGAGTAATTTACACATGCCTTTACTTCTTCCGGATTAAATTTCAGTGAGATGGTTCAGAACTTTTTGCATTGTTGTTTGCTCCACTCTTTATTAATTTTATGCTGATCATGTCACCAGTTGGTTAGATGGATTCTCAATTCTCATGCAAAAAGTGCATTTTTTCACACAGAGCTTTAGCCAACGAAATTCAAGAAAGCGCTTGAGTTTTTCTTGTTTAATTTATTCAAAACAAGCTGCCGTTCCGTGTTGATGGCCTCATATTTCGAAAAAAAAAGAACAAAGTTTAACATACAGAAAGCCACCAACAAATCGAACACGTGTAGGCAATCAACGTGAGTGTGATTTGTCTACGTATAGCGCGTTGGAAGGGAGCCCAGAACGCTGCAAAGTAATCCACTATAAACGAAGGAAGCGTCGCCGCTGGGAACAAATGTTCACCACCCCCGAAGGACCAACCATCAGTTTCAGCCGATTGCTTCCTGCATAATTTATCAAAAAATAATTATACATGAAGACTGTGAATTTTTCGAGAGGCACAATAACTGACGACAGTGAAGTCGTCAGACGACTTAACTGAAGTCGTCAGTGAAGTCTCTATACGCATAAAATCCTATAAAGCTACTCAATCGATATACGCAGATTTGATGCAGCGACGTTGCGGTGCGTTGGTTCTGTCAAAGCACAGGCACATGACAGCTTTCTAATAACACACAAATGTCCCAGCAGGAGCAAAAGATGCCTCTACGCATCGCGCGCTGAGACGCCTTTGCAGTGGCTGCAAAAGGAGCTTTGATATGAACATATAAGGCATGTTAACGTGTATACCTAGCTTTGAACACGCCATTAGAACGGGACATCTTTTAACGGCGGTAACGTGGATAACTTTCGAAATGTCATCACTGTCATCGCAGTCTACGTCACGTGTGTACATTTGAATTGGTTAACCGATGCAAGATCGAGAACCTAAGTTCGATCGGCAATAGGCGAAGGCGCGGTGTGAATAAATACATGGCCGCGAATTGTTACGGTAAATCCTCGCATATGAGAAATCTGCCGCAGAAGTTATTAATGCAGACGGCCACGCCGATCTTGGTGACATTCATCCTCAATACCCTATTTTAGTGCTTCAAATGCATGCTGACCATAATGCAGTTACGTACTTGTGAGGTCAGCAGCTCAATTCGTACGCTTATGTCGAGGCCGATAAACTCATACATACAGATTCGGCATGTTTCCCTAGTGCTGTATTTTTTTTTGTCACAGACGTGAAAGTCTACTGAAGATCAAAGTAGCAGAACAGCCCTGCCCAAAACACTTGTATCAGGCGTTTTATTGCAGCCTCATACAATTAGGAAAAGCATAGTCTGAGTCGTTCGCCTATGCTTGAATGAACTGGTGACGCTGCGTTGGTCAAGTGGATAAGGTACCCGGCTGCTGACGCGCAGGTCGCGAGACCGCATCCCGGCTGCGGCGGCTGCATTTACTAAGTGTTGTAGGCCCGTGTGCTCAGATTTTGAAGCACGTTGAAAAACCCCAGGTGGTCTAAATTTCCGGAGCCCTCCATTACGGCGTCACTCATAATGTTATGGTAGATTTGGGTCGTCAAACCTCACACATCAATCAATTACTCAGAAACCGCCAATTATAGCCCAGTCTGATGATAGGCCTTCGTTCTTTTAGCAAACTCGCGCTACTGTTTTTTTTTTCTGAATATAGTAGCTTTTTTCTCTTTGAAGTAAAAAATAAGATATGTTACAAGTATTCGTGTGAAATTGCTTCGCAAGAACAATGAGGAAAAAAAAAACTAGTCTTGAATCGCAAATTGCCAAATGAAAAACGTATACGGGGCAGCGGTGGGTTGAAAAAGAACGGGAACCATCACACCAGTCAGGGCGAAAAATGTTTTTATGTTTTCGTTTAGAATTTGAAGGTTATCGCACAAACGTCGACTAAGAGCTGCAACCACGCCATGTTCCAGAATATTCTTTCAAGCTGATGGTGGCATCATGCAAGCTTCGCTCTTTTTATCCTTTAGGCTACGATCACTCCCGTCGGTTGAAGCTGTTTAAACGGAGCAGTGGCAAGAAAACTCCAACACGTCTTTTCCAGCAATTTCGCAATTGCCTATGGGGATGAGAGCGCACTAAGAATACACTTGATTGCAACAAATTGACGGTCCGAAATGGAGAGAAATTGTGCAGAGCTTATCGTAGTGGCTGACTGCTACGGGCATGACCTGTGACGTCATTCAGTTGTGACCCTCATCTCTTGCCGGAGACGTACGCAGACATGCTCCCGCCGTTCGAGATACCAGGTTTGCTAAGCCTGCCAAAGCATGTCGTGGGGTGCTCATATTTGTTACGGTGAGTGTGTGAAGATGACCATGTTTTTCTGCGCTTGTGAAGTACTGCGTTTGTGATCTGACGTGCTTTGTTCACCCCTAGAAGCTCCCGTGGAGGGATGTGGTGTGGGTGCAACTGTCGCCGATATTGCGAATGGGGTGAAAATTCAAGTGTTTTAAATTTCAACGGACTACCATCAGATTGGCTGATTTGATCGATTGATATGTGGAGTTTATTGTTCCAAAACCGCCATATCATTATGAGAGAGGCCGTAGTAGAAGGCTTTAAAAGTTTTGACCACCTGGGGTACTTTAGCACGCACTGAAATCTGGCACATTAGCCCACAGCATTTTCGCCACCATCGCAAATGCAGCTGCCGCTAGGATTCGATCCAGTGACCTGCGGACCGTCAGCCGACTACCTATGCCACTAGGCCACCGGGATAGGGATGGCCGTGTTATGAGTGGCATTACACATTAGTGCATAGACAATCTGTGGTTCTCATACATACTTAAGTATTAAAACATTAAAACCCAATATGACATGCGAACTATCGCCTTTTATTTCTGGTAGTTCACACCAACTAGGCAGCGCTTTCGCTGCAGGAAGGTAAGCAATCGTGCCAATGTAACGTTACTGATAACTTATCTTACCTCGTCCTTTGGAAGACTTATGTAACACCGATAGAGCAACCATATCTGGGCCAGTGCCATACCCAATTTAGCTTTTGATGTTAGCTATAGTTTTAAACAAGCAGTTAGAGTGGCATTTTGCACGATTTGCCGTTTCCGAAGAATTGTTTTATTAAAACGCTTCTGTTCATCGTGAAATATCAGTGCCTGTGTCCACCGCTTACAACTTTTTTCAATGGCGTGGCACTCACCCCATTAATTCTGCACAAGCCTGGCCTATTGACATCGCCCTTCACATCCACTTTCACATTCTGAAATGCACAAGTGCGGTTTTTAGCTCCGGTGAGGCAGCACTCCAGGACACAGTTGCGCATACACTCCCCAGCGGGTTTCACGCTTGGGTGACATCCCTGCATCGGAAAATTGTATTTTGTGTCACAAGAAACATACGCCGAATTTTTACAGTAAAACATTTTCGCGAAAACACGCATTCCATGTTACTGTATGGTTGTCAGGGTGTAAATTGGAAAATGCAGGTGGTGAAAATGAAACGCCTATGGGCTCGAACTAATGCCCAGTAAAACAAGTAACCGTAAACTTTAGGCGAAAGGGGCCGGAACGTATAATGGTCCTGGGTGAAGTTCTGTTTAGTTCGGTCGCTTAAAAGAACTTGGTCCATACTGAAAAAAGTAGTTGGTTTCACTGCGCCCTAAAGAATTTTTGAGGCTATGCCATTTAAAAAAAGCGACAAGAGAAAACCAGTTGTAAATGAAAAAGTGAAAAAGTCGAAAAAAATTCGAAAAGCCTGAGATAAAAGGTAGAGAAAGTAAGGCGAAGCATATTGGTATTGATCAGGTGGTACCACTACCAACGTACATCGCCAGTTGTCTTAATGATATGTAGCGCTGATAGACCAGCGCTGTGGCCCGTACGAAGCTGACTGCAGCTGCTGATTGTATGAGAGCAATCTCATTGTTTGTTGTTACCGGCAAAAAACGTCGTCTTTTTAATTGATTGCTGAGCAATTGTTAGCGAACTTTGGCGACTTTGAGCGTATCTATCTATCTATCTATCTATCTATCTATCTATCTATCTATCTATCTATCTATCTATCTATCTATCTATCTGGCCGCCTACGACTTTTAGCTCTCCTGGCCGTTTCGATTGTGGTGTCGATACCAAACTTGGTATGACATATTATGACAGTATAAAAATATACTAGACTAGTCATAACATGAAACTCTTCATATATGTCATGAATTTCATGGTTTACATCTCATGGTGCTGCAGCTCTTGAGGTGCTTTTGTTCTCATGGCAATTAAGTTGCAAAACTGGAATGATATAGAATGTTTGCATGGCGAACACAAACCACAGACCCTAACATGAAATTTATGACATGCGCGTCATGTAACAATATGAATACATGCCATGGTCATGATGCTCTTGCAGCCGTTTCACTAGCTTCAATAATACCAAATTTGGTATTATGGCACGTGAATACGTGACGCAGGTACGTTACTGGTGCAAACATGATAATCAAGAGATGCGTGTGATGTAACAACATGACTACATGCAACGCTCAACATGCGCTGATGGCCGTTCCGCCAGCTTCACTTATACCCAATTTGATTTTACGGGACGCGAATAGATGACGAAGGTATGATACTGGTGCAAAAATGATAAGCATGATTTGCGTGTGATGTAACAACTCGACTACATGCTACGATCATGATGGCCTCGCGGCTGTTTGTCTAGCTTCACATGTACCAAATCCGGTATCATGGGACGCGAACGTACGACATAGGTGAATGGCACTTCCAAACATGAGAAACACGACATGCATGTCATGTGACAACACGACTACATGCCACACTCATGATGCGCTCCCGGCCGTTTCACTAGCTTCACATATGCCAAATTTGGTATTGCGTGACCTCAATTCATAATGGAGGCATGTGACTGGTGCAAACATGATAATGATGAAATGCGTGTCATGTGAAAACATGACTACAATCCACAGTTAAAGCGCCAATACATTTCGACCTGACGCAATGCGCGTTCTCGCTGGCGTTCATTTCGTCGCGTCACGTCGGTGTTGCCACGCCAGGTCGCAGTCCTGCCATATACTCACAGGCCCGCGCCGCGCTGCGTTGCTTTGCCGCATGCGAGTTTCTGCACGTCCAGCGTCCCTCCGGCACGAAAAGAAGGAGACGCAGAGTTGTCTGGGTAACGCATCGGCGCTGATTGCAGCATGTCACATTTCGCGCCGGTTGCCGTCATGCCGCACCGACGGACGCTGATCGCGCCGGTCATGCCTGGCGTCAGACTATACAGTGCTCGCGTTTTGCTAAAGCAGCGTTGCTGTGCCCAGCGTGCGCACGCGTCAAGGCCATTTTGGAGTACATTGGGCCCTTCATGACGCGTTTGCGGCTGTGTTGCTAGATCGATATATACCAAATTTTGTGTTCCGTGTCGTCAATGGCTGACGACAGTATATGACTGTTGCAAACGCGACAATATTGACACGCGTGTCATCTAAGAGAATGACAACATACCACGTTCATAGCGTGCTCGTGGCCATTTCCACATATACTACATTCGTTATCACGTGATGTGAATAGATCACGAAGGTAAACGACCCTATAAAACTTGATAATCATAATACGGAAGTTATGTACCGCATTATTTACCTCCACCTCGTAACTTTGTGCTGATCACAAAGTGACATATCGACTTTTCTCATTCTTGCTTCGCATATCATCGATTCCCACTGTACGAGGCATCTGCCGATTTTTAGGGGCGAAGCTCCTTAGGGCGTGGGCTGTGCGTTCCCCGTAGGCTGTATGTAGCCACCTCTAGTTTAGTTCTTTCAGTGTTCACTAGATGGCGGTTCCGTCCCCTGTATGTAGCCACCTCTAGTTTAGTTCTTGCAGTGTTCACTAGATGGCGGTGACGTCCCCTGTATGTAGCCACCTATAGTTTAGTTCTTGCAGTGTTCACTAGATGGCGGTACCGTCTCCTGTATGTAGCCACCTCTCGTTTAGTTCTTGTAGTGTTTACTAGATGGTGGTACTTGTAGCTGATGATGAAAAGATGCAAGATGTTATAAACTAGAAAGCGGTACTTGTAGTTGATGAAAGACGCGAGATCTTATAAAATAGGAATGATGTCACATATGGCGCGTGTCATTGGTTGAAGGCAGTCGTTCGATTTAGTGCGGCGACGTACGCTAGGAGGAGCGATGTAATAAAATCGAGTGGGCAAAATGTACAGAGGATTCATGGTTTACCAGGTTTACCTCCGGAGCTTCGCCCACTCATCATCATTCACTTCGTGGATATGGCGGAATTTTTTTTACATCAGTGATCACCCATTCAACATTATTTGCTCTCTCCAGTAAACTCTCGAACAAACTCCACCAGTCGCCCTCGGCGCGTGAGCTCGAAGTAATCTTTTGAAACTTTTTTCTAAAGATTCATTTGTGATTACGCGCAGAACGCGATTCGTAAAGTTTGTTCGAGAGCTTACGCTTACATAATAATTTCAGCATACAAGTCGGCCTTTCACAAAACATTTGGCAGAGTTAGACTAGACGGTGACATAAGACAAGAACGTGATATACAATGTTTAGTTCAGTGAAAACTTTCCATAGGTTTGTAATTGAGGAGCGAGATTGGCTAACATGATAAATCAGCCTGGGAACTTTACAGCGAAAGCTTGTGAAGGTCACCTTGCATTGGCGTGAAAGACATTATGCGCTGTTTTTTGAGAACGCGTGCAGGAACTTCTCAGATTCTATTGGAACTGCATAAAAATTTTTTTGCATCGGTAAAAAACGGCGTTTTTTAGGAGCGAAGCTTCTTATAGCGGCATCCGTTAATCCCTCGTAGCCGTTGTAGTGTGTAACAAGTACAACATATTGACTTCCAAAGTGGTGCCGGTGAGAGATTTCTTCTGTGCGTTGTTTATCAATAAGAGATAGTGCTCATTGTACATGTCAATGACTGCTAAGGGGGAATGAGAGACAGGAGAATGCGGCTTTTAGTCAACGCGCCCCTGCGAATTGTTTATTGTTCAACAACGCACAGAAGACAAGAAAGGGTAGCTACGTTATACTCGCTGGGCGTAGCCTCTTAGGTTTTGGAAAGGTCTAGTGAGCGTTGGGCCGCAGTGCCATGACTACAGTGAACTAGTATATACCATGAATTCAAGGTGGTTAGGTCGGGGAGAATGATTCTGCAGGAGCTAGGCCAACACCCAATGGCAATCAGGCACAATTACAATGATATCCCTGACAACATCAGGAATAATATTACAGTGTCTCCTATACCAAGAAACATGCATCCAGAACACAACGTCGGAAGAAGAGTAGCGAGGGCCAGGACTATACTTCGTCAAGTCTCAAACGAAGAACGAGGAGTCGTATTTGTTGACGCGGCTTCCTACGCCAATAATAAAAGTTTATCCAATAAAATAAAAGTTTATCCAATCCAATCCTACGCCAATGGAAAAACTTTTGTGGCAGTGGTGGTCGATAGGGCTGGCCATGTCGTCAACTCAGCGACAGTCAGGATGAAAGACCCAATCATTGCGGAACAGGTGGCCATCGCCTTAGCACTCAAGATGGATAACATTGAAGTCGTCTACAGTGATTCCATGGCAGCACTACGGGCGTTCAGCAAGGGGACGGTCTCAGTGCAAACGCTGAGAATACTGCAAGGCAAGAACATCACGCATCATCTTCTGAGTTGGTTCCCAGCTCACCTTGGGCAAATCAACGATTCCCCTCCCAACCTCAATGAAGCAGCACACGAGGCCGCGCGAGAACTCTCCAACCGCGACTCCCCGGGGATGTGTTCTACTGGTGAAGGGGATAACCGGGAAATTCTTACAACATATAACGAGCTCACTAAACATTTATACCTGTCTAAAAGGATTTTCCCTCCACCTCACAAAAATCTAACCCGGCCCCAAGCACTTACTATAAGGCTTTTGCAAACGCGAACGTACTCTACTTTGAAAATGTTACACATCATGTACCCTGACCTATACCCAAGTAATCTCTGTCCACATTGTGGGGAAATCGCTTCATTAGAACACATGCTCTGGCAGTGCACCAAATTCGCTCATATATCGAACATCACCTCTGCCAGATGGGAGGCGGCAATCCGCAGCTCCTCCTTCGCAGATCAGCTATGGGCTGTCCACCAAGCCCGCGAGGCGGCTGAGGAGCTTGGCATCTCAGTCCCCACGTCAGAGCTGCCCGTAACACAGTGATCTGTGTTTTGGAGGACCAAATGAGAAAGTTTATTGAGTCCAATCCAAGGTTGGGAAAGGTGGGCAGTAGGAACGAAGCGCAAGCCGTAAGAAAGCATAAAGTTTCCCCAAATTACCTAGAGGGAACTCTTTAGCTGCGATCATTCAGCGATCATGGGAATGATAGGTAGTACACACGTTTGCCTAGTCTTCATACTTGAGGGTGGCGATTCGTACTTGCGGCTTCATTTATTGCTGGTTAAGGTTTTGCTTTGAAAGAAAGAACGAGCCCTTTTGAACTTAGTGACTTGATTCAAAATGCCAGCCTAAAAAATTAAGGTTGTGAAGTGCAAACGGTGAACATTTGCTGATTCAAGTTTTCGTAAAAAAACAGTTCCAAGCCACACGAACACACACGGAGCCAGAAGCAGGCCAGAAGTACGAAAATTAGACAAATGTGTGTACTACCTATCAATCCCACGCCCGCTGAAGCGCCGTGTGTTGCAGCTTCCTTAGACAAAAGCGCCAGAGTTCCCTTTAATGTATAATAAAAAACTGTATGTAAGAAAGTGTGCGTGTGCCACCTCTTGTTTACTCCTTGGAATGCCCGCTGAATGGGGGTGCTTGTATATCGCGAATATATGATGAAAAGTTATGAGATGCTAGTACTTGGAGTGTTGAATACGTGGATGAACGGACACACAGACATATGCATGGACGGATGCACGAATGGCTGCACAGACAGATGAACGCAGGAGTGGATGCATGGACGAAAGCAGGGACGGACGCACAGATGAACGTGCGGACGCACGAACAGACGCACGCACGGACGGGCGGATGGGTGCATGGGCGGCCGCACAGACGCACAGATGAACGTGCGGACGCACGAACAGACGCACGCACGGACGGGCGGATGGGTGCATGGGCGGCTGCACAGACGCACGCATGGATGGACGGGAGCAAGAAAGAATGGACGGATGGATGCTTGGCCCTCCTATCCAAAATTCACTCCGTGGATGTACTGCCATTTTTTTTTTTTTGCATCAGTGATCGCATCTCTGATAATTCTTTCTGGGGCTCCTGTAAGCTTTTAAACAAACTTGACTAATCGCTTCTCAACGTAATCTCGAAAGAACCTTCTAAAACCTTGTCAAACCCTTCAAAATATTGTTGCTTAGCCGTTGCAACAGTTTCTACGGATGAAACCACATCGCACGAAACGATGAAGTAGGGGTGGTGTTCAGTGGAGTCCTTTAAAAAAGTATCGTTACGATGATACAAAAAGCATAACATTGAGGAAGAAATCAAAAGGTATGCGTGCATATTGTAAACACAGAAGGATAAGGGTATAATAGAGTTCAGAAAGCTTGTTATCGCTTGTGAAACGGCCCAAGGCGCACCACTAACGACTTCAGGGTGCACCAAGTTTGTATATCTGGTTAGTTTTTGCCCATAAGATTTGGTAAGGAAACGGTTGTGAACTCGTGTTTTTTTCATTTCACTGCGGCAACTTGGCAAAGGAAAAGACAAACACCGCGTGACATATCGGCTTCCTTAGGGTATGTTCAAAGCTCTTTTGCGCTTCGCGTGAAACTGCGACGTTCGCTTCGCGGAGAATTTTCTGTAATAAGCAGAGGCGACGGTTATTACTTGTTCAGTCGATTGTGATTTGAAGGTTATCGAGCCGGCGTCGACTAAGAACTACAAGAGCGCCACATTGCTGAATATTCTATCGAGAAGAAGGTGGTATTACGCGAACTTCGCTGACTCGTTTTTTTTTTTGCTTCAAGCTGCGGTTACTCTCGTCAAAGTAAGGAAGCTGTTTATGCGAAGCAGTACTAAGCACCAGTTTCAACACATCTTTCCCAGCAATTTCGCAATCGCCCAGGTAAATAAAATCCCGCCGAAAATACACCTTATAGCGAAAAATTGAAAGCTCAAAATATATAAAAACTGTGTAAAGTTCGTCGTAGTGCTCATTGTCTTAGCAGTGCAACCTAGAAAAATAATTCTGGCCCACTCAGTACTTCGGGTATGATCTGTGACGTCAATCGGTTGTGACCCTCACCTCAATCTGACTAGACGTGCGCATACGTGCTCCCGCCGTTCGAGATAGCAGGATTGCTAAGCCTGACGAAGCCTGTCGTGGGGTGCTCGTGTTTCTTTTGTGGACTGCGTGAAGATGACCGTGTTTTTCTACGCTTGTTAATTACTGCTCCCGTGATGTGACGTGCTTCGTTTCCTGAATGTCCACCGGCTAGCTCACGCGATGGGCACTGCTGTGGGTCGAACTCTACTGGATATTGAGAATGCGGCGGAAGTTGGAGTGTTTTTATTCTCAGCGGACTACCGATTGATTGATTGATTTTATTGAGTGATATGTTGGGTTTAACGTCCCAAAACATCCATATGATTATGAGAGACGCCGAAATGGAGAGTTCAGGAATTTTCGACCACCTGGGTTTCTTTAACGTGCACCCAAATCTGAGCACACGGGTCAACAGCATTTTTGCCACCATCAGAAAGGTAGCCGCCGCTAGACCACCGTGGTGGGCTGGTCACGTCTTTTGAGTCATTATATATATTAATGCATATACAATCTCTGCTAGTTATAAATTTATACATAAACATGAAAACTTCATAATATTACATTCGAATCAGCGCCCTTTATTCCTGGTTTCACACCCACAAGGCAGCATTTTCACTGTAGAAATGCAAGCAATGGTGTCAATGTAACGTGACTGGTAAATTATCTTACTTTGTCCTTCGGAGAACTTACGTAGCGCCGATAGAGCAACAATATCTGTGCCAGCTTCGAGCCCAATTCGGCTTCTTGACGCAAGTTATAGTGACTTTTGCACGATTCGGCGTTCGCGAAGGCTTCTTTTATCGAAACGCTTTGGTCCTTCGTGAAATGACATTGACTGTATCCACCACATATAACTTTTTTCATTGGTGAAGCACCCACCCCCTTATTTATGCTCAAGGATGACTTTTGGACATCACGCTTCACATTCACTTTACATTTTGAATTGCACGGGCGCGGTTTTCTATCTCAGCTGGCGCAGCACTTCACGAAGCAGCTGTGCCGACAATCCACTCTGACTTTCACGGGCTTGTGAGGTGCCTGCATCAGAAAATGACGTATTTTGTGTTATAGGAAACAGATTCCGGATATTTACGGTAAAAAATTCGCATGAAAACACGCATTTCATACTATCGTATGGTTGTCAGGTTGAAACGTGACAAAACGCAGGTGGTAAAAAAAAAACGCTTTGCTGCTCGAACTTCTCTGCACAGTCAACAAGGAACATTTAACATGAGGCGAAAACAGCAACACATTCATTGGTCCTTGGTAATGTTCCGTTCAGTTTGGTCGCTTAAAAGAACTCCGCTCATACAGAAAAAGGGGTTCAGTCCCTCTGTACCTTATAAAATAAATTTCGACACTACGCCGCATAAAAAAGTTACTGCTTTGCCACAAAGGTGAAGCAATGAACGTGATAACAATGAATTGGATGGTCACACGCAGAATGGCAAGTAGATCCAAATGTGCTCCACATTTCTCACGCACAAATGATGCATAAAACGTTCTCAGAGGTACATATGAACGCGAATAAGTCTCAGATGTCACTTCTATGTGCCTAAAAGCGCGCCTTTCTCGCAAACGGAGGCTGTGTAACAATTGCAGTGACCTTTGTGCGCCCCGTAATTACAACAGAATCGTTTCATTGCAAGCCGTACACGTACCAAGACGTATAAACCTCCCTACTGGGAGATAAACCTCCCCACCGGGAGGGTGCGCGAGAGATCTGCTACAGCCCTCTCCTCCTCACCGCGGGCCAAGGTACGTGTGAGAGATTAGAGCCGCCGCGCGCTCAATGCGCCATATTGCTGATGATGCTGAAAATACGATAGTTCACCCCCCGAGATTTCCGCCAACAACGGTAAGTGGTAGGTATAAATAGCTTGCAGTTTGAGCGTCGAAGAGGGCACCCCTCTGTGGCTCAGTAGTTCAGGCCTCGCATTTAGACGCGGAGATGGCATGATCACTTTCACACACAGGAGTGGTTTTTTTGGATTTTTTTCTTTCTTTCGATATAAATATATGTATATTAAGAAAAAAAGTGTATACCTAAGGGCTCATTTTTCCTTGTTTTTACACAGTAATAATGAGATCTAACAGACAATAATGCAAAGGAAATTATAGGGGAAGATATTAGACCAAATTGTAATGTATATATGAAGAAAAGTGGGTGAAATTTAGGCAGTATATATATATATATATATATATATATATATATATATATATATATATATATATATATATAGAGAGAGAGAGAGAGAGAGAGAGAGAGAGAGAGTGCGTGATATCGACGTCGATTCCGGCGGTGAAATCCAGCCGAGAGTGTCTATATAATTTCTATCGCAATAAAAAGATTCGGAAACCCAGAGATGAAAGGTAGAAGCAAAAAGGCGAGAAACAATTTTATCCTTCAGCTGGTACCACTAGCAACGTAAGCTTTCAGTTGTCTGAACATAACGTAGCGCACATAGAACAGCACTGCGGCCCGAACCAAGCTGACTGAATGTACGCAAGCTCTGTTATTGTTTTTTATTACAGGCGCAAAAAGTCGCCATTTTTACAATAGTGAACGCACCTTGAAGTCTAAATGCTGGTTCTCCAGTAAGCTATCAAACAGACTTCACCAGTCACGTTCTGCATGTAATCTCAAAGTAATATCTAGAATTTTTTTCTGAAAAATCGTACGAAATAACGTGCATGCTTGTGAAGTTTCTTCGAGAGCTTACTCATTAAATAAACGCTGCAAGCCCACTCAAATGGCTAAAGTGCTCGGCTGCTGACCCCCCCCCCCCCATTCGTGGGATTGAATCTCGGCTTCGACAGCAGCATTTTCAGTGGAAGCGAAATTGCTGTAGGCCCGTTTTCAAAGATTTGGGCGCGCGTTAAAGAACCCCCATAGGCGGCCTGTAGTCTAGAGATTCTTAGCACCTTCTGCTGCGTTGCAGATCTGACCGCCGCCATGGTCAGTTGCTTCGCAGCTGCTGGGAACTGAGGGCCGTGAGTTATTAGACGTATGCATGTGGGAGGTAGTGGGCAGACACTGCACCAGGGTGGCCAATCCTTCTCTGGTGAGGGAGTGCGTTCCCGGCGGTGGTTACCGGTGAGGCCGCACCTCAGGCCTCTTAATGCACGTGGATTTTTCATTTTTTTCCGGTTGGGAACTGCGCGGCACCGGGATTTGAACCACGGACCTCTTGCATGCGAGGCGGATGCTCTAACCCCTATGCCATCGCCGCACCCGGATTGTTATGTTCTAAATGTAGGTTTCAGCGGAGCATCAGTCAAGTTTGTGGTTGTTTTTATAAAAATGTTTTAATGAAATGAGATTTCTGCTGATTACCCTCTTAATTAAGGGTCTAGAGAGTACGGAGTTGGGCCTGCGATTAGCCTATGGTGTGCTGTTTGTTGATATATTAAGCGGAGAAAATTTCAATTCGTTTGTGAGGTGATGTTACCAAATTATTCTTTTTTAGTGATTAGGATTAATTTTGGTCACGAAATAGTTCCGGTACTATTACTCCAGTCCTGATGAAACCTGAGCGGCGACAGGTCTACAACTAGGACTTTGGACTGTATGAGTTAGAAGTTTCCCGGTAGGTTATTAGCAAAATTAAGAGCGATCGTAAGGGAAAAAAAAACACGTGATTCAAGACTTTGATCTGACGGGCGCACCTTTCTCCCGAGCAGTGAGCCACCCTCCTCCTCTGAGTGAGGGAAGACGCGGGCGTTTATTAGCGGTTTTCGTTATATTCTTTCTAACTCTGTATCTTCCGGTTACCTTAAGCTATCAAACTTATTTTTACACGGAAAAAACCGGACTGTTGTGTACTAAAAGAAGATATTAGCTATTTTTGGTGGCGTTTTTAGCTCCATTTGATAATTTGTTTTTATGAAATGAGCTTTTTGCTGATTAACACCTTAATTAAGGGCCTAGAGTGTACGAAATTGGGCCTCCTGGTAGCCTATAGGTGCGGTTTATTATTATATTAAGCGGACAAAATTTAAATGCGTTTGCGAGGTGATATTACCAATTTCACCTTTTTAGTAATTAGGCTTAATTTTGATTGCGGAATAACTCTGGAATTAATAAATCTAGCCTGATAAAACTTCAGTACCGTCAGGTCTACCCTAAGACTTTCAACTTCATAAGTAAGAAGTTTCCCGGTAAAATATTAACGAAGCTACAAGCGATCGTAAAAAACACGTGGTCTGACTGTTGTTGTTTTCACAGATTCACACAGTTTTCCGCTCATAAAATTTAAAATGTTCGTTTGTAATAGCAGTATCTGTAGCGGTTGAACTTCTTGTATCTTCACGAACAAATATACACCACTCTGACCCTCCTAGAACCAAAATTGCTAAAGTTATAGGCAGATATGTGCAGACAAACAGACAGACAAAGAATTTTATTCGGGTCCTGAGGAACTGCGTTGTAGCGGCCCCGTTTAGGGGGAATCCGTAGCAGTCGCGGGCCGCTCCCACGTAGCGACAGGAAGACCGTGGCCCTCCGCCCTCTCGCAGGCCCTCTATGTGCAGAGCTCACTTACGCGTGCCGCTGTCGCGGCCGCTCCCACGGCTCTTCGCCCCCCATTCACAGAAACATAGTTAGCTGGCAACATAGAGGAATACTATAGCATTATTGAAAGGGTGGTAGGTATTGTAATTAAACTGAACAAAAGATACAAGATGAAGATAGTACAGGCTTACGCGCCTATATCCAGCCATGATGACGCTCCAGTTGAAAGCTTCTATGAAGACGTGGAATCGGCAATGAGTAAGGTAAAAACACAGTATACTTTAGTGATGGGCGACTTTAATGCAAAGGTAGGGAAGAAGCGGGCTGGAGACCAGGCAGTAGGAGATTATGGCATCGGCACTAGAAACGCCAGAGGAGAGCTACTAGTAGAATTCGCAGAACGCAATAATTTGCGGATTTTGAATACTTTGTACCGAAAACGAGAAAACCGCAAGTGGACATGCAGGAGCCCTAATTGCAAAAATAAGAACGAAATAGACTTTATAATGACTGCACACCCAGGAATCGTGCAGGATGTAGAAATGGTTGGTAGGGTACGATGCAGTGACCATAGAATTGTACGGTCTCGAATTCGCCTAGACTTGAAGAAGGAACGACAGAAACTGATACGCAAGAAACCAATCAATGAGCTATCACTGAGAGGGAAAGTACAGGAATTCAGAGTGTCGCTGCAGAATAGGTACTCGGCTTTTAATGAGGAAACTAACCTTAGCGTAGATACAATGAATGATAATCTAACGAGTATTATTACGGAGTGTGCAGTGGAAGTTGGAGGCAGGGTGGTTAGACAGAACACTGGCAAGCTTTCCCAGGAAACGAAGAACCTAACTAAGAAGCGTCAAAGCATGAAAGTGTCAAGTACAACAGACAAAATAAAACTGACAGAGCTTTCAAAGTTGATTATAAGGCGTAAAGTATGCGATGTAAGAAGGTATAACATGGAGAGTATTGAACACGCTCTGCAACACGCAGGAAGCGTCAAAGCAGTGAAGATGAAACTTGGAATGGGCAAAAGTCGGATGTATGCACTAAGGGACAAAGAAGGCAAAATAACTACCAATATGGATAGGATAGTTAAACTAGCGCAGGAGTTTTACAGAGATCTCTACAGTAGCCGACACAACCACAACCTTAATATTATAAGAACTAGCAGTAACCCAGATGACACCCCACAAGTAATGATAGAAGTCAGAAAAGCTTTGGAGAGCATGCAAAGAGGCAAAGGTGCTGGTGAGGATCAGGTAACATCAGATCTGCTGAACGATGGAGGACAGATTGTGTAAGAAAAACTAGCCACCCTGTTTACGAGGTGTCTCCTGACGGGAAGGGTACCAGAGTCTTGGAAGAACGCTAACATCATCCTAATACATAAGAAAGGAGATGACAAGGACTTGAAGAATTACAGGCCGATCAGCTTTATCTCTGTAGTATACAAGCTATTTACAAAGGTAATTGCTAACAGAGTAAAGAAAACATTAGAATTCAATCAACCAAAGGAACAAGCAGGATTTCGAACAGGCTACTCAACAATTGACCGCATTCATACTATCAATTAGGTAATAGAGAAATGCTCAGAGTATAACCAACCACTATACATACCCTTCATAGATTACAAGAAGGCGTTTGATTCAGTAGAAATATCAGTTGTCATGCAGACACTGCGGAATGAGGGCGTAGATGAAGTATATTTAAACATCCTGGAAGAAATCTACAGGGGATCCAATGCTACAATAGTGCTTCATAAAGAAAGCAACATAATACCAATAAAGAAGGGTGAAAGGCAGGGGGACACAATCTCCCCACTGCTATTTACCGCGTGCTTACAGGAGGTTTTCAGAAGCCTATAATGGGAACAGTTAGGAATAAGAGTTAATGGAAAATACCTTAGTAACCTGCGCTTCGCCGATGACATTGCATTGCTGAGTAACTCAGGGGACGAATTGCAACTCATGATAACGGAGTTAGACAAGGAGAGCAGAAAGGTGGGTCTAAAAATTAATCTGCAGAAAACGAAAGTAATGTACAACAACCTCGGAAAGGAGCAGCGCTTCGAGATAGGTAATAGTGCTTTTGAAGTTGTAAAAGACTATGTCTACTTAGGGCAGGTAATAACCGCACGCAGAGCCTAACCACGAGATTGAAGTAACTAGAAGAATAAGATTGGGTGGAGTACATTCGGCAAGCACTCTCAAATTATGACAGGTAGATTGCCACTATCCCTCAAGAGGAAGGTATATAACAGCTGTATCTTGCCGGTACTTAGCTACGGAGCAGAAACCTGGAGACTTACAAAGAGGGTTCAGCTTAAATTGAGGACGACGCATCGAGGAATGGAAAGAAAAATGGTAGGTGTAACCTTAAGAGACAAAAAGAGAGCAGAGTGGATTAGGGGACAAACGGGGGTTAAGGATATCATAGTTGAAATAAAGAAGAGGAAATGGACATGGGCCGGGCATGTAGCGCGTAGACAGGATAACCGCTGGTAATTAAGGGTAACTAACTGAATTCCCAGAGAAGGGAAGCGGGTTAGGGGGAGACAGAAGGTTAGGTGGGCAGATGAGATTAAGAAGTTTGAGGGTATAAGTTGGCAGCAGCATGCACAGGACCGGGTTACCTGGCGGAACATGGCAGAGGCCTTTGTCCTGCAGTGGACGTAGTCAGGCTGATGTTGTTGATGATGATGATGATGATGATGATACTCCTCCCAGTCAATATGTCTTGAGTGTCCAGGGGAAGAAGAATTGTTCAGACCTCTGACTGTCACGTACGTGGGGATATCGTCACTGCCGTGGGTTTCAATATCTGTGAACCCTCTGAATTTTGTAACAATGCTATGCGACACTAATGTCAAGTCCAGGCAACGGCATTACGTTAGTCCTCGGAGATAAGTAGGGCGGTAGTCGTTCAGCACCTGAGGCCCGTGCTCTGATGCAATATCGATTAGGTTCGTGCCTTTTCGATTTGTCCTGATTCTTTCCTATACAGTGTATGATGGGCGTTGAAGCCGCCCGTCATTATCTAAGATGCTGGAATCATGCAAATATATAATTTAATAATGGTTGACCCAGTCGACGTGACGGTGCTATATATACGCCTATCAGCGTTAACGACAACTTTTTCTTTTTAAGATATAAACACACGCAGAGATTTCTATTGTGAAACTCTACTCTTTGGCAAACACTTATGCACAGAGCAACTTGACTTCGCTGAATGCACGATGAAGAAACGAAAGATTTATAGCCCGACAGTCGAGGTAATTTTGAAAAATGCGGTTCACAAATGACGATGATGGGAAACTTATTCTCGAAAATGAACTGTCTGAACTCAGGCAATCCTGACTGTAGACCTCTGGCATTCCACTGAACTAATGAAGCACGCTTGACAGTTTTTTGGAAAGGCTGATGTGGTCTATGGTGCACCATCTTGTTACTGAAGTCCGGCGCGAATTGGTTCTAGTGTGTCCAAGACTTGCAGCGCGCAATCATGCAGCGCGCAATCAATGCAGAAAAAAGGTGTGCTTCTTGTGCGGATAGACTGCCTGCTTGGGGCATATCAGTTGTTCACTGTCAATGTTGTAGTTCTGTAGACACGGGTTCCCGCGGTAAAGCGGGCCAGTCAGAGCCAGAGGTTCTCTGTTGTGCCACAGTTACCCCCGGCCCCTCAGGACGTACCTCACCTGGTGGATGGGACGGGGGAAGTCACAATTGTAGTGGCGGCGGCGGTGGTGGTGGCGGCCAAGTACGTGAAGGCAAATTCTGCACAGGACTGCTTTTTTTTTCTTCGAGCACCTCCATCCACGCGAATGCCATCGTTGAACAACCGTTACCACTTCCTTTCGTGAGTATTCGTCTTTCACCATTTGTCTGAGAATGCTCCTCTTCTTCATGACTACTGGGCAGTCTTTGGATTAGGTCTCATGGTTTCCTTTGCAGTTGCTGCATTTTAGGAGAGCTCTTTGGCAAGCCTCTGCTTTGTGAGGTCCGGCGCAACGTGGGCATGCTTGCTTGTTGTTACACACACCACTAAGATGACCCAGTTTTAGACAGGTTGGCACTGCAGTGGCCTTGGGATGAATGGTCGGACAGTGCGACGAAAGTGACCAACCTTGACATGTGAATGGCTGCAATCCCCTCTGAAGGTCACCTTGATGAAACAGGATTTGCCGAGCCGGCATACTTGCATTAGGTTCGTTGCCTCAGAAGCTGGCTTTATCAGCACAGGAAGGTCTGCATTTAGTTCAAATGATGGCAAGTAAATATAGGCTGCTTCCTGCTCATGAATTTCTTGTAGCCACTCTGAAAGTTTGCGACTTTTTACTTCTAATACTGTGACTCATATACACGTCATGGACTTTTAAATATTATTACAAAGAATGCCAGTGAAGCCAGCGTTTTGACAAGTAAACTTTCTTCGTCATGGCGATGCCGTTGCCCTGATGAAGACAAGTCAACTTGCTGCAACACTGTTTCCAGCGACGTTCTTTCTCAAAGAATTTTCGCTCGCTTGAAGCCTCCCTATGCCTCTCAATTGCAGTCTTGTTTGGTACCCAAGTTTTGTAAGCGAAGTATGTGCGACGTCATAACAAACGTGATTGAGTGAAAACGACGTGTCCAACTCGGGATTACTGATTATTTTCGCAATCGCTTGGATATTCTGGCTTCAATGTTTGCTCATTGTGTCCGTATGTTTATTGTAAGTTAAAGTTGATTTTATAGATTGACACTTTCACACTTCGTCTATGTCTTTTTTATACAAAATGTGGAATAAGAAGTTCAAGTTATTTGTTTCGATTGAGTTTCGTCTTATTCTGAGATATCAATCAGCTTAACTTTTGCTTCTTCAGAACACAGGAACAAAACTGAAAAAATGATTATAAAAATTTATTAGTTGACCGCATCACCCCAGCGCGTCTGAAGGAAGGCACGATCGTCTTCCGCTTCTATGCGAAGTGGGAAAGGAGGGCTTCCGCGGCAAGCCTCCTTCTCTCGATTTTTCATCATTTCCCTCTATTTGGTGACCTCCCTAATGACGTTATGAAAGAAATTTTTGTTCGTGATTCATTTATGGTACAATGCCTGACAACCACCAGTAATGAATGCGGCGCTGCCGCTGAGTATCAGCATGCCAGAGCGAATACATGGGAGATACAGGAGGTTCCCGCCCCTGCATGAACGTCGGTGGCACATAAAGTAGAGATCCTGGCCCCAGTAATCGTGGTCCGATATTGAGTTCCGATGGTGGAATTGAAGCAGCCGATGAACTCTGAGGGCGAACACTCGACTCTGGTGTAGAGCAGCACCTTTGAATCTGCGAGTGGAACACAATGCACTCAACCGAAGCAAGCATGGAAGCGACGAGGAAGCATAATTTGTTAAGTTGCCCAGCAAAATTTGGGCATAGCTATTCCGTTCCGCTGATTGCCCTTTCATATTGCTGTTGAATTCCGGCTCATACATAATAGGAGTGTCGGTGACACAGTCCGATGAGCGGCTCGTCCCGGAACTGCAGCTTTGGAGCTGTCACCAAACATGCACGTGACAGCGGTGGTGCCATGAAGTGGACGAACGTGCTAAAAGAAGAGCATTACGCTCTATTCCGGGCCACTCTGCTGATTTCGGTGAAGCAACTTTTCCTGCTCCTCAAAGTCACTCTCAATCTTAGCTGACTAGGACTTTTTTGTTTGCACAAATAACTTCCGCAATTACTCTGCCATGAGAACCTACTTGTTCCAAAAGAAGCAGAAAAATTTGCCCTTACTCCACCATTAGAACTCAACGTAAGAGGTTGTTGGCTGGATTGTAATCACATCGATGTCAACGAAAGTTTTATTGACAGAGCTGCTTTAGCTTTTTGCTGTGCCAAGTTGTGCAAACAGGAACTGTCATTACACGAAGCGGCAACCACTCGCCCCGTCCTCTGCTTAATCTTTTGCTTCGCTCCCATAACACGTGCGCTAGAACATCCACTGTGTAACGCAAGAAGCCTAGTAGTTGTGGTTGCTACGTCACTAAAATCTTATACAATCATGTAGAAACTGGCAAGTTACTAAATAACGCAACATTAAGAAATAGCACCCTAGCGAACAGCTCGCAACTATAGTCATGGCATTAAATCGCTCAACCTCATGTATTACCTAGTGCCGTGAATGAAATTGCGTAGTAACTTGTCTTGAAACTGAAGTCACGTAGAGAAGCGTAACGGGCTATCACACTACATTTTTGTGCCTAAACCAGGCAAACAGCTAGTCTTAAAACAATTTCCTGACAAGAACTTTGTTGCATCTAGTCACATGAGTTAAATCATGTAAGACTATTAACAACTACGCCCGTGGCTTACAATCGCGCAAAACCACATAACAACTAGTCTGGCAATTTAAAAAAATTTGCAACATATCCACGGACTGAATGATGGAGAGTGGGGCGAAGAATTCGTCCGTCCATTTGTTCTTGCTTCCGTTCATTTATACGTGCGTCTGTGGGACCGTCCGTGTGTCCATCCGCCAGTACGTGCGTGCGTCTGTTCATGCATCCGTCCCTGCGTTCGTCCATGCATCCGCCCATGCATCTGTCTGTGTGTCCGTTCGTCCATCTATACAACACTCGAAGTACCACCCATAGAGTTTCCCAAAATTAACTAGAGGGCATTCTGGCGCTGCGATCGTTCAACGACCATGGGAATTATAGGTAGTACTCACACTTGCCTAGTCTTCGTACATGCGTGCAGCGAATCGTACTTGCGGCTTCGTTTATTGCTGTGTTTCTGTTTTGTTTTGAAAGAAAGAACAAACCCTTTTGAACTTAGTGACTTGATTCGAAATGGTAAGCCTAAAAGAATAAGGTTGTGAAGCGCAAACGGTGAAGTTTGCTAATTTTTGTTTTCGGGAAAAAACAGATCCAAGCCACACGGACACACACGGACACACACGGACACACACAAATGTGTGTACTGCCCATCATTCCTATGCTCACTGAAGCGCCGTGTGTTGCAGCTCCCATAGACACTAGAACCAGAGTTCCCACTGGTGTATATTAAGAAATTTTATGGTACCACCATCTCGCATCTTTTCATCATATATTACCCATATAGAAGCACCACCATCCAGCGGACATTCCAAGGACTAAACGAGTGGTGGGACACAGACACTTTCTAACGGGTTGCGCTTGTTGTCTACTTCACACCTTTAACCACCTCGATTTCAGGGTATATACTATAGTTCACTGTATTCATGGCACTGCCGCCCAACGCTCGCTAAACCTTTCTAAAACAGTGGAGGTTACGCCCAGCGAGTACAACATAGCAACTTTTTCCTGTCAGATAGTGCTCAATGTTCATGCCAATGGCTGCTAATGGGAAATGAGAGACAGGAGAATTTGGCTTTTACTTTCTTACGGCTTGTGCTTTGTATCTACTTCCCACCTTTAACCACCTCGTGTTCATGGTATATACTAGTTCATTGTATACATGGCACTGCGGCTCAACGCTCGCTAAACCTTTCTAAAACTAAGGAGGTTACACCCAGTGAGTATAACGTAGCAACCCTTTCTTGTCCGATAGTGCTCAATGTACATGCCGATGCCAGCTAATGTGGATTTCAGCGTGCGCCTTAACTAAAAGCCTAATGCTCCTGTCTCTCATTTCCGATTAACAGCCATTGGCATGTACATTAAGCACTATTTTTGTTTGTTCAACAACGAACAAAAGGAATCTCTCACCGGCACCACCTTGGAGGTCAAAAAGTTATACCAGTTACACACTAAAACGGCGACGAGGGACGAGCGGGTGTCTTTATAAAAAGCTTCGCCTCAGTAAAACCAGCCAATATTATGGGCTAAGTGCTCACATGACATTTTCCTGTGGTGTACTCTGTAATATCTAATGGCGTGACTAAAATCGCAACTGCAGAAGGGCACGAAAAATTAGGAATCATAAAGAAAGGCACAGGGCCCAGCGGTCACTGTATCGGCTTTTCCCTTAAGAGGATGGGTGGGAATTTGAAAACGCGCATGCGCCGTACCATCGGCAAAGCATGTCCGTAGCAGTATAAATATAGCTTCACCTGCAATGTACTCGCGGTGGTGAATTGCTCTCGACCGTAGTTGCACAATATAGATTATTTCCGTGCGCGTTAACAAAAAAACAGGGTCCATTCTTCTCCCCTCTCAAGGCTTCATATCAGAGCAGCTGAAATTCCTTTTCCATAAATGCATCGCTCCTCCCAAGTTTCGGTGCTCACATTCGGCTCGCGCGGCGGGCAGACAAACGCGGGGGCTGCGCGCTCTGTCCCAGTCGATGGGCGTGGCTCATAAGTGACAGCGTGAAATAAAACCAGATATGTTTTTTGTGTGTGTGGTTTTTCTTTACATCTGTTTCTGCGCATTACATCATACTTTTTACAGTGGTCAAGGGGAAAAGAATGACATGTAAAGATGCACTATTTCACCATGCAGTATAATTATCTGTCTCATACTAGCCCAGATATAACGTTGTTGATCTTCAATTTGCCATGTGCATTTATGCGATATCGCATCGACGACCAGTTTGATGTCAATGAAGCATTGGTGGACTCTGGCATCAAACATTTTCGTATTAAAAGAAAAGTCTGGCGAACGTGGTTGGGCCCTCAGTCCGAGAGTCCACCGGTACGAGCTTGCTTGAATTGGTCATAACTTCTGGTCCCATTGTGGTACCCTCCACATTTTTTTTCTGTGTGCCTTGTTGGCTGGTACGTTCATTGAAAAAGCGCGAAAAGCGTGCGACTAATTTTTCAGTTCCACTGATACCTGAAAGTTTCTAATGATTCAGCGACTGTTGATTTGTGACACAATGAGCTCTGAGGTCTGCCTGAGCGTTAAGCTTCTTCGCAATGCCCAAACCAGATACTAAGGTCCTTTAATGTATGTCTTGCGAGACCAAATCTGTGCGTTTTTAAGTAGTTTGTTGGTTTCCAAGTTTCTTTTACACACTTCGTCATATATGTTTAACCAGCTAATATAGTACTGATCTCTCATCAATAAACAGTTCGAGCATACAATGCAGTTATCTTGGATGTATTACGTACAAAGAGGCGCAGGTCTGCATGAGAAAAAAATATTTATTTAACTGAAACCTTGCGAAAAATTCTTGAAAATCTATCTCACACCTCGTTAGCTGCTATGTTATCGAATCGCTTAATCACTCGCGTGGTATCTGAATGACTGTTTTGTTTTTCTCGTATGAACGTTGTTTGGTATATTAAAATATTTAGTAATCTTCGTACCTGCTTCACACTATATCTACAACTTAGGAGCTACGCTTTATATCTATACACTTGAATTATTTTTCATTGTAAATATTCTTGCATTCCTTAGTGTAGGAAGTAATGTCTGTACATAAAACGAGGCACTTGTAGTTTTATGCTTAAAGCCATCGTGGCCTGTCTAAATCACGTTCTAAGATTAGGTCACAAGTTGCCATCGTGCATCGGTCCAAATTGTGTCTCGAAACAGAGTGACAACTCGTGAGAAGCAGCATTGTTACGTACGTCTTGAAAGCTTTTGTACCCTTCACGTATCACGGAAAGCTAATGTACATTTGAGGTATGCAGAAAGCTACCGCACTCTCTCAAGTACGGTCGGAACCTTCCGTATTGTTTACGTGTGGCAGAAAGCTTTTGCAGTCTTTCCTTATGGCAAACAATGGCAGCATATTCACGGATTGCATGGTGGAGTGTTGGGCGAAGCATCCGTCAGTCCATTCGTTCTTGCTTCTGTCCGTCCATGCGCCCGTCTGTGTGACCGTCCGTGCGTCCATTCGCTCGTCCGTGCGTGCGTCCATTCGCCCGTCCGTGCGTGCGTTCATTCACCCGTCCGTGCGTGCGTCCGTCCCTGCGTTCGTCCATGCATCCACCCCTGCGTCTGTCCATGCGTCCATCCGTTGGTGCAGCCATCGGTGAGACTGTCCATGCATCTTTCTGTGTGTCCGTTGGTCGATTTATTCAACACTCCAAGTACCACCGTCTCGCGTCTTTTCATCATATATTCCGCATATGCACCGCCATTCAGCGGACATTCCATGGACTAAACGAGAGGTGGCACACGCACTCTTTCTTACGGCTTGCGTTTCGTGTCTATTTCCCACCTTCAACCACCTAGAGCTCATGGTATATACTAGTTCACTGTAATCATGGCACTCTGGCCCAACGCTCGCTAAATCTTTCTAAAACCAAGGAGGTTATTCCCTCGAGTATAACGTAGCAACCCTTTCTTGTCAGATAGTGCTCAGTGTACATGCCAGTGGCTGCTAAGGGGGGAATGAGAGGCAGGAGAATTCGGCGTTCAGTTAACGCGCCCGCTGCGACTTTTTCATTGTTCAACAACGCACAGAAGAAATCTCGCACCGGCACCACCTCGGAGGTCAAAATGTAGGACTGGTTACAAACTACGATTACTACTACGACTACGAGGGATGAACAGGTGCTGCTATAAAGAGCTTCACCCCTTTAGGTGAGCTCTATTTTTACAAATAATGAAGTAGAGTAATATGTGCGCAGGTGCTTTAAATGCGAAGCATTTCTTAGCGAACTTCGGCGACATTGAGCTTATCTATCTATCTATCTATCTATCTATCTATCTATCTATCTATCTATCTATCTATCTATCTATCTATCTATCTATCTATCTATCTATCTATCTATCTATCTATCTATCTATCTATCTATTTATCGATCTATCTATCTATCTATCTATCTATCTATCTATCTAACTGTCTGTCTGTCTATCTATCTATCTATCTATCTGTCTGTCTGTCTATCTATCTATCTATCTATCTATCTATCTATCTATCTATCTATCTATCTATCTATCTATCTATCTATCTATCTATCTATCTAGCCGCCTGCGACTTTTACCTCTCCAGGCCGTTTGGATAATGGTATTGTTGCCAAACTTGCCATGGCAAAACATTCCTATATGAAGAACATGTTTGACTTGTCATGACATGAAAATTATATGACATCTATGTCATGAATGTCATGATTTACAATTTATTGTCCTGCAGCTCTTGCGGTGGTTTTGTTCGCATGGCTTGTTACAAAACTGGTATGGTGTGACATGTTTGCATGGCGAACACAAACGACAGACCCAAACATGATAATTATTAGATGCGTGTCATGTAACAGCCTGACAACAAGATGCGCTGGCGGTCGTTTCGGTAGCTTTACTTATACCAAATTTGGTATTACGGGACGTGAATGTATGACGAAGGTATGATACAGGTGCAAACGTGTTAAAAATGAGATGCGTGTCATGCAACGGCATGACTGAATGCTACACTCAAGATGCGCTCGCGACCATTTCGCTAGCTTCACATGTACCAAACTTGGTATCACGCGGCGCGAACGGACGACATAGGTAAATGACACATCCAAGCATGATAATGACGACATGCGTGTCATGTAACAACATGGCTACATGCCGGACTGATGATGCACTCGCGACCGTTTTGCTAGCTTCACAAATGCAAGTTTGGTTATACGTGACGCCAATGGATTACGAAGCTATGTGACTGTTGCAAACATCATAATTATGAAATGCGTGTCATGTGAGAGCACGACTACAAGACACCGTCAAGGCGCCAATACATTTCGACGTGACGCGGAGCGCGTACCCGCCGGCGTTCATTTCTTCGTTTCACACCGGCGTTGCCACGCCATGGCACCGGCCCTGCCACATACTCGGAAGGTTGCGCGGCATTGCTTTGACGCATGCGCGTTTGCGCGCATGCAGTGTCCCTCCGTCACGAACAGAGGGAGACTCAGTGTTTTGTCTAGCTAACGGAACGACGGGAATTTTCCGCTGCTTGCGGTCGGGCCATGCCAACGGACGCTGGTCGCGTTGGTCGCGCCTGGCGTCAGACTATAAAGTGCTCGCATTTTGCTAACGTAGCGTCGCTGTGCCCAGCGTGCGCACGCGTCAACGTGACATTGTAATATATTGGGCTATGATGCGCTCGCGGCCGTTTCGCTAGCCCCACATATACGAGTTTGGCATTACGTGACGTGATTTAATTACGAAATATATCACTGGTGCAAGTATGAAGATGCTGACACGCGTGTCATGTAAGAACATGACAACATACTACGCTAATAGCGTCCTTGTGGCCGTTTCGCTAGCTCCACACATACGTAACTTGGTATCATGTGACGTGAATAGATAACGAAGGTAAAGGACACATTCAAACAAGATACTCATGACACGGAAGTCATCTAGGCATCATTTACCTTTACCTCGTAACGTTGTGCTGATTTTGAAGTGACATATCAACTGTTTTATTCGTGCTTCGCATAGCCTCGATTCACACTGTACGTTGGGTCTGTTATCTTTAATGCTAAAAGTTAACAGCGACGCAACACTTCGGCTTCAAGAAGTGATTATAACCGATGTTCTATGCTGTGTAACTTTTGTTCCTCGTCGTTTAAATAAAGAGTTTTGTAGCGTCTACAAGAAGACCAGACCTGTAGTAGTGCAGGACGTAGTGGGGGCACATAGCACATGTGAACGTTCCCCATTGCATAGGTCTGAGGTATTTTGTGTAAACCACCGCGATTGTGTAATGCGCACGGTGCTACATTGCTGGCCCGATGGTCGCGGGATCGTATGCATGGCATGGCCGCCTGATTTCGCTTTATTCGAAACGCTAGAGTCCCGCGTGCCTGAATTTCGGGGGTAGTTGAAAAATACCAAATGGTCAAAACAGTTTCAGCGCCCTCCAGTACGACAACCCTCACAAAAGTGACGTGGGTAGGTAATGTGAAATCTCGGCAATTATTGCAAAGGCCAAAGCCTCACATAGCTCATTCAGCGCAAACATTGTCCGTGGGAGTCGACGTCCCTCGTCCGAAGCATCACCACCGATGCGAGGTAAACAAACAATTGTGCTTAGGCTACGTCGTCACCACATAAGGTCATCATAATGTCGAAAATTACATAGACTTCTGGCGTCATAATGATATCTCTAAGATGCCCAATCACAAGATGACACGCTACGATTTCATTGGATCATATTGCCACGTTCCATTTCCCAAGTTTTTGTTATCGCCCCAAAACACCACACGATTCTCAGCGCAAACCGCGTCTGCAGTTTTCGAGAAGGCTCCCGACTGTAGTAGATCATTTCGATAAGATCACGCCCAATGTGCGAACGGTACAGATTGTTCTGGAACCTACGCCACCGCCAGCTATAACGCTAGAACATTCGACGGCAAGAGTATAAATGCCGACGCGCTTCGCCGCCTGTTGTTGTTGATCGAAGGCCGACGCTGCGTTCGCCGCTATCAGTCCGAGACTGCTATCTGATTGATTGATTGATTAGTGGGGTTTAACGTCCCGAAACCACCATATGATTATGAGAGACGCCGTAGTGGAGGGCTCCGGAAATTTTGACCACCTGGGGTTCTTTAACGTGCACCCAAATCTGAGCACACGGGCCTCGACATTTCCGCCTCCATCGGAAATGCAGCCGCCGCAGCCGGGATTTGAACCCGCGACCTGCGGGTCAGCAGCCGAGTACCTTAGCCACTAGACCACCGCGGCGGGGCACACTGCTATCTGTGCAAGACTGCTGCTGTAATTAGACTTTCCCTTTACCGGGCACAGGTTCGCCCACATTAACAGTTAAATCCCAACACGAAGTTTCCTGTCTTCGGCCACGTCACGACCTTGTGACAATATATCCGCTAGCTCACAGGTGGGCAAATAACAAAGGCAGTGAAATAGTTGCTGAACTGCAGAAAATTTGCCATGCCTCCTATATTAGAGGGAATTCAAAGCCGTGGTGGGTGCTCAAAAATTACGCGGTTGGGCGGATTAGGCTCAGTGCAACGACTGGTGAGAACAATAGGAGACTGTTGTCACTTTCTAGCTGGCTTAGGCGAATGCAGTGCGGCCTGAACGAAGTTTTTATTCAAGCTTTACATAAGTAGGCGGGTAGCACAAAGTTTAAAATTTGAAATGCGTTTTTTAAACACGAATGACTTTTCTTTGTCGTGCCCACCAGCTTTTTCACTACATGACGTCTCCCTCAACGAATAACTTCTTAAGTTGACTTCAACGCTTGCTGCAGTAACTATTACACCTGGCTGAACATTTATTGGCTCAATCAATTGCTGTTTTTGTTCCAGTGAATAAGCAATGTTTCATGCATTCATGAGTGAATTCAGTTGTTTCCAGACTCGCTGCGTCAGAAAAAAAATGGCGTCTGTTGTCTCGCAGAAAACATACTGTGTCAACAAATTTAGCATAACGTGCAAGCAAAACCAACACCTAGAATCTTTAAATTGCACTAAATATTTGCAATACAATTTATTGTTTTTGCATACTTTTCACAGAACATCGAATTTTGTGACTATATTTTGAAGTGTGAATGGCCGTCATTTTTCCGAACGTGCTTATTCTCCTCCCCCTTTTTATGTGGCGTGCATCATGAGTTACGTCTTTATATTCCTGTTATGCTTAATATAGTTTTGTTTTTCCACTGGCTGCAGTGGCTTTGCACGAGCTACAAATTAAGCAGAGCTCCCTGTTCTTGCAGTTATCCTGACCACCCGTTTCTTTGCCCGTCCCGGCTGCTTCATCGGCGGTTATCTTCGTGGTGATTCATCGTCGCATTGCCCTTGGAAGGTGCTGGACCATCCACACGTGGTGAAGCTGTGACTGCGCGGTCACTTTGTGGCCTGCTGCTAGCATTCAACGATTTCGCCGCTGGTGGTCACTGCCCGGCAAGCAAGCCCTCTATATTTGCCAGCACCAGCACCGGCTCTTCACTGGCACCAGTGGCATTGCACGAGCTACAAATTATGCAGAGTTCTCTGTTCTTGCTGCTATTCTTTCAAGCTCTTTTCTGTACTGTTTCTATTCTTTTCAACTGCCGCTGCAGCCCCAAATTGTGTTCTGATTTGCATTTTATTTTTTCTGTGTCTGCAATTGTTTGTTTGTCAAGAGTATTTACCATGCCAACTATTGCTGAAATTTTCAAAAAAATTTAAGATCTTGAGGCGAAAATTAACAGCTTGGCGAAGGACACATATGAAAAGGTCTTCGGCAGGTTCTTACTCAAGCTGCAAGAATCGGGCATAGATGTTGCTGAACTAAAACAAGAAGTTGTATCCATACAATTGAGTGCAGAGCACTTGAACGAACTTGTCAATGACCTACGTAACCAAAATGTTCCATTGGTAAATGAGAATAAACAGCTAAAAACCCAGAATGACTCCCTCAGCCGCAAGGTTGAGGAACTGGAGCCATACTCGCACATGAGCAATGTGGAGATCAAGGGTGTGCCCTTCTCTCAGGGGCAAGACTGCAGTGCAATCGTGAAAATAGTAGGAGAGAAGGCTGGCTGTCCCATATTTCCTGCTGATCTCGACATTGTGCATCGCGTGCCAACACGTTCTAAAGATAAAATTAACATTATTGTGCACTCCTGCTCTCAGACTAAGAAATCTGACTACATCAGTAAAGCATGTAAGGCGAAGCTCTGTGCTAGTGATCTTTGTATCACTGGTGGTACTAACGCCCCTGTCTTTCACAATGATCGTATGACTCCAAGCAACAAGGTCTTTTTTTCCAAGGCCTTAACACTAGAAAAGAAAAAGAACTGGATGTTTCTCTGGACAGGCAACGTCAAATTAAAGCTAGAAAGACTACTCATATCAGAGTCTCTCGCATTCGCGATGACTTGGATTTGACAAACATAGACTAAGCCTTGCACAGTGTGATCATTGCATCATTTTTTTTTCTCGCACCAACATGGATGCTCTTATAGAACCAGACCATGTTAACTCATAAGTGAATATAATTCTATCATTCATTTCAATGCTAGGAGCCTGCGTAAACACTTCGATGAAATCCATTATCTCCTTTCTTCATATAGTAACTTTTTTGCACTTATTACCTTAACAGAAACATGGTTATCAGTTGCTGACGGAAATCTCTATTGCTTTCTAAATTATAACTCAGACTACTGTGACATAACAACTAGCAGTCATGGTGGTGCGTTCATTTTTATATTTTTTGATCTTTCTTATAGGAGAAGGCATGATTTGCACTTGCCTGTAACTCATTGCGAATCAGTTTGGATTAAAATCACTAATTGCTCTCTATCACGTGATGAGAGAGATTTCATATTTGGCTTCATTTACGGATCTCCCTCATCCTCAGTCGAAGATTTTTCTTACAATCTTGAAAATGTCCTACATATCATTTCTCTTGAGAATAAAACTGCCATTTTAATGGGTGACATCAACATTAACTTACTCATTGACACTTCACCTGTTGTTATTAGTTACACTAGTCTACCGCAAAGCTATGGATTTGAGTCCTTAAACGATGTTCCTACACGGCAAGTTTCTAGCGGTGCTGGGACCCTGATAGATCATGCTTTTTCTAACTCGCTATGATCTCCACAGGTGAAAGTTATCGATAGTGACATTACTGATAATTATCCTTTGCTCCTACGCTTCAATCAACAACTACGTCCTTGCGCTCTTTCTCATTCCAAATATGTTCTGGATAAAGAGAATTTAATAACTGCCATCGAGGACTTAGATTAGACCGAGGTTAAATGTTGTAATAATCCCCAAAAAGCGTTTTCTTTATTGTTTCTTTAAAGATATCGCATAACCAAAAATTCACTTCCAAGACTAAATGTAAAAAAATATTAGCATTTTCTCAGAATCCGTGGATGTCTGAAAGCCTATTAGCTGCTTTGCGTAGACAAGACAACCTCTACGAAAAATCTAAAAGACAGCCGTTCAATACTAAGTTTATTGCCCGCTACAAAAAATTATGCAACACAGTAAACAAGCACTTAAAAGCTGCGAAACGTTTTTTTCTAGAAGATAAAATATTGAAAGCAGGTAATATTGCTAACCAAAAATGGGACATTGTACACTTCTTTCTAAACAGAAATTCTCGCCACCAAGTATACAGAATCGTAATCGACAACATTGCATTTAACTCGCCTATCGACATAGCTGACGGTTTAAGTTCCTACTTTTCAAGCGCTGACGCACCCTGTCCCACACAAAGCACACCACTTAGACGCCTCCCTCATTCGTTTTTTTTCTCTTTCCCACTACTTCTGAAAAAATACATATTGTCATAAAACACCTCCAATCTACCCGTGCAGGAATTGATGAAGTTCTGCCTGCTCATATAAAACTCAATTCGCCCTTAATTTCTGATATATTGTGTTTCATTACGAATATGATATTCAAGACAGGCGTATTTCTAGAGAGCTTAAACGCGGTAAAATGATCCCAGTTCATAAAAAAGGGGATAGGACACTGAATAACAATTACGTACTCATTTGCATTCTGCCACTTTTTTGGTAAAGTTCTTGAGAAGTTGATTGGAGTACGCCTAACTAATTTTCTTAATAAATTCAATATTCTGCCCCCCTTTTTTGTTCGGCTTTCGCAATAATTTCTCTACGGATCTAGCACTCATTCATCTAACCAATCAACTAGAAGAATTCATTGGCAAAGGTTTAATTGCATTCTTAATATTCCTCCATCTAACAAAAGCATTCAAGAGTTTAAATCACATCATTCTATTTATTAAATTTGAAAAGATCGGTGTCTGCGGTCCTTCTTTAGCTTTACTAAAAAGCTACCTGCATAACCGCGTTCAACTTGTGTACATTTCTAATGTATATTCTAAGAAGTTATCTACTAATATTGGTGTCCCTCAAGGATCTAATTTAGGACCGCTCCTGTTCTTAATTTATAAAAAAGATCTTCCTAGCGGTCTGTCCTTCACTAATTCCATTTTGTATGCTGATGACACTACCATATTTACTTCTGACAAAAGCATTTCAATTTTCGTCGACAAGCTAAGCACAGACTTGAAAAATATTTTAAGTTGGTACAGTGCTAACTTGTTGTTAAGTACGAACACAACCAAAATTAAATTTGTAGTCTTTTCACCGCATCAAAATTTACAGCATCCTTTCCTTCGTAGTCTTTTGGCTCGCACTCCAATTTCCCCAGTCCCTGCGTTTCTTTTCTCGGAAATTCTCTCGACTCTAGCTTGAAATACATAGATCATATTTCTCACATCTAAAATAGCATACGGCATCCACGCTCTGATTAAAACTCGTCTATACTTCACAAGTTCCACTTTACTGTCACTCTACTATTCATTCGTTCATTCTCATATTATTATGACATAATGTGCTGGGGTAACACCTATAACACTCATTTGGCTTCCCTTAAAGTACTACAAAACCAATCCTAAAAACCATTACTAACAGTTCACGTTTTTCTAACGGTAAATGCTTGCTTCATGATAACATCTTTCTGACCATTTCAGAGCTCCTCAATTACAACTTAGGTATCACATTCTATAAATAACTAACCAAAACACTACCTCCTATCTGCTTCTCATCTTTCGACCTAGTTCCCCATAGTAATACTATATTTTCACGTAACAATAACGTCCTTTCGCCTAAGGTAAGTAGTAATTATGGCAAACTATTTGCTGAATTTTCACCTATAGCAATTTGGAACACAATACCAGCTGTTATTAAAAATGCTAGAAACTTGCATCACTACAAGAAAAAACTACAATCACACATTACGCATGCCTAGTTGTACTGTTTCTTACCATAGCGCTACCTTCTTTGAATGTCCACATGTTATGTATTACAACATTTTGTATTCTTTTTCAGTTATACTCTTCACATTATTCATTTGGTTTTTTATCTTTGTTTTCCTTTGATATATATATATATATATATATATATATATATATATATATATTGTTAAGGCGTTTAATAGCCGGCCCACAGCGAGCAAGCACAATGGCGACAGTAACGGCCAAGCACGGGCTCTCAGCGCGAGCGGCATCCCTTTTGGGTAGATCCACTAGAAGGCACCTGAGAGTTCCACCAATTTCAGTGTTCGGAAGCTTCTTTACAATTACCCCGGGGTCGAAGAGGGAGCCGCCTGGCGACCTAACAGCTTGTCACTATGAGCGGGTCATAGTAACCCTTCAGACGCTCCACGTTGACTATGTCGCGCCCGCGACGGCGCATGTCCGAAGTTTGTTCAATTGGTTCGATCAGATAGTTGACCGGAGATGTGCGCTCGATGACACGGTAGGGGCCTTCGTATTTCGGGAGTAGTTTGGAAGAAAGGCCAGCTACAGAGGTCGGGATTGAGAGCCATACAAGAAAACCAGGAAGGAACGTGGGCTCAGAAGTGGCGGAGCCATCACGAATACTCTCCTGCCGCTCTTGCTCATGCGTCGTAAATGTCTTGGAAAGCTCTCGACACTCTTCAGCAAGCCTGGCTGTCTCAGAAATAGGTGCACATTCAGATGGATCCGGCGTGTACGGGAGTATTGTGTCGATAGTGTGTGAGGGGTGCCTTCCGTACAGCAAGAAGAAAGGTGAAAACCCGGTTGTGCTCTGAGGGGCGGTGTTGTAGGCGTATGTGACGAAGGGCAGTATAGTATCCTAATTCGTGTGGTTGGCGGCGACGGATATCGAAAGCATGTCGCCGAGGGTGCGGTTAAAGCGTTCGGTGAGACCATTCGTCTGCGGGTGGTAAGCAGTAGTTTTGCGGTGGACAGAATGGCACTCTGTGAGAATGGCTTCGACGACTTCTGACAAGAAGACACGGCCTCAATCGCTGAGAAGCTCCTAAAGTGGACCATGGCTCAGTATGAATCGATGCAGTAGGAAGGATGCGACATCACGCGCAGTAGCCGCAGGGATAGCGGCGGTTTCGGCGTATCGCGTTAAATGATCTACGGCGACGATGGCCCAGCGGTTACCAGCCGACGTCAGAGGGAGTGGTCCATACAAATCGATACCTATGTGCCCAAACGGACGCTCAGGGCAAGGTAACGGTTGCAGACTGGCTGGCGACGTGTGTGCTGACGGTTTGCGGCGTTGGCAAGCGAGGCAGGAGCGAATGAACTGCTGCACGTAGCGGTACATCCCGCGCCTGAAGTAGCGTTGCCGAATGCGATGGAAGGTTTTGAATACCCCAGAGTGCGCGCATTGTGGATCAGAATGAAACGATTCACATATCTCTGACCGCAGACTGCGGGGTATCACGAGTAACCACTGCCGGTCATCGGTGTCGTAATAGCGTCGGTGTAGAAGGCCGTCACGGATGGTGAAATGGCGAGCTCGACGACGTAAGGCACGCAGCATGGATGGCGTTGCGGATGGATCAGAGAGCAAGTCGATCAGCGGGCCGATCCAATTATCCTTTCGCTGTTCGGTAGCGATTATGTCAACGTCAATGGCAGAAACAGCAGCCGAAGATACTGAGCAGAGCACATCACCTTCAGGCAGAGGGGAGCGCGAGAGGGCGTCGGCGTCAGCATGCTGGCGTCCGTTGCGGTACAGCACGCGGATGTCGTAGTCTTGTAAACGAAGAGCCCAACGGGCGAGACGGCCTGAGGGATCCTTCAATGATGAAAGCCAGCATAGTGCATGATGGTCGGTGACGGCATCGAATGGGCGACCATACAAATACGGTCGAAACTTTGTAAGAGCCCAGACGATCGCCAGGCACTCTTTCTCCGTGACGGTGTAGTTTGTCTCAGCTCTCGTGAGCGTACGGCTTGCATATGCTACGACATATTCAGGGAATCCGGGTTTGCGCTGCGCCAGGACAGCGCCGAGGCCTACACCGCTGGCGTCTGTGTGCACCTCCGTCGGGGCCGTAGGGTCGTAGTGGCGTAGAATGAGAGGAGACGTCAACACATGGCGGAGCTTCGCGAACGCGTCGTCGCACTCAGACGACCACGAATTGAGGGGCCCGTTACTTCCAAGGAGCTTCGTCAGCGGTGATATGATCGTGGCAAAGTTTCGTATAAAGCGTCGGAAGTATGAGCACAGGCCCACGAATCTACGCAGTTCTTTGACGGACGCAGGTTTGGGGAATTCGGCCACGGCCCGAAGCATGGCTGGGTCAGGAAGAATGCCATCCTTGGACACGACGTACCCAAGGATGGTGAGTTGCCGTGCTGCAAAGCGGCACTTCTTCAGATTTAGTTGCAAGCCGGCATTGCTGACACGTGCAAAAACTTCTTTCAGACGTTGGAGGTGCGTAGAGAAATCTGGAGCGAGCACAACAACGTCATCGAGGTAACACAAGCACGTGTGCCATTTCAAGTTGCGCAGAAGGGTGTCCATCATGCGCTCAAATGTCGCAGGTGCATTACATAGACCAAACGGCATGACGTTGAATTCGTACAAGCCGTCGGGTGTGATGAACGCAGTCTTGGGTCGAGCGTCATCAGCCATGGGTACTTGCCAGTACCTCGAGCGCAGATCGAGAGAAGAAAAAAATTCGGCTCCGTGAAGGCTGTCAATAGCGTCATCGATGCGCGGCAGTGGGTAAACATCCTTGCGAGTGATCTTATTGAGCCGTCTGTAGTCCACACAGAACCGCGCAGAACCATCTTTCTTCGCAACAAGAACAACAGGAGGCGCCCATGAACTGTCCGAGGGCCGAATAACGTCGCGTCTGAGCATATCATCAACCTGCTCGTTAATTTCCCGACGTTTAGCAGGCGACACGCGGTAGGGACGTTGCCGTAATGGTGGATGGGCACCAGTGTCGATACGATGCGTAACAGCGGACGCACGACCGAGAGAACTTCGCCCGACATCGAAAGAAGAACGATATTCTCGCAACAGGTTCAGAAGCTGGGAACGCTGTACCGACGTGAGGTTGTCATCAATGTAAGGGCCAAATACATCAGGAGATGATGAATCAGAAGTAGAAACAGCACTGATGGTACGCAAATTGGGACAACGCGAGTCATCAGGTACGTCCAGGACTTGTGCGTTATCCACTGGTTCCACTCTGCCGAGACATTCCCCTTGAACCAAGGTAACAGTGTACGGGGATGGGTTGGTCACGAAAATAGAGGCGTTGCCCTGGGTGATTTGCACGGTCGCGAAAGGTACTAGCAACCCTTTTCTTCGGCAAGCACGGTCGGAAGGCGAAACGAGTGCAATTGTGTCGGAGAGTCCAGCGCAGTAGACAGATACACCCATCGTGGAGCTTGGAGGCACTATGGTATCGTCTTTCACGAGAATCTTGCTCACTTTCGAAGAACTGTCTTCCGGCGTCAAATGAGAGAAGGGGGAGAGTTCAATTTCGGCGGCGGCACAATGGATGACGGCGTCGTTGCGGGAGAGAAAATCCCACCCCAGGATGACGTCATGAGAGCATGCGGGAATGATGATGAATTGGGCGACATACAGAACGTCCTGAACGACAACACGAGCTGTGCACCCTGCTGTAGGATGGATACGATGGAAACCGGCGGTACGAAAGGACAATCCAGAAATTGGCGTCGTCACTTTACGAAGCAAGCGGCAAAATTTTTCGTCCATAACGGATACTGCAGCTCCTGTGTCAATAAGAGCAGATGCGTGAACACCGTCCACAAGCACGTCAATGACATTAGATGGGCGGTTCTGAGGGCTTTCACAATGCGATAGCATCGCAGTCCTTGTCTCGGGGACTGCGACGACTAGTTTTCCCACTCGTGAGCAGCTGAACTTGGCCGCATGGGGGACGGGGAACGACGTCGTGGAGACGGTGACCTACGAGAAGATGAAGCTAAGTGAGTTGGCGGTGGCATAGACGGCGTTTCCTCGTGATAGGTACGCCTGATCTGGCCAGCAACAGGCGACGAGTTATGGGGCGTCTGTACGCGAGTGCAATAACGTGCTACGTGGCCGGCGTAACCGCAGGCAAAGCAAATGGGCCGGTTGTCGGATGTGCGCCATCGGTTCGCCGGGGTAGGTCTTGTCCATGACGCAAGAGCCGATGGACGGAATGGTGGCTGGAAAGGCTGCAGGGGGTGCTGGAGCTGAGTCTGAGAGGTCACGTCAACATACGTAGCCGGCATACCCGCTGCAAAGGATGGAGGTCGTGCGGCAGCTTCGGCGTAAGTCAGTGGGGCGGGCGCTTGAACGACTGGAGGTGGTCTGGCGACCACTTGGGCGTAACTTGGGGGTACAGGAGCCGGAAGGTGTTGTGGGTGGTACGCAGGCATGACCTCCGCTATTTCCTGCTCAATCGCTCGGCGGATAGGGGGAAAATGGTAGTGGCCGATTGTTGAGCAGCCGGTGGGTGGGCAAAGGGCAGGAGAGAGAACTGCCATGCGATTTCCTCACGTATTAAGGACTTGAGGTCTGCCAGCAGTGCCACCTGGTCACAGCTCGCCTCCAAGCCTGCAAGCCCTGCATCTCGTGGTGTGGAGCGACGGGACGTCGAACGCTGCCGGCGGAGCTCCTCGTAGCTCTGGCACAGCGTGATGACCTCAGCTACTGTGCCTAGGTTTTTGGCAAGCAGCATCGTGAAGGCATCATCGGCAATGCCCTTCATGACATTCCGGATCTTGTCTGATTCGGACATGCTGTCGTTGGATTTCTTGCATAGGTCCAGGACGTCTTCAATGTAACTGGTGAATGATTCACCGGCCTGCTGAGCGCTTTCGCGTAAGCGCTGCTCGGCTTGCAGCTTACGAACGGCAGGGCGGCCAAAAACGTTGGTGATAGCGGTCTTAAAATCGGACCAGGTTGCGAAATCAGACGCGTGGTTGTTATACCACATGCCGGCCACACCCGCGAGGTAGAAAACCAGGTTGCCGAGTTTACCTGCCTCGTCCCAATGATTGGGGACGCTGACGCGTTCGTACATGGCGAGCCAGTCCTCGACGTGGGTGCCATCCGCGCCGGTGAAGACAGGTGGGTCGCGGATGCGGGGGACACCGGAACATGGCGTCGGCGCAGGAGGGAGCGTTTGCTGGGCGGCATCTTGTTGCATGGTTGAAGGCACGGTACGGGATCTAAGCTCCAAGGGCATCGAATGTGAACCGAAGATGTTTGAAGGGCACAGCACTCTCCACCAAAATGTTAAGGCGTTTATTAGCCGGCCCACAGCGAGCAAGCACAATAGATGATGTCGGAGCGGTCATTTCCTCAAGGTGCCGGCAGATGAAAAGTTCTCGTCTTCGGCTTCCTTGGCGGCAGCAGCAAATGTCGCGCAACAAGCGAAAGGCGAGTGGAAAGAACCAAACGGAACGTAACTCACTAGAAGACCCACTAGAAGGCACCTGAGAGTTCCACCAATTTCAGTGTTGGGAAGCTTCTTTACAATATATATATATATATACACTTCAATATTCTGTTTCAATTATGCTAAGTTTATAATTTTGATTATTGCTTATGCTGCCTCTAACATTGTTTTAGCTCAATTTGCCCTTAACAGGAGATCCCGATACAGTCTTTTAGATTGGGACTTCCTTTTGTATACTACACACAAGTCACATTCTTGTATTCGTACCAATAAAAATTTGAAGTCTGAAAAAAAACTGACATACCACAATTTCCACGCTATGTATGTTCTTCTATCTCAATCCTCGTGGTGTATTCAACGAGCTAATCTTCCAAGAATCACGAGAGCATCAACTTTTTTGTGTGGTAATATTTCCAAGGGCCTGTCAGCTACTTGAGAATCACCCTGAATTGCGTATGAAGAAGTCCGAGACCAGATGTTTGGTGTCAGATTTTCACAGTCTAAATCTTTCCTCAGCTGCACACTTCTGCACGTCAGCCCTGCATTCGGTTTCATAGTCTGTATTTGGCATTAGCATTACTTTGGCATCTATCTATCTATCTATCTATCTATCTATCTATCTATCTATCTATCTATCTATCTATCTATCTATCTATCTATCTATCTTTCTATCTATCTATCTATCTATCTATCTATCTATCTAGCTGCCTACGGTTTTTAGCTCTTCTAGCCGTCTAAATAATGGTATCAATGCCAAAATTGGTATGGCATAACATGACTTTATGACGAACTCAACTGACTAGTTATAACATGGAAATCATTACATGTATTCCATGAATGTCATTATATACTTTTGATGGTCTTGCTGTTTTTGCGGTGGTTTAGTTCACATGACATTTTGCAAAACTGGTCTGGTATGACATAACTGCATGGACAACATAAGCGACAGACCCTAACGTGGAAAGCAGGACGCACATGTCGTGATTTTTATGTTATGACTAGTCATGACTACGCGCCACGCTCATGGTGCACTCGCGCTCGTTCCGCTAAGCTTCCCGTATACTAAATTTGGTATCACGTGACGTGAATAGACGACAAAGGTAGTTGACATGTCCAAGCATGATATTGAGGTTATGCGTTGCTCATGAAAGATGACTACAGGCTACGCTCCTGGCGCGCTCGTGGCCATTTCGCTAGCTCCACATATATCACGTCACGTGATAATAAATTTCTTATCACTTGATGTGAATTGACGACACAGGTAAACGACACATCCAAACATCATAATCATAGCATGGAAGTCATGTACGTCATAACTTAAGTCTATTTTAAAGTGACATATCAAGCTTCCTCATTCGTGCTTCGCATATAATCGATTCTCTCAGGACGTAGGATTTGCCTATTAATTTATTTACGGCACGCAAATTGGTGGCGCACAAACAAGGCACCGCCTACTTCTTAGATTTTAGAGGTGTCAGAGGTATCACTCATTGTCAAATTTTTCGGAAGTGTTCTCTCCCCGCAGTTGTTTTGCCCCACAGGTAGAACAGGATCATATGGTTTAGACATATTTCCTATCTATGGATTTGAAGCACTTCGTTACCGCCTTCTAAGTGTGATGAACAAATGGAAACTAACAACTGATAATCTGCGTATATTGTTTAAAACTGAAATGTTAAATCAGATGTGCTGATTGTGTTGTAAATTATTGTTGGGTGATTTCTGTAATGGTTAATCAGTTTTTATTGTTTTATACATTGCTTTGTTATGAAAGTTTTTGTATGTATTTCTGAGTTATCTATCTATTATTTGCTGTCATGGGCCACATGCGTGTTTCTTTTTGTATTGTCGCTTTTTGGTGCCTGTAATTTTTGTAATTTTTGTAAATTTGTAGTTTAGATTTTTTCTGGTTGAAGGGGCTAGTCAAGCTGTGAAATGCAGCTTTTTTTCGCACCAAAGCACGTATACAGTGTGTTTTCGTGTACTTCTCACGTGGTTGAATAAAGTCAAACTTGAAAAAAATTGAATCTCCAAACAAGATTGCCCAGAGCATTGTCAATACAGTGGAAAAGGTGTATATATATTTATTAATTTTTGTATTTATTTATTTATTTCCATCACATTTCAAAATGCTTCTCTTTACGTATTCGTTTGTCTGTGCGCTATATTCACGAGATTTGCAGCTGAAGGCTGCGGTTCCTAGACGCGTCATCAACAATATTGTGTTAATATATAGGCACCAATTCAATATAGCAATGTGACATCACAGGCTGCCTCGAAAAAAGATCAATTCACCGTTTCGGAAACCGCTGACCCCCGATACACCCACCATTATGGGAGCATCAGCGGAAATCTTCGCATGCATTGACGAGTGGTAATGACACATCTTTAAGAGACACATTTCTGAGCGCTCGTTGCCACTGCAGAGTGCCAGTTCTAAAAACTTTCACTCAAAAGCTGTTTTTTAGGCCAAACGTTAACCCATGCACACTTATTCAACTTATGAGCATTATGCAGACAGCAGACTTCTGCAGACTTATCACTGGCGACGTGCCCCTATGTTCTATAAAAAACCGTGTCGAACGACCTCTCATAGACTGCATCGCGCTCTGATATAACGTTTCATGCAAACACACCACACACAAAGCATGAGCAAATGCTCACAAAACAATCACTCTATATACAATGTACGGAGAAAACGCTGAAGAAACGATCACTTCCTACACAAGGAATGTACGAAGAAAACGCTGACAAACTTCGTCCTTGTACTAAGTGACAATCTTGTTGGTAAGAAGTGGGCTTCTTTTATCTGAATCACATACTTCGCCACCAAAAAAAGGCAAGCGACTCCCTAATGAAGCAGACAATCGTTGCCAAAATGGGTGTCGTAGATTCGCGGACAATCATGGACGTGAGGCGCGAGGCAAGGTGTGTACAAGATGTTTTTAGCCTTTTCTCTCACGTTTCATCACATTGATTTTCACGCCACTGCTTTTTACCACAAGTAAACAGTAATATATGTGAAAAATCTTGCTGTAGAGAAGATTAATAAAAGGAATAAAAACAAGAAAACTCTAGTTCTGACAATGCATAAAGCATGGAGAATCTGTGAGCTGGTCAAGAATGTGCAGCAGCCACCTGCATTGTGCTAAAAAAATTGGTATAATGTTGCTTCATAAAAAGTTGTCCTCTTTCAAGTAACAATCTATAAATGGGCATCTATAAAAAACTCACTTTAAGTAATTAGACTGGGTATGAGGCAACCTCTGTGCTCATCATCATCATCAGCCTGACTTCGTCCACTGCAGGACAAAGGCCTCTCCCATATTCCACCAGTTAACCTGGTCCTGTGCTTGCTGCTGCCAATTTATACCCCCAAACTTCTTAATCTCATCTGCCCACCTAACCTTCTGTCTCCCCCTAACCCGCTTGCTTTCTCTGGGAATCCAGTTAGTTACCCTTAACGACCAGCGGTTATCCTGTCTACGCGCTACATGACCGGCCCATGTCCATTTCCTCTTCTTGATTTCAGCTATGATATCCTTAACCCCCATTTGTTCCCTAATCCACTCTGCTCTCTTCTTGTCTCTTAAGGTTACACCTACCATTTTAGGGGCGAAGCTCCTTATGGCGTGGCTTGTGCGTCCCTCGTAGTACGTAACCACCAGTGGCACATACCCGAAATAGGTGTAACATTTGACCTCAAAGGTGGTGCCGGTGAGAGATTTCTTCTGTGCGTTGTTTAACAATAAAAAGTAGTGCTCAATGTACATGCAAATGGCTGCTAATGGGGAATGAGAGAGAGCAGCATTTGGCTTTTAGCCAACACGCACGCTGCGATTCCCATTAGCAGCCATTGGCATGTACATTGAGCACTATCGGACAAGAAAGGGTTGCTACAATATACTCGCTGGGTGTAACCTCCTCAGTTTTAGAAAGGTTTAGCGAGCGTAGAGCCGCAGGGCAATGGATACAATGAACTAGTATATACCATGAATGAATTCGAGGTGGTTAAAGGGGGGAAGCAGATACGAAGCGCAAGCCGTAAGAAATTAAAAGCTGACTCCTCCTGTCTCTCATTTCACATTAGCAGCCACTGGCATGTATATTGAGCACTATCTGACAGGATAAGGTTGCTACGTTATACTCGCTGGGCGTAACCTCCTTCGTTTTAGAAAGGTTTGCGAGCATTGGGCCGCAGTGCCAAGAATACAGTGAAATAGTATATACCATGAACTCAAGGTGGTTGAAGGTGGGAAGTAGACCCGAAGAGCAAGCCATAAGAAAGCATGCGTGTGCCACCTCTCATTTCGTCCTTGGAATGTCTACTGAATGGCGGTACTTCTACATGGGGAATATATGATAAAAAGATGCGAGAAGGTAGGACTTGGAGTGTTGAATAGATGGACGAACGGACACACAGACAGATGCATGGATGGACGCATTAAAGGACGCCGGGGCGGATGCATGAACGAACGCAGGGACGGGCGCACGAACAGACGCATGGACGGTCACACAGACGGACGCGTGGACGGACGAATGCTTCGCACCACTCTCTATCATTCACTCCGTGGATATGCTGGCATTTTTTTTCTTTCCATTGCTCGCTGCGTCTTCCTCAATTTAAGCTTAACCCTCTTTGTAAGTCTCCAGGTTTCTGCTCCGTAGCTAAGTACCGGCAAGATACAGCTGTTTATACCTTTCTCTTGAGCGATAGTGGCAATCTACCTGTCATAATTTGAGAGTGCTTGCCGAATGTGCTCCACCCCATTCTTATTCTTCTAGTTACTTCAATCTCGTGGTTCGGCTCCGCGGTTACTACCTGCCCTAAGTACACATAGTCTTTTACAAATCGAAGTGCACCATTACCTATCTCGAAGCACTGTTCTTTTCCGAGGTTGTTGTACATTACTTTCGTCTTCTGCAGATTCATTTTAAGACCCACCTTTCTGCTCTCCGTGTTTATCTCCGTAATCATTAGTTGCAATTAGTCCCCCGAGTTACTCAGCAACGCAATGTCATCGGCGAAGCGCAGGTTACTAAGATACTCTACATTAACTCTTATCCCTAACTGTTCTCATTCAAGGCTTCTGAATACCTTCTGTAAGCACGTGGTAAATAGCATTGGGGAGATTGTGTCCCCCTGCTTTACACCCTTCTTGATTGGTATTCTGTTGCTTTCTTTATGAAGCACTTTGGAAGCAGTTGATCCCCTGTAGATTTCTTCCAGGATGTTTACATATACTTCATCGACGCCCTCATTCCGCAGTGTCTGCATGACGGCTGGTATTTCTACTGAATCAAACGCCTTCTCGTAATCTATGAAGGCTATGTATAGTGGTTGGTTATATTCTGAGCATTTCTCTATTACCTGACTGATAGTATGAATGTGGTCGATTGTTGAGTAGCCTGTTTGAAATCCAGCTTGTTCCTTTGGTTGATTGAATTCTAATGTTTTCTTTACTCTGTTGGCAATTACCTTTGTAAATAGCTTGTCTACTACAAAGACCAAGCTGATCGGCCTGTAATTCTTCAAGTCTTTGTCATCTCCTTTCTTATGTATTAAGATGATGTTAGCGTTCTTTCAAGACTCTGGTATTCTTCCCGTCAGGAGACACCTCGTAAACGGGGTGGCTAGTTTTTCTAACACAATCTGTCCTTTATCTTTCAGCAGATCTTATGTTACCTGATCCTCGCCAGCAGCTTTGCCTCTTTGTATGCTCTCCAAAGCTTTTCCGACTTCTTCTATCATTACTGGTGGGGTGTCGTCTGGGTTACTGCTAGTTCTTATAGTATTAAAGTCGTGGTTGTCCCGGCTACTGTACAGATCTCTGTAAAACTCCTCCGCTATTTTAACTATCCTATTCTTATTGGTAGTAAATTTGCCTTCTTTGTCCCTTAGTGCATTCGTCCGATTTTCGCCTATCCCAAGTTTCCTCTTCACTGCTTTCATGCTTCCTCCGTTTTTCAGAGCGCTTTCAATTCTCTCCATATTATACCTTCTTACATCGGATACCTTACGCATATTATTCAACGTTGAAAGCTCTGCCAGTTCTATTTTGTCAGTTGTACTAGAGACTTTCATGATTTGACGCTTCTTAATGAGATTCTTCATTTTCTGGGAAAGCTTTTCAGAGTCCTGTCTAACTACCTTACCTCCAACTTCAACTGCACACTTCCTAAGGATACTCGTCTGATTATAATTCATTGTATCTATGCTAAGGTTGGTTTCATCACTAAGAGCCGAGTACCTGTTTTGAAGCGAGACTGTGAATTCCTGTATTTTCCCTCTCAGTGCTAGCTCATTGATTGGCCTCTGTGCTCAACTGCCCTTAAAACGAAGGTTCAGTGAAATCCTTCTGAGGTGATGAGATTTCTTTTAACCACTGCAAATAAGTATGTTATTAGGAAAGCATCATTAGGAGCAGTGTGTTATTAGAAATGGGCCCTCGTTATATGATGACATTTCAATTGATGTTTGTAAATGGCGCTATAGTTTAGAATACTCTGCAAGAGAAAATCACTCACAAGTAGTAGTAAAGTCTATCAATTTCCCTCCCCCTTCCCCTCTATTTGGAATATTTTTCACTCAGGTCCTCCGGAACAAAGTTTTTATTCCTGCTAGGAAGAGGAGGAATGAATGAGGAAGGACAGGGAGGTTAGCTTATTCCTGCCAGCCTCGCCACCACAGTGCCTAAACTCGAATTTCACTGCTGCTGGCCGGAGGGAGTGGGTGGCAGCTGCGGAGCATTTCCCGTGGGTTTTTCGCTCCAGCTATCCGGAGTTTTTCCCTGGCACCTCAGGAGTAATTTACACATGTCCTTACTTCTTCCGGATTAAATTTCGGTGAGATGGTTCAGTACTTTTTGCATTGTTGTTTGCTCCCCTTTTTACTTATTTTATGCTGATCATGTCAAGAGTTGGTTAGATGAAGGATTCTCTATTCTCATGCAAAAAATGCAGAGTTGAAGTGCATTTTTTCACACAGCCGACGCAACTCAAGCCGACGCAATTCAAGAAAGCGCTTGAGTTTTTCTTGTTTAATTTATTCAAAACAAGCTGCCGTTTCGTGTTGATGGCCTCATAATTCGAAAAAAAAAGAACAAAATTTAACATACAGAAAGCCACCAACAAACCAAACACGCGTAGAGAATCAACGTCAGTGTGAATTGTCTACGTATAGAGCGTTGAAATAGAGCCCAGAACGCTGCAAAGTAATCCACTATAAACGAAGGAAGCGTCGCCGCTGGGAACAAATGTTCACCACCCTCGATGGACCAACCATCAGTTTCAGCCGATTGCTTCCTGCATAATTTATCGAAAAATATTTATACATGAGGACTGTGAATTTTTCGAGAGGCACAAAAACTGACGACGGTGAAGTCATAAGACGACTTCGCTGAAGTCGTCAGTGAAGTCGTCTCTATACGCATAAAATCCTATAGAGCTACTTCATCGACCCCGTGGTCCATGGTTACCTACAAGTAGCTGCGGCGACGACGGACTTGCGGGATTTGCGGCCGTGTACTCGATGTTAACGGTGGCTGTTTACCTTGTGTAGGTAAGTGTGTAGCACCTTTTTTCACCTCGATTATTACCATTGTCACTGGCTGCAAATCCCAACTTTCTATTATTTCTTGTTTGCTATGGGTGTTGATGTGTGTACGTATCGCGCGCGCATAGGACGCTTCCTTGCGCGCCACATACAACTCAAACAGCAATTCGCTGTCTGGCTCCGTTCAACGGCGTTTTTTGGTTACTGGAGACCAGGATGCCGTCTACTTGTAGTTTTGTTCAGTGTTGCACACATACTGCTTTGCGCTGGTGACATCGAAACAAATCCAGGGCCTGACAAAGTAGAGCAGCTATTAGTTTTGGTGAAAGATATAGGACAGACAATTGACAAATTCCAGAAAGAAACTTCAAGCAAGTTGAAGGACCTTCAAACGACTATTACAGATACAAAACGGCGACTTTCGAAAATAGAAGAGCGACTTGACGTTATAGACGTCTTACGTAAAGACGTTACAAGCGTGAACGAGGTCCTACAAGAATCACACGCCCAGCTGAAAAGCCTTGAAACGAAACAGACAGAGCAAGCAGATTTACTGGTCGACGATCTGAATAACAGAATGCGAAGGAATAACCTAGTCTTCAAAGGTATTCCGGAGCAGACAGCAGAAAAATGGAAGGACACAGAAAAAATAGTATCTGAATTTGTCACACAGCATCTTGGAATTCAATCGGGTGAAATAGAACGTGCCCACAGAGTAGGGCGAGTCACAGATGATCGAGTTCGGCCGATTGTAGTGAAATTTTTGAACTTCAAAGATAAGAGTAGCATTCTAAGAAACGCCTACAAGCTACAGAAATCTTCCCCTCGAGTCTGGGTAGAGGAGGATTTCTCGCCAAGGATACAGATGATAAGAAAGAAACTTCGCGATTTCGTAAAGGTAGAACGAAAGCCTGGCGAAAAGTATAAGCTGCTCTTTGATAAGGTTCTCCTGGGAAATAGATTGTACGGATTAGGGAATACTAATGACAGCACAATTGTTCAAATACCAAGGCACGAACCACGTGTAAACACGGCTTGACGCAGGAATCGTTGTGCGCATACCTTATCTCTCGTTGTATGTAATTTTCGCAGCATCTTGAACAAACAAGATCAACTTGCCACAATCGTTGAATGCTGCACTGCGGATCTAGTTCTCGGTACGGAGACGTGGTTAAATGCTGATGTATCGAACGGCGAACTCGCTCTGTCTGCTGATTTCAATATTTTCAGAAAGGACAGGTCATACCAGCGGGGTGGCGGCGTAATGATTGCCGTAAAAAGTCATTTTAAGGCGCAATTATTAGACACAGACGCACACTTAGAAATTTTGTGGATTGTACTGCAACTGTCAGCAGGTGTAACTTGTATTGTCGGGGTATGCTATCGTCCGCCAGACGCTTCTATCGAGTTTGTCGATAATTTGAATGACTCACTTAGTTTTGTTCAATGCAAACATCCAACATCATCAATAATATTAGCCGGTGATTTTAATTATCCGGGAATAGACTGGCGGACATGCACACCTACGGGTGGTACAAGAAGAAATGAATGTATTGATTTCCTTGATACACTTTCATTATTTAACATGACTCAAATGGTCTCTGTCCCTACACGCGGAAGTTCTGTTCTTGATTTAGTGCTCACTACTGAACCTGAGAATATGCGCGTCCACGTACTAGATTGTATTAGTGACCACAATGTTCTACACTGCGAGGCCATGATAAAAGTGGTAAAACCAGAAAAACAGATGAAAGTATTGTACGACTACAAACGAGCTGACGTACTGAACATTCTGTCCGACCTGTCGTCTTTCTCTGATCACTTTCTCACCAGCCTCCATTCTCGTGACACGAATGAAAACTGGCGAATCGTTCACGAGAAACTCATGCAACTAAAAAACCAATACATTCCTACAATTACAATCACATCTTCGACTCACAACTCATGGTTCACCTCGCATGTCAAGCGGTGCATCAACAAAAAAAAGCGCTTGTATTCTAAGGCAAGATTCTCGGGCACCGATGCTGCATGGGAAGAGTACAGAAACTATGCAAAGATATGCGACAGAGAAATAAAAACAGCTAAAGACAAATTTTTTAATGAGGATCTACCTGCGCTGCTAACAAACAATACTAAAAAATTTTGGAAAGTGGTAAATCCTAGGAAATGTTCGGGACAGCCAATTCATCTAACTAAAGACGATAAACTGTTGTCACCGTCAGAGGCTGCAGAAGAACTGAACTTATTCTTTGGATCTGTTTACACTGAAGAGGAGCCCATTTCGGCCGATTTAAAATTTGACTCCATTAACGCCACAATGAATGACATCGTGATCACTCCGGAAGGTATCGAATCGGCTATTGAACGTCTTGCAAACAATTCATCCCCTGGACCAGATGGTATATGCCCGAAGTTACTTAAAATTACTAAGCCAGTCATATCCCGTATTTTTGTAGCTTTATTTCAGCAGTCAATTGACACTGGATGTGTGCCTGACACATGGAAAATCGCTCGCGTGACGCCGATATTTAAATCCGGTGATTCATCGATGCCATCTAATTACAGGCCCATTTCACTCACCAGCATACCCTGCAAATTATTAGAACACATCATATCATCTGCAGTAATGACGTACTTAACCGAGCAAAATTACTTTATTCCTAACCAACATGGTTTCCAGCGCGGGCGTTCATGCGAAACACAATTATTCGAATTAGTTACTGACCTCCATTAGGCCGTTCATGCGTCTACAATAATTGATGCCGTATTTATCGACCTTGCCAAAGCATTTGACAAAGTTCCCCACAGTCGTCTATTAATGAAGCTAGACTGCCTTAAGATAAACCGAAACGTTACCACTTGGATAAATAACTTTTTGTGTAATCGTTATCAATTCGTGACTGTAAATGATTGTTCATCTACATTGATTCAAGTTAAATCCGGGGTACCCCAAGGCTCTGTACTTGGACCGATACTGTTTCTCATCTACATTAACGACATTTCTAAAAATCTGGCATCTACTACTCGCTTATTTGCCGACGACTGTGTGATTTATAGAAAGATTACTAACCCAAACGACCACACTGCTTTACAAAAAGACCTTGATAGCATCGCTACTTGGTGCGATCAATGGCAAATGAAAATTAACGCTTCCAAAACAAAAGTAATAACTTTTACGAATACTACCCAGCCCCCGATCCATTCCTATCTCATTAATGCAATGCCAATAGAACACGTTTCATCAATAAAGTACTTAGGCGTCCATCTTTCCGCCGACCTGTCATGGAATGCCCACATTGACGCAATAACATCTAAAGCATCTAAAACACTTGGATTCATTAGACGCCACTTACATCAAGCTAACTGGAAGACAAAACTTACAGCATACACCTCACTTGTTCGGTCTAAAATAGAATATGCTTCATTCATTTGGAACCCACATCAAATTTACTTAATTAACAAACTTGAATCCATGCAAAATAAAGCTGCCCGATTCATAACCAGAAACTACTTGCGTCATTCGAGCATCACTAATATCAAAGCATCACTGAGCCTCCCATTACTAGAGAAAAGAAGAGTGCTGGCCCTGCTATCCCATTTTCACAAACTTTATCATAATCATTCGTCATTTGCTACCACTTACATATTGCCTGCCCATCACTATTTTCCGCGCCTAGATCACCCCTTCAAAGTTTTAGTTCCATATGCGCGTACAAACATCTTCTATAACTCGCCTCTGTTGTGCGCACTCCGTCTTTGGAATGACTTACCACATGATGTTGTGTCTGTAAGAAACTTCGACGCCTTTGTAGAAATGTTAAAAAGCTCACCTAATATTGTATGAAAAAAAAAAAAAAAAAAAAGTGAATTATTTTTTTGTACGATAGTGTTTCATTGTTATTTGCTGTGCTTTAGTGGTGTTACCAACTGTTTATTTGTTCAAATGTAACCTAACCCTCATCCCGTTTACTGTAACCCCCCCCCCCCTATGTAATGCCCGGCAAGGGCCTTTAGGGTATGTGAATAAAAAAAATAAAAAAAATATACGCAGATTTGATGCAGCGACGTTGCGGTGCGTTGGTTCTGTCCAAGCACAAGCACATGACAGCTTTCTAATAACACACAAATGTCCCAGCAGGAGCAAAAGATGCCTCCACGCATCGCGCGCTGAGACGCCTTTGCAATGGCTGCAAAAGGAGCTTTGACATGAACATATGGCATGTTAACGTGTATCCCTAGCTTTGAACACGTCATTAGAACGGGACATCTTTTAACGGCGGTAACGTGGATAACTTGCGAAATATCATCACTGTCATCGCAGTCTACGTCACATGGGTACATTTGAATTTGTTAACCAATGCAAGAACGAGAACCAAAGTTCGATCGGCAATAGGTGAAGGCGCGGTGTGAATAAATACTTGGGCGCGAATTGTTGCGGTAAATCCTCGCATATGAAAAATCTGCCGCAGAAGTTATTAATGCAGACAGCCAGGCCGATCTCGGTGACATTCATCCTCAATACCCTATTTTAGTGCTTCAAATGCATGCTGACCATAATGCAGTTACGTACTTGTGAGGTTTGCAGCTCAATTCGTACGCTTATGTCGAGGCCGTTAAACTCATACATACAGATTCGGCATGTTTCCCTAGTGCTGTATTTTTTTGTGAAATCTCACAGACGTGAAAATCTTCTGAAGCTCAAAGTAGCAGAACAGCCCTGCCCAAAACACTTGTATCAGGCGTTCCATTGCAGCCGCATACAATTAGGAAAAGCATAGTCTGAGTCGTTCGCTTCTGCTTGAATGAACTGGCGACGCTGCGTTGGTCAAGTGGATAAGGTACTCGGCTGCTGACCCGCAAGTCGCGAGATTGAATCCCGGCTGTGGCGGCTGCATTTACGATGGAGGCGGAAGTGTTGTAGGCCCGTGTGCTCAGATTTTGAAGAACGTTGAAAAACCCCAGGTGGTCTAAATTTCCGGAGCCCTCCTATACGGTGTCTCTCATAATGTTATGGTAGTTTTGGGTCGTCAAACCTCACACATAAATCAATTACTCAGACACCGCCAACTGTTAGGACTGTCTGATGATAGGCCTTTATTCTTTTAGCAAACTCGGGCTACTGTTTTTTTTCGGAATATAGTAGCTTTTTTCTCTTCGAAGTAAAAAATAAGATATGTTACAAGTAATCGTGTGAAATTGATTCGCAAGAATAATGAGGAAAGAAAAAACCAGTCTTGAATCGCAAATTGCCAAATGAAAAACGTATACGGGGCAGTGGTGGGTTGCAAAAGAACGGGAACCATCAGACCAGTCAGGGCGAAAATGTTTTTATCTTTTCGTTTAAAATTTGAAGGTTATCGCACGAACGTCGACTAAGAGCTGCAACCACGCCTTGTTCCAGAATATTCTTTCAAGCTGATGGTGGCATCATGCAAGCTTCGCTCTTCTTATCCTTTAAGCTACGATCACTCCCGTCGGTTGAAGCTGTTTAAACGGAGCAGTGGCAAGCATAACTCCAACACGTCTTTTCCAGCAATTTCGCAATTGCCTGTGGGGATGAGAGCGCACTAAGAATACACTTGATTGCAACAAATTGACGGCCCGAAATGGAGAGAAATTGTGCAGAGCTTATCGTAGTGGCTCACTGCTACGGGCATGACCTGTGACGTCATTCAGTTGTGACCCTCATCTCCTGCCGGATACGTACGTACATGCTCCCGCCGTTCGAGATACCAGGTTTGCTAAGCCTGACAAAGCATGTCGTGGGGTGCTCATATTTCTTATGGCGAGTGTGTGAAGATGACCTTGTTTTTCTGCGCTTGTGAAGTACTGCGTTTGTGATCTGATGTGATTTGTTCACACCTAGAAGATCCCGTGGAGGGCATTGCTGTGGGTTGAACTGTGGCCGATATTGCGAATGGGGAGAAAATTCAAGTGCTTTAAATTTCAACGGACTACTATCAGATTGGCTGATTTGATCGATTGATATGTGAAGTTTATTGTTCCAAAACCACCATATCATTATGAGGGAGGCCGTAGTAGAGGGCTCGAAAAGTTTTGACCACCTGGGGTACCTAAGCACGCACTGAAATCTGTCACATTAGCTCACAGCATTTTCGCCACCATCGCAAATGCATCTGCCGCTAGGATTCGATCCAGTGACCTGCGGACCGTCAGCCGACTACCTATGCCACTAGACCACCGGGGTGGGGATGGCCGTGTTATGAGTGGCATTACACATTAGTGCATAGACAATCTGTGGTACCTATACATACTTAAATATTAAAACATTAAAACCCAATATGACATGCGAACTATCGCCTTTTATTTCTGGTAGTTCACTCCAACTCGGCAGCGCTTTCGCTGCAGGAAGGTAAGTAATCGTGCCAATGCAACGTTACTGATAACTTATCTTACCTTGTCCTTTGGAAGACTTATGTAACACCGATAGAGCAACCATATCTGGGCCAGTTCCATACCCAATTTAGCCTTTTGATGCGATCTATGGTTTTAAACAAGCAGTTAGAGTGGCATTTTGCACGATTTATCGTTTCCGAAGGATTGTTTTATTAAAACGCTTCTGTTCATTGTGAAATATTAGTGCCTGTGTCCACCGCTTACAACTTTCTTCAATGACGTGGCACTCACCCCATTACTTCTGCACAAGCCTGGCCTATTGACATCGCCCTTCACATACACTTTCACATTCTGAATTGCACAAGTGCGGTTTTTAGCTCCGGTGAGGCAGCACTCAAGGACACATTTGCGCATACACTCCCCTGCGGGTTTCACGCTCGGGCGAGCTCCCTGCATCGGAAAATTGTATTTTGTGTCACAAGAAACATACGCCGAATTTTTACAGTAAAAAATTTTCGCGAAAACACGCATTCCATGTTACTGTATGGTTGTCAGGGTGTAAATTGGAAAATGCAGGTGGTGAAAATGAAACGGTTATGTGCTCGAAATAATGCCCAGTAAAACAAGTAACTTAAACCTTAGGCGAAAGCGGCAGGCACATATAATGGTCCTGGGTGAGCTTCTGTTTAGTTTGGTCGCTTAAAAGAACTTGGTCCATACTGAAAAAAGTAATTGATTTCACTGTGCCATAAAGAATTTTGGAGGCTATGCCATTTAAAAAGTTAGACAGGAGAAAATCAGTTGTAAACGAAAAACTGAAAAAGTCGACAAAGATTCGAAAAGCCTAAGATAAAAGGTAGAAAAAGAAAGGCGAAACATATTGGTATTGATCAGGTGGTACCACTACCAACGTACATCACCAGTTGTCTGAATGATATGCAGCGCTGATAGACCAGCGCTGTGGCCCGTACGAAGCTAACTGCAGCTGCTGCTTGTATAAGAGCTATCTCATTGTTTGTTATTACCGGCGAAAAACGTCGTCTTTTCTATTGATTGCTAAGCAATTGTTAGCGAACTTTGGCGACTTTGAGCGTATTTATCTATCTATCTATCTATCTATCTATCTATCTATCTATCTATCTATCTATCTATCTATCTATCTATCTATCTATCTATCTATCTATCTATCTATCTATCTATCTATCTATCTATCTATCTATCTATTTAGCCGCCTACGACTTTTAGCTCTCCTGGCCGTTTCGATTGTGGTGTCGATACCAAACTTGGTATTAACTATCATGACTGTATAGAAAACATACTAGACTAGTCATAACATTAAAATCATCATATATGTCATGAATGTCATGAGTGCAGCTCTTGAGGTGCTGCAGCTCTTGAGGTGCTGCAGCTCTTGAGGTGCTTTTGTTCTCAATGCAATTAAGTTGCAAAACTGCTATGATATAGAATATTTGCATTGCGAACACAAACCACACACCCTAACATGAAAATTATGACATGCGCTTTATGTAACAACATGACTACAAGCTATGCTCATGATGCTCTGGCAGCCGTTTCACTAGCTTCACAAATACCGAATTTGGTATTATGGTACGTGAATACATGACGCAGGTACGTTACTGGTGCAAACATGATAATCATCAGATGCGTGTCATGTAACAACACGACTACATGCAACGCTCATGATGCGCTGGTGGCCGTTTCGCCAGCTTCCCTTATACCCAATTTGATTTTACGGGATGCGAATAGATGACGAAGGTATGATACTGGTGCAAAAATAATAAGCATGAATTGCGTGCGATGTAACAACATGACTACATGCTACGCTCATGATAGCCCCATGGCTGTTTGTCTAGCTTCACATGTACCAAATCTGGTATCAAGCGACGCGAACGTACCACATAGCTAAATGGCACATCGAAACATGAGAAACACGACGTGCATGTCATGTGACAACACGACTACATGCCACACTCATGATGCGCTCCCGGCCTCACTGGCTTCACATATGCCAAATTTGGTATTACGTGACCTCAATTCATGATAAAGGCATGTGATTGGTGCAAACATGATAATGATGAGATGCGTGTCATGTGAGAACATGACTACATTCCACAGTCAAAGCGCCAATACATTTCGACCTGACGCAATGCGCGTTCTCGCTGGCGTTCATTTCGTCGCGTCACGTCGGTGTTGCCACGCCAGGTCGCAGTCCTGCCATATACTCACAGGCCCGCGCCGCGCTGCGTTGCTTTGCCTAATGCGAGTTTCTGCACGTTCGGCGTCCCTCCGGCACCAAAAGAGGGAGACGCAGTGTTGCCTGGGTAACGCATCGGCACTGAATGCAGCATGTCACATTTCGCGCCGGTTGCCGTCATGCCGCACCGACGGACGCTGATCGCGCCGGTCGTGCCTGGCGTCAGACTATACAGTGCTTGCGTTTTGCTAACGCAGCGTTGCTGTGCCCAGCGTGCGCACGCGTGAAGGCCATTTTGGAGTACATTGGGCCCTTCATGACGCGTTTGCGGCTGTGTTGCTAGATCGACAAATACCAAATTTTGTGTTACGTGTCGTCAATGGTTGATGACAGTATATGACTGTTGCAAACGCGACAATATTGACACGCGTGTCATCTAAGAGAATGACAACATACCACGTTCATGGCGTGCTCGTGGCCATTTCCACATATACAACATTGGTTATCACGTGACGTAAATTGAACACGAAGGTAAACAACACTATAAAAGTTGATAATCATAATACGGAAGTTATGTACCGCATTATTTACCTCCACCTCGTAACTTTGTGCTGATCTCAAAGTGACATATCGACTTTTCTCAATCGTGCTTCGCATATCATCGATTCCCACTGAACGAGGCATCTGCCTATTTTTTACATCAGTGATCACTCATTCAACATTATTTGCTCATGCTCCAGTAAACTCTCGAACAAACTCCATTAGTCGCCCTCGGCGCGTGAGCTCGAAGGAATCTTTTGAAATTTTTTTAAAAGATTCATTCGTGATTACGCGCAGAACGTGACTTGTAAAGTTGGTTCGAGAGCTTGCGATTACATAATAATCTCAGCATACAAGTTGGCTCTTCACGAAACATTTGCCAGAGTTAGACTAGACGGCGACATAAGAGAATAACGTGATATACAATGTTTAGTTAAGTGAAAACTTACCATAGGTTTGTAAATGAGGAGCGAGATTGGGTAACATGATAATTCAACCTGGGAACTTTACAGCGAAAGCTTGTGAAGGTCACCTTGCATTGGTGTGAAAGACATTATGCGCTGTATTTTTAGAAGAACGCGTGCAGGAACTCCTCAAATTCTATTGGAACTGCATAAAAATTTTTTTGGCATCGGCAAAAAACGGCGTTTTTTAGGAGCGAAGCTTCTTATAGCGGCATCCGTTCATCCCTCGTAGCCGTTGTAGTGTGTAACAAGAATAACATATTGACCTCCAAAGTGGTGCCGGCGAGAGATTTCTTCTGTGCGTTGTTTATCAATAAGAGATAGTGCTCATTGTACATGTCAATGACTGCTAAGGGGGAATGACAGACAGGAGAATGCGGCTTTTAGTCAACGCGCCCCTGCGAATTGTTTATTGTTCAACAACGCACAGAAGACAAGAAAGGGTAGCTACGTTATACTCGCTGGGCGTAGCCTCTTAGGTTTTGGAAAGGTCTAGTGAGCGTTGGGCCGCAGTGCCATGACTACAGTGAACTAGTATATACCATGAATTCAAGGTGGTTAGGTCGGGGAGAATGATTCTGCAGGAGCTGGGCCAACACCCAATGGCAATCAGGCACAATTACAATGATATCCCTGACAACATCAGAAAGAATATCGCGGTGTCTCCTATACCAAGAAACATGCATCCAGAACACAACGTCGGAAGAAGAGTAGCGAGGGCCAGGACTATACTTCGTCAAGTCTCAAACGAAGAACGAGGAGTCGTATTTGTTGACGCGGCTTCCTACGCCAATAATTAAAGTTTATCCAATAAAATAAAAAGTTTATCCAATCCAATCCTACGCCAATGGAAAAGCGTTTGTGGCAGTGGTGGTCGATGGGGCTGGCCATGTCGTCAACTCAGCGACAGTCAGGACGAAAGACCCAATCATTGCGGAACAGGTGGCCATCGCCTTAGCACTCAAGATGAATAACATTGAAGTCGTCTACAGTGATTCCATGGCAGCACTACGGGCGTTCAGCAAGGGGACGGTCTCAGTGCAAACGCTGAGAATACTGCAAGGCAAGAACATCACGCATCATCTTCTGAGTTGGTTCCCAGCTCACCTTGGGCAAATCAACGATTCCCCTCCCAATCTCAATGAAGCAGCACACGAGGCAGCGCGAAAATTCTCCAATCGCGCCTCTCTGGGGATGCATTCTACCGGTGAAGGGGATAACCGGGACATTATTACAACATATAACGAGCACACTAAACATTTCTACCTGTCTAGAAGGATTTTCCCTCCACCTCACAAAAATCTAAGCCGGCCCCAAGCACTTACTTTAAGGCTTTTGCAAACGCGAATGTACCCTACTTTGAAAATGTTACACATCATGTACCCTGACCTATACCCAAGTAATCTCTGTCCACATTGTGGGGAAAGAGCTTCATTAGAACACATGCTCTGGCATTGCACCAAATTCGCTCATATATCGAACATCACCTCTGCCAGATGGGAGGCGGCAATGCGCAGCTCATCCTTGGCAGATCAGCTCTGGGCTGTCCACAAAGCCCGCGAGGCGGTTGAGGAACTTGGCATCTCAGTCCCCACGTCAGAGCTGCCCGCAACACAGTGATCTGTGTTTTGGAGGACCAAATAAAAGTTTATCCTATCCAATCCCAGGTGGTTAAAGGTGGGCAGTAGGAACGAAGTGCAAGCCGTAAGAAAGCATAAAGTTTCCCCAAATTAACTAGAGGGAACTCTTTAGCTGCGATCATTCAGCGATCATGGGAATGATGGGTAGTACACACTTTTGCCTAGTCTTCGTACTTGAGGGTGGCGATTCGTACTTGCGGCTTCATTTATTGCTGGTTAAGGTTTTGCTTTGAAAGAAAGAATGAACCCTTTTGAACTGAGTGACTTAATTCAAAATTGTCAGCCTAAAAAAATAAGGTTGTAAAGCGCAAACGGTGAACAATCGCTAATTTATGTTTTCGTAAAAAAACAGTTCCAAGCCACACGAACACACACGGAGCCAGAAGCAGGCCAGAAGTACGAAAATTAGACAAATGCGTGTACTACCTATCATTCCCATGCTCGCTGAAGCGCCGCGTGTTGCAGCTTCCTTAGACGATAGCGCCAGAGTTCCATCTAATGTATATTAAAAACTGTATGTAAGAAAGTGTGCGTGTGCCTCCTCTTGTTTAGTACTTGGAATGCCCGCTGGATGGCGGTGCTTGTATATCGGGAATATATGACGAAAAGATATGAGATGGTAGTACTTGGAGTGTTGAATAGGTGGATGAACGGACACACAGACATATGCATGGATGGATGCACGGATGGCTGCACAGACAGATGAACGCAGGAGTGGATGCATGGACAAAAGCAGGGACGGACGCACAGATGAACGTGCGGACGCACGAACAGACGCACGCACGGACGGGCGTATGGGTGCATGGGCGGCCACACAGACGCACGCATGGATGGACGGGAGCAAGAAAAAATGGACGGATGGATGCTTGGCCCCCCTATCCATCATTCAATCCGTGGATGTGCTGCCATTTTTTTTTGCATCAGTGATCGCATCTCCGATAATTCTTTTTGGGGCTCTTGCAAGCTTCTGAACAAACTTGACTAATCGCGTTCTCAACGTAATCTCGAAGGAACCTTCTAAAACCATGTCAAACCCTTCAAAATACTGTTGCTTAGCCGTTGCAACAAATTCTACGGATGAAACCACATCGCAACGAAACAATGAAGTAGGGGTGGTGTTCAGTGGAGTCGTTTAAAGAAGTATCGTTACGATGATACAAAAAGCATAACATTGAGGAAGAAATCAAAAGGTATGCGTGCATATTGTAAACACAGCAGGATAAGGGTATAATGGAGTTCAGATAGCTTGTTATCGCTAGTGAAACGGCCCAAGGCGCACCACTCACGACTTCAGGGTGCGCCAAGTTTGTATATCTGGTTAGTTTTTTCCCATAAAATTTGGTAAGGAAACGGTTGTGAACTCGTGTTTTTTCATTTCACTGCGGCAACTTGGCAAAGGAAAACACAAACACCGCGTGACATATCGGCTTCCTTAGGGTATTTTCAAAGCTCTTTTGCGCTTCGCGTAAAACTGCGACGTTCGCTTCGCGGAGAATTTTCTGTAATAAGCAGAGGCGATGGTTATTACTTGTACAGTCGATTGTGATTTGAAGGCTATCGCGCCAGCTCCGACTAAGAACTACAAGAGCACCACATCGCTGAATAATCTATCGAGAAGAAGGTGGTATTACGCGAACTTCGCTGACTCGTTTTTTTTTGCTTCAAGCTGCGGTTACTCTTGTCGAAGGAAGCTGTTTATGCGAAGCAGTACTAAGCACCAGTTTCAACACATCTTTACCACCAATTTCGCAATCGCCCAGGTAAATAAAATCCCGCCGAGAATACACCTTATAGCAAAAAATTGAAAGCTCAAAATATATAAAAACTGTGTAAAGTTCGTCGTAGTGCTCATTGTCTTAGCAATGCAACCTAGAAAAATAATTCTGGCCCGCTCAGTACTGCGGGTATGGTCTGTGATGTCAATCGGTTGTGACCCACATCTCAATCTGACTAGACGTGCGCATACGTGCTCCCGCCGTTCGAGATAGCAGTATTGCTAAGCCTGACGAAGCCTGTCGTGGGGTGCTCGTGTTTCGTGTTTCTTTTGTGGACGGCGTGAAGATGACCGTGTTTTTCCACGCTTGTTAATTTGCGCCCGTGATGTGATGTGCTTCGTTTCCTGAATGTCCACCTGCTAGCTCACGCGATGGGCACTGCTGCGGGTCGATCTCTACTTGATATTGAGAATGCGGCGGAAGTTGGAGTGTTTTTATTCTCAGTGGACTACCGATTGATTGATTGATTTGATTGAGTGACATGTGGGGTTTAACGTCCCAAAACCTCCATATGATTATGAGAGATGCCGAAGTGGAGAGTTCCGGAATCTTCGACCATCTGGGTTTATTTAACGTGCACCCAAATCTGAACACACGGGTCGACAGCATTTTGCCGCCATCGGAAAGGCAGCCGCCGCTAGACCACCGCAGTGGGCTGGTCACGTCTTTTGAGTCATTATATATAGTAATGCATATACAATCTCTGCCACTTATATATTTACACATAAACAATAAAACTTCATAATGTTACATTCGAATCAGCGCCCTTTATTCCTAGTATTTCACACCCACAAGACAGCACTTTCACTGCAGCAATGCATGCAATGGTGTCAATGTAACGTGACTGGTAAATTATCTTACCTTGTCCTTCGGAGAACTTACATAGCGCCGATAGAGCCACATAATCTGTGCCAGTTTCGAGCCCACTTTGGCTTTTTGACGCAAGTTAGTGACTTTTGCACAATTCGGCGTTCGCGAAGGCTTCTTTTATTGAAACACTTTCATCCTTCGTGAAATGACATTGCCTGTGTCCACCACTTACAAATTTTTTCAATGGTGACGCACCCAGCCCCTTATTTGCGCGGAATTATGTCCTTTGGGCATCGCGCTAAACATTTTTCTCTACATACTATATCGCACGGGACCAGTTTCCCATATCCGTCGGTGCAGCACTTCACGTAGCAGCCGTGCTTACAACGGTTTCTGATGGCCGTGGGGGTTGACTGCAACAAAAAATGACTTAATTTGTGTTATAAGAAACAGATTCCGGATATTTACAGTAAAAAAATCGCACGAAAACACGCATTTCGTATTATCGTATGGTTGTCAGGATGACATAGGGAAAACGCAGGTGGTAAAAATAAAACGCTTTGGGGCTCGAACTTCTGCCCAGTAAAACAAGGAACATTTAACATGAGGCGAAAACGGCAACACATTCATTGGTCCTGGGTAATGTTCCGTTAAGTTTGGTCGCCTAAAAGAACTCGGCCCATACAGAAAAAGGGGTTCAGTCCCCCTGTACCTTATAAAACAAATTTAGACATTACGCCGCATAAAAAAAGTTACTGCTTTGCCACAAAGGTGAAGCAATGAACGCGATAACAATGAATTGGATGGTCACACGCAGAATGGCAAGTAGATCCAAATGTGTTGCATTTATCACGCACAAACGATGCACCAAACGTTCTCAGAGGTACATATGAATGCAAATAAGTCTCAGTTGTCACTTCACTGTGCCTGAAAAGCGCGCCCATTTCGCAAACTGAGGCTGTGTAATGATTGCAGTGACCTTTGTGCGCCCCTTACCTACAACAGAATCGTTCCAGTGCAAGCCCTACACGTGCCACGACGAATAAACCTCCCCACCGAGAGACAAGGGTGCGCGAGAGACCGGCCACAGCCCTCTCCTCCTCTCCGCGGGCCAAAGTACGCGTGAGAGATTAGAGCCGCCGCGCGGTCATTGCGCCATCTTGCAGATAATGCTGAAAATACGATAGTTCACCCCCCGAGATTCCCGCCAACAACGGTAAGTGGTAGGTACAAATAGCTTGCAGTTTGAGCGTCGAAGAGGGCACCCCTCGGTGGCTCAATAGTTGAGGTCTCTCATTTAGACGCGGAGGTCGCATGATATATATATATATATATATATATATATATATATATATATATATATATATATATATATATATATATATATACGATGCGTGATATCGACGTCGATGCCAGCGGTGAAATCCAGCTGAGAGTGTCTGTATAAGTTCTATCGCAATAAAAAGATTCGGAAACCCAGAGATGAAGTGGGCATGGAGGAGCCCTAATGGCGTAAATAAGAACGAAATAGACTTTATAATGACTGCACACCCAGGAGTCGTGCAGGATGTGGAAGTGGTTGGCAAGGTAAGATGCAGTGACCATAGAATGGTACGGGCTCGAATCCGCCTAGACTTGAAGAAGGAACGACAGAAACTGATACGCAAGAAGCGAATCAATGAGCTAGCACTGAGAGGGAAAGTACAGCAATTCAGAGTGTCACTGCAGAACAGGTATTCTGCTCTTAGCGAGGAAACCAACCTTAGCGTAGATACAATGAATGATAATCTGACGAGTATCATCACGGAGTGTGCAGTGGAAGTTGGAGGCAGGGTAGCTAGACAGGACACCGGCAAGCTTTCCCAGGAAACGAAGAACCTAATTAAGAAGCATCAAATCATGAAAGTGTCAAGTACAACAGACAAAATAGAACTGGCAGAGCTTTCGAAGTTGATTAATAGACGTAAAGTATGCGATGTAAGAAGGTATAACATGGAGAGAATTGAGCACGCTCTGAAAAACGGAGGAAGCGTCAAAGCAGTTAACAGGAAACTTTGGATAGGCAAAAGGCGGATGTATGCACTAAGGAACAAAGAAGGCAAAATAACTACCAATATGGATAGGATAGTTAAAATAGCGGAGGAGTTTTACAGAGATCTGTACAGTAGCCGAGACAACCACAACCTTAATACTATAAAAACTAGCAGTAACCCAGACGACACCCCACCGGGAATGATAGAAGAAGTCAGAAAAGCTTTAGAGGGCATGCACAGAGGCAAAGCTGCTGGTGAGGATCGGGTAACATCAGATCTACTGAAAGATGAAGGACAGATTGTGTTAGAAAAACTAGCCACTCTATTTACGAGGTGTCCCCTGACGGGAAAAGTACCAGAGTATTGGAAGAACGCTATCATCATCTTAATACATAAGAAAGGAGATGACAAAGAATTGAAGAATTACAGGCCGATCAGCTTGCTCTCTGTAGTATACAAGCTATTTACAAAGGTAATTGCTAGCAGAGTAAAGAAAACATTAGAATTCAATCAATCAAAGGAACAAGCAGGATTTAGAACAGGCTACTCAACAATTGACCACATTCATACTATCAATCAAGTAATAGAGAAATGCTCAGAGTATAACCAACCACTATACATAGCCTTCATAGATTACGAGAAGGCGTTTGATTCAGTAGAAATATCAGCCGTCATGCAGACACTGCGGAATCAGGGCGTAGATGAAATATATATAAACATTCTGGAAGAAATCTACAGGGGATCAACTGCTACCATAGTGCTTTATAAAGAAAGCAACAGAATACCAATAAAAAAGGGTGTAAGGCAGGGGGACACAATCTCCCCATTGCTATTCACTGCGTGTTTACAGGACGTTTTCAGAAGCCTAGATTGGGAACAGTTAGGGAAAAGAGTTAATGGAGAGTACCTCAGTAACCTGCGCTTCGCCGATGACATTGCATTGCTGAGTAACTCAGGGGATGAATTGCAACTCATAATTACGGAGTTAGACAAGGAGAGCAGAAAGGTGGGTCTTAAAATTAATCTGCAGAAAACGAAAGTAATGTACAACAACCTCGGAAAGGAGCAGCGCTTTGTGATAGGTAATAGTGCACTTGAAGTTGTAAAAGAGATGAAAGGTAGAAGCAAAAAGGCGAGAAACAATTTTATCCTTCAGCTGGTACCACTAGCAACGTAAGCTTTCAGTTGTCAGAACATAACGTAGCGCACATAGAACAGCACTGCGGCCCGAACCAAACTGACTGAATGTAGGGAATCTCTGTTATTGTTTGTTATTACCGGCGCAAAACGTCGCGATTTTTACAATAGTGAACGCACCTGGAAGTCTAAGTGCTGGTTCTCCAGTAAGCTATCGAACAGGCTTCACCAGTCGCGTTCCGCACGTAATCTCAAAGTAATATTTAGAATTTTTTTCTGAAAAATTATACGAAATTACGTGCATGCTTGTGAAGTTTCTTCGAGAGCTTACTCAATAAATAAACGCTGCAAGCGCACTCAAATGGCTGAAGTACTCGGCTGTTGACCCCCCTCCCCCACATTCGCGGGATTGAATCTGGGCTTCGGCAGCAGGATTTTCCGTGGAAGCGAAATAGCTGTAGGCCCGTTTTCTCCGATTTGGGCGCGCGTTAAAGAACCCCGGTGATCTAAACTTCCGGAGCTCTCCACTACGGCATCTCTTATAATATGGTGCTGTTGGGAGGTCAAACCCCACTTATTATTCAACAATAATCCCGGCACACGAGGGGGCTTTTTAAGAAACAATTGGTGGAGTGAGGCGAAACGACGGATTCAGAGAGTATGTATATATATATATATATATATAAATATATATATATATATATATATATATATATATATATATATATATATATATATATATATATATATATATATATATATACATATATATATATATATATATATATATATACATATATATATATATATATATATATATATATATATTTATATACATATATATATATATATATATTCAGTGAAAACTACACATAGGTTAGTAAATGAGGAGCAAGATTTTTTAGCATGGTAATTCATCCCGGGAACTTTACAGCGAAATCTCGTGAAGGTCACCTTGCATTGCCGTCAAAGACATTCTGCGCTGTTTTATGAGAACCGCTAGTGCGGGAACTCCTCATATTCTAATACAACTGTTTAATTGTTTTCTTTATTATCGGTGGAAAACAGCGTTTTTTTTAATCGGTGATTGCATCTTCGATCTTTTTTGCTGCGCCTGCCATAGGTTGTAGAACAAACTGCACAGATCGCGTTCGCAGCCTAATCTCCAAGGAACCTTTTGAAACAACGTTAAACCTTCCAAAAAGTTGTTCCGTAGCTGGTTCAACAGTTTCTGTGGGGGAAAGCAGATCACATAAATATAAATAAATAATGAAATAAGGGGTAAGATGCAGTGACTTCCTTTAAAAAAAGCGTCGTTGCGATACTGCAGAAACGAATGAGTTTGAGTTAGAAATAAAAAAATTGCCCACAGCTTCCCTCGGGGGAACACTGAGGAGAATGCAGAGCATATAATTGGTTAACGTGGTGTTAAAGTGCGATTTACTAGGGTCGATGGCTAAATTGGTTAACGTGGTTGTGAAATGGGGTGTTAAATTGCGACTTACTTGGGTCGATGGCTAAATTGGTTAACGTGGTTGTAGGAGGGGGTGTTAAATGAGTGAACACGTACACACGTATGCGAAAGGGTGGCGCTGGTCGAAGGGACGTCGTTCATTGTGTTTGTGGATTCATTGGAATTCATTTCACCGCGACCTTGGACGTCGGCGCGCCGTACAAACCAACCGACGAGCGGCAACTGAGCGAGCGAGCACCGACCTTGAGTATATATACAGCGCGATGGCGCATGCACTGTCAGCTGTCGAATGTTCGAGAAGCGGGAGAAGCGCAACGGCGCATGCGCGCGCGTCAGCTGCCGATGTTCTCGAAGCGCGACGGCGCATGCGCGCGCGTCAGCTGCCAATGTTCTCGAAGCGTGACGGCGCATGCGCGCTACATTATACAGCTAGCGAATGTTCGTGAAGAGGAGAAGCGCACGCGGTGTGTAGAGGAGGAAGGGTGCACAGATGGTGGAGGAGTGAAGCGCGCGCGGTGTGTAGAGGAGGAAGGGATGCACAGATGGTGGAAGAAGGAGGAGGAAGCTTACGGACGGCGCCGCACTACAAGCCTCGAGTATTAGATGCTCGGCATCTAAAAAATATATGCCCAGTATACCTGCATATATAAACACAGGACAAGGGCATAATAAAGTTTGATGTCCTTGTTAGCGTGCACAAAACGGCTCAAGCTGCATCGATAAAGACCTCGGAAAGTGTCCTGTTCGTATTTTCGTGTAGTTTTTGCTCAAAAAGCTTGGTAAGGAAATTGTTGTGCACTAGTGTGTTGAGATCAGCTTTGTGACAGACGCAAAAGAAAATACTATGTGACACATTTGGTTTCTTGCGGTATTTTCAAAGTTCCCTGACGCTTCTCGTAAAACTGCGACATTCGCTTCGCGGTAGCTCATCGCTGTGATAAGCAAAAGCAACGGTTATTACTTGTACAGACGATTGTGACTTGAAGGTCATCCCGCCAGCATCCACTAGGAACTTCTACAGCACCACGTCCAAGGTATTCTTTCGAGCAGAGGGTGGTATCATGGAAGCTTTCCTGACTTGTTTTTTTTTGTTTTCGTTTCTTAAGCTGCGATCACTCTCCTTTGAGGAAGCTGTTTAAAGGAAGCAGTGCCAAGCACCAGCTTCAACACGTCTTTCCCAGCAATTCCGTAATCGCCGGTGGGGTTGAGAGCCCATTAAGAATGCACCTGATCACAACAAATCGAAGGCTAAGTACGGAGAAAAATTGTGTAGAGTTCGTCGCAGTGGCGATCGCCTTAGCAACGCCACCTAGGAAAATATTTCAGGCCCACTCACTACTACGGCCATGGCCTGTGACGTCATTCATCAGTTGCAGCCTTCATCTCCTGCCGACTAGACGGGCGCATGCTTGCTCCCACCGTTCGAGATAGCAGGATTGCTTAGCCTTAGGGATTTGGTCGCTGGGTGCTCATATTTTTTTTGAGTGACTGCAGGACAATGGCCGTGTTTTTCTGCGCTCGTGAAATACTGCGTGGTAATGCGATGTGCTTCGTTCACCAAATATTCACAAAGTGCACGTACACCTGCAAACTCTCCCAATTGGCAGTGCTACGCGTTCAACCGCCACCGATATTGAGATTGTGCCGGAGGTTCGAGTGCTTTCATTCTCAGTGGGTTAAAAAAAAGCGAAGTGAGAGCGTGCCGTTCATCGCGATGACATCCCTATTCGTTACTCCGAGATTCAAAGGAATGTGTTTGTCTGTACTAGTTGCTTTTAGGTTGTTTTGAAAGAACCACCTTTAGCACCTTCGGGTTCCTCCGTTGAATGTCGGGTGCGCTTCTGACTTGTTAGCCAGCCTTGATATTATACACATTTAGCTGATCACCACTGGCACGCACCCCGTGATAACGTAGCGTGCCGAGATGTTCCTAGGAACCACACAGGTGTCTGTTTTTTTTGTTTTTTACAAGCGCGTTGGCCGAGATGCAGTCTGCTTGGCTGCTAAATGACGGTGCAACGAAGTAGACCAACCTTCACACTCTACTCAGCCAAGTTGACGAGCGCAGCGAAATAGGCGTTTAACGCTTCACTGCTCACGCCACAAACGCATCAAAATGAAGTATTAAACGTGCATGTCTATATATTCTCGTAGCAGGCGTTTTTAATTAAGGGTCAGTAAACATTTCTCAATTTGCGCATAGCACCAAGAGATTATTGTGGAATGTCTGATAATCTGATCAAAAGGGAAGAAGAGCTCGCGTCTGGTGTCGTGCATCTGTTACATGCTACGTAGTGATTTTTAAAAACCGCTGCTTCAATCATTTTTGTGGTGTTATAATTATCTGTCACTCTTCCTAAAGACCTTCGCCTCATTCATTGTCTCAAAATTAGTGAACGTAATGAGCGTCTGTGTATAAACGTCAAGTGCGACTCCATTTAAACTTCGTGCTCAAGTTCAGAAGGCAGTATCACTGACATTGCACTATCTACGTAAGCAAGAGCTTGATATCGCAAGTGGAAAGTGTGCAGTCGTGGCACTCCCCAGACAGCCGATATCCGCTTACGGTGTAATAATTAGTGGGCGACTGGTGTAGTGCACCCAGAGTCAAAGGTTCTTGGGAGTCAGGGCCAAACCTCATAAGCGCGAAAATGCACGCGACAGTGACGAGTGATACGACGTAGATCGTCTTCACGCGATCAGTCGCTAGAACAGGCAAACCTGATTACCGCGACGGCTTCGGCGAGCGAACTGCACTGTTGCTGGCATGAGGCCGTCTACTCGCACCAAAAAAACTGCGTAGCGAGTGGTATAGAATTTAAAAATAAGACATATATTTGTGTAATGGAAAGGAAAGTATTTATGAGTGCCTTGCAGCAATTTTTTTATATGCACATGCGTAAACATTGCGTTATTTCTTGTTGCGCATACGTGACTCGGGCAGGGTCACGTGCACCTATGTACTCGTTGTCTTTTGTGGTTTTTCGCTATTGGCTGCTTGAGCCCAGGACTTCCGGGCGATAAGCGACGGTTTCCAAATCTGGAGAAACGAGCAATCGCGTGAAAACGAGCACCCGACACGTCGCGCGAACGCCCTGTTTCGTCGTTCATAGCATCGCTCGTCGCTGTCGCTTGCATTTTCGCGCTGCAGAGGTTTGCTCTTCATGATCGACCGACACAAGTCTTGGACATCCCCCACCCCTCCCCCCGGTCAAACGCGTTATAAAGCGGCTGACTGCCATTCGCACTGATTCAGGTTCTTGCAGGCAATATTAGGACAATGTCCTTGCAGTCTATATTACAGCTGTACAGGATATTATTTGAGTTTCTGTGGTAGAGCTTACCTCTAATATTTACTACGTACAAAACTAGCATACGCACACCCCCAAACATTCAAGCCCACGTTCTCAGGATATGCATTCATTTACGAAAAAGTGCATCAAGGACTGAAATATATGCAATTGCACGAGCTACTCGATCATGATGCACATCACTGTTGGAAAAATGTGTACTTGCCTCAGACAAAATTATAGGAAGCCATCTCACTACTTGACAATATCCGCTGTTCAAAGGCCCCGTACGATATTCTGTGCAATTGGCTGTTCGCATTCTGCATCAATTACTTCAGATTATACGCCTGTGGAGAGCGGCTGTATTCTCAACGGTGCCTGACCCTTCCACAAGTACGTCTTGCAATATCAGGGCTGCAGAAAAACTCGAACTTGCCTTCAATAGCCTTTAAACAATTTAGCATGCTTCTCTTGCATGACATTTACAGTGACCACGTGCATACCTACACAAATGGTTAGACCGCAGCGTCTTGGTCTGGTGGCTCGAGGAATACGAACTCGAAGAAATAACCGATGCGAATCGAGCTGTTACATATCACTACATCTACGGTGGCAGAAATACCGGCTCGGTGCGGTGGCCTAGGGCACGTCGATTGCCAGAGATCAAGCAACTGGACTGTGTTTTCTGACTTGAAACCAGCCTTACCGTTCATGCAGTTAGTTCTCCGACGAGGTTTTACGAGCAGCTAACGCAAGAGATTTTCAAGCCTCATCATCACGTTACAGAAACACGCAATGAGGTAAACTTACAGTGGTTACCTGGTTCTTGTGGGATCAGTGGCAATGCTTCCGCAGACAACGCGACTCACACATCCCACAAAATATAGCACACCCTTCCGATACCCAAATCAACGACAGACACTCCAAAGTAACTTCTTCGCCTGGCACGTAGTCTGTGTCTGCTGGAGTGGAATACCGAAAGCATAAGACATACAAGAATCCATCAAATAAGCTTTCAACTTGACCTCCAACCTTCATCCGGACTTGCTTTGCTTCTTTTTCAAGTTTTGCTTTTTGTAGGTTTTAGTTAGGGGGCTGCCTTCACAAAAGCATATACAACGCTTATTGGAGTGACCAAAATTGCGGAGTGTGACTTCTGCGGCACCGAAGAAGACATCAGTCATCTGCTCTGCTATTGCCCTCGATTTGCCTCTAAGAGAAGAAAACACCCTGACGCGTTGCGACAATTAAAGTGTTGGCCACTACGTGCAGATGCTTGTGGAGCACAGTCTATCCTTCATCGGCTCACAATGCAATCAAATTCTTTTGTTCTTCTTTAGCACTACGAATCTAGACGATTGCCTTGGACTCTTGTATAGTGCAACTAGTGCCTTGATGTCAGCCCATGTGCTGACACATTTCTTGTTTTTTTTTCTCCGTCTCTCTTATCTTTCTCTCTCTGTCTCATCTCTATACTTAGCTTTACCGTTCCCTCAGTTTAGGGTAGCCAACGCGGCATACGCCTTGGTAACTTACTTGCGTTCTCTTCTATTTCCCCTCCTTCCCTACTTGAAATAGGTACTCCTGATCTTCAACCATACTTGGATGCCTCTATACAGTTCAAAAAATTTTTTTCGGTAGCTTCCCAGTAAACGACATGCGGAGCCAAAAACATGTGACCAATTGTTTTCCTAAATGATTGTCAGGTGTGTGTGACCTGCATTTCAAACTGAAATGAGGACCACGGTGAGGTACACCAACCCAAACACAGGCAAAATAGTACCAACGCACTCACTCAGCACAGAACACCACACAAGGTTTGCAAATGATACGGCTCATTTCAATTGCAGGTTCTGGACTGTATTCTAAGTGTGTGCGTAAATAAAAAATGAAGAATGAATCAGTTTCTCCCATTTACTTCGTCCTTCTTTTGGGCTTTCAAACTTTACTCTTGTTTTATTCATTAGTAGATTGTCTTACAACTTTATTATCAGAGGAAAAGCAGTGGGAATTGTTATGATGTTTAGGTTCATATTGCGGAATACCGTTACGCAGGCTATTTACCAGAAGCCCCTTGAACTCCTCAACTTATTCATCAACATTTGATTTGTCAGTGACCTGTGACCACTCATTGGCTGACAAGTAATATTAGTAATGGAGATTTTACTTTTCAACACCACAATATGATTACCAGAGACGCCGTAAAGTTGAGGGCTCTAGAACTTTAGACCGTGTAATGTGCTTTAACGTACACTGACATCGTGCACTACACGGGTCTCTGCCATTTTGCATTCATAGAAATGCGACAGCCTCGGCCCTATCAAGCTCACAACCTCTCGATCAGCATCCGAGCACTGTAGCCACCGTTTCGCCTAGGCGGCACTTTCAAAATAATGTGCTCAGGCGTAGTGTAAAACAGTATGTTTCATGCAGCTATGATATATAAAATGTGTGTGCTTCTTGAAGCTGCGGTTCCATTGGCAATTTATATATACAGAGGTGAGGCTTACGTGTCCGTATGCTTGCTCTACGACTAGTGAAAAGAGGATCGCTGTAAGAAAAAGCAAAAAGAAAAACATATATTTGGTAAGGTATTACATTCGCCACTTCGTGCACGACCAAATTCCCACATTACTTATTAGAACAAATTTGACAATTTCGCCATCAAATGCTTGAACGTAAGTGAGCAAGACTTCCGCCACATCAGCGGATCGTGGGGCGTAAAGTTATATATCTTTCGCAAAAATGTACACATAGCTAAAGACAAAGTTACATAATAACACGTGCGGAAAACTGAGTATGTCATTAAAGAAAAGTTTTCAAGCGCAATATTCACATCGCTGAGCAGTACGGTGAAAGTTCATGTCTATCCAAAACTCGATAAAAGTAAGATGGTTTTAATGCTATCCAAAAGAATACCAGATATATATTTGTTAACAAGTAAAGCTAATAGAGCAGGTGCATTGACAGAAATATTTTTTTGGAGGGCGGGAAAAATTCTTTTTTGAGGAGGGGGCAATCCCTGGAAACGGTCGTTTTTCACTCGCTATTTCCTTGCAAATAAGTTTGAGCAAGAACGGCGGGGCACGGTCCCGCTGGGCAACCCTGCCTGCCACAATTTCACGGTTTTATGGGTGATACTATGAAACCATGGCAATTTCTCTTAGTGCAATGTTAAAAGGATTGTTAACAAAAGCATCCTTCGGATCACATACAAAGATAAGGAGCTATTCCTCTTTGTGAAAACGGCTGAGCTGCACGAAAGAAAGGTGGCGAGAAAATTCCTACAGCAGTGGAACCTGTCTTACTGTGTTGATTGCCATTGGGTAGCATACGTATAGCGTGCCGTTGGTTCTGACGTCATCAGCTCTATTGACTGTTTAACATGCACTCGATGCGGCACCGCATTGGTTGTTGGGCCGCAAACTTTAACAAAGCTGAAATTATTGTGATGTGTGCAATTATTCATGCTGGCTCTTTATGCACTAGACCTCGTAGTGTGCTATCACCCCTTCCCTGTCCAAACCCAATCAATAAAAAATACTAAGCCTTCATCGAAAGTGTTCTTTTTGCACTTTAAATATTAAAAACCTGCTGCTGCACACTAATACTTACCGCAGGCCATGAGGCAAACAGTTTTTCGGAACTCCATAATGAAGGACTTTCTAGCTTCGAATACTGCCTCACACTGCTATATATACTGCCTCGCACTCCGTGATGCAATCACCCGATATACAAAGCATAAAAAATATACAGACAATTTTGTTGGTATAACATCGATCAATGTCGTTTAGTTGGAGTTGTTTTCATCTAGCCCACGTATTATTCTAAATAAGAAACACGCAGAAGCCCACAACAATGCACAGAAGCCTTGCACCTCCAGGTGCGCACCATTCTTAAACAACCGCGAGAACAAATTTAACGCATGAACCAGCTCTCTTAGGGGTTTTGTTTAGTGTGTTTTTTTTCTTATATTCTCGAGCAGTGCATTTGGAGCACCTGCTTCTTTACTGCAAGATTAGACGAGATTCGTAACGACTGTGTGGTTTATACGGATTCACGTAACTTTAATGGGGAAACATGATGTGCTCCTGGTAAGGCGTGTAGAAGCTGACTCTTTACTGACAGCCCACATTCCACCCTACACACAAGGGAAGGGTGGGTCTTAAGTTTGTGCGACGGGCGTGAGTGAAAAATGTACTGTTGTGAATGCATGTTGATTTGTTACCTTTAAAACTCACAATATATTCTAGCCGGTGGGAGCGCGCAGTAAGACATTCGCACATCTTACATTTATGTTTATGTAACATGCTCTAGGCAAACGACATGAGAGGTGGATAATTACCGCTGATTACAGAAATGGTTGAAGGTTACCTTTGGAAAGCTCGGAAGCTAACGCTTCTGCGTCAGCCCAGCAGGACATATTCGTTCCACTTTCACTTCTGTATGGAACATTTCTCCCACATAAGCTGGCGCAATCAGTGCGATGCTAAGTTGCTCGTATGTTACCTAAGTCGTTGTGATTTCAAGAAAAAAATGTTTCGCCGTTCTTTCTAGTGGTAAAAATAAGGCCATATTATACTGCATATATCACAGTGAAGTATAGTATGTACTTTATTAATGCTACACAGCGCATTTTTTTAGCCGTACATGTGAAACGTAGGTTGAAGAAACTTGTGCATGTAAGATAAGATATTTTGACAGGGCCGTTGGTTGTTTTTGTATATTTGGTTGGCAACACTGTAGATGAACGCTGCAGTGGTTCTGCCATTGCTACAGGAACGATAGGGAAAAGGCTCGTAGCTTCTGCCATGAACGCAGGAAGGCGTTCCACCAAGAAGGGGCGTCTTTTTCACTGTCCATTTTCACTAACTTTACCACAGCCACTGAATAAAAGGTGATCGTATTCGGTCATTCCAGCCACAAAGGCGGTGCTATGCAGCCGTGCTCTGAAGCTGTCACACGGTGATAATCTGCGATGCAGTTTGGTCTCTCAGTAGTCATAAACGCGTCTTCACGCTCTGCGACGCTGATGTGCACGCTAGCGATATCACCGTCTCGTCCACCATTTCGACCTACCGTTGCGCCGCCTATAGTCGTTGTAATGATCGAATATTCTTGCTGCCCCAAAACACTCACCGCGCTTCACAACACATTTCTCTTATCTGTTGCTATCGCACCCTAAGCAGTGGTTGGCAGATTAACGTGGGTTCGCACATGGAGTCGGCACGCTAACACGATACGAAAGGCAAAGCGTGCACTGAGCAGTCACAAAACCGAATGTTCACGTCGGTAGCAATGCATCAACGACAGAGTATTTTACAATATTGCATTGAAAGCCTCCGTTGCGAGGAATCTCATCACATGCATTCGCACCAGTGCTCGTTAGCGGGACGATGCAATAGTTCACTTCCCCGCCTACATATTGCCACACCACCCCATCTACGATAAAAGAAGTGAGAGACATAAGACGCACTTGTAAAATGTCGTACGCTTACCTGGCCCCGGAAACTTGGTCCTGTTTTCGGTTTCCAAGAACATGCACGCTTCTCGCAGTTTCCGGACATTTCGAAATCCGGTTGAACAGAGTGAGGTTGATCTAAGTGCTCGCATTTATTGACTTTCACCCCGCCACGGCAATCTAGTGGCTAAAGTGGCAGGTCGCGGAATCGAATCCCGGCTACGGTGGCTGCTTTTTCGGTGGAGGCGGAAATGTTGTAGGCCCGTGTGATCAAATTTGGGTGCACGTTAAAGAGCTCTAGGTGGTTGAAATTTCTGAAGCCCTCCGCCTTGTCGTCTCTCATAATCGTATGTTGATTTTGGGACGTTAAACTCCACATATCGATCATTCAGTCAGCATTTATTGGCTTTCGCAAGTTTTTTTACAAATAAAAAGATTGATATATAGGTAAAGATCTCCTCTCTTTTTGTTTTAAATGCGTTTTCTTATTTCGTAATTTAAAGTTTGAATCAGGCAAAGCGCATGAAGTGATTCACTTGAGTTTATAGCGCTTGCTTCCTCTTTTTCTCACCCCTCGCTCAGTGATTTTAGAAGTTAGATCGCGACTACGGGGAAGATAAAGAGAGCAAGTAGTGGCGGGCAGAGAACAGAAGCCGAAGCGAGCTACGCCGAACAAGGAAACCACGCATTTGTCTATGATGACTTAATCAGGCAACACATGTTTTCAGCGGCTCTGAAGTGTGCTTACTCGGTTATGTCTGGTTCCGCGAAGGTTTCTCAGTGTTTCATATCGGCAACGCGCGAGTCCAAGAACTTCGACCGATTATTTGAGCAGGTATTGATTTTACTTGGCTACATGAGTAAACACTGTTTCCTGCAAGTCTGACTGGACTGACAGAAGTGCGCTGTCACTTGTTTAATTGGTGAAGACGGCAGCCAAGCTCGTGCAGGGAAAATGCGTTTATTGAAAGGCTTGATTTCTAGTTCGCTCTGCTGCATAGTTTAAGCTTCTTTTACTTTTGGCGTTCAGTTCATTAGTATGTTATGATTAACGTATCAAAACCACCATATATATATATATATATATATATATATATATATATATATATATATGAGAGACGCCGTTGCGGAGGGCTCAGGGAATTTCGACCTCCTGGGGTTCTTCACCGTGCACCCATATCTGAACACATGGGCCTACAGCATTTTCGCATCCATGAAAAATGCGGCCAGGCGTTTAGTTCAAGAGAAAGAGAGATAAATAGAGAAGAAAGGAGGGAGGTTAACCAAGCTTGGCTCGGTTGGCTACCCTACACGTGGAGAGGGGAAAGGGATAATGATAGAAAGAAATGTGATAGAAAAGCAGAGAAGGATGCATGGTCAGCTCGAGACTACACAGCATGGTCTCAGACTGTTTTTTCCCAATCGGTAATGAAGCCTGATGGTCCTTGAGATGTACAAGAGGGCCTTCGTGGCTTTGCGCGTATGGGAAACTCCTGGCCAAGGTCTCAGAATCTTCTCTGCTGAAAGCGGCCGTGAATCCAGCTGACAGAGCTTGGATTCCATAATACGTCGTTCAGACTGGTATGCTGGGCAACGGCATAGAATGTGGTCAAGCGTTTCCTCGCAGGCGCAGACATTGCATGCCGAATTGTTCGCCATTCCAAGGAGACAAGAGTACGCATTCGTAGATGCTGCGCCAACCCCATGCGACACAGTAAAGTTTTAGTGCATCGTCAAAGCCCGGATGGCAAACGAAGTTGCAAGTTTGGGCCGATTTAATACAGGTGCGTGTTAGCGAATCCCGGCGTATTTCATTGTAGAGGAGTTATACGGTGAGCAAGTGATTGTAGTCGCCTCGCAGCGTCAGTTCTCAAGAGTGGTTTGGGCGTACACAGGTCTTGGTCATGAGTCGATCAAGCAGCTTCATCCGCGTGGTCATTGCCGTAAATTCCGCAATGGCTCAGGGACCACTGAAATACAATATCGTGACCTTCCTTCAGCGCTTCGTGGTAGTCGTGCCTTATCTGATATAGTGATTCTTTGTGTAACCCATGCTGAATTGAAGACCGTAGTGTCTGTAAGGCTGACCTCGAGTCGCAAAAGATGGCTTATTGGTTAGGTTGCTGCCGAAGAATGTATTTTACTGCACCTTGAAGCGCTGCGAGCTCTGCTGCTGTCGACGTAGTGGTGTGAGAAAACTTGTTTGAAGCAACACATTATCAGATAAAAAAAGCACTGCTCCTGTAGAGCGCTTGGAATCAGTGATGTCATCGGCGTAAACATGTGTGCGGTTGAAGTACCTTTGTTCAACAGACGCAAAGTCAATTGCTTTAGGGCAAGCGGTGACATGCATGCCTTCTTAACAATTCAAGGAACTGATAAGCGCTTGTCAGGTCAACGGAGACTCCATAACGTAGCTGCTGGATGCATCGCTATTTTGAAGCTGGGCGGTAATGGGTTCTGATGTTTTGTCACAATACTGCAAAAGCAAGCATGGGGCCTCCGTGCTGTCGAACACGCTAAATAATGTGACGATAGCCATGATGAACGCCCTCTCAGCGTCTCAACAATGATGTGCGTTGCGACCAGCTGTCCTTGTGCGATAACAATAGTTGCCACTGTCGATGAGCGTCTTGCAAGGCCGAGACATGCATTAAGTGCTTAGTCTTGTAAGCTCAGTAGTGCACGGATGTTAGTCTTGCACGTGTTGGACAGGACAGGAAGGCTGTGCCGGTGAATTCCGAGAAAGAGGGCTGTATAAAGCTGCAACATGGAGTGCGCGGATGAGCCCCATGATTTTCCGGCGACGAACTTGAATACATTTTCAATGCCAATGAGCTTTTTTTCAGGTATGCGACATGGGAGCTCCAGGTTAGGTCACGATCTACAATGACACCTAAGAATCTATGAATGCTCTTACATGCGATTGATGTGCCATCGATGTACGATGGGTAGAAATACATCGGTTTGCGTGTAAACGCCACTGAAGCGCATTTTTCCACTGGCGATAGTCAAACCTTGCTTGCGACGGTATGCCGCTGTCATTGTTGCTGCTTTCTGTATCCTGGCGAGCAATTCAGGCCGTGTCGCACCGGACGCCCAAATGTAGATGTCCTCACCGTGGAGAGCTATATAAGCCGTCTGTGGCAGTATTTAGGTGAGTCCACCAGAACGAGGTTGAAAAGAGTCGGACTCAAAACGTCGGCTTGTGGCACCCCACCATTTGTGAAATGCTTATTCGTAGGCCCATCTTCAGTTAAAACAAACAAGGATCTCTTTGTAAGGTAGTTTCTTACCCTTCGAACGCCATGACCTCCAAGTTCTGCTGCTTCAAGAGCATTCAGAACATCGAAAGCTTTGAGAACAGCCTCATGGGTCACGTTGTCATAGGCACTTCCCACGTCTTAGAACAGAGCTACCGACAGCCGCTTCTTTCCTTTCTGTTGCTGAACAGAGGTCACTAAGTCAATGACGCTATCAATTGAGGACCTAATTCATCGAAAGTCAGCCATGGCATCATGATAGTTGTTATAATATTCCAGGTACAATCCTCTCCTCTCCAGCGTCCTATCCATGACCTTGATGACGCAGCTTGCTAGTGCTGTAATCCCGTATGATGCCAAATGCAGTGGGGACTTTCCGGGCTTCAACAAAGGCACCAGGCGACTGCGCTTCCCCTCATCAGGCGCCATTCCACCATGCAAAGACTTATTGAAAATTTCCAGGAGACGGCGCTGCGCCTTCAGGCCTAGGTGACGTAGGGCAGTGAAGGTCACTCCTTCCGGACCTGGGACGATGAGCGTCTGCAGGTGTTCAATGTTGTATCAAGTTCTTTCATAGTGAATGCAACCTTCATTTGCTGTTGTCGTGCGACTTGAACGTCCTATGGCAATAGAGCGGTTGATATAAAGATGTCACCGGTGATCTTTGAACAAAATTCACCAGAAACATCAAGCTGTGAGCGACGTTAATGTAGAGCCAGAGCGGCGAAGGGATGACGCTGTTGCGGATGCGAGTGAATACCTCGAAGAATCCTCCATGCGGAAAGCAAAGGCTTTCGAGGGTCTAACAAGTCATAAAAACTCTTCCATCGTTGTTCTTGGAGTTTGTGCGTTTGACGGTGGATTTTCTTTTGAATGCGTCTGGATTCTCTGAGGTCATAGATAGATTTCGTACGTCTGTGTCGTCTTTCGGCACGTCGGCGGACCACTCGAAGTTGTTTCAACTCTTGGTCCAGTGCGGTACGTCTCGATCCTTTCTAACACATCTTCGTGGACGTCTCCATCACACACCAAATCACTCCTTCAATGAATTCCAGCGGTTTGTGCATGCATTTGCTCTGCACTGATATTTGTTCGAATCATCGAAACAGGGCGTCGATGAAGCATATATAAGCATCCTGGAAGAAATCTACAGGGGATCAACAGCTACCGTAGTGCTTCATAAAAAAGTAAGCGAATACCAATCATGAAGGGTGTAAGGCAGGGGGACACAATCTCCCCAATGCTATTTACCGCGTGCTTACAAAAGGTTTTCAGAAGCCCAGAATGGGAGCAGTTAGGGATAAGAGTTAATGGAGAGTACCTTAGCAACCTGCGCTTCGTCGATGAAATTGCATTGCTGAGTAACTCAGGGGACAAATTGCCACTCATGACTACGAGGTTAGTCAAGAAGAACAGAAAGGTGGGTCCTAAAATAAGTCTGCAGAAAACAAAAGTAATGTACAACAACCTCGGAAAAGAGCAGCGCTTCGAGATAGGTAATAGTGCACTTCAAGTTGCAAAAGACTAGGTCTACTTAGGGCAAATAGTAGCCGCGGAGCCGAACCACGAGATTGAAGTAACTAGAAGAATAAGAATAGGGTGGAGCACATTTGGCAAGCACTCTCAAATTATGACAGGTAGATTGCCACTATGTCTCAAGAGGAAGGTATATAACAGCCGTATCTTGCCGGTACTTAGCTACGGAGCAAAAACCTGGAGACTTACAAAGAGGGTTCAGCTTAAATTGAGGACGACGCAGCGAGCAATGGAAATAAAACTGGTACGTGTAACCTTAAGAGACAAGAAGAGAGCAGAGTGGATTAGGGAACAAACGGGGGTTAAGGATATCATAGCTGAAATCAAGAAGAAGAAATGGACATGGGCCGGGCATGTAGCGCGTAGACAGGATAACCGCTGGTCGTTAAGGGTAACTAACTGGATTGCAAGAGAAGGCAAGCGGGTTAGGTGGAGACAGAAAGTTAGTTGAGCACATGAGATTAAAAAGTTTGCGGGTGTAAATTGGCAGCAGCATGCAAAGTACCGGTTTAACTGGTGGAACATGGCAGAGACCTTTGTCCTGCAGCAGACGTAGTCAGGGGTATGTTGATGATAATGATGATGATGATGATGATGATGATCATGATTATACTGTTTCCAGTCAATGTGTCTTGAGTGTGCAGGGGAAGGAGAGTCGTCCAGACCTCTGACTGTCACGTCCGTGAGGATATCGTCGCTGCCATGGGTTTCAATATCTGTGAACCCTTTGAGTTTCGCGACAATGCTATGCGACCCTAATGTCAAGTTCAGGCAACGGCAATAAGTTAGTCCTCGGAGACAAGTAGGGCGGTCGTCGTTCAGCACCTGAGGCGCGTGCTCTGATGCAAGATCGATTAGGTTGGTGCCTGTTCGTTTTGTCCTGATGCTTCCCAACAGTGTATGATGGGCGATGAAGTCGCCCATCAATGTCCAAGGTGCTAGAGTCATGCAAATATATAGTTTATTATCTGTTGATTCAGTTGACGTGACGTGCTATATATGCGCCTATCAGAGTAAACGACAACTTTTTCTTTTTAAGATATAAACACACGCAGAGATTTCTATTGTGAAACTATACTCTTTGGCAAACACTTATGCACACAGCAACTTGACTTCGCTCAACGCACGATGAAGAAACGAACGATTCATAGCCCGACAGTCGAGGTATTTTTGAAAAATGCGGTTCACAAATGACGATGATGGGAAACTTATTCTCAAAAATGAACTCTCTAAGCTCAGGCAATCTTGACTGTAGACCTCTGGCGTTCCACTGAATTAATGAAGCACGCTTGACAGTTTCTCGAAAAGGCTGATGCGGGCTATGGTGCAACATCTTGCTACTGAAGTCCGGCGCGAATTCGTTCTAGTGTGTCCAAGACTTGCAGCGCGCAATTAGCGGCAGGGATTTGTGGACTAGCCAAGAGAGTGCGGATAACACTCATAAACGAACTGAATGCAGAAAAAAGTTGTGCTTCTTGTGTGGATAGACTGCCTGCTGGGGGCACATCCGTTGGTGACTGTCAATGTTGCAGTTCTGTAGACACGGGTTCCCACGGTAAAGCGGGCCAGTCAGAGCCAAATGTTCTCTGTTGTGCCACAGTGTCCCACGGCCCCTCTGGACGTACCTCACCAGGTGGAGGAGGCGGGGCAGGTCACAATAGTAGTGGCGGCGGCGGTGGTGGTGGCGGCCGCGTAAGTGAAGATACATTCTGCACAGGACTGCTTTTTTTTTCTTCGAGCACCTCCGTGCACGGGAATGCCATCGTTGAACGACCGTTACCACTTCCTTTCGTGAGGGTCCGTCTTTCACCATTTGTCTCAGAATGCTTCTCTTCTTCATGAATACTGGGCAGTCTTTGGATGAGGTCTCATGGTTTCCTTTGCAGTTGCTGCATTTTAGGAGAGCTGTTTTGCAAGGCTCAGCTTTGTGGAGTCCGGCCCAACGTGGACATGCTTGCTTGTTGTTACACACAGCACTAACATGACCCAGTTTTAGACAGTTGTGGCACTGCAGTCGCCTTGGGATGAATGGTCGGACAGTGTGACGTAAGTTACCAACCTTGACATGTGACTGGCTGCAATCCCCTCTTAAGGTCACCATGATGAAACAGGATTTGCCGAGCCGGCATACTTGCAATATGTCCGTTGACACAGAGGCTGGCTTTATCAGCACAGGAAGGTCTGCGTTTAGTTGAAATGATGGCAAGTAAACATAGGCTGCTTCCTGCTCATGAATTCCTTGTAGCCACTCTGAAAGTTTGCGACTTTTTACTTCTAATACTGTGACTCATATACACGTCATGAACTTTTAAATATTATTACAAAGAATGCCAGTGAAGCCAGCGTTTTGACAAGTAAACTTTCTTTGTCATGGCAATGGCCTTTCTCTGATGAGGACAAGTCAACTTGCTGCAACACTGTTTCCAGCGACCTTCTTTCTCAAAGAATTTCTGCTCGCTTGAAGCCTCCCCATGCCTCTCAATTGCAGTCTTGTTTGGTACCCAAGTTTTGTAAGCGAAGTATGTGCGACGTCATAACAAACAAGATTGAGTCAAAACGACGTGTCCAACTCGGAATTACTGATTATTTTCGCAATGGTTTGGGTATTCTGGCTTCAATGTTTGCTCATTATGTCCATATGTTTATTGTAAGTTAAAGTTGATTTTATAGATTGACACTTTTACACTCCGTCTATGTCTTTTTTATACAAAATATGGAATAAAAAGTTCAATTTATTTGTGTCGATTGAGTTTCGTCTTATACTGAGATATCAATCAGCTTAACATTCGCTTCTTCACAACACACGAACGAAATTGGAAAAATGATTATGAAAATTTAACACTTGACCGCATCACCCCAGCGGGCCTGAAGGAAGGCACGATCGTCTTCCGTTTGTATGCGAAGTGGGGAAGAAGGGCTTCCGTGGCAAGCCTCCTTCTCTCAATTTTTCATCATTTCCCTCTATTTGGTGACCTCACCAATGACGTTATGAAAGAAATTTTTTGTTCGTGATTTATTTCTGGTACAATACCAGACAACCACCAGTAATGAAAGCGGCGCAGCCACTGAGTATCAGCATGCCAGAGCAAATACATGAGAGATACAGGAAGTTCCCGCCCCTGCATGAACGTCGGTGGCGCATAGGGTAGAGCTCCTGGCCCCAGTAATCGTGGTCTGATATTGAGTTCCGATGGCGGAATTGAAGCAGCCGATGAACTCTGAGGGCGAACACTCGACTCTGGTGTAGAGCAGCACCTTTGAATCTGCGAGTGGAACACAATGCACTCAACCGAAGCAAGCTAGGAAGCGACGAGGAAGCATAGGTTCTTAAGTTGCCCAGAATAATTTGGGCATAGGTATTCCGTTCCGCTGATTGCCCTCTCATATTGCTTTTGAATTCCGTTTCATACATATTAGGACTGTCGGTAACACAGTCCGATGAACGGCTCGTCCCGGAACTGCAGCTTTGGAGCTGTCACTAAACATGCACGTGACGGCGGTGGTGCCATGAAGTGGACGAACGTGCTAAACGGAGCGCATTACGCTGTATTTCGGGCTACTCTGCTGATTTCGGTGAAGCAACTTTTCCTGCTCCTCAAAGTCACTCTCGATCTTAGCTCACTCGGACTTTTTGTTTGCACATATAACTCCCGCAATACTCTGCTATGGGAACCTACTTGTTCCAGAAGAAGCCGAAAAATTTGCCCGTGCTCCACCATTAGAACTCAACGTAAGAGGTTGTTGGCTGGATTGTAATCACATCATTATCAACGAAAGTTTCATTGACAGAGCTGCTTAAGCTTTTTGCTGTGCCAAGTTGTGCAAACAGGAACTGTCATTATATGAAGGGGCACGCACTCGCCTCTTCCTCTGCTTAATCTGTTGCTTCGCTCCCATAACACGTGTGCTAGCACATCCGGTGTGGAACGCAAGAAGCCTAGTAGTTGTGGTTGCTACGTCACTAAAATCCTATACAATCATGTAGAAACTGGCAAGTTACTAAATAACGCAGCATCAAGAAATAGCACCCTAGCGAACAGCTCGCAACTATAGTCATGGCATTAAATCGCTCAACCTCATGTATTTCCTAGTGCCGTCAATAAAATCACCCAGTAACTTGTCTTGGAACTGAAGTCACGTGAAGAAGCGTAACGGGCTATCACATTACATTTTTGTGTCTAAACCAGGCAAACAGCTCGTCTTAAAACACGTTCCTGACAAGAACTTTGTTGCATCTATTCACATGAATTAAATCATGTAACACTATTAACAACTACACCGGTGGCTTACAATTGCGCTAAACCACATAACAACTAGTCTGGCAATTAAAAAAAATTGGCAGCATATCCACGGACTGAATGATGGAGAGTGGAGCGAAGAATTCGTCCGTCCATTCTTTCTTGCTTCCGTTCGTTTATACGTCTGTCTGTGGGACCGTCCTTGTGTCCATCCGCCAGTACGTGCATACGTCTGTTCATGCGTCCGTCCCTGCGTTCGTCCATGCATCCGCCCATGCATCTGTCTGTGTGTCCGTTCGTCCATCTACACAACACTCGAAGTACCACCCATAGAGTTTCCCAAAATTAACTAGAGGGCACTCTGGCGCTGCGATCGTTCAGCGACCATGGGAATTATAGGTAGTACACACACTTGCCTGGTCGTCATTCATGTGGGCGACAAATCGTACTTGCGAATTCGTTTATTGCGGTGTTTCTGTTTTGTTTTGAAAGAAAGAACAAACCCTTTTGAACTTAGAGACTTGATTCGAAATGGTAAGCCTAAAAGAATAAGGTTGTGGGTCGCAAACGGTGAACATTGCTAATTTTTGTTTTCGTGAAAAAACAGATCCAAGCCACACGGACAGGCACGGAGCCAGAAGCAGACAAGAAGTACGAAATATAGACAAATGTGTGTACTACCCATCATTCCCATGTTCGGTGAAGCGCCGTGTGTTGCAGCTTTCATAGACACTACAGCCAGAGTTCCCTCTGGTGTATATTAAGAAACTTTATGGTACCACCATCTCACAACTTTTCATCATATATTCCCCATATAGAAGCACGCCATCCAGCGGACATTCCAAGGACTAAACGAGAGGTGGCACACACACACTTTCTAACGGCTTGCGCTTCTTGTCTACTTCATACCTTTAACCACCTCGAGTTCATGGTATATACTATAGTTCGCTGTATTCATGGCACTGCCGCCCAACGCTCGCTAAACCTTTCTAAAACAGAGGAGGTTACGCCCAGCGAGTACAACGTAGCAACCTTTTCCTGTCAGATAGTGCTCAATGTACATACCAATAGCTGCTAATTTGAAATGGGAGACAGGAAAATTAGGGTTTCAGTTTCTTCCGGCTTGTGCTTTGTATCTACTTTTCACCTTTAACCACCTCGTGTTCATGGTATATACTAGTTCATTGCATTCATGGCACTGCGGCTCAACACTCGCTAAACCTTTCTAAAACTAAGTAGGTTACACCCAGCGAGTATAACGTAGCAACCCTTTTTTGTCAGATAGTGCTCAATTTAGATGCCAATGGCTGCTAATGGGGTTTCAGCGTGCGCCTTAACTAAAAGCCGAATTCTCCTGTCTCTCATTCCCGAGTAGCAGCCATTGCCATGTACATTGAGCATTATTTATTGTTGTTCAACAACGCACAAAAGGAATCACTCACCGGCACCACCTTGGAGGTCAAAAAGTTATACCTGTTACAAACTACAACGGCTATGAGGGATGAACGGGTAGTGTTATAAAAAGTTTCGCCTTTGAAAAACCAGCCATTATTACGGGCTAAGTGCTCACGTGACATTTACCTGTAGTGTACTCCGTAACATCTAATGGCGTGACTAAAATCGAAACTGCAGAAGGGCACGAAAAATGAGGAATCATAAAAAAAAGGCACAGGGCCCAGCGGTCATTGTATAGGCTTTTCTCTTAAGAGGGTGGGTAAGAATTTGGAAACGCGAATGCGCCGTACAAAGCATGTCTGTAGCAGTACACTTATAGCTAAACCCATTGTCCGTTAACGCTACCGCAGGTAAAAAAACCCGAGAGAGAAAATTAACCTCGAGGCTTCGTATTTGTTCTTGAGATCAGAAGTTTCGCTATCTTCGAACAATGCATGTAAGCTGTAAATAGAAGCCACAACCACACCTACCACAATTAACCGCTATATATTGCCACCGGGTTTCGCTCCAAGACAACTGCTGTGTTCTCGTAAGTTGTCATTCACGGGCTCTAGTGTCTGAATAGCCACCTGTACTTGTTTTCGCACAGATAAACGCATTGTTTGCAATGAGTGCTTGGCCTGTTTGTCTCTTTCTGTGTCCTCGATGTTGGAATCGTTCCGCAGTTATGAAGCCCTGAAAAGGAGGTCCCATACCTTCTTGAAATCACATTAGGCAACCGCTAGTATCTTGACTTCTTGCCACCAGAACCGCGTAAGACATTCTCACGTTGCATGTTCCCGCGAAAACCATGTAGTACGTGCGCAGTACCAATTAAAATAAAGAATAGTATCTACCCACGATTTGTACTGCTTGCAATATCTTAGAATTTCTAGCACAAGCTTGACATTGCTAGCTGCGATTCAGTAGTAGCAATGTCGAAAAGAGGCTCCCGTGTTGGCTGCAGCTTTGCGTCAGTAGTGTAAGCTGCGCACATTTTGAAGGGAATGGTCTCAATTGCCAATGTGTATTGTCGTCGTATGCTGCTTCCGTCGTGACGGTCAATTTCCTTGAGCACAAGAGCGAGACTGTCTTCTCTCGCCAAGACAGAGTTTTCACTCTCTGTCGTCACCACCGCAGCGCTCGCCACGTGGTGAGAGAGAGAGAACGCCCCGAATTGGCTATGGCCACGTTCCCTAACCTTCGAGAAACAACGCGCTGGGGAATCATTCACCGGACACCCCGGATGCTATATAGGCGATGGATCTTCACCTGCAATGTACTCGCGGTGGTGAATTGCTCTCATGCGTAGTTGCACAATATAGATTATTTCCGTGCGCGTTAACAAAAAAAAACAGGGTCCATTCTTCTCCCCTCTCAAGGCTTCATAATAGAGCAGCTGAAATTCCTTTTCCATAAATGCATCGCTCCTCCCAAGTTTCGGTGCTCACATTCGGCTCGCGCGGCGGGCAGACACACGCGGGGGCTGCGCGCTCTGTCCCAGTCGATGGGCGTGGCTGATAAGTGACAGCGTGCAATAAAACCAGCCATGTTTTTTTTGTGTGTGGTTTTTCTTTTCATCTGTTTCTGTGCATTACATCATACTTTTTACAATGGCCAAGGGGAAAAGAATGACATGTAAAGATGCACTATTTCACCATGCAGTATAATTATCAGTCTCATACTAGCCCAGATATAACGTTGTTGATCTTCAATTTGCCATGTGCATTTATTCAATATCGCAGTGACGACCAATATGATGTCAATGAAGCGTTGGTGGACTCTGGCATCAAGCATTTTCGTAATAAAAGAAAACGTCTGGTGAACGTGGTTGGGCCCTCAGTCCGCGAGTCCACCGGTACGAGCTTGCTGGAATCGGTCGTACCTTCTGGTCCCTTTGTGGTGCCCTCCACTTTTTTTTTCCTGTGTGCCTTGTTGGCTGGTGCGTTCATTGAAAAAAACGCGAAAAGCGTGCGACTAATGTTTCAGTCCCGCTGATACCTGAAAGTTTCTAATGATTCAGCGACTGTTGATTTGTGACACAATAAGCTCTGAGGTCTGCCTGAGCGTTAAGCATCTTCGCAACGCCCAAACCAGATTCAAAGGTCCTTTGAAGTATGTCCCACGACACCAAATCTGTGCGTTTTTAAGTAGTTTGTTGGTTTCCAAGTTTCTTTTGCACACTTCGTCATAAATGTTTAACCATCTAATATAGTACGGATCACTCATCAATAAACAGTTCAAGCATACAATGCAGTTACCTTGGATGTATTACGTACAGAGAGGCGTAGGAGTGCTTGAGAAAAAATTGTTTACACTGAAACCTTGCGAAAAATTCTTGAAAATCTGTCTCACGCCTCGTTAGCTGCCATGATATCGAATCACTTAATCACTCACGTGGCATCTGAATGACTGTTTCGTTTTAGGGGTGAAGTTCCTTATGGTCTGGCTTGTGCGTCTCTTGTAGTACGTAGTACGTTCTCGTAAAGCCGTAAGAAATTAAAAGCTGAATCTTTCTGTCTCTCATTTCACATTAGCAGCCACTGGCATATAGATTGAGTACTACCTGACAGGAAAAGGTTGCTACGTTATACTCGCTTGGCGTAAGCTCCTTGGTTTTAGAAAGGTTTAGCGAGCATTGGGCCACAGTGCCATGAATACAGTGAACTAGTATATACCATGAACTCAAGGTGGTTGAAGGTGGGAAGTAGACCTAGAGCGCAAGCCGTAAGAAAGTGTGCGTGTGCCACCTCTCGTTAAAACCTTGATTGATTTGTGGGGTTTAACGTCCCAAAACCACCATTTGATCTCGTTTAAACCTTGGAATGTGCACTGAATGGCGGTGCTTTTATAAGGGGAATATATGATAAAAAGATGCGAGACGGTGGGACTTGGAGTGTTGAATAGATGGACGAACGGACACACAGACAGATGCATGGATAGACGCATGAACCAACGCAGTGACGGGCGCACGAGCTGACGCATGGACGGTCACACAAATGGATGCATAGACGGACGAATGCTTCGCCCCACTCTCCATCATTCACTCCTTGGATATGCTGCCATTTTTTTTCTCGTATGAACGTTGTTTAGTATGTTAAAGAATTTAGTAATCTTCGTACCTGCATCACCATATGTCTACAACTTAGGAGCTACGCTTTATATCTATACACTTGAATTATTTTTCATCGTGAATATTCCTGCATTCCTTAGTGTAGCAGGTAACGTCTGTACATAAAACGATGCACTTGTACCTTTATGCTTAAAGCCATCGTGGCCTGCCTAAATCAGGTTCCAAGATTAGGTCACAATTTGCCATCGTGCATCGGTCAAAATTGTGTCTCGAAACAAAGTGACAACTCGTGAGAAGCAGCATTGTTACGTACGTCAAGAAAGCTTTTGTACCCTTCACGTATGACAAAAAGCTTATGTACATTTTACGTACGCAGAAAGCTACCGCACTCTCTCATGTACGGTCGGAACCTTCCGTATTGTTTACGTGCGGCAGAAAGGTTTTGTAGTCTTTCCGTATGGCAAAAAATGGCAGCATATCCACGGAGGGAATGGTGGAGAGTTGGGCGAAGCATCCGTCAGTCCATTTGTTCTTGCTTTCGTCCCTCCATGCACCCGTCTGTCTGACCATCCGTGCGTCTATTCGCTAGTCCGTGCGTGCGTCCGTCCCTGCGTTCGTCCATGCATCCACTCTTGCGTCCGTTCATGCGTGCATCCGTTGGTGCAGCCATCGGTGAGTCCGTCCATGCATCTGCCTGTATGTCCGTTCGTCGATCTATTCAACACTCTAAGTACCACCATCTCACGTCTTTTCGTCATATATTCCGCATATGCACCGCCATTTAGCGGACATTCTAAGGACTAAATGAGAGGTGGCACACGCACTCTTTCTTACGGCTTGCGTTTCGTGTCTATTTCCCACCTTTAACCACCTAGAGTTCATGGTATATACTAGTTCACTGTATTCACGGCACTCTTGCCCAACGCTCGCTAAACCTTTCTAAAACCAAGGAGGTTATTCCCTCGACTATAACGTAGCAACCCGTTCTTGTCAGAAAGTGCTCAGTGTACATGCCAATGGCTGCTAAGGGAGAAATGAGAGGCAGGAGAATTCGGCGTTCAGTTAACGCGCCCGCTGCGATTTTTCCATTGTTCAACAACGCACAGAAGAAATCTCGCACCGGCACCACCTCGGAGGTCAAAATGTAGGACTGGTTACAAACTACGATTACTACTACGACTACGCGGGACGAGCAGGTGCTGCTATAAAGAGCTTCGCCCCTAAGAAGCTTCTGTACTGTTTACGTATGGCAAAAAGCTTTCGCCGTCTTTACGTACGGTAAAGATAGTCTGTACTGTTTACGTACAGCCGAAAGCTCCCGTGCTCTTCGCGTACGGCAAAAAACTTCTGTCCCCGCCGCAGTGGTCTAGTGGCTAAGGTAGTCCGCTGCTGACCCGCAGATTGCGTAATCGTATCCTGGTGGCGTCAGCTGCAATTTTGATGGAGACGAAAATGCTGTAGACCCGTGTGCTCAGATTAGGGTGCTCGTTAAAGAACTCAAGGTGGCAGAAATTCCTAGAGCCCTCCACTACGGCGTCCCTCATAATCATATGGTGGTTTTTGGTTGTTAAACCCCACATATCAATCATCAGAATGCTTTTGTGCTTATCACGCATGGCACAAGGCTTTTGCACTCTTTACGTGCGGTATAAACGTTCGGTACTGTTTACGTACTAAAACTTCCGTAGTCTTTCCGTATAGCTAAAAGCTTCTGATCCTTTAACGTGTGGCTTCCACACTCTTTAAGTACGCTAGAAACCTTCAGTACTGTTTACGTACGGCAGAAAAATTGCGTAGACTCTACACACGGCAAAAAAGCTTCTGTACTGTTTGCAGACAGGTTACGTGCTTCTTGCGTATGACAGAAAGCTTCCATACAATTTACGCGCAGCAATAAGTGTCTGTACTGTTTATGAACAGACGAAAGCATCCACACTTCTTACGTGCGGCAGAAAAAATCTGTGCGGTTTACGTACTGCAGGGAGCTTCCGTGCTGTAAAGGTACAGTGGAAAGCGTCTATGCTGATTACATACGCTGGAAAGCTTCTCAACCGTTTACGTATGGCAGAAAGCTTCCTACTCTTTACGTATGCCAGAAAGCTATCGTACCCTTCACGCACGTGTTGCTTCAGGCATGTTCACTATAAGCTCTACATCGCAGAAGTCGTGGGAAATTCGTGCACTCATTGTGACAACACCCAAGCAACAGTGTCCTTGCAAGAAAAATGCTGACGAGAGCAGAAGTCTGAGTGCACGAGTTAGGCCACTAGTCCCGGTCTTTCGCACACAATAGTTATGTAACATGTTGAAATGAGCATACCTTATTCACGTGCTTTCGTGCTACTTACTCGTTGAGGCTGCTAAGAAAATGTGTGCAAGTAATCCGTTTATTCGCTTTGCGGAGTACTTTCTTCTTCTTTACACCAACGACGTTGTTCCAGCAGCTATGGTGCTCCGCTGCTTATCCGAAGGTCGTGTAATGGCAACCCGGCCGCGGCTGCCCTGTTTTCGTTCAAGGCGCCAATGCTTTGCGACCGTGTACTTACATTTCGGTGGATGTTCAAGTATCCAATGTGTGGAGATCTTTGTGAGCCTCGCGCCACAGCTTCTCGGGTAATCATATTCTTGTTTACAGCTGTTAAACCCCAGTATGTATCAACCTTAGACATATATAACGTGATCAGTACTCTCTTTTCTGATGAATGGCTCAAGGTTCAGCTTTTGGGGGCTCTGTCACGAACATTCGACAAAATGCAAGGTTGAAACCGGACTAAGTACCAATAGAACAAACGGTTTTGAGTATTTTTTACAAGATTTTGGTTTGTAAGCACAATTTCGGACATAACATTTTATGATTACGGTAGAAAAATTCTATATATAGTCTGTCTGTGGACGTTTTCTGAGAAGCATATATTTGATGGGTTCACGTATTCATCATAGTAGGTATTTATTACGTGCTATATTAAGCTTTCTAAGCTCTATTATCCTTATAGATAATAAAGCTTATCATTAAAACATAATGAGTTAGTTTCACTCCTACTAGTCCACACCAACTGGGGAGCTCTTTTAATGCAAGAATGCAAGTAATTATGAAAATATAGCACGGCTTGTAACACTTTTGCCGTAAGATAAGAAGCGCTTATCGAGCGCTGATGAGAAACCATGTCTGCACCAGTTTTGTTGGCAATACAGGCGTCTGGATTCATTTAGTTCTGAACAACCATACTACATATGGCGTTTGCCACAATGCGCTTTTTCTGAATTATGCTTTATTAAAACGTCTTTTTTGAGCATGGAATAACAGTTCATCTCTCGACCACCAAGAAGTTTTATCCACCGTGTCTCTGAAGGCTAAGAATTTGACACCTCTTTGCACATTCACGTTGACATTTCCAACCGCAAAAGTTTGGTGTTTCATATCCTTTGCCGCAGAATATTGTCACGGGGTCGTGACGTGGCTGAAGACAGGAGACATCGTGTTGGGATTTAACTGTCTATTTGGGCGAACCTGTGCCCGGCACACGGAAAGTCCAATTACAGCAGCAGTCTCGCACAGGTAGCATTCTCGGACTGATAGCGGCGAACGGAGCGTCGGCCTTCGATCAACAACTGACAAGCGGCGAAGCACGTCGGCTTTTATACTCTTGCCGTCGAATGTTCTAGCGTTATCGCTGGCGGCGGCGTAGGTTCCAAAACAATCTGTACCGTTCGCACAGTGGGCGTGATCTTATCGAAATGATCTCCTACAGTCCGGAACCTTCTCGAAAACTGCAGGCGCGGTTCGCGCTGAGTATGGTGTGGTGTTTTGGGACGATAACAAAAACTTGGGAAATGGAACGTGGCATTGCCACCCTCTGAAAAAAAGGCATCGTCCCGATGCTTTAACTAAAGATGAAGGTACAATAATAATGCTAGAAAGTACAACGAATAAATTACGATACAACTCTAATACAAAAAACCACTGTTTCAGTTTGTTAACGCGCATGAAACGGCTTGAGGCGCGCGACATGTACGACTTCAGGTCGCGATCGGCGTCGTTGAGAGTTCGTGATGCCGTCGGGGACAACCTCGTAATCAAGTGGGCCGAGACGTCGAACCACCCTGTACGGTCCGAAGTACCGTCGCAGAAGCTTTTCACTTAGTCCACGTCGGCGTATCGGCGTCCACGCCCAAACACGTTCACCGGGCTGGGATTCCACGAAGCGTCGTCGAAGGTTGTAACGGTGGCTGTCGGTCGTCTGTTGATTCTTGATACTGAGTTGCGCAAGTTGTGGGGCTTCTTCGGCGCGTTGAAGGTACTCGCTCACATCAAGGTTTTCTTCGTCGGTGACGTTGGGTAACATGGCATCGAGCGTCGTTGCCGGGCTCTTTCCGTAGACCAATTTGTATGGAGATATCTGCGTCGTCTCCTGCACCGCCGTGTTGTATGCGAAAGTCACATACGGAAGAATGGCGTCCCACGTCTTGTGTTCGACATCGACCTACATTGACAGCATGTCGGCGATCGTCTTGTTAAGCCGCTCGGTGAGGCCGTTGGTCTGTGGGTTGTACGCTGTCGTCCGGCGGTGGTTTGTTTGGCTGTATGCCAAGATCGCTTGAGTTAAGTCGGCAGTGAATGCCGTTCCTCTGTCGGTGATAAGGACCTCCGGGGCGCCATGACGTAGGACGATATTTTCGACGAAGAACTTAGCTACCTCGGATGCACTGCCTTTTGGCAGAGCTTTTGTGTCGGCGTAGCGGGTGAGGTAGTCGGTAGCTACCACGATCAACTACATGCCGGCGTAGCGGGCGTGTAGTTGATCGTGGTAGCTATCGACTACCACGATAGATCGCGGTAGTCGGTAGATTGTGGTACACGCCGGCGTAGCAGGCGAGGTAGTCGGTAGCTACCACGATCAAAGCCGACGTCGGGAACGACCCCAGTAGGTCCATACCAATCTGCTGGAAAGATCGGCAAGGTGGATTAATTGGCTGCAGAAGTGTCACTGGCCTTGTCGGCGGTGTCTTGCGTCGCTGACAGTCCCGGCATGTCCTCACATAACGAGTGACGTCGGTGGTTAAACGTGGCCAGTAGTACCTTTCTTGTATCCTCGCGAGCGTGCGAGAAACACCGAGGTGCCCTGCCGTCGGATCGTCGTGCAGGGCCTGCAGGAGTTCTGGTCGCAGAGCTGAAGGCACCACAAGGAGGTACTTAGCTCGAAGCGGTGAAAATGTTTTCTTTTGTAGAAGACCGTTTCGTAGAAAGAACGACGCAAGTGCGCGCTTGAATACCTTCAGGACTTCGGCGGTTCTGCCTTCGAGGTATTTTATTAGGGCCTCAAGTTCCGGGTCGGCCCGCATTCGTTCAGCGAAGTCGTCGGTAGTTATCGTTCCCAAGAAGTACTCGTCATCCGGGTCGTCGGGTAGCGGTTGGTCGACAGGCGCACGAGAAAGACAGTCGGCGTCAGAGTGTTTTTTGCCAGACTTGTAAATGACAGTAATGTCATACTCATGAAGTCTCAGGCTACATCGTGCGAGGCGACCTGAAGGGTCCTTCAAGGTGGCTAGCCAACAAAAGGCGTGGTGGTCGCTCACAACTTTGAAGGGCCTGCCGTAGAGGTAGGGGCGAAATTTCGACGTAGCCCAGATGATGGCCAGGCACTCCTTTTCTGTTGTGGAATAATTTGCTTTTGCTTTCGATAGCGATCGGCTGGCGTAACTAATAACCCTTTCAAGTCCGTCAGCCCTCTGCACAAGAACGGCGCCAAGACCTACGCTGCTTGCGTCAGTATGTATTTCTGTCTCGGCGAATTCGTCGAAATGGGCAAGTAACGGAGGCGTCTGGAGGCGATGTTTAAGCTCCTGGAAAGCGTGTTCCTGTGGTGTTTCCCACTTGAACTCCACGTCGGCCTTGGTAAGGTTAGTGAGAGAATCGGCGACGCGGGCGAAGTTTTTCACGAACCGCCTAAAATAGGCGCACAGACCCAGAAATCGGCGCACGGCCTTCTTGTCAGTGGGCGGCGGGAAGTCGGCGATGGCGGCTGTTTTCCGTGGATCGGGACGAACTCCAGACTTGCTGATAACGTGTCCCAGAAACAAGAGCTCCTCATACGCAAATCTGCACTTTTCTGACTTCAGTGCGAGTCCGGACGTCTTGATGGCTTGAAGTACAGCTTCAAGGCGCCGAAGATGTTTGTCGAAATTCGAAGAAAACACGACGACGTCGTCCAAGTACACAAGGCAAGTTTACCACTTCAATCCTGCCAGTACTGTATCCATAACGCATTGAAAAGTTGCAGGCGCTGAGCAAAGGCCGAAGGGCATCACCTTAAACTCGAAGAGGCCTTCCGGTGTTATAAACACCGTCTTCTCTCGGTCCTTGTCGTCGACTTGATTTGCCAATAGCCTGTCTTGAGGTCCATTGACGAAAAGTACTTGGCGTTATGGAGCCGATCAAGTGCGTCGTCTATTCGTGGGAGAGGATACACGTCCTTTCTTGTGATTTTGTTCAGGTGGCGATAATCCACGCAGAAACGTAGGGTCCCATTCTTTTCTTCACTAACACCATGGGGGATGCCCATGGACTCTTGGACGGCTGAATATTGTCATCCCGCAGCATTTCATCAACTTGTCTCTTTATGGCCTCACGTTCTCGCGTCGAAACCCTGTACGGACTCTGACGGAGTGGTCTGGCATTTTCTTCGGTTATGATGCGATGTTTCGTGATTGGGGTCTGCCGAATTTTTGATGACGACGAAAAGCAATCTTCGTAATGCAGGAGCAGGGCCTTGAGCTGTTCTTGCTTATCGTTCGGTAGTCTGGGATTGACATCGAAAGCTATGGGAGGGGCTTGGTTCCTTTGAGCAGGTTCCGCAGAATCGGCGAGGGCGAAAGCACTGGTGGCTTCGACAATTTCTTCGATGTATGCGACCGTTGTTCCTTTGTTCACATGTTTGAACTCATTGCTGAAATTCGTGAGCATAACCGTTGCTTTGCCTTCCCGCAGCTCTGCAATTCCTCTTGCGACGCAAATATTTCGGGTGACCAACAGATGCTGACTGCCTTCAACGACGCCTTCCAAGTCAGGTGATTTAGGAGCGCCGACTGAAATAATGACGCTTGAGCGTGGCGCAATGGTGACTTGTTCTTCCAGCACATACAAGGCATGGTGTCCTGACGGCATGCGCTGTGGTAGTGCTTCTTCTGTGGATAACGTTATCGACTTTGTTTTTAGGTTGATGACAGCACCATGAAGGCATAAGAAGTCCATGCCAAGGATGACATCTATCGAGCAACGCTGTAGGACTACGAAGTCTGTAGGATAAATATGGCCGTTAATGGTGACTCTCGCTGTGCAGATTCCTGCAGGCGTTACAAGATGACCTCCTGCTGTGTGGATTTCAGGGCCTTTCCAAGCTGTCCTAACTTTCTTTAACTTCGCGGCGAACGACCCACTGATTACAGAATAGTCGGCTCCAGTATCGACGAGAGCGGTCACACTGTGGCCGTCGATGATAACGTCGATGTCGCTAGTTCGCCGTCTCGCATTAGAGTTAGGGCGTGGCGTCGGGTCACGGCTGCGTCGGATTGATCCGCTGCTTCCACGTTGCGTCGTCAGGCCACCTCCGGTAAGTGAGCTTTCGCTGTCAGGGCTTTTCCTGGTTGGCATTGTGTTCGGAAAGCTCCGTCGCGGCGTCGTCGTCGTCGGAGAATCTTCAGTAGTTCGTCGCACAGCAACCGCACCTCCACCGGTTGCTGACCTTAGTTTCCCGGATACGGGCTAGGAGACCGGCCCCGCGTTGGGCCGGAGTACTGCCGGGGGTGCGGTGACATGCGGCGACTGGGCGACTGCAAACGGGAAGGACTTCGGGGTGTCCATTGAGTTCCTGTCTGGTAGTCGGCGATGTCACGTAGCCGTTCCCCTGGCTGCGGACGTGGTGCATCGACGGCGAAGCCACGCAGTCCCATCTGTCGGTACTGGCAACGGCGGTAAATGTGCCCGGCCTCGTCGCAGTGGTAGCACAGTGGGCGGTGGTCAGGGGTGCGCCAAACGTCGGTTTTCCTCGGTGCACTGCACTGGCCCGCTGGTGAACGGTAGGTCGTCGGTGAGGGTGGTGGCGGCGGTGGTGCCCGGCGACGGAAGTGCGACGGGGCGGTGTTTTGGCGTGGACAGGGAGGAGCGTTGTGGCGCACTGCAGCGGCGTAGCTCATAGTTTCTGGCTCGGGCAGCAGTGTTTAGGGAATTCGAAGTGACTGCCGAACTCCTTCTCGCACAATGTCGGCAATCGAATCCACTTGAGGGTGCGCTGAAGGCAACAGTTTTCGCAGCTCTTCCCGCACGATCGCTCAGATCGTTTCACGCAGGTTTTCGGAGTCACTGGTTTGAGCAGCAGCGCATTCTGGAGTCAGGCGACGATAATACTGTCTGGTGCGCATGTCAAGAGTTTTTTTGATGGTGGTCGCCTCGGATACAAATTCTTGGACGGTGTTCGATGGATTCCTCATTAGTCCCGCGAAGAGCTCCTGTTTGACCCCTCGCATGAAGAAACGAACTTTCTTCTCCTCAGGCATGTCTGGGTCAGCGTGACGAAATAGGCGGGTCATCTCCTCTGTGAAAATTGCAACCTTCTCATTTGGAAGCTGAACCCGGATCTCTAGTTGAGAAGCGGCCCTTTCTTTGCGAGCGACGCTCGCGAACGTTTGCAGAAATGCGCCGCAGAAGACATCTCACGTTCGCAGCGTTGACTCACGATTTTCTAGCCAGGTCCTTGCGGTGTCTTCCAGGCAGAAGTACACACGACGGAGCTTTTCTACGTTGTCCCAGTGGTTCAGGGCGGCCACACGGTCGTATGTTTCTAGCCAGGACTCCGGGTCTTCGAACGATGACCCATGGAAAATTGGTGGTTCCCTGCGTTGATGCATGACCATCGTGGGCTGGGATGCGGCGGTTGTCATTGTCGCTGCAGTCGCAGTCATGGCCTTGGTCTTCCGCGCCTTGTCTTCTCGAAGCCCGTACTCCGGTGATAGCCCTTGCTGTCGGCGGCTTGTTCGTTGCTCCTAGTTGGCGTCGGTGTCTTCTCCGCGACGTGGGCTGGGGTCACGGCTTGACGGGGGCGTCCGGTACTTGAACGAAGCAGCACCTCCACCAGATGTCACGGGGTTGTGACGTGGCCGAAGACAGGAGACTTCGTGTTGGGATTTAACTGTTTATTTGGGCGAACCTGTGCCCGGCAAACGGAAAGTCCAATTACAGCAGCAGTCTTGCACAGATAGCACTCTCGGACTGATAGCGGCGAACGGAGTGTCGGCCTTCGATCAACAACTGACAAGCGGCGAAGCGCGTCGGCATTTATACTCTCGCCGTCGAATGTTCTAGCGTTATCGCTGGCGGTGGCGTAGGTTCCAGAACAATCTGTACCGTTCGCACAGTGGGCGTAATCTTATCGAAATGATCTACTACAGTCCGGAACCTTCTCAAAAACCGGCGCGGTTCACGCTGAGAATGGTGTGGTGTTTTGGGACGATAACAAAAACTTGGGAAATGGAACGTGGCAATATTCTGCACCCTGTCCAGCAGATTGGAAGGCGATTCTGTCCTGATATGTCCAACTTCGGGAGAGCTCCCTGCGTCAGAAAAATGCCTTAAGGTCTCTTACGAAAAACTTGTGAGTGCCACATTATCACATAGTTGTGACCACGAAAATGCAAAACGCTGCCCGTAGAGATGAAACGATTCAGTGGTATAGAATGTGTTTAGTAAACGGAGTCTTTCTGGTAGCCCTTCACAAAATACTAATTCATACTATGCGTAATAGAGTTCATAAAATCTATATTACCAAGATTCAATCGAATCAGCAGAAAGCTCTTCGTCTATTGTAGTTACGATAAGAACATTCCAACCTCTTAAAATCTTTGTAATCACAATGTCAATGCTCTGGCTTCTCGTCGTCAAAGGAAAGCCCAATGTTTATTCATCCTTCACTAACTCCCCACGCTGTACCAGCTTAAATCAAAACTTTCAGTTAGCTCACGTAATTGTAATCGTTTGCCACTTTCATCTAGAACTAAATTGTACAAATGTGTGTAGCTAAATTCCTGCAACAGTTCAAGCTTGTAATGGTTAGCCTGCGTCTATTCGTGCTTCGCCAGTTTCCAATTGTTTTTCTGCGCTGGCATGGCCTTCCCCCACCTGTCATATAGTACATATTGTACAGTGGTATGTATAAGCAAACAAACTAAATCAAGAAAAAAATTGGCAAATCCCACGTACAGTGGGCATCGATGATATGCGAAGCACAAATGAGAAAAGTTATCCCACTCTAAAATCAGTACAACGTTACAAGGTGGAGGTAAATGATGCCATACATGACTTCCGTGTCATGATTATAATGGTGGATGTGTCGGTTACCTTCTTCATTTATTCACATCCTCTGATACCAAAATTTATTACATGTAGAGCTAGCGAAATGGCCATGAGCACGCTATGAACGTGGTATGTTGTCATGTTCTTACATGACACACGTGTCAAGATTAGCATGTTTGCACCAGTCATATACTTTTGTCATTCATTGACGTCACGTAACCCCATACTTGGTACATGTGGAGCTAAAAAAACGGCCACAAGCGCATCGTGAAGGGCTCAATATACTCCAGCGTAGCGTTTGAAGCGCGCGCACGCTGAGCACAGCGACGCTACGTTGGCAAAACGCGAACACTCTATCGTCTGACGGCAGGAGCGACCAGCGTACGTCGGCGCGACCCGACGTCAACCGGCGCGAAATGTGACATGCTGCATTTCGCGCCGATGCGTTACCCAGACAACACTGCGTCTCCCTCTTTTCCTGACGGAAGGACGCCGGATGCGCTGAAACGAGCATGCGTCAAAGCAACGCAGCGCGGCACGCGCCTGCGAGTATATGGCAGGACCGGTGCATGGCGTGGCAGCGCCGCTGCGACGCGACGAAATGAACGCCCCCGAGCACGCGCACCGCGTCACGTCCAAATGTGTTGGCGCCTTGAATATGAAATGTAGTCGTGTTCTCACGTGACACGCATCTCATGATTATCATGTTTGCCTAAGTCACATGCCTTCGTCATCCGTTGGCGTCACGTAATACCAAGTTGGTCATCTGTGAAGCTAGCGAATTGGCCGCAAGCGCATCATCAGTGTGGCATTTAGTCATGCTGTTACTTGACACGCATGTCGTGGTTATCATGCTTGGATGTGTCATTTACTTATACATGTCCGTTCGCGTCGCGTAATACCAAACTTGGTACATGTGAAGCTAGCGAAACGCCCGCCAGCACATCATGAGCGCAGTATATAATCATGTTGTTACATCACACGCATCACATGTTTATCATGTTTGCACCAGTCGCATACCTTCGTCATCAATTCACGTACTGTAGTACGAAAACTGATATATTTATCGCTAGCGAAACGGCGACCAGCGCATCATGAGCGGAGCATGTAGTCATGTTGTTACATGACACGCATGTCATGATTTGTATGATAGTGTCTGTCGCTTGTGTTCACCATGCAATCATGCCACGCCATACCAGTTTTGCAACATACCATGTGCCCGAAACCACCGCAAGAGCTGCACGACCATGAAATGAAAATCATGGGACTTATGACATCCAAGTTAAGATTTTCACGGTATGACTAGTCTTATGTGTTCTTCATACAGTCATGTTATGCCGTACCAAGATTGGTATTGATACCATTATCTAAACGGCTAGGAGAGCTGAAAGTCGTGGGCGGCTAGATAGATAGATAGATAGATAGATAGATAGATAGATAGATAGATAGATAGATAGATAGATAGATAGATAGATACGCTCAAATTCGCCGAAGTTCACTAAGAAATGCTTCGAATTTAAAAGCGGGTTCTAGACCACGCTTTTCATTTGGCCATCTTTGCGCAGCACATACGAGGCAGGGGTGTAAAAAGGGGGTGGCTGAGCGGTCACGTGCCACCCCCCCCTCGACACTTCTTTTGTCATGGTATAGAGAGCGAAAAATGGCCATTATAAGGGAGGACCCTTCCTCAAAATAAGGTGGTTCTCCCCTCCCCCAAAAAATGTGTGGCTTCGCACCCGATGCAAGATAGCCACTATACAGCATGACGATGACCATGACGCTGATGACGTTGAAGAATAAGGCGATGATGATCACGGACGCCTGGCTTGTGCAGAATATGACGCCTCAATATGCTCTAGGATGGATTTCGTATGACTAGAAACAACCAACAGCCATCATTAAAATGTGCACAGACCACCTTTGTGAACTTCAGACTGTATCCGATACCACTAATAAATAATAATGAAAGCAAAACAAAATTACTGACTCCACACAGCATACCAACGATGGCCCAATAATAGTGTATCTGAACTGTACACTGCTTTGTCACTCAGTTACGTGCTTTAGTGACCAATGTTAAGGGTCATTTACGGCGATACCAAATGATAGAACCCCCGTTGCCTCCTCGTCATCGTTACTTTTGGAATATGCCATATTTTTTTATCCTAGTGTCTTCGGGTCACCTTCTAAATGCAGAAGCCTCTTATAAATCCAAAAATTAGACAACGAATAATTTAGGATATTAATATTATGAAATCTTCATCCAAATTTAGGATAAGTGTCGAATTTTGTGTTGTTGGAATTTAACGCCCAGCCTCATGCTATAGATGTTAGGTTGTTACTAGTGACTTATTAAACAATCAAAAAAGAACCGAAAATAGAGGGACTGAGTCAGTCCGTGCTACAGAAAAATGCTTTTGTTTATCATGTTAAACTGCGTCGGTACACGTTTCAACATTAGGCCAGATTAAGCAGGAGTGGCATGCATAATTGGGGCTGTATATTTTTTCAAAGGCTGCTCTCAGGCATGCTCCAATGGGCTGTAACATAAACAAATATGACTCGCGTTGCTATAACCTGGAGGTTTTGCCTGATTTCAAATGCTAAGAAGCTGCTGGTCCTCTAGACGTTGTTGAGGTAAATCTCACCCATCCGTAAGCTTGCTGTGCGAAAGGCGAAAAGAATAACACTGAAAAACAAAAAAAAAAAAACAAACACCAAGACCTTTCTTCACAAGCTTTATCCTGATGTTTATTTAACCAACTCGTGTACAAAATGTGGCGGTTTAGCCACCTTACACCACATGCTCTGGGAGTGCCCTTCGGTACGTGGCACCGATACAGCATCGTCCAGAAAGTGGGACTCCGCTCTCCGGAGTCCAGACATAACATCGCAACTTTGGGCTGTCCAGAGGGCCCACGATGTGGCGCTAGGGCTCGGCCTTACTGTCCCATCGTGGGAGCGGCCCGCCGTGTGCTAGGGCGCACGCCTTCGGACTTGTCAATAAAGTTTTTCCAAACCAACCAAACCAAGACGCATTCAGAACTCTACGACTGTATAACTAGTGTTCAGATCAGTTCAATGCCATCAACGCGAGACCCATGCATGCGATGTTCTTGACAATGAGAACTAAGATAGCGTACCACAAATGGTGAAGTGAACCACTTTCCTTGCACGTCGATCTTCTCACATTGTCAACTGAAATTCTATGTGTGCGTCCGATCAAAGCGTTGTTTAAATATTACAGCGCTGTACGCCAAAACATTCCACAGAAAATCATGTGTTTAGCCCATATCGATGGGTTCCATTCAAGAATTTTAATGCCGTCGGTTTTACACTCAACTTCATCAATATAGCTCCACATTGTACGTTAAGTGCGTGCTGTACGACGTGTTTAATAGCTAAATAGATATCGTAGCCTGTTTCAATCTGTAGAAGCTCTTTCACTCTGTAAAGACAAATGAATTCCGTGGCCTGAAGGCGTAGTCAGAAAACATGGTCCGTCCCTCCGTCTCAGGAAACGTGGGAGTGTGTGTGTGTGTGTGTGTCTGTGTGTGTGTGTGTGTGTGTGTGTGTGTGTGTGTGTCTGTGTGTGCGGTGGGGTGGGGGGCATGTGTGTGGGAAGGGAAGAGGTCCACGCGTGCAATATCGCTTTTTCCGTTAGCCCTTTAAGGCAGACTTAAGGATCATGAAAGGTTTATTCATGTCTCGGTAATTTTCCTGACACTCAAATACACAGAACCTGAGATATACACAGTATCGCAGTAGGAGAGCTGTCCTAAATGCGAAATTGGATAAAATCTTGAAAAGACGAATCTTTGGTACGCGTTTCTTAAAAGGAGGAATAAAAAACATTGTGAAATGGAAGCTCCTGCCATGCCTTGCCAGCAGAAGTGAAGCCAGCTTTTGCCTCTGCGAAGATGGCGGACACATGCTCCTTTCTGGTAGTGCCCACTTAAAGATCAAGTGGCTTCAATAGGTTAATGTAAATGCCACGATACTTCTATATGAAAAAAGATAGCTGTTCCCAACGAACGAACACACAGAAACCAGTATGGGTGACTTAATTTCGCAGGAACTTTGCCTACAGTTAGAGGCTCACTAAGGGCAACTAGTAACACTCAGATGCAATTGAAGCACTATGTGAACCAAAAGGTTTCCACACAACACTCATCGGGAGTGCGAGAGGAAACGCTTCATTCTTAATCACTGAACTGTGATACTTTATCATGCCCCTAGTGAGATGGCCGCCTGAAACGCCATCTTGCCAGAGGCACGGCTTCACTCCCAGGCAATGATTTCCACCCCGGTAATTTTTTTTTAATCATCCTTAGTTTGTTGCACTGAAAATAATTCAGATTTTATCTCTATTGACGCCAATATATTCGTTTGTTTACGGTTTTAAATCTCAAGTAGATATACTCATTTGTCTGCGGTCTGCTGTCGCGTATTCCGTTTGAATTTGAATGTTCTAAGTAAAACTCCTGCATGCCTAAAAAACACTATTTACGTCATGTTCAAATGCTTAGTCTATCCCGAAGCCTTGTTTAATATAGCTGCCTTTATCTACATTCTTTATCTGTCTTGCTAAACTCTACAGTTATGTAATTTTTTCAGCGAGAAACCAATACTCACTTTGCTTGTTCCCAAACGGAGCAAGTGGTTCCGTAAAGCTTCTGGTTCTGAAGTGCTCTTAAATACTACTGAATGACGCTGCATCAAGTTCATATTCATGATCTAAAATTTACTAGAGTGATATTACAGAAAAATTGAGTGAACGCACGAAAACAACAAGCCAGCATTCTTGTCCTTTGTTTGCTTTTGTGCTACGTTTCCTGCCCGCAAACTGTCGTTGTGTTTTCTATATATAATCTTGGTTAATTTTATAAACAAATGGCGTGACGAAATGATAACAAAGTTATTTATTTTTTGTTCATTTATGGTAAGGTTACCAAACTTGTGATAAAATTAAAATTATGGACGACTGGGAAAAAATATCAGGTTTCAATATGAGAAATGGATGATCCCCTGCAGGAGCATGATCGAGGAAGCATCGTTTTCAGTTAAACGGTGCATAGGTAACTGCATGTACACGTAGTTCACTAGGCAGTTGTTCTGTTACAAAGCGCATTTGAGGGCTGTATTTCTCTAATGCCATCGACGCCGAGTCTTATGCGTTTGGCGCCTCTTCTGCAATTTGCGTTCTATAAAAACTTCCCTCAAAATGTCAAACACACGGATATTCCCACTATGCACGCTCATCACAGACAACCAGCGCAACAATTACATGGAGCCACATATTGACCCACCTCTCTAGCCTCGACTATACTAGCTCCAACGCTTATACACAGTTTCATACGAACGAAAGTAAACAAACAAAATGCTGACAATCTTCGTCAATAGCCCGAACGGCAATGATCTTTGTTTATTGTGGGCTGCTTTTTTCCAGCGCACGTGTTTTGTGACAGAAAAAAAATGAACGGTTCCTTCAGGGCAGAGAATCGTTACTACTCCAAGTGTCGCAGATATGCGAACGTTGAGATTTGACGCGCGAATGACTCGCGTACGACTTCAGCATTGTTTTATCTCATCTTTCCACGAAGTGCTTTTCAAGCTGTTGCTTTTTAGGGGCGAAGCTCCTTAAAGCGGCACCCGTTCGTCCCTCGTTGTCGTATTCATAGTCGTAGTGTGTAACAAGTGTAACATTTTGACCTGCAAGATGGTGCCAGTGGGAGATTTCTCTTGTGCTTTGTTTAACAATAAAAACTTCACTGCGTGCGCCTTACCGTAAAGGCGAATGCTCCTGTCTCTCATTCCCCATTAGCAGCCATTGGCATGTACATTAGCGCTATCTGACAAGAAAGGGTTGCTACGTTATACTCGCTGGGTGTAACCTTCTTAGTTTTAGAAAAATTTAGCGAGCGTTGAGTCGCAGTGCCATGAACACAATGGACTAGTATGTACCATGAACTCGAGGTGGTTAAAGGTGGGAAGTAGAATAGAAGCGCAAGTCGTCCGAAAAAGTGCATGTGTCACCTCTCATTTAGTCCTTGAAATGTCCGCTGGATGGCGGTGCTTCTATATGGCGAATCCAGACTACGCGTGGGAACATTGTATTAGAACAGAAGGCAGCAGAAAGGGGGGTGGTATAGGGGCATTCATTCATAAAAGTTCAGACTGGCAAAGGGTCAAGCAGGAGTACAACGAACATTTATGGCTGAAAGGGAAAGTGGCAGGTCAAGTGACACTCCTTGGTTTCGTGTACTTGTGGACGGGAGCAAAGGCCAGAGATGAAAACCAGGCAATAGTAGAGGGTATATCAAAGGACATTCAGGAGTTAGGAAGAGAGTGCGAGATAATTATACTAGTAGACATGAATGCGCACATAGAAGATATAGATGGGTATACCGACCCGACAGGCGAAATGATCACGGATATGTGTGAAAGGCTTGATTTGACCATTTGCAACACTACCGAGAAGTGTGAAGGGCAAATAACAAGGGAGGTAGGAAGGCTGCAGTCGACGATAGATTTTGCACTGATGTCACATAGGATGTATGATAAGCTCAGGGGAATGCACATAGATGAAGGTGGCTCCAGAAGTCTGGGTAGTGATCACCAACGTATTAAGCTAAGTTTTGGAAGAGCAGTGAAAGTGGGAAGGAGACAAGATGAGCAACTACAAAAAAGTTTTTATCCAGAAAGGCAAATTGAAGTAGCCACTAAACAAATTGAGAAACGAATCATGGAGGATAATAACACAGTGTGTACATACACGAATCTAATTAGACTCTTTGAGCTAGAGCTTGCTAAGAAGCGTGACAAGTCAACCCAGAAAGGAAGACACAAACCCAAAAGTTGGTGGGATGAGGAAGTTAAGAGAGCCATAGCAAAACGTCAGGAAGCCTCCTAGGAACACAGACATGCTAAGCAGCGGGTTGAACTGACAGATGATCTTGAAAAAAAAATGGGAAACCTTTCTAAGCTGTAGCAGGGATGCCTCCCTTCTGATCAATGAAAACATTAAAAAAAGGAAGCTCAGTGGCTGGCAGAAGTACATCAGAAAGATAGAAAGGCAGCTGCGAAATTTTGGAACCATCTAAACTCCCTAAGAAAGAGACGAGCCTACAGCAAAGTTTTATAACTACAGCCCAAGGTGCTAGGCAAGAAGGGGACGAACCTATTGAATATATAAGAACAAGGGTGACAGAAAAATTTCAACAAAAATTACTTTATGCACCACAATAAAGAAGGACGAATGAAGTAGTGCAATGGCTGAATTTTCACAACGAGAGTGGGAAAGGACTGAGAAAAGGGTTCCTAGTAGTACATCAACAGGCCCAGATGGCATTCCAATTATGCTGATAAAGACATTAGGTCCGAAGTCTAAGCAGGCTTTGAGAGAGGCAGTGAGCAAAATAATAATCGATGGTGAACTTCCCGATGGATGGAAACTTAGCAGGATGAGCATGATCTATAAAGGAAAGGGGGACAAAGCTGACATAAACATCTACCGTCCTATAACAGCGACAGCAGTGGTCTACAGGCTGGCGATGCATATTATAAAGGAAAGACTGCAGGCTTCGATAGAGGATGAGGGGGTACTGGGGGAACTGCAGAATGGGTTTCGGAAACACAGGAGGTTAGAAGACAATCTGTTCTCACTGACGCAGTGCATCGAAATAGCAGAAAAAGAACACGGGCCCCTGTGGCTAGCATTTTTGGATATCAAGGAAGCGTACGATAGTGTGAATCAAGAGGAATTGTGGGGAATACTGGACACACTAGGCGTGGAACATGTAGTCACTAATCTCTTAAAGGATATCTATAAAGGTAACAAGGTAGTTATAAAGTGGGAAAAACAGGTATCCCAGTCTGCCGAGGTAAAACGGGGGCTTAGACAGGGGTGTCCCCTGTCACCCTTATTATTAATGATGTACCTACAAGGATTAGAGGTCAAATTAGAGAGGAGTGGACTGGGCTTCAACCTCTCTTTAGTCAAACAAGGAAAAATAATTGATCAGGCACTACCAGCATTAATGTACGCAGATGATATAGTGCTAATGGCACAAACAAGGAAGATTTGCAGAGATTGATGGACATCTGCGGTAATGAGGAAGATAGGTTTTTTTAGATCCAGTAAAGAAAAATCAGAAGTCATGATTTTCAATGACAACGAAGGTAGTGAGCTTAGAATACAGGAGGTCACGCTAGAGCTAACAGATAAATACAAATATCTGGGCGTATGGATAAGCAATGGGACCGAATACCTGAGAGAACACGAAATATACGTGACGACTAAAGGTGACAGGCATGCAGTGATGAAAAATAGGGCACTTTGGAATTACAATAGGTATAATGTTGTGAGAGGAATGTGGAAAGCGGTCATGGTTCCTGGGCTGACGTTCGGCAATGCGGTCTTGTGCATGAGATCAAAAGTTCAAGCAAGATTAGAAATTAAGGAACGTGGAATAGGTAGGCTTGCATTAGGAGCTCACGGGAATACATCAAATCAGGGAGCACAAGGTGATATGGGATGGACATCATTTGAGGGCAGGGAAGCTAGCCGCAAGATAAAATTTGAGAAGCGATTTAGAGAAATGGGGGAGGAGCGTTGGGCTAGGAAGGTTTTCAGCTACTTGTACATGAAGATTGTCGATGCAAAATGGAGGAAGCGAACCGGAAATTTTACTGGTAAATATTTAGAAAACAGCAGGTGGCCAAAGCATAAAGAACTATTGGTTAAGAAGAGAGTGAAGGAAACGGAGAGTGACATGTGGAGAATGGGCATGATTAAGAAGTCCGCACTAGAGATCTATCAAACTTTTAAGCAGGAAATTGCCAAGGAAAGGATCTGTGATAATACTCGGGGTAGTTCTCTACTGTTTGAGGCCAGGACGGGAGTACTGTGAACCAAGACATATCGGGCCAAATACGAAGGGGTAGACACGATATGCAGTGCGTGTGGAGAGGAAGAAGAAACTGCCGAACACTTGATGATGTTCTGTAAAAGGCTTCACCCTGTAGTTCAGCTTGATGGCGCAGAGTTTTTCAAAGCACTAGGGTTTATGGACAGTGAGGGCAAAATAGACTTTAAGCGGGTAGAATTAACTAGAAGGAGGTTATTCGATTGGTGGCTAAAGTCAAGGCACTAGTGTAAATTGAACCCTTCGCTGCAAAGTACGAATCCTCAACCTCACTATTTAAGGGAAAAAAATAAATCTAGTTTTTGGTTCATTAAGTATTACAGCTTGGTGGCACTAGCCACCGCCCGATCTAAAATGTACAGCCATATCCATCCATCCATCCATCCATCCATCCATCCATCCATCCATCCATCCATCCATCCATCCATCCATCCATCCATCCATCCATCCATCCATCCATCCATCCATAAATCCATCCATCCAATATATGATGAAAAGATGCGAGGTGGTGGTATTTGGAATGTTGAATAGATGTACGAACGGACACACAGACAGATGCATGGATGGACGCATGAAAGGATGCAGGGGCGGATGCATGGACGAACGCAGGACACGGACGCATGAGCAGACGCACGCATGAACGGTCCCACACATGGACGCATGGACTGACGGAAGCAAGAACGAATTGACGGACGAATGCTTCGCCCCACTCTCCACCATTCACTCCGTGGATATGCTGCCATTTTTTTTACCGCTAGACTAGACGGCGTGCGTAACAGCAGCGGAAGGTGCTCTTATCCACCCCACTCTTTAACAATAGACTAAGCCACCCTGGTGAGGCGTTCCTGACTCTCTACTGACTGCTCTCTCACTCTCTACTGACTGCCTATATTCAGCCCTTTATTCAAGGCAAGGGCAGGTCTCCACTCTGCTTGACTGGCGGTGGCTTCCTTGATGACACCCACATTTTTGAGGCTGTCCGCCTGGTCGTGCAGCCATGGGCGGGAGCCTTGGACACCCAACATACAAAACTAACACGCGTCAATCTGGCAAATCAGCTGGGAAGAAGTCATGAAGGTAGTACTCGGACAAGTGAAAGTTCAAGTCGTTTCTGGTGACTAGGCCTTGCGTTGTTTAATGCATGCGGTGGAGTAATCTAGTTTTCTTTCTGAAGAAGGCTTTTCTCGGTCTCTTTCGAAAATAAATAGATATGTAAGTAATGCCCACGAGGCAATTATTGCCATTAACAATAACAAAAGAAAGCGATCCTGCCTCTCACAATCCATAAACTGTGGCGTGCCCGTGGATTGGTAAAAAAACTCGAAGGAGCCGACTTTGTGGAACAGAAGTTTATTGCTGCTTAAAAACTCTCAACGCCTTTCAAATCACAATAAAATAACAAGCCATAACAAAAAAGTTATAGCATACTTGAATTCAATATAAAGACTCGGTAAGAAAAAACGCTCTGCACAGCTGCTCTAAAATCGAATATTCTGTGGCAGCGTTGAAAGACGCTGGAAATCTTCCAATCTGCCTTGAGCTGTGTGCTGCTGTACATGTGTGTTGGTTAGTCACCTATGTCAACTGAAGATCTATTGTAGTCGGTCGAAGAACACAGCGAAAACATAAACGGCTTCAAACAACAATTATTGACAAAAAAGCTCCTAAAACCAATCAATTCAAACTCAAAAAACTATAAATGAAAGCTCCATGTACAGCTGCTCTTAAGGTGGAGATCTGCTGAGAGTGTTGACAGCTACTGCCAACTTTTTTTTTCTGAACGAAGTACAGTACTTTTGTGAATGTGTGACGATTGGTCACCTACGTTATCTGAAGATGTATTGCAGTCGGTTGGAAGACGCAGAGAAAGCGTCGACAGCTTGGATTTAGTTTCATAAAATAGGCTATAGGTAAAATTGTTGAGACGACTACAGTTGATCTCAAATACAGAAATACTCGAAAACCACCTCCTTTGTCAATATTACTTGGCATTTGCAACGTTTCGGGTTTATTCCATTGCACTTCAGTGTGACACATACGTGCCCCTTTCTCATCTGCCCCGAAAATTCTGTCACACATAAGCCATTGCTAATAGTGCAATACTACACCCCTTATATTTTACTTAAGCCTTTGTGATCTCGAGAAAAATGTGTTACCAGTTTTGTAAGGGTGGTAATAGGGCTAAAAATAGACTTCAAATTTATTCAATTTATTACAAAGCTTCTGGATTTTACTCTTGTTTAGGTAGAAAGAATCAACCCTTCAATATGCTGGATAATTTTCTCTTCCTTCATTTTTTCAGCGAAGTAATTCTAACGCCTAGATGCAGTATTTTTGTTTTGTAAATTTCCCCGTTAACTCCAACGAATAATGCATCTAAACGTAATACCCTGTAGAATTGTCCCGTTTATCGCTAAGTGGTAATGGTGGTGACGGAATATTTTTCTTGATATTTTATGCATCTTGAGAAGTGGGCAGCTATTCAGGTATAACAACAATACACGATGATTTTGACAGCAAAATAAACCACATGCAAACGAGCCAAAAATGCGTAGAATATACGATGAAGTGCAGCTTTTCAGGAACAGAACCCAGGGTTATGAATAATCGCAACACGCGCAGCTTTAGGTGACTTTTTACGGCTAGAAACTAAGTGCGCGCAGCAGTATTTAGCAAGGCTTCAGGTGCTATCCTTTGGCCACTTGTTGCGGCTGTCGTTTGCAAAATGCCGGTCATTGCAATCACAGGATGGTGCTTTCATGTGCCACTGTGACACTCTTTTTCAAGTTTTTGTATTACTGACATGAGTCAGTGGGGCATTTGTGTTTTACTCTTTTAGATAAGTACTTGCTTGATATGGACAAAAAGTTATACTCCTTCTTTGTGATTTATATGTATACACCATGGCCGTTTTTCGCATCAATGCACCAAAAGCGTAAGGCAACGTAGAGAGGGTTAGGAAGCTACAAAGACGTACCGAGAGAAACACTGTCGTGTGAAAGACCAGTTTCTCGAGTGTTAAGCTTCAGTTTTGCTCTTTGAAATGAATATTGAATTCTAATATTGATAATATTCGGAACGTTTTTGTATTGTCTTGAAGCACTTTTAGTACTGAAAGACAAGTGAAAACACGTCCCCCATGGACCTTTTCAGAAATTGACGCGCGCCTTCCTACGGCCGCTGTAAAGCATTATGGGAAACCACAGCGCCGGCGGAGTGTCGTCTGCTCGCGGAAGCGTTGGCTCACCCCGTTTCCCACGGTGCGCGGTTGTACGAACGCATCGTTGCGGGAATGTCGCGCGTCATTACCCTGCTTCAATCTGCACTCACAGAAGAGGCACCACCCAGAGCAACATATATGCAGTCACAAAACACCGCTGTCCTTGACTTGTTAATGACTTGGAAAATTGCTCACGTACCCGCAAAAACGCCCATCGAATTGGAAATTTTTCTCGGCTTTCGCGGCGACTCGGTCCCCTGTGCTTCGTTGATCGTATTTTCACCCAGCGAAGCTTTTGTCATTTGTTTTATTGTCAATATGGCCGTACAGATTCTCTATTAGTAAATTATATCGGGGACTGTCACTCGTAATATCGTCACGTGCTTGCTCAAGAAAGAGGATGGCAGTTGTGCATGTGCCTTGAAGGACTACGAAATGGACGAAGAAGAAGAACTCGCTTGCGCGTTCTAATTAAAAAGATTGACCTGCTTCTGGTGCCTCAATCTCTACGGCAAGACCCCTGTTTTGACGTCGTGACAATATGCTTCCGCGTGGTACGCAATGCAAGATCATGAACCTCGCGAATGATAATGTCGAACTTCCACCCTTATAAGTGAGTTCTAGCGCCACTATGCTGTGTATATTTGAATGCTAATTGCCTGTTCTAAATGCTTCGTTTGAGAAAGTTTGCACTTCAAACACTGAGAGTAGTAAAAATCAGCTAGCAGCACGTCTATAGAGCGGATACTTCGCATGGAGTATTTGCTTTCAAACAGCGTAAAACCTGCGGTCTCTGCGTACTTCTTGTTTCCACAACTGTGAGTAGGAAATTAACCTACAAATTTTGGACCTGACTGCACAAAAGGTAATGACTAGTTAACAATTGGAAGAAATATGCAACAGAATGAGCGTCAGTGTACATAATTCACCCATTATTCTATTTTACTGTGTCGGCTCCCATGAAAACTCTTACATGAACATTCTTACGGTGCTAATACGCACTCACTGTCTGGGCACAGATGGTTCAAGTCAGACTGATTTACTGTGGAAGGCTGTTAATGGTCAGAATGACTTTAAAAGCAATTCGGAAAGCCTCATTCAGTGTGGTAAAAATATAGTTGGCCACAGCAGCGCTTCCATAAGCTGAAATTGTGAAAAAAAAATACTGACGGTGAGTGTAGCTTTTGTATGTATAACCGTTAAACTACATCTAGCGCTCCTTTGCCTTAACACAGAAGAAAGAGAGAGAGAGAGAGAGATGCACGAAGCAAAAATAGGTGAGGCCTCTAGGTTTATGGCAACCAAAAAGCATACGCGATTGAACGTAACCATGCAGTTAACAGCTAAATAAACACTACGTAACAGCGCAAAAAAAAAAACGCAGGTTTTCTCATGTATTCACCCAAAGCGACCTGAAGGCGACAGCCGTCTGATTCTTTTTGTTCAGTCATTTTATTGATCCTCCCCCCCCCCCCCTCTGGGAATGTTTTTTGCACCTAAAGTGGCCTTGCACTGATTTATGATTGGAGACATTGCAAACTTTCAGCACCTTACCTTGTTCTGGTCGGCCTCTGTGATTGGTGGGCCAATCACACGATAACAAAGCAGTGCAAAGCGATGATGTCGTTTCATGACGGGATTATAGGGCCATAAGAATGACCTTAAACATTCTGGTGACCCGTGATGTCACGACGACGCCATGTGGTGACGCCATCAAGCGATGATTTTTGCAGCACTCCTGTTGACGCCGACGCCGTGGGCACCAAAACCACTAACGGTCAATTTTGTTTTTAGGCAAAAACCTTAGATGCCTCATCAAACATGAAAGTCGACCGTTTGCGTCTTGCGTCGGTGACGTCGAGTGATCGTAAAAAAACCACCGCGTGATGACAACATATATGACGTCAGACATCGCCAAAATTGTGACGTCATCAAAACGTCACATGACTGAACGTGACACGTCATCGCATGACGTCCGAGCTTGGTGCAATGTGGTATCATCATACAGGCAATGAAATATCAGTTTTACACTGCCTCCGTTTTGAGAGGCAGTGAAAACCTCGTTAGGTACAGCAAGTTTTCAAAGGGCGTTGTGAATGGTTGCGGGCTGGGGCGTCGGCCGGGGGTGGCAAAAGGGGCACTGGCCCCCTTCAAGCCACACCGGCACGTGCCCACGCCCAAGCTACACCAGTGCTCTCTCCCAGCTGCGACGCAACAGTGGTTCGCACCCACGGCAAAGCCCTGCTGACAGTCATAGACTGGCGGGGTAGGATCAGTACACCGACTGAAAAGAAACACAAAATGGCCTTCTCTATCAAATCATCTTAGGCGGATAAATAGGGGACCCTGAGAGTTTATTACGTGGTATCTAAGCCTTTCGCCTTAACAAACTTGCGTAGTTCATTGCAGGGTAAGCTGCAAGTGTAAAATTCCTGCCCCGTAATCACAGTGAGGACACAGATAACAAAGGTCCAACTTAGCTGCACCACAAACATCGAAGCCGTGAGGTAGCACTAAGCAATGAACGAATAAAATAAGCGTTGGGGTTTAACATTCCGAAACCACCATGCGATTATAAGAGACGCCGTAGTGGAGGGCTCTAGCGATTGAAGCCCACGGGCCTAAGGCATTTCCGCCGCAATCAAAAATGTGGCCGCCGTGGCTGCTATTCAACCCCGTGACCTGCGGGCTAACATCTGAGTGCCTTAGCCACTGGACCACCGTGGCGGGTAAGCAGTGAGTGAAACGTTCAGTGACTTTCACGTATTATCAGTTTATCATATCCCAGAACCGAGCAAGCGTGTCCGCCATTTTCCTTATTCGGCATGGTTCAGTGATGATTACGGTTATTTGTGACGAACAACACAGTTTAGTATGCATGAATGAAAGTCAGAGCTGTTAGAAGAAGCGTTTCTTCACAATAGCCGCTTCTTACACCTGCTAAAACCACTCACGGCGCGCGATGAAAGCAGGCGAAAGCGGGAAAGCGTGTATACGTCGTCTGCTCTGACCGCCGGCGCTCCGCTCTCCCTTAATGCCCCAGCGCCGATCCACCATGGGAAGGCGCGGCGTTGCAATTTTCGGAAAGGTCCATTGGTTGCAGTATTTGTTTGCAGAAATTCTCATCAGTTGCAAATTTGTATACCTCGCAAATTGTTTTCGTCGTCCTGCATGTAATAAACATCTCTCACAGTGTTTAGAGAGAAAAATATGCAACCACTCGACACGTGGCTGGGGCAAATGTAATCCGATAGAGCGCGAAACATGAATGTTTGGCATAATTTTGCAAATCACTAAACACGTCCTTTTTAGTTGTCCAAGTTCTCGAAGTTCGACATTGCGAATGCTTAAAGGACCTCCTTTCTTCTGTTCACCAAATGCATATTCATTACATAAAGTGAGGCACCATATGCATCTTTATTACATAAAGTGTGATGCGCCCGCACAATTTTTCGGGTGCTTTCAACGGCGAGCACATCCCGTAAGACATGCAGCGTGACATTTATCTTTGCATGCGTCGTACGTTCGCGATGCAACGGAAATCTGGGGGATCCGGTCGAAATGTCGGGGTTCGGTGAAATTAGAGGCAGGAGTGCACGAGTCACGCGTCCGCTCGCAACGACCATTCTGCCTGCCATAGTGGCATGCTTTGTAGCAGTTCAACGCGCAATCCCGCATGCACAGCCCCCTTCGTTTAGTTGTCGCCGTGGGCGCCCTGGTGTTTGTTTCCGGCAGTGAGGAGCACAGGTTGAACCTTGTTGGGCAGATGCACTCTCCACGACAGCACCGGCCACGGCCTCCAGCGCACCATGGCGGCAGCTGTCATTGAAAAGCGTTCAAACAACAATGTTAGACATGGGTGGACAGCTTGGTTCATGTTCATAAAGATGGAAACGCAGCGCTAAAGTGAATGCGAAGGAAACAAAAAGCAGCGGAAGTCCTGTCTTTTTCAGTATCAGTTGTACTCGTTGAAGCACAACTTTTCTATTTCTAAAGACAACGTAATCTAGCCATCAATATAGGATGATGCTAAATAAGAAAAGATATGAAGAGTGCGCCAGCTGTCTTCTGTGAGATTTACAAAAAAAATGTCCATCAATTCTACGACTACGAGTCGAAATATTTGCTTTTTCGTATTACATGAAACAAATAAGACTAGTTTGTGTATTTCGCTTATTTGACTATTCCATCATATTAATGTAACAAGCTTCTAAAGCAAGAAGGCCAATCATAAAATGCTATGCAGAAAGTTTTACATCGATTTGTGATACACTTGATCAGACAGTTGAAATTGGTATCCGCCAATTATTAGTGTTTTTCTGCTTACTACAGAAGCCCACAAAATGCAAAAAACACAGCTTGTGACAAACGCTTTCACACTGTAATTGCAATGCTCTCTAACGTTTTGCGCATAAACGATATGCTTCTTTCGCGAAGGTTCGTGACAGCGATGCAGCGTATGCAGCGTCCCATGCAGATGCAGCGGTTATCGCACTTGACACTGCAAAAGTAAATGTGCGTCATCGCAGAGCCACTGTCATTGTTACTGTTTTGTCGTTGCAGCACTCAAGGCCCTGTGCTATGCTCGTTTGCACGGGTTTATCACGTGGTATCGCTTGTGTGTTGTTTGCGGCTATCTGTAATAACCAGAAAAACGCTAATAATCGACAGATATTGATTAAGAAACAACCTAATTTTGTGTTTTGTGAACTTAATTACAACGTTCTGTAAACAAATGTCTACTAGCTTCGTTGCCTCAGAAGTTTGTTGACTAAACATCTAAGCCAGCAGTTGCGTGTAAAAAAAAAACTTTACTTACTCGACGAAGTAGCCACACTCACTGGGCGCATTCTTATAGAGGGTGTGAGGAAAAGGTAAATACCCTGGCAACACTGACACTGTCAAGGAGCACAATAGTACTGTGCAACTATATAAGCAAAAAGAAATACAAATCGCGATGTTTTATCACCTTACTTACTTACAAAGATAGAGAGATGGAATACAGCAAAAACGCTGACATTTAGTACACCTTATGCACTTTGTGACATGCACTTCGGGAAAGAACCACAGACATGGCTACAGTTAAAACAGTGTTACATACACCCCGCCGTGGTGGTCTAGTGGCTAAGGTACTCGGTTGCTGACCCGCAGGTCGCGGCATCGAATCCCGGCTGCGGCGGCTGTATTTCCGATGGAGGCAGAAATGATGTAGGCCCGTGTGCTCAGATTCGGGTGCACGTTAAAGAACACCAGGGGGACGATATTTTTGGAGCCCTCCACTACGGCGTCTCTCATAATCATATGGCAGTTTCGGGACGTTAAATCCCACATATCAATCAGTCACTGTTACATACTATGCAGTGCTAACATGGTACCCTAACTCGAACCAGGGCCTTAAACTAATATGAGTTATACAATCTGTTCATTAAACGTATACTCGCATACAATCACAGCCTCAATTTTGTCCCTGTGTAACGAATAAATAAATTGTCATTCTAAAAGACCAGCTTCCTTATTTGTCTTTGAATCAATAACGTTATATATTACGTTGGAGGCCAGACGAAATAGCCCCAGAAATAAAATTTATTTCTAGTTAAAATTTGGCAGTTCATTTTTGCGAGGTGAATGTAAACTTCGCTAAACATTCCAATTATAAAAAAGACCCGTGGTGGCCTGTAAGGTGCATGAACACTTGCAAGCACTTCATCGGTTAACGTGCGTTTGCGTTAGATGAACGCTGCATCATATAGGACTTCACGCTTTGAAGTGCTAGTGGTGTGCAAATTCCGGGAGAAGCAGAAGGAAGAAAGTAATAAGCGGGAGGACAGGTAGATTACCCAGTTCCTGAACTGGCTGGCTACCCCGTGCTCAGAAAGAGGTAAGGGGAATTAAGTTTGGTAGGAACAAGATGTTATAAAGAGAAAGAGAGAAGACAAAAGATAGCAATACTCCGGGCGGATGAACTAATAAGCATTGTACTTGTAGGAAAGGAGGGCTGCAATTTACGAACAGGAAAAACTGTTACGGCACTTTTATACGCTTGGCTAATTACGCCTTCTTTTCTTTTCTTCCTTAAATATACAGATATGCTAGAGCAGTGTAGATTAACAGTATATGATGTGGCAGTATTTGTGAGTAAGCATGTGCCGACGCTTGGTCCGCCACCGGTTGTGTCGCGACGTCCAAAGAACCATACTACATGGCGAACGTTCGCACGATACTGCCATCACAGAATAAAGCCGTAGTTGTATCAAACATTGGTTGCATGACCTTGAATAGCAACATTTATGCGCGTGAGGCTTCACTTTGAACATGCATCTCAGACTTTTCTTCTTTTTGCAATCGCACGCACTTATATGAACAGTCCTAGCACATTATTTTAGTTCTCGTGATGTAAAGAATATTAGTTAACCTAATATAATATCCCTGCCCTTTATGCGTTATACGTGCGAAAAAGTGTAAGAGCATTGAGTATAACATCTTAAGCTCATCGGAGAGGTAATTTTGAGGAGTATTTTCCCCCGTTTGAGATACTCAACAAAGCTTTTCTTTTTAACACTACATATCAAGAAGCTGGGAATGAGACGAACATGGAAGTTTCGCCACCAAAGGCGAGAATGGCTAAAAGTTTTTTACTCAGATTCAGAGGGTTTATACAAGGATAACATAGTCAAAATAATGTAGGCTATACAGAATAATACTATAAGTTTTGTTGACATCATGCTACAGAAATCATCACATTAAAGCTATGGTAGAATGCAGCCTATATGCGTTCACCGCTTTGCTGCAAAAATGTAGGCAATCTCTAGGAGTCCTAATCCACAGTATGAAAATTCCGCGCAGGCCTCAATTTTTCCGGCAAGCTTCCAAATGTTTTCTTAAGTTCTATCCTTCATTGACAGACTGCTTCAAAAGTCGTTCACGAGAAACGCACTCACAATAAATTATGCGTAACGCGGGAGAAGCGTTGCAAAACAGGTTGCCCTATTATGAGCCGCATGACGCCTGACGGGCGCCATTACGAGATTGTATTTTGTGGTTCATTAATGTAGCTAGTTGGGCAAATTCCTTCACAGTTCTATGTAAGAAAATGCGAGCAGTTCACAACAAAAACAAAAAAAAGTTACAGGAGATACCAATATAACGAAACGGAGAGAAGAAGAAAAAAGAGGCTGAACTATTAGCTGACATTAGGTCAATGAAAAAAAAACACAACAACAAATCACGTTGAAAGGTATTTCATGGCTACATACTTTAATCCTTCTTCAAGAATTATTTCCATGAGTCGCTTGCCCCCGAAGGCTGCACTCTGATTTAGAGGCATGATAATGACGGGCATCGTACGTTCCCCACGTTTTCGACATCAGTAATTCCCTCTTCTACTTGTTTCATCCATAGAGCGCATTACTACCCAATCGATAGGGTAAAAGACGACACTACGCCTTGTCTTCACAAATCTTCAATCTATATACTTTTTATTGGAAACCTTGTCGCGACTCTCCAAAAGAACTGAAATGATAAACTGCAGCTCATGCAAACAATACGTGAATATAAATACGCAATATTGTACCATTCAGTGCCGAAATAATTGCAACAGTCACGTGTAAATACCACTCAATAAATAAATCAAATAGTCGTACTAGCGTTTAATCCAAAGTACTGAAGTGTTTTAATATCACCTGAACGAATGCTTAGCACTTTCAGAGAGTACTGTATGTCTGGTGAAGTAAAAGTAATTAACAAAACAACTTTGACATTATTATGTAAGCGCTTTTTCCAATCTGTGTATATGTAGTTTTTTTTTCTTCGCAACTAGTTAGTGTTTTACTTATAAAAATGCACATGTTGGTATACTAATGTTTTAATTCATTGAGCAATCTTTTCACACAGATGCCTTTCACAATTTTTCTTTTTTCGGAGTGGTGCTAGTGACATAAGCTATTCGTTCAACTACAAGTCAGCAATTCAGTTTTTTTTAAATAAATACGGCTTTCTTTTTATTCTATTCACTTTATTATGCAGCCAACGACGCTGATGCTAAGCGCTGTAACGTATGAAGAACACGCGGTACAAGCCTTGCGTCCTATATACGTTGTTTTCAGCATCCACGAAGTTGTATAGCCTCTTGATATTTTTAGCAGTCAAGTGTGTTTTGCAAATCAAGAGCGTGATAATCAATTTTTACCTTGCATTTTTCGTGGTCTCTCAAGTCAAGTCCACATAACTCGTAAGCCTGGTCCAAAAAAAAAAAAAACCAAAGTTAGAACAGCTCGCTAGAGTTCATACAGTTCGTACACCTCGTAGCTGTCTGATATTCAATGCCTTCTGAATGAAAATTATCGCACAAAATTGGCATTTTTACCATGCCAGCAAGGAATATTCTGTTTAAGAAATAATCAACTCGTGCAAATAGTGTTTCGAATTTGAACAGCTTTGAGCATTTTTTGTTATTTTTGTATGCAATTTTTTCTATTATATAACCCATATATTGATAATACAATATGTTACATTATCGTGTTTATGTGCTGATTATTCTTTCTTTAGTAGTAAATTTTTCACTTGCTTTTGATGATTCCTTTGTAACTTTTTTTCAGTATTGATTATTTTATTACTATATGTATTATTCATAAGGTTATAGGTAATCAACCTTGATCGTTATTCCGAATACTTTTGCTACACTTTTGGTTATTAGAGCACTAATGTAGGCATAAGAAGTCCTCATCATAGCTTCTTGAATGTTTGGGACTTCTTGCTGTATATGCCAATTATGTAATTTCAAGGAAATATCTGATAAACTTGACTTGACTTGAATTTCTTATTATAATTCACTGAATGTTTGTGCCTTATAGCATTATAGTTATCAATCTACCTGTAGTAACATTATAGCTACGAATCTCTTTGAGAACAAAGAACACAGTAAATACTATTGAGAACTACGACCTTATTCACTCCTACAACACTGAGCAAAAAAAGATACAGCGAGCGAATGGTTTTTCGTGTTTTCTCAACAACCCAAAATGATTTGCCAATTTCGGAAAGTTACCACGTGTCTGCTGAGAACGTTGGCATAAGGCTATGAAATAGAAAATCAAGCATACCAGTAGAATAAGGCCCTGTTTATTTTTGCGAATTCACTTTGTTGAAAATAAAATTTACTCTTCTACGAAATAGTAGGATTGACCATGGCTTCTAGAACATGCTGTCAATATTACAAGTCCCCTGTGCCCCTGAATGATGTGTCGATAGAAACAAACGAATGCGAAAAGTTTTCAGCAAACGTCAGTAGAGCAGCTTAGAAGAGAAGCATACAATTGAATATCTACTCTATAGGGCTACTTACAAGAAGAGTGTTGATATAATAAACTTCCCCTAAATTTTTCTGAGATTGCATGAGTGTTATCACCTTGTCTGCCGGAGGCTTCCAAACCGGATACACCGTGCGTCTCGTTCTGTTTTGTTTTATTGAGGTATCAGAGGAACCTTGACAATACCCTGCAAATTAAGGAACAATCACCGCCTGTTCATTTTCTTCATAGTCGTAGAAAATACGAGTTTTCGGTAGTACTTACCGCACAGCAGAAACAATAGCGGAATCCAGTTCATCTTGTTTTGTGACACGAACCTTGCCTTGCGAAGGTTTTTGGGAGGCAAGAACGAAGCAGCTACGAATTCCCCCTCTTATCTTGCCGGTAACGCAGTTTACGTCTCTCTGTTCGTGCTTTGGCACGTGCCGTTTTTGATACCCTCCAGATTGACCCAGTTTTTCTGCTTGTTCAGGTGCTCTTTTCACAAGCATGCGTCGTAAATTTTCTCAGAATCTGGGGCCGCACTGCGTATTCCGTGCCTAACTTGCACAGCCCCGGTGGGGAACGATTTTGGTGGTTTTCGTACTTATGTAGATCATGAGGGCAATAACCTGGTAGGGGTTATGAATTACATCGACTGGGCTGCCAGATGTACATCTATGTTTGACCTTAATGGGACTGTTTGGAAACCTTATGGGAGCTCTTTATTCTTTTAGTGTCTTTATTATATATAACTTCCGTTGCTTGGTACACGTCTTTGTGTTTAGAGGTGTGGCAGCAAAGACAAACAAAAAACAAGAAATAACAACCAGTGCTCACCACTGTAGCCAACAAATTTTCGGAACGTACCCTATGTCGCGGTCTAAATTGCACTACTTTACCATACGGAACTTCTCTATTACCCTACATTTCAGCCTAACACTTGAGCATAGCGCAGCGTATCAATAAACAGGTTCAGAATTCACTTCATTGTAGCACATGCAGACGTGTAGTGGCACTGATACCGGTAGCTACTTTTAAAACTGGTTTGAAAACATTTCGGAGAGAGAATAACGAACAGGAAATAGAGAAAATTAGAAGAGGAGGAGGAGGAAGAGCAAGAGGACGGAAATGCAAGAAGGTCAACCAGATGAGCGTCCGGTTCGCGATCCTACGCTGGGAAAAGGAGATTACGGGATTAAAAGAAAGAAAACTTGTACATGGAAGGAGAAAGGGTTCCGGAATTTGTAATGAAAGAATGTTAATCCACGGTAGAGAAATAAACAGCGGGAGACTCATGAGAAGTATTCGGCTAGTGAGTAAGCGGTAAAATCATAAACAACATTAAGAGAGGAGGAAGAGATATATTAGATAGCAGAGATGGAATGAAAGCCGGCTGCGGGCAACCGCTGGAAAGGTAAAGGCGAAATGAGTAAGGGTAAACCACTCACCATAATTCAAAGAGATGTGCTTCGCTGTTTGAAGCGAGGTGGGGTTACGTTGTTACGCGTGTAGTTGTAAAGCGAAATTTTTTGAAGCGAAATAAATAGGCATGCTCGATTAAAGCCGGGAAATGATGGAGCGTGTTTAATTGATTGTGAAGACAGTTACCAGGGTGCATGTAAGGACGAGAGCCTATGTATAAAACCTTGGGTTTTAAGGATAACAATAGTAAATAAACTGGCGTCTATTAAAATAGGTTCAAGATGTATGGGGACTTTTTCGTGTAAACGTACGTAGGTGGCAAAATAAGCGGGTAAACTAACGTTAATCTGCGCTAAAGCCCTTAAAGTTGCAACGTGAACTGGTGAGTTTTTAAAGGACCAGGACCCTACTTTTTTCAGAGTATAATAGGTCGTAACTAATATTCATAGTAATATAACATTCGAATAATAATAATAATAATAATAATAATAATAATAATAATAATAATAATAATAATAATAATAATCGCATGACATTGGTGAAGCGCAAACGACCACCCCATCATAAACGAGATGCTATTTCCTCCACCCATCCAACGTCACGAAAAAATCGCATGGTTCCTTGCGCTGTCTCCAAAGATCACACGAACCGGAAAATGATCTTCTTTTACGTAATCTCTATTACATGTTACCCCAGCCTAGCAAGGCGGACGCCTTAGTTCTCATGTCTTCCCTATGCTGTTGACAAGAGAACTCAAATAGTCTTAGTTTTATTCTAAAGAAATACGTAGTTTAGGAATGTATTTCGGAATGCCACTCTCGGCGACGTCACGTCGGTCGCCCGTATCTTCCGCTGATCAATGAGCAAGAAGTGGAAGCAAATAATATTTCCATACGCCTCAAAAGAAAATCGAAATAGTGCCATACAACTCTACGGTGCCTGAAAAAGTGCGTAAGTACCCTACAGGTACCCTGCGGTTAGCAACCCTGGTGCTCGTGAGTGCCGTGAAGCATGGCCCTGGAAAGAGCGCTAGCCGCGATTGTATTGCTATGCTCCTTTGCTCTTCGGATAATCGCAAGCTTGTATGTGACGAGACGCTTGTGTCACTGCAATATCATTTGTTATCAAGGTAACTTGTCATTTCACGTTGCCTCTACTCATTGTTTCCTAGATTTGAAAGCATATTTGTCGTTGTTGTCAGTAACAAATTGAAGTGCAGCTCCACTGCGCGTAAGCATGAGGGCAAAGCATCTGGCTTGAGAATATGCATGAGCAGAATGAAAATTATTTGGGTTGAGATAGTAAGTAAGCGCTTCTTGAAGGAAGGCAGAAAAAGAACTAGTGTCTATCTTCCTTGCAGGCAAAAAGTTTGATCATCACGTGTACATTAGGAGGTCCATACTTTATGAGGAAGGGATGGTGACTATTGCGGTAGCTCAGTTGGTAGAGCATCAGACGTGTTATTCGAAATTCGCAAGTTCGCTCCCTGCCATAGGCAAGTTACCTTTTGGTCCACCTTTCTTTCTTCACAATTACACCATAATTACTGCAAATAAAATCTGATATACTTTTTCCCTGTTCCTAGTGTCTAACAAAGAAAAAAGCGCCAGTATTATTCCTCTTTCAAACTCTAAAAAAACGTCTCAGTTTACAGAAGAACTTGCTGCTAAATCGGTGCCGGGTTATTTTTATTATTAAAGGACAACAGCAGGCTCTGTTTCACGGAGGTTCTGTAAATTGACTTTCTGTATCGCGTCACATAGCACGCACCTTTATTACGTACACGTTATCTGTCTGTTCCTAAACATGGCAACTCGTTATCCTTAACACAGGATAACTGTGTAACTCGGAATACATCATTTCCGTTATTGAAAAATTTAAAGGGGTTGGCTTAGAATGAGCTGCCCATAAATTATTTCTTTATTGAATGAAAGGCGAAGCTTTCAAAGCTCCTCTCACCTCAGAGAGAAAAATATTGACGCAATAGCAAGCACAGGAAGCGACCACAATGATGGTCTTTTCCAGTGGTCGGTGGTGCTTGAGCGTCTAAAATATTTCTCAAAGTGTTGCGCCAACTGCCCCAGCCACAAGTTTTTCGAGGTACACCTGTCAGTTTTTTTTATTTTTGTTTACATTTTTTGTCGTGACTCAGATTGGGAAACATGTGGTTTCGTTTATTGGGCTTATCTGTACTCTACTGGGCTGTTTTGTTTACTGTGGTGTTCCCCAGGGGGGCGTATTAGCCCTGTACTATTCAACCTGACGCTAATTGCTCTCCATGAGCATCTGCCAAGTACTGTGAGATTTGCAATGTACGCAAACGAAATCTGCGTTTAGACGTCTACAGCTCCGAGCGCAAATTCAGAAAGCTGCCACTCAAGCTGCTGTTCACCTCCGTAAACGAGGTCTGGAACTTTCTTCTAACAAATGTGCACTTGTGACATTTACGTGCAAACTAATGCAGAGCTACAGCGTTTTGATAAACAGCGAAAGGATACTTTACCTCCAATCGTACAAGTTTCTAGGTGTTATAATTGACAGCGACCTTTCATGGAGCCCATATGTATCAATATTGAATAGGCGGCTGACAGGCATCTGCCATTTTGTTCAAGTTCTTAACTGGAAAGAACTGGGGAATGTCCACAGTCGTTATGCTGTGACTATACAGGGTTCTTTTCTTTAGATTCATTCGGTACAGCCTAGGTGCGTTAACCAACGCAAGTTGGTTACGCAAGTATACGAATGCTTCAAAGTGTTTAGGCTCAAGCACTTTGGTTTTTTCTAGGCTTGCCCCAAAGTGCATCAACAGCGGCAACTATCGTCATCACAAGGAACCTCCTCACCTCATAAAGACCACATTAATGTTGAAGCGCTGAGGACACGTAAATGGCACCTTGCTCGGGCTCCTCGCCATCACCTAGCCTCTCTACCAGTGGACCGATCACGCACATCTTACTGCAAAAAAGTGACCGCACATGGCGAGTCAATCCTAACTTTGTTCTTTCCTGCCGCTTGACTTGTGACTCCACCATGGGGCCTCGCTCAACCAACTACTAATAATATGATACCTGGCGTCCAAAAAAGCCGATTTGTCTTCACTGTTATTTAAGCAGCTCACAATACTTCTCTTGTATGAAAAATACCAAGACTTCACACACACACACACACACACACACACACACACACACACACACACACACACACATATATATATATATATATATATATATTGTAACGACGAGAGAAATAAGACACAACGCCTTTGCTGCAGGCCGGCTGTTCTTATTCTCCTTCGTCTTCGTCCTCTTCCTCCTCGCATGCGAGTCTGTGCCAGAGAGAGTTCCAGTTTCGGTTTTCGTCATTACACTCGGCCATGACTGCTAGCGCGCAAAGGGCAATTTTCTCTGGAGGGCGGCACTGGGAGTGCCGTGGTAGTCTGTCATGTGCACGCCTCGAGCTGTCCTGTGGAACTGTCCTGTACTCTGGTGGACGACCCTGGCTGTGTCGAGGTGGTCGTTGCAGGTCGCGTCCGCGCGGCAAGTTAATGTAGTCACCTGGAGAATGTAAACCCAGCAGGTGATACTGGCTGGTGCGGAGTGATCGCATTGGTGGCGGACCATCGCGATGACTACCCCTTCGCTGCTTGGATGACATTGCAGGGACACCAGTATGCAGTACTGCGGCCCACACTGAGCGGGGACGCCTGCGTTGTTCAGAGCGAGGGAAGGTACGATGGGCTATATCGATAGATATCAGCGACATCGCTGTGTAGACTTTGCGCGTAGACTTGCGACGCAAGTCGTGCTCTAGCGTCTTCGCTGATGCACTGCTGGTCGAAGTGGAGGTTTTTGCCAATCCGTCACGTGCGTTCATGTCGACATGGCCAGTTGCCTCGCCATCCGGAGCAACCGTGAACTGCACCGGAATGACTTCGATGGCATCCTCCTCAGGTGGAGTAGGCACTTGTGGCTCGTTAGGGGAGACGGCATTTGGCAAGTTACGAGCGTCCACGCACTCGGCCAATGACGGCAAAGGTGGCAGGGGATGGTGCGGCTCCTTACTATGGGTCAAACTGGCCGTTGTGACGTGTGCTTGGTCTCCGGCTGGTTGTGAAAGAGCCGCCGTCGTCACGCAGCAGGTCAATGGATCCAGGCCATTTGGGGCTGACCAGCTTGGAGGCTGGCTCACTGGCTTCTGTGCTTTATAGGCGGTCCTAAGTTGGGTCAAGGGTAATTGTGTGTCAGGTGTCGACGCGGAGTCAGAGATCTGCCCGGAGGAGTACACCGTCCAGCTTGTCTCGATGATTGCCGCAGGGTACTCTGGGAAGCTGTCCGGGGAGGGGGCACGCGGCACAGCTGTAGGGGGGCGCGGCGCCTCGTGAGGTTGATCTCCGAGGTAGGGCAGGTTGGCAGAGGGTGCAGCTGCCTCGTCGTTGTGCTTCTCAATAGCCCCTTGCTCGGTAGTGGCGAGGGTAGAATGAGAGGTAGCAGTGAGGTCAGACTCATTTCTTCCAAACGCAGCAATGAGCTTGGCGCTCCAGTCCGCCCAGGACTGCTGCCGCACGCCTTCGTACCTGTGCCACGCAGCAGCAGGATTTTGAAGGCGGTCTAAGGCCACGCACCACTTCTGATTGTCGCTCCATCCCTTGCGAGCTCCGAGAGCATTGATGGTAGCCACCCAATCGACGGCATCGTCCTGGAAGCCGCGAAACTCGGGTAGCTCGGAGGCAGCCGGTGGTGGTGTCACGGCAGGCGAAGCTCCATAAAATAGCGACGCCACACAGCCAAGTTGGTGTGAAAGAGCCGCGAGAGTATACTGGAGCTTGCTGCGGCTCTCGGGGGAAGTTGTTGAATGGTCTTGCGAGGCGGCCGCGGCCAACGCCTCATCGATAATGTGAAGTCCCGGCAAGGCAGCAGGGAATATCGCAGAACTCGACGCTGTCAGGGCGCCGACCTCGAGGCGGAGTCGCGCAATGGTGCGCGAAAGCTCGGTGGCACTCTCGGGCGGCCCACATGCGGAGCCAGTGGGGACGTGTTCCCCGATCAGCGTACTCACTGCTGTGGTACCCTCGGCCGAGGGAGCTTGAACAGCACCCCTGAGCGGCTGAGGTGCCGATGAAGCACTGAGCAGGACGTTGTCGCAGTGGGAAGCGTGAACAGCGTTTTTACGATGAGAGAACCACGCTGCCGATGATCCACGAGGGTACGGACAGGTGGCTTGTGCCGCAGGGTTCACTTGTCGACCTGTGCTCACGGCACAATCCGTGGCGAAGGACGCGTAGACGGTGTCCCTTTTCATGAAGAAATACCGGTGATGGGTATACTAGAGCCGCCGAGGAGGCCTTGGCGCCATCCCCGAACGGTGGTGGCAGTGGCGGCAGGTGAACAGCTGCTGAGGAGGCCTTGACGCCGTCCCCAAGCGACGCTTACCGCATCTGCACGTCGGCGGGCGTCCTGGATGACGAAGCCGGGACGTATGACGTCTTCTTCATCGACTGCGCCATTGTAACGACGAGAGAAATAAGACACAACGCCTTTGCTGCAGGCCGGCTGTTCTTATTCTCCTTCGTCTTCGTCCTCTTCCTCCTCGCATGCGAGTCTGTGCCAGAGAGAGTTCCAGTTTCGGTTTTCGTCATTACAATATATATATATATATATACTGGAGCAGTCATGATACCAGGGTTGGTCACGACGATTAAATTCAAGACATCTCTCGCAACAACATAAATAGCAGCGGAATCGGCAGCCCTTCGTAACGCGCGCCAATTTGTCATTGATCAACCTACACGCAAGTTGACTATTTTCTGTGACTCGAAGGCGGCACTGCAGTCTCGACTATCAGCCTTACGCTGTGGACTGCACCAGAAGCTGGTACTACAGATATCAGAGGATATACACCACCTGGCTGAGAAAGGGCACCAAACTACAGTTCAGTGGTCACCCAGTCACTGCGGAATCATCGGCAATAAACGGGCTGATCAAGCAGCCCGATCAGCCAACGCAGAAGATCATGAACTGCTACTTTCACTGTCTAGGACAGATGCTGCACGAAAGTTTCACTGGCTTGCTTGCCAGCAAACCACATCACAATGAAATCCGCCGCACTTCAAGCATGCCCGACTGTACTCGTTTGACCCTACGTTAAGTCTGAAGTCTCGTCGAGGCTTTGCTGAGGAGATCAGACACTTTTATGTAGACTGTTGTTGGGTGTTGCGTTTACCAATGCCCGCGCTTTCCGCATTGAGATGGCCGACACCACAACCTGTGGCCACTGTGGCAAAGAAGAAACTATCCAATATATCTTTTGTGACCGCCTAGAGTATAGCAGAGAATGACCATGCCTTCGCAAGAAACTCAGCAAATTATATAACCAACCTGTGTTGTAGGAAAGGATTTCACAATATCGACAAGATATAACTACACAGAAGAAGGCCCTGAAAGTGCTACTGCACTTTTTGCTATTTACCAACCTTTTTGAACGTTTGTAGCCAGAACGCCCTTTCAGTGTGTTTTGGCTTTCTCATGTGGGCACGTGCGTTTTTTTCCTTCTCTATCTAGCCCCTCTTTCTTGCCCCTGTTTCCTCGCCCCAGCGCTGGGTATAGCAAACCGGATGTCAATATCTGGTTAACCTCCCAGCCTTCCTTTCTCTCTCGCTCACTCTCTCTCTCGTTATTTTAAAGGAAAGGTTACTTTTCCACAGACACATAGCTTTCGAGGTAACTTGCAAAAACTAACCAAACCTTTTGTTAAACTGAGGGCTGGTATTGAACACCAATACTGTGAAAAATCTCATCTTTCTTGGCGCATTTGGTGCTTATTATGTTTTGAAAGCAGGGCATTTTATCATGTTGAATGTACACACCAAAAATTGATGATGGTGCGTATCGCACGTGTGTTTGTACGTTTGAAATTGCTGTTTCAACTTACACTATAATGCCGTCTTCATGTAATGTGCATAAAGCCCCTAGAGCTTCGTAAAGTAGTGACACTTTCCTCCATCGCGTCATTCCTCCTCGGCATTCTCTCTTTCGCACTCTCTTTTCGAACGTGGCACCACCTACGTTGCTCTTGCGTAGCAGACGACCTTTAGAAAAGAGAACGGTGCGTGCCAGGCAGCATGCTCTAAGCATTCGCACTAGCTGTCTCGCTCTTGCTATCTTTTGCTTTTAAAGACGACAGTCTTTCTCAGGGGCCTTCGATGCAATGTTTTTGTGTGTCTGTGCATTTGTCTGTTTGTCCACGCATAACGATACCGGGTGCTGTAAACGGCACCAGCCGATACCTTAAACGGCCGACCCCATCCGCTGCGCCCATCAATGGTGCTCAAGATTCAGCATTCATACTTGTGCAATAGTCCAATAAAAAGATAAGTGCAATAATTTATTGCACTTATCTGAGGCACCATAACAACACGTATATAATCTGAATATGCCTCTTTCACTAAAAAATACACACATAAATATTTCTAAGGATCATAGCGTTTATCACGCTGCGCTGATCATGCAACGCTTGCATGAAAAGGCAAGTGCTACACGCTTTGCTAAGACAAAGGTTCCTAGATGAAACAAGGTAGCGTCACTCATTGTTCTCGAGCCGTCCTCCTCACTCCCTCGATTACTCCTCTTTTTCTCTGCCATCCAAGGTCTGTGATAGGTGAATTCGTTGAACGTGACGGTATTAGTGGATGGTGGTGATATTTATTATAAAGCAAAAGGTTCAAAACGAGTGCGCATGTGCATATGGTTTCAGTTGGATTCTTGCCGCGACGAAAGATGAGATCGTATCCTAAGGTCCCTAGACTAGGGACCTTATCGTATCCAAGACATCAGCTGTAGAAGAGGAGCGTTCCATTTGGCGCGAAGTCGCCCGGCCAAGCATGCTTCGCAGTGGATCTTGAGTACGTTAAGTACTTGCCAATTTTTGAACAATGCCGGGTTGTTGTGCTGTAGGCTGCAGCAACAAAACAGAAGATGGTTTCTCGCTCTGCAACATACCTCGTGGCATCCGAAATAGTGCACGCCGTGAAGTGTGGCTACAAAACATTTCACGCGAGGACTTCCGTGCAACGCCGTCGACGCGGCTTTGCGAGGTGAGTTGATTTATCGGCTTTTGTTGAAACGCTACACAACGTGCGTCTAACGCGCGCCTAGTACGTGACCTTTGTTACAAATATTTGTGCGTATGCATGTATGGTTTAATACAGCTTAAATGACTGCACTTTCAGGAGCATTTGACGCCAGACCAGTTTGAGCCACTTGCTCTTGAACGCGGCGTAAAGAAGCTCAGACGCGACGCTGTGCCAACGCTTTTTAAGCCTTCCCGGCAGCGAAGGCGCACAAAAAGACCTCTGCTTTTAGGTATGTCATTGCGCTGTTTGTATTACTCGTGCTGAATTATCTGAATAATCGCACTGCTCGATATCTTGTAGGAGCATTACATGTTCAGTTTGTAGGTAGACAAACGAACATAGCAACTTGAACATAGCTACTGAAAGAGATTGTCGGGCTGTACGCGACCGATATTTGGTTCCTGCGGTAAGCACGGGATGACTACACTGAAAGGCGCAGTGGAGTAAAAATGCATCACAGCTGATCTCGCTTTCACGCGATGCTGCAAGATTGCTAGTTTGCATTGCCAGCATACCATCCCAACCCCTCCTCCCCTACCCCCACTTTATTTGTGAGTGGTAGCGCCGGCACAGGAACGTTTTGTCTTCACGTTTGAATTAAAGAACATTCTGCATTCGCAAGAAATCGATAGACTGTGAAAAAAATCAACATGTACGGAGAGAGAGAAAATTCAGTTTTAACATTATTTATGTCATCAATGCGTTACAAGGAATCACTTGCAAGAGCTAATCACTTTGTTCGAAATAACCTAGTGTATTTCTTACGGACTCGCATGCATTAATGAGGGAAAAGTCGCATGCTTTATGCGTTACGCATAATTTTACAATATAACTTTCTGGGCCTGCAGCAAAGGGACTCATTAAAGAGGTACGCACGTATGAAGCACACCGCATGATCAGCTGCGTTAATGTTGTCATGTGTAAGTGACGACAGGGGTTAGCGACCGCATCAAAGCTTTGTGAGCCGCTGAGACCACTGCGGTGCTTGGGGCACCTGGCTTTCCGTGTTGGTTGTTTTGTGCATTGCCCGTTGGGGCCATCGAGTAATTGAGTGCATCGGACGTCCCCTAATCGAAAACTTATTGTCTTAAGCTGAAGCCACCGTTGCTGAAATGACGCATTACGGATTTGGAGTTTCGAAATGGCAGCCGCTTGGCAGCAAACAGCATTTAAGGGTAGTGGAGAAAACAATTTTTGAAGTTTAGTCCCACTATTGCACAATTTTACTACAGGGCTATAGAAACCAACTCAATTTTTTGCATAAAAAAGAGTTGTGTACTCGCACTACATGGTTTTAGGTTTTTTTATTAGCACTTTATTTTGTATGTTCGTAAATGCATCATCCTAGTGGAAGTATCTCCTCATGACCATTGAATTGGCTTGCGTAGTTCCACAACGAAAAAGAAAAAACACTGCAGTGATTGTGCGCATGCACAGCTGGGCCACTTGAAGTTCGTTGCTACACACATAATGGTTGTGAACAAAGAATACTGAAAAAGGTAGACCTGCCTAAACTGTATCGGCTGCTAGTACTTTATTGTAATTTCACTGTACAGCTAAGCTGACGCACCGTTGTCTTTTGAAGCAGACCTAAGTTATGCAACTTACTCGCATTTATGATACCATGTGATGCACTTGCAGTGCTATTTAAGGAAGCGCATTCACACTGCATGTGCTTAGGTGAAGCGTCAGGTATTTTGAAGCTTCCAATTACTTGAAACTCGTAACGCTGCAGTTTATGCGCAGGGAATTTGTTTACGTTTTGTGGCGAAAATAAAATTTATTCATTCCCGTGATTGTTTTTAGCTATAACTGTCCATATGAAGCTACAGATGTATACACGCTTCACGAATTCCATGACGGCGTGGAACTGAATGGAAGAGCTTTTAAAAGAAAATGGCTTGAAGCTTGCACTAATCTACGCAATGTTCGATACACAGCTAAGCTGATCGGTGCCATGCTTATTTATTGCTGTATAAAGACACAGCCTTTGCTCTTAGGGGGCTTGAATTTTGCTGCAGCAATGTTGAACTTTTGCTTGAACTTGGCTTGGTGGACCCCAGTATATAACTCTTTCGTGTTAAAAAAGCAATAATATGTATTGTCAAGCTGCGAACTTGCTCCAGGGGTCTGAAATATGCTGACTGCAGCCTGCAGAGGACTGTCTTTGTCCCGTATTTCTTTTTTTTTCATTTTCCTAATAAGTGTGTTCATGAGCTACACAGACATGGCCGGTCTCAAGAATTCTTTTCGTGATGCAGTGCATTAGGCCATCACACGTTGAAACATGGTCGTGGAACGAAAACTCTCCATTCAAGAATTGGCGTCGATTTCAGTCATTCTGAAGATAGGTATCGTTATTTCTCGAACCCTGACTATAAATACCATGCGTAAATTAGACACATATGTGATATGAGGAAACCGCTCTTTCAAAAGGTAACTATAGCTGTCATATTGTTCAAACGCACCCACCGATCCCCTCGCCCACTAGTTAAAACTGCGCCTGCCCTTGCAGTACTCAATGTAGTGTCTTCAGCTCGCTGGCTGAGGAGAGTTTGAGACCACTGCTTTACACAAACGCCTTTCCTTAATATGTAGACTAAACTTGGTATTGCAACGAGATGCAATACTCTCGCCATAAATTATTTTCGTAAACAACACTCCGACGATACCCTACAAAATTCGGAAGGACTCCCACGCGATAAAAAAAAGAGATTTTTTCCAAGAGAATCTAGGAGCAGACTGTTTCCAGTTCAACAGATCTGTACTATTTTTAAATACATTTGAGATGGTAGCTGAAATGACTTGGACGTTTCACGTAGAATAACCCAGATGTCATTGTTTTTATTTAAGTATACATCCTTTACTTACAGGTACAGCCTCACATGCAGCTCTGTTGGCCAGAATAAACGCACAGCTGACTATTGTGAAGGCTAAGGCGAGGGTGAAAAAGCGGGAGCACAAGAAACTTATGCTGCACCTGTCTTCGTACATAAATGAAGATCAGTTCACCAGCTTGCATCGTTCACCAAGAGGCACGGTGTAGTCCGAGGAAACATTGACCAAAGCACTGAAGATTCACCTATCCTGCGGCTCGAGGGGCTATGATATGGTCAAGAAGCTCGGCCAGCCATTGCCTTCACAGCGTACACTTCAACGTCACATCGAGCACTGCAAGTTTCGTCCAGGGCTGCTGGTGGACATTATAGACTCTCTCGCTGTTAAGGTAATTGTAGCGAATTTGTCCATTTTGCAACACTATGGAAGTTTCGATACTTCAAATTTTTGTTTGTATTTTCTGTACTTATGCTGGCATGCCTCATAATACAATCACGGTGTTCCCGAAAAATTGTTAGCACTTCATGGTTGCCTGAATAGAAGTTAGATATCATAGAATTGTCATTTTAGCTGCAACCCATCTAATAACAACCTAGGCCTTGCAGGACACTACAATACAATCTAACCCATCAAACATCTATTTGATAGTTGCCTGATCATGACAGGATGCAAGAGAGTTTTGTGATAGGAAGCTCATAGTTTATAGTGTAAGGTAGCGCGAGATATTGGCCAGATAAAGTGTGTTATATAAAATAACGAAATTGTTCATTGCACGTTCTGGTTGTGGCAAGCGTACCGAATCGGTGCGCTGCACCAAAACCACGAATCATCACTGATTGACTGAACATGCATATTTCTGACGACGCTTTTGCGCATTGCAAGCTCTCAGTGACATCTTTCGACGGCTCGTGTGTTTGTGTCATGATAAACAGTTATTTCATTACATAGGTCGACCTCATTCAAATGGATGCTTGGTTGGGAAGTGCTTCTATGGAGGTGACCTTAACGTTAACGGAATGATTACCTTTGACTGTGGGGCTTTTTACGTTATGGCACCTTATTGCAGCCTACTTGTGCGACGTAATGTACTTAAACACTAACACTTCTTTTATTTCCTGCCTAACCTTTCATGTTAGTTAATCGTATCTTCCAATCATGCGCAGGTCAACTGCACGACAGAGTACGAGCGCCATGCGTGCCTCATGATGGATGAGATGCAGATAACCCCAGGCCTCATATATGATCCTTCGGCTGACGCAGTACTGGACAGACCTACGATTCCCTTGGCAGATGGCAGCCTCCCTGCAGACACCTTGGCTACCCATGGCCTCGTACTTATGCTGGGTGGTGTTACTACCAGATGGAAGCAGGTCATTGGGTACCATTTGACTGGCAATCAGGCTCTATGGAGGTTATTTCTTGTCAGAATGGGCAAGCACAGTCGGCCAAATCGCAGTGCTACACACCCCTGTGATTCGAATCGGAAGCTATAGTTTATAGCAGATGCCCTTCACCTGTTGAAAAATCTGCGCAATCACCTCACCAGGGGCCAAACTTTGTATCTTCCTGATGACATTGTTGTAAAAGCTGGTCTCTCCAGAAATGCTGTTCTCATTGAACCAATAAAAAAACTCATTGAAATTGACAATAAAGGAGACTTCAAATTGGCTCCGCACCTAAAACAAACATGTATTGACCCTTGTCATTACGAAAAAATGAAGGTGGGCCCTGCTTACAGTCTTTTCAAAGTGGATACTGGGGCTGCACTGCGCATCCTTGTTGAGAAGGGCTTGATAGAGAAGTCCGCGCTTGCAACTGCTTGGTTTATTGAAACTGTGGCCAAGTAGTTCCGCATCATGACATCACGAACAACCAAACTTGCCTTAAGTAAAGTTATTGAGACAGAGAGGCAGGCAAGTATTGGCTTTCTCAAGAATTTTGTTGTACTTTTTGAAGGGCTCTCTATCGGCACCGTCGAAAATGCGCCATGGAAGCCTGTGCAGACAGAACTATTCTCAGTACGCTCTCTGTACTTGATATGCAGGAGTATTTCCTATCATTTTGCAAATTCCGCTTTCTGTTCCTTAGCAGATTTTGTCAAAATGCGCTGGAAAATTTCTTCTCTACTCTTAGAGCTAAGCATCCGATTCCCAGGTTATATGAATTTAAGTGCGCGTTGCGTTCCGCCACGTTAGCGCAGTTTCTACACGCTAGTGCTGATGGAAGCTACGCTAAGGACGGTGGCTTTTTACTTGCTGGTTTAAGCTCAGACAATGAAGACAGCACCAGAGAAACAGTTTTAACTCCTGCTGACATTCATGACATGAATATGTTAGAGCACGAGTCATTTTTGTACTTCACAGGGTATGTTGTTCACAGTGCTAAGAAGTTAGTAAAAAACTGTGATGCTTGTGTAAGAGCCATGACAGGGAACAAAGACGTTCCGCGACTCACACAGTTGAAATCGTACAAAGAAAAGTTAGCGTTGTGTGTAGCTTCTGAAGCAGTTGTAGAAGTTCTAAAGGTAGCGGAGTCTCACTTTCAAAAAAATAAAGAGCAGCATATCCATAATCACGTTCCTGTATCAGCCACCAAAATTGCTGTTAGAAGTGCGAAATCGTGTAATACCTTGTTTCCACACTGTCATAATGTATTGGGGGCTATTCTTTCCGTGTTCTTCTCCGCAAGGATGCACATACAAGTAAGGAAAGAGACATTGGCTCGAAGCGTGCAAATCGACAATAAATGTGGAAGTAAAAGTGTAGGAACGAGAACTGTTGTGGCCAACCTTCATAAAAAATAGCAGTGTAGAAAGCGCCCTTGCAGCCAATGTGGCGTGCGTGCCAGGAGAGCTCCTTGGAGAACGCATTTTTATTCTATCTAGCTGCCTGCGCACCTTCAATAGCCTTGCAAAAATCTTTCCTTCTTGCACGTCGTGCGTGTTTGAGAAACTGAAGCACCAAGAGCCATACTGTCCGAGTTCCTTAATGCTGCCATTGTCAACTTGCTGACAACATCCTGACTAGATTTACATTCCTTAAAAAATTTTGTGCTGCCTAGATTCACAGCACTACCCCACGTGTACCATGCCATTCAAGTAAGCGCAAGTATAAGGACCAAAGCACAACCTGTTTTGGTATGTGATTGGTCTATTTTTCATAGTTTTAGAACATGTTTCCGGCACGGCACAACTCTTAAGGTATCCTTCTGTAGTTTACAATGTAACATGACAGCAAGTCACATAGATGAGCGCGATAGAAATAACCTGTACCTTTCCATATTCTGCCATGCATGCAGTCATGTACAATACAAAAATTTTTCGTGCAATGTTTTCATGTACTCATTGCATCCTCTTCAAAAGACGCATATACACACAATGCCCAATTTACCTTCCTATAAGCTCGCACGACAAATGAACGAGAGGCACATTAGGAACATCTCTTTACACAAGGTAATGTTTCATTTCATTTACACCATGAAGGCATTACCATCACTTGTGCAAATTGTAAGTACAAAGTGTCCATTGATTACTTGTTCAAACAGTCTAGTTACTCCTGCTAGCAATGATGAACATGCCTGTCTCTTATCTGTTATGTAATGTACGACCAAGCTTTTGCGGTAATGTGTGGATATATAAACTGTACTGCTACACTTATGCCACAGGGCACTTGTATAGCTAGTGGAAACGGTAGCTAACTGTTACAATGCAACTTCCCGTCACTTTGGAAATATCAGTTTTTTTCCAAACGTCACTTCACCATACTGTCCTCTAGCCATACGAACAACGTGGCAACAACTTATCTGCAGTTTACATACACCGTTGAATTGTTCCTGCCATGCAGACATTAGTGTATAAGTTTGTGGAAATTGTTACTCCAGTGTTTTACTAGACATCTCAAATCACACAGGTCATTTTTGCAAGCATTATTGAATGCGCCTTTCATTAGCACGTCATGTGACATCACAAACTGTATTGTAACACCTCTGTGGATGTAGTGTGCATTGTTTGACTTTCATGATCCCATGCAGACATTTCTATGAAAGTCGGCGGAAATGGTTAGTGCAATGCCCTACTGTGTCATCACCTGTATATTTGAAAACACATATTATTGATCCGAAAGTTACTCAGTGAATCTTGCTGTAATACACCTCATGTATATGACAACAAGCTGCAGTGGAAATCGGTTTGCATGTTCACCTTTGTTCATGCCATTAAGGCATTCGTGTCTGTGTAAATTGTCAGTACAGTGTGTTGTTAGGCCATTCATTGTATGTTTCAAAGCACGCATGTTCATGTTAGAAAAATGTAACGGTGAGTCTTCCTCTGGTACCTGTTGTTCAGGCAATGATCCAGCAATGTTCCGCATTGAATGTCACATGCTGCAATTTTGTTCATAGTTTTATTGTTTACTGACAAATGAAGTGTCTTGGTGTGGTTTGCGTGTCTTTGCAACTGCCCAGGACATGCTTGTTTATTCATAGGTGCCTGCTATGAAAATGTTGCCAGAGATTGTAACGAAGTAACAAGAATAAATATTTGTAGTCAACATTGTGCCTCCTTGTTCCTTTTAACATTCCAGTGCCCTGATTTACATAGGACGTTGAAGTAGTGCCGTTGTACGTAGCTCAGCGCATCTATCGATGCATCAGCGCCCTACTTTTGTCCTTTGCAGAACGAACGCCCCTTCCTGCATTGTTGTTTTGACGCTTCTTGCGTCCCCTCCATTGAGCGCGCACTTCCACGTTTAATAATTTCATAACCGCTCATTCTATATTTGTGTATGTGTATCAGTTATCATCCCTACCAGTTACATGTGTCGCCCAAGGTTCCTATTTAAGCAACTTTGTTTTATCTGGGCGCCTTAGCCGTACCCATCTGCAGTTTTTTTTCGCAATTTCCACCAGAATAGCAGCATTCGACACTTCGTCTCTCATCTCTAGCTGTCTGTTAACGTTACAGTTAAATTTTTACTTTATTGTTCTTCGGGGGCTGCTCAACTACTTGTCAACCTTTTGGTTTGCTTTGAAATTAGACCCACATGTTACCACAGCTGCATTGTGCTTTGAATATCACGGGAAACAGCTGAACACTGCACAGCTGCTTAAAGTATTAACCAAAAAAGTGGACATAAACTTTTGTGGAAAAAGGTTTAGCTATGGGGCTGTCTCTAAAGTTATATTTACTAAATGGTAATAAGGGCTCAAGAAATTACACTGGATTGCTAAATATTATTGTTCCACTGCGGGCAGGGCTGGGCAGCAAGATCTAAGGTCCCTAGTTAAAACAAGGAACCTTGGCAAGATCCTTCCATCGCTTTCAAAGGGGTGGCATAGGGTGGGGGTGCATGATGCAGGTGAGGTGAGGGCGAAGTGCAGGTCGGTGCTTCTGACTGAAATTACAGCCCGTACTAGCTCGGGTGCACTCTGTAAAGTATTCGGGTGTGCAGGAATGTAACGATTCCAGCTACTCTGTCGAGCGAGTTCACAATGACGGTTACAAACGGCACAATCCCGTGCACAACAGAGAAGCTCTAGTGGTGCGCCAGCATTTGGTTAACATGCGGGAAGACCAGTGCTACAGCGAGTTTGCTGGAAAGGCCGCGCTCACTATCACGCTTTTCTAATGCCCATCATTCAGCATTCCAGCACATTTCTGCTACTTGCCGCTGATGGTGGGGTGACGACATCGTTGCAAAGTTCATCACTTCGGGACAGTGAATGCGGTGATGAGTCACAAAGGGTACAACGTGCGTGTCTGTTGGCGTCACTCACAAACCTCTCTGTACGCGCACGCTGTAGTGCCGGGACACCCCACTCGTAGAACCCTAACTTGTCGTTAAGTTGCGTGCACCCGCATTGCGGTGCCGCAGTCTCTCTTAGTCACCAAGCTAATATAACATGCACCACGATTACCTGGCAGCCTGATTTCGAAAGTGGACGTATTTTTTCAGAAAAAGCTGTAATCGCAGTGCTGCTGGTCAAGCGTTCGTTCCAGACTGGCCGCGGTTTTTCCCTGTGTGCTCACAAGCAGCTACGATCACTCGTCACACCGTCACAACAAAGTGCTGCCCTGTGGTAAGTCAGGGTCACAGGATCCAGCAAGAAGAACGTTAACTGTGCCACATCACATGCACGAGCAAAACACATTCGGAGAACTGGACGAACTACGACGTACGATGCGAGACGCCATGGCTAATGGTGTGAAACACGAAGGAAGGAAAGGTAAGGAGAGGGCTTGCCCAGCCAGCGCAGGGCGTAAAAAATGTAGCGGAAATGACATCATGGCGGCCATATTCACTAGGCACAATGGCGGCGTTGCTACGGTTACGTGTTGCGTAGTGGAGCTGGTCTAGCAGTGAGCGGCCGCAGCTGGCGGCGGAATGTGTGCCTCCCCAGGTCTCGTGCTAAGCCGTGGCGGACAATATCTGTGCTCTGCGCCGCGTTATTGGCTACGCAGAGTTCTCCTGGCTGTTACATTACTCTTAGCAACGTTTACAAATCCCTTTGTCCATCACGGGGATTCAACAGTGCGTAGAACAAGTGCATATCCTTGTGTCGTGCGGCGGATGATGCGGATGAAGCAGTTAGTGTTCAGCGAAATGGCGTTGGGCACCATGACGAAGCTGAATGACGACGAACGCCTTGCAGGTCAGTGACGGTTGAGCAGTGCTCCTGCTTGTGACAACGGACGACGCTGTTGGGCCCAGCAGGACGCCAAGAGGAACATGTGCACATACGTAGTTTCGTGTTGTGTGTGTACAGTAACAACTTGCATGTGCGTATTAAAACACCTTTTCTGTTCCGCTTGGTACACTCTCCACCAGCATCGCATGTAATCTCAACGTAACAGCAACCGCATTCAACTGTCACTAGTACCGTGCTTAAAGTCACCACGGTCGCAGAATGCTGACGCCGGTGAGTTTCACGAGGAACACGGACACAGTGGCAGGACGCTGCGTCGGCCGCGTGGCGGAATGCAACCGTAGAAGGCGCACGACCGATCGTGTTGTCTGTACAGTTGCTGAATTAATGACGTGAAAGCACTCGCCGTTGTCAGTGCATCTAGCGCGCGTTCTCTCGTAGTTGATTCGTTGTCGGTGAGCTGTTACTCCCTGTTACTACTCGGACGAAGTGATTTCGCTGAAGGTATCCCGCAGGCTCAGAGTAATGAGCCCCGTTCCATTAGTTTCGGATCGTCACGACACACGCGCTGCGCAGCCCACGTGCTTTCCGAGCCGGAGAGAGAGTCGTGCCTTCTGCTTTACATTCGGATGTAAACAAGCGAGGGAGATTTGCCTAGTCAATAAGGCCGACTTCTGGCTTCGTCCCGGCTTCACAACGCGTGACGTCAGGGCCTCTTCTTACCTTTTCTTCCTCCGTGCCTTGAAATATAGAACTTGCACTACAAGTCCAGTTGGGTAACACAAATCACGCTTCTTCTTATGTTTTACCGCTTATTTTCTACTAAGTAACCTTTTATCCAAGGTCTCATTTACTTCTCATTTGGTATAATTGTTTCTATCCGCCGTAGTAACTGAACACAAACGTTCGCTTTTTACGCACGCTTTGACCCTTCTTGGGGGCGTTTCAGGCAAATAAGCGAAGAGGAAAAGGGAGGTGTCGCTACCTTGAAAACTTTTTCATCTAATGACCTTAGTCTGGGTAACGCATCAGTGCTGAATGCAGCATGTCACATTTCGCGCCGGTTGCCGTCATGCCGCACCGACGGACGCTGATCGCGCCGGTCGTGCCTTGTGTCAGACTATACAGTGCTCGCGTTTTGCTAAGGCAGCGTTGCTGTGCCCAGCGTGCGCACGCGTCAAGGCCATTTTGGAGTACGTTGGGCCCTTCATGACGCGTTTGCAGCTGTTTTGCTAGATCGACATATGCCAAATTTTGTGTTACGTGTCGTCAATGTCTGACGACAGTATATGACTGTTGAAAACGCGACAATATTGACACGCGTGTCTTCTAAGAGAATGACAACATACCACGTTCATGGCGTGCTCGTGGCCATTTCCACATATACTACATTGGTTATCACGTGACGTAAATAGAACACGAAGGTAAACGACACTATAAAACTTGATAATCATAATACGGAAGTTATGTACCGCATTATTTACCTCCACCTCGTAACTTTGTGCTGATCTCAAAGTGACATATCGACTTTTCTCATTCGTGCTTCGCATATCATCGATTCCCACTGTACGAGGCATCTGCCTATTTTTTACATCAGTGATCACTCATTCAACATTATTTGCTCATGCTCCAGTAAGCTCTCGAACAAACTTCACCAGTCGCCCTCTGCGCGTGAGCTTGAAGGAATCATTTGAATTTTTTTCAAATAATTCATTCGAGATTACGCGCAGAACGCGACTCGTAAAGTTTGTTTCAGATACGTTTACATATTTATCTCGGCATACAAGTCGGCCCTTCACGAAACATTCGGCAGAGTTAGACTAAACGGTGACCTAAGAGCTGAACGTGATAAAAAATTTTTAATTCAGTGAAAACTTCCGATAAGTTTGTAAATGAGGAGGGAGATTGGCTAACATGATAATTCAACCTGAGAACTTTACAGCGAAAGCTTGTGAACGTCACCCTGCATTGACGTGAAAGACATTATGCGCTGTTTCTTGAGAACAACGCGTGCAGGAACTCCTCATATTCTATTGGATCTGCATAAAACTTTTTTTGGCATCGGCGAATAACGGCGTTTTTTAGGGGGCGAAGCTCCTTATAGCGGCACCCGTTCATCCCTTGTAGCCGTGGTAGTGTGTAACAAGTATAACATATTGACCTCCAAAGTGGTGCCGGTGAGAGATTTCTTCTGTGCGTTGTTTATCATTAGGAGATAGTGCTCAATGTACATGCCAATTACTGCTAAGGGGGAATGAGAGACAGGAGAATTCGGCTTTTAGTCAACGCACCGCTGCGAATTGTTTATTGTTCAACAACGCACAGAAGACAAGAAAGGGTAGCTACGTTATACTCGCTGGGCGTAGCCTCTTAGGTTTTGGAAAGGTCTAGCGAGTGTTGGGCCGCAGTGCCATGAATACAGTGAACTAGCATATGCCATGATTTCAAGGTGGTTAAAGGTGGGCTGTAGGCACGAAGCGCAAGCCGTAAGAAAGCATAAAGTTTCCCCAAATGAACTAGAGGGCACTCTTTAGCTGCGTTCATTCAGCGACCATGGGAATGAAGGGTAGTACCCACATTTGCCTAGTCTTCGTACTTGCGGGTGGCGATTCGTACTTGCGGCTTCGTTTATTGCTGGTTACGGTTTTGTTTTGAAAGAAAGAACGAACCCTTTTGAACTTAGTGACTTGATTCAAATTGGTAAGCCTAAAAGAATAAGGTTGTGAAGCGAAAAGGGTGACCATTTGCTAATTTACGTTTTCGTGAAAAAACAGCTCCAAGCCACACAAACACACACGGAGCCATAAGCAGGCCAGAAGTACGAAAATTAGACAAATGTGTGTACTACCCATCATTCCCATGCTCGCTGAAGCGCCGTGTGTTGCAGCTTCCTTAGACACTAGCGCCAGAGTTCCCTCTAATGTATATTAAAAACTGTATGTAAGAAAGTGTGCGTGTGCCTCCTCTTGTTTAGTACTTGGAATGCCCGCTGGATGGCGGTGCTTGTATATCGGGAATATATCACGAAAAGATATGAGATGGTAGTACTTGGAGTGTTGAATAGGTGGATGAACGGACACACAGACATATGCATGGATGGATGCATGGATCGCTGAATATTCTTTCGAGAAGAAGGTGGTATTACGCGAACTTCGCTGACTCGTTTTTTTTTTTTTGCTTCAAGCTGCGGTCACCCTCGTCGAAGGAAGTTGTTTATGCGAAGCAGCACTAAGCACCAGTTTAAACACATCATTCCCAGCAATTTCGCGATCGCCCAGGTAAATGAAATCCCGCCATGAACACACCTTATTGCAAAAAATTGAGAGCTCAAAGTATATAAACACTGTGTAAAGTTTGTCGTAGTGCTAATTGTCTTAGCAATTCAACCTAGAAAAATAATTCTGGCCCGCTCAGTACTGCGGGTATGGTCTGTGACGTCAATCGGTTGTGACCCTCATCTCAATCTGACTAGACGTGCGCATACGTGCTCCCGCCGTTCGAGATAGCAGGATTGCTAAGCCTGACGAAGCCTGTCGTGGGGTGCTCGCGTTTCTTTTGTGGACTGTGTGAAGATGACCGTGTTTTTCTACGCTTGTTAATTACTGCGCCCGTGATGTGTGTGCTTCGTTTCCTGAATGTCCACCTGCTAGCTCACGGGATGGGCACTGCTGCGGGTCGAACTCTCCTCGATATTGAGAATGCGGCGAATATATATATATATATATATATATATATATATATATATATATATATATATATATATATATATATATATATATATATATATATATATATATATATATATATATATATATATATATATATACGGTGCGTGATATCGACTCCAGCCGAGAGTGTCTATATAATTTCTACCGAAATAAAAAGATTCGGAAACCCAGAGATGAAAGATAGAAGCAAAAAGGCGAGAAACGTAATCTCAAAGTAATATTTAGAATTTTTCTGAAAAATCATACGAAATTACGTGCACGCTTGTGAAGTTTCTTCGAGAGCTTACTCATTAAATAAACGCTGCAAGCGCACTCTAAATGGCTAAAGTACTCGGCTACTGACCCCCCCCCCCCCCCATTCGCGGGTTTGAATCTCGGCTTCGGCAGCAGCATTTTCAGTGGAAGCGAAATTGCTGTAGGCCCGTTTTCTCCAATTTGGGCGCGCGTTCAAGAACCCCCGGGGATCTAAACTTGCGGACCTCTCCACTACGGCATCTCTTATAATAATATGGTGCTGTTGGGAGGTCAAACCCCACTCACTATTCAACAATAATCCCGGCACACGAGTGGACTTTTTAAGAAACAATTGGGCGGATTCAGAAAATTAATATATATATATATATATATATATATATATATATATATATATATATATATATATATATATATATATATATATATATAACTTCAGTGAAACCTACACATACGTTAGTAAATGAGGAGCAAGATTTTTTAGCATGATAATTTATCCCTGGAACTCTACAGCGAAATCTCGTGAAGGTCACCTTGCATTGGCGTCAGTCAGAGACATTCTGTGCTGTTTTATGAGAACTGCAAGTGCGGGAACTCCTCATATTCTACTACAACTGTTTAATTGTTTTTTTTATTGTCGGTGGAAAACGACGTTTTTTTTAATCAGTGATCGCATCTTCGATCTTTTTTGCTGCGCCTGCCATAGGTTGTAGAAGAAACTGCACAGATCGCGTTCTCAGCATAATCTCGAAGGAACCTTTTGAAACAACGTTACACCTTTCAAAACATTGTTGCGTAGCTGGTGCAACAGTTTCTGTGGAGGAAAGCAGAAAACATAAATATAATGAAATAATAAAGCAAGAGGTAATATGGAGTGACTTACTTTAAAAAAAAGCGTCGTTACGATAGAGCAGAAGCGAATGAGTTTGAGTTAGAAATAAAAAAATATATGCCCAGTATGCCTGCATATATAAACACAGGACAAGGGCATAATAAAGTTTGATGTCCTTGTTAGCGTGCACAAAACGACTCAAGCTGCATCGCTAATGACCTCGGAAAGTGTCCTCTTCGTATTTTTGTGTAGGTTTTGCCCAAAAAGCTTGGTATGGAAATTGTTGTGCACTAGTGTGTTGAGTCAGCTTAGTGGCAGACGCAAAAGAAAATACCATGTGACATATTCGTTTTCTTTCGGTATTTTCAAAGTTCCCTGACGCTTCTCGTAAAACTGCGACATTCGCTTCGCGGTAGCTCATCGCTGTGATAAGCAGAGGCAACGGTTATTACTTGTGCATACGATTGTGACTTGAACGTCATCACGCCAGCATCTAATAGGAACTTCTACAGCACCACGTCCAAGGTATTCTTTCGAGCAGAGGGTGGTGTCATGGAAGCTTTCCTGGCTTGTTTTTTTGTTTTCGTTTCTTAAGCTGTGATCACTCTCCTTTGAGGAAGCTGTTTAAAGGAAGCAGTGCCGAGCACCAGCTTCAACACGTCTTTCCCAGCAATTCCGTAATCGCCGGTGGGGTTGAGAGCCAATTAAGAATGCACCTGATCACAACAAATCGAAGGCTAAGTATGGAGAAAAATTGTGTAGAGTTCGTCGCAGTGGCGATCGTCTTAGCAATGCCACCTAGGAAAATATTTCACGCCCACTAACTACTACGGCCATGGCCTGTGACGTCATGCATCAGTTGCAGCCTTCATTTCCTGCCGACTAGACGTGCGCATGCTTGCTGCCACCGTTCGACATAGCAGGATTGCTTAGCCTTACGGATCTGGTCGCTGGGTGCTCATCTTTTTTTTTGGGTGACTGCAGGACAATGGCCGTGTTTTTCTGCGCTTGTGAAATACTGCGTGGTAATGTGATGTGCTTCGTTCACCGAATATTAACGTAGTGTACGTACACCTGCAAACTCTCCCAATTGGCAGTGCTGCGGGTCCAACCGTCACCGATAATGAGATTGTGCCGGAGGTTCGAGTGCTTTCATTCTCAGTGGGCTAAAGAAAAGCGAAGTGGGAGCATGCCGTTCATCGCGATGACATCCATTTTCGTTACTCCGAGATTCAAAGGTATGTGTTTGTCTGTACTAGTTGCTTTTAGGTTGTTTTTAAAGAACCACCTTTAGCACCTTCGGGTTTCTCCGTTGAATGTCGGGTGTGCTTCTCACTTGTTAGCCAGCCTTGATATTAGACACATTTAGCTGATCACCACTGGCACTCACCCTGTGATAACGTAGCATGCCGAGATGTTCCTAGGAACCACACAGGTGTCTGTTTTTTTTTTGTTTTTTACAAGCGCCGAGATGTGGTCTGCTTGGCTGCTAAATGACGGTGAAACGAAGTAGACCAACCTTCACTCTCCACTACGCCAAGTTGACGAGCGCAGAAAAATAGGCGTTTAACGCTCCACTGCTCACACCACAAACGCATCAAAATAAAGTATTAAACGTCCATGTTGTTGCGAAAGACGGGGACGCCAACACGGTCCCGAAGGCGCCACTGCTTTCAACTCCGCCGGGAAGGTCACCAGCCGTTTGGTAGCGTATGTTTCTCAGCTCGCGACTGCTTCTGCGCAGAGCTGATAAGACGAGCGGACGAGACCACGGTGAGTTAAACAAGGTTTATGTACAGCATATATACAGAGGCGTTACAATTTCGGCACTGGGGCCGACAGAGACTCGAAGAGCCGAGCTCTCCTCTCTAACACATAGGTCAACTTTTCGCCTAAGACCGCCGACTCACACACATGTCGGCTCTCCGACATGGGGACTCCTCTCTCATAGGACCGCCGATCGCGACGCGCCGCAGGGCTTCTTTTATTTGCACCGGGTCCAACCAAAATGTCCAATCAGAAGCGCCGCTGGTCGTCAGGGCAGATTCCTCCAATGGGGTCGCCGCTGGGCCACGTCAGACCCCCAGACACGAAGACGCCGGCTCGCTGTCACGTGCGCTGCTGACTCACTGCACGTGGGCCAGAGAGGCGCCGCGCGTGTTTACGCCGTTGAGTTGTTCGCGTCAGGCGGACTGCGGGCTGGCCTTGACCCAGATTGCCTTTTTCAGAGGCACGGACGTTTGACGAGGACTCGCTGGCATAACAGCACCCCCGCCGCCAGACAATGCACCGGAAAGACGAGCTGCTTCCACGGGGCTCGGATGTCAGGTGCGCTCGTTCGCCAGGTCCCTTCAGGTTCGCCTCCAGGGCCGGAAACACATCCCATTTTTGACGACGGATCCCAGCTCTACTGGCTTGTCGCCACAACTTGTCGACCAGCTTCACTCGTCTCTTCTGACCACCTTCGGTTTCAGCACTTGTTGATGGTTCTGCAACTTGCTAAGAACGGTTCGACAACAAACAACACACGACACAAGCAAGTGCCCTCGGTCACCCGACAGAACACCAGACAAAGTATAGTACAACATATACCTATCTACGTGTCTATCGGAATTTTGTTCCCTCTACACCAAGAGGCACATGTGGGACACAAGACTCCTTAAGTAAGAACTTGAATTTTTCACAATTACAACAACGGAACGAATTAGAATACCACATAAAGTTGGCCCCTTGAGATCACTCTGAACGAGAGCGCTCAGCCCAGGTCGTGACGAGGTCAAAATTTTGCCCCGAATCGCCAGCGAGAGAGAGAGAGAACACAACTTTATTGTCGTCAGACTTAAGGAGGTAGGTGACCCGCCAGGCTGAACCTGATGGCCACCTCCTCTGCCCTTTGTACGGCCTGGAGCTGAACGGCCAGGCTGGTGGAGGTCAGAACTGCCTCCCACCCCTCTGGCGAGGGAGCGGCTAGGAGATCGAGAGAGGGGGGATCTTCCCTGCAGGCCCAGAGAATGTGATTAAGTGTGGCTATTGAGCCACAATGCGAGCAATGCGGATCAATCGAGTCGGGGTATATACGTGCATAAATGTATGGGCACGGAAATGAATGTGTTTGCAAGCGGCGCCAGATAACCTCCTGGCGCTTAGTTAGCTTATGGTGCGGGGGTGGTTTTGTCTGCCTCGAAAGACGGTAATATTGTGTGATGTCATGGTAGGATGTCAAGGCTTCACCAGGGTTTTCCAAATCAGAGGCGGGTACCACCGCTCGGCTGACGAATCCTCGAGCATATAGGTGGGCCGCCTCGTTCCCTGGGTTCCCCGCGTGAGCCGGCACCCATACCAGCGCAATGGAGGATAGTGCGTCTTCCTCAGCATCTGTAAGGAGACTGGGCAATAGTAAACGCAGAGTTGTGGGGGCCACAATGCCACGTGCGAAGTTGGATATAGCAGCCTTTGAGTCACTGAGTATAGTGGTGAATCCGGATGCTGCTGCTAGCGCTATCGCCGCTTCCTCAGCTTCTGTCGTATTAAGCACACGGACAGAAGCAGCCGCTTTAATTTGAGGTGAATTGGCGTTGTTGCCGGGGAGAGTGATTACGCTTATTGCATATGCTTTAGTAAACTCTCGGTATTGGGCGGCGTCAACGTACGCAACGGTTGGGTTGGACGCGTACGTTTTTTGCAAGAATTTGGCCCTCGCTTTCCTTCTACCGTCGTGATGGCTGGCCAACATGTTCTTTGGCAGTGGTTTTATGAGGAATTTCTTTCTGATGTTGGGGGGGATGACAGCCGGATCGTTACCCGTAGGAGATACCACATGGTCAATGTTAGCAAGGATCCAACGCCCCGTCCTGCTTCCCTGTAATCGGTGAATTTGCGCCGTAAGATGCGCTTCAAGAAGTTCTTCTAAGGTGTTATGCAGCCCAAGACTGAGGAGGTGCTCTGTCGATGTGTTTCGGGGGAGACCCAATGCCACCTTATACGCTTTGCGTAAGAGCCGATTTAGTTGGGCTCGCTCAGATTGAAGGAGGTGCAAATAAGGGAGGGCGTACGTGAAGCGCGACAAAACGAAGGCTTGAATTATCTGTAGCAGTTCTTTCTCCTTCATGCCTCGATTGCGAGCGCTCACTCGAGATATAAGATGGGCCGTCTGGTTCACGGTTACGGTGAGACGGTCTAGCGTAATGTTGTTGTGGTGGTTTGTTTGCACAATGAGTCCGAGTACTCTCATGTGGGCCACCTGCTTAATTGGCGTGTCATTGACATACACGTTAATACTAGGAAGTGGAGTCTTAATTTTGCGGCGATCTGGAGGTCGCAGTAATAGTAGCTCCGATTTGCTCTGGGAACACTCCAAACCCGCTTCTGACACGTGCTGAACGACTACGTCGGTTGCTCTTTGAAGAGTCTCCTCGATTTGACCATCGGATCCCACCGTCGTCCAGAGCGTGATGTCATCTGCGTAGAGCCAGCGAGAAACCGAAAGGTTGAGAAGTTACTAGCTGGAACGCACTGCTCAATGCACCTGCATTAGCGTTTACCTTTCCTTTATTTTTTTATTTTTTTTGATAGCCAACGTCAAAGTTGCGCTGTGGAGCAACATGCTCCACTTCAGTAACCGGCCACTTTTAGGCGACGATACCTATGCGGCACCAAGAGCGGCTCACACTTTCGACGTTGCACAGGGGAACAACGATACGGCTTGCTACGGATTGACTCCTCACCGCTTAGCTCGATATCGTGTTCGATCACCCTCGTGTTTCCGGGGCGGTCCGAAAACACGTCTTCAAACTCGGAACCAATCTTTCTCAGGTCCTCTTTCTCAGGTCCTCCTTCACTTAAGCTAGGCTCTAGGTTTATCTGCTCCCGGATTACAATCGATCCCCCTTCAATTACCTCACTAGAACTCAAAATTTCTGCTTCCTCTTCCTTTGAAGCATTCAACAACAGATTTACGACCGCTTGATGTTGAACGTATGGTTTCATCAAGTTGTAAATTTTGTCCGGCCGCTTTCCTAATTTCACTTCATAATTTGTATCGCAAGGCTTCGATAATACTTTGGCGGGCCCTTCCCAATCAACCTCAAGCTTGTTCCTTTTGAACGGCTGCAGCAGCATTACCTGACTCCCTACTTCAAAAGCACGCTTCTTCACCGATTCCTCCTAGTGCTCCTTCGACAGCACTTTTGCCGCGTTTTTCTGGCTTTCCACTAGCGCTTCAATTTGGCTTTCCACTAGCGCTTCAATCGAGAGATCCTCACGCTGCTCTCGAATGAGCGTCTCTCGATCAACTCTCGGCAGCTCGCTCCAACTTTCCCCTACAGGCGAGAGCGTTGCAGCCCTCTCGCTCTGACTCAATGTCGCTATGTCGTCTCCTCTTTCTACGGAAACCGCGCCGGTCGGTTCGGCGACGGGCCGCTCGCGTGACTGCTCACATGACTCATGCGGAAACTTTCCTTTCTGGGGTTCCGTCGACCCGCCGACAAGGTCACTGGAGAGTTCACCGCATTGAACCAGATCAAGCTGCCGCGATAGCTTCCGCGCTTGCGATCGCGTGAGAGCCATGCACGCTAAGTTGGGGAAGAACGATTTGCCCTGCTCTTTGAGAACCTGCTCTGAGTTGTTGGAGAAAAGATAAGGAAAACGATCATTTAGCGCGGCAGACACAGCCGCTTCGGTGCGAAGCTCACCGAACGGGCCTTCAATGACAACCGTGGCGATTGGTAAGGAAACACTCTGCTCCTCGGCGACTTGCCTGATCCACGCGCATTCTCCTGTAAAGTCATCCGGAGACACCAATGAAGGATGGACAACGTCCATGGTTGCCGCTGAGTCTCTAAGTGCTCGGCACGTTTTCTCATTCACCCTAATTTCTTGGAGATACGGCTCCAACAACCGCATGTTTTTTTCTGATTCTCGGATCGTTGCGAAGGCAAACTTTTCCTGGCAGTTTCTCGCGATGTGTCCTTCCTTTTTGCAGTTGTAGCAGATTAGCGGCTTCCGTTTGTTTTCCGATTCAAATGCCTGTGTTGTAGAAACCTTACTCGATTTCTCCGCTTCTGTTTGCCCTTCCCCTACACTGTCCTTCGTAAGAGACGGGTTCTTCTTGAAATTACGGTGCGGAGCGGGTCTCCGTTGATAAGGTTTCTTTGAAAAGCCCTCTTTTCTCTCATCCTTTTCAACGCGCACTGCCCTGCTGTGCAACTTTCGGTGAGTATAATACTCCTCAGCTAACTTTGCTGCCTTGTTTAGCTGTACTTCACCAAGTCTGTCCTGCAGCCAAAGCCTGACATTATCCTCGATGCAGCGGTAGAATTGCTCCAATGCAACGCATTCCACCACTCTATCGCGGTCGTCATAAACACCTTCGCCCTTGAGCCATTCAATTAAATCGGCCTTAAGACGAAACGCGAAGTCAACGTGTGACTCATTCCCCTTTTCAGCATACCGGAACCTTTGCCTGAAACCCTCGGGTGACAACTTATAACGTCTCAAGAGCACTTCTTTAACCTCGTCATAGCTCTCAAACGCTTCCCTCGACAAGCAAGTTATCGTGTCGGACACTTCGCCGGGAAGAAGAGCTAACAGGTTCTGCGCCCAAAGAGACCGCTCCAAAGCGTTTCGCTCACAGACGTGTTCAAACTTGACGAGATACTTCGCCATGTCCTCGCCTACTACGAACGGTGGCAGTTTGTCCCGAATTCTAAAACCGCTGACCTGAACTGTTGGAGAAGCTACGCTAGGCGCCTGCGAACACTGTAGGATTGCCAATTCTAGTCGTTTCAACTCGAGACGCTCCTGTCTCTCGGCCTCCTCGCGACGTTCGCGCCTTTCAGCTTCTTCACGTTCGCGAGCTTCGCGCCTTTCAGCTTCTTCGCGAGCTTCGCGCCTTTCAGCTTCTTCACGAGCTTCTCGCCTTTCAGCCTCCTCACGTTCGCGAGCTTCTCGCCTTTCAGCCTCCTCACGTTCGCGAGCTTCTACTTCTCGCCTTTCAGCCTCCTCACGGCGTGCTTTAATATCCACCCAGGCCTCATCGACTTCCTCAGCCGACACTCCCTCATCCTTCATGATCGCAAGGATCGCTTGCTTTCGTTTCGCACGGCCCAAAGTAATGCCGAGTTCCTCACAAATTTCGATGAGTTCCTTCACTTTAAGGTTCTCCATCGTTCACACTAGCCTCTTGCTGTTTGCCCCTGTTAAGAGTCTACTTGCCGTGCCCACTATAAGCCTACTAGCAAGACGCGCAAGCAATTTTTCACACTCCCGTGTTTACCCCCTCTGCATTAACTTTGGTTTCAAAGCACTTCGACTTGGCTTGAAACGATCAAAGCTCACTTCAATGCTTCACACAGCCCTTCTCTAAACTACTACAACTTGAGCTAGAGTATTCTGGTGAACTGAGGGGAAAACATCAGGCACTCACCGCATCGATGTCGCTGACGCCGGCCGATCCCGCAGCTGCCAACCACTGTTGCGAAAGACGGACCGATCCCGCCGAAGCCACCACTGTTGCGAAAGACGGGGACGCCAACACGGTCCCGAAGGCGCCACTGCTTCAACTCCGCCGGGAAGGTCACCAGCCGTTTGGTAGCGTATGTTTCTCAGCTCGCGACTGCTTCTGCGCAGAGCTGTTAGACGAGCGGACGAGACGATGGTGAGTTAAACAAGGTTTATGTACAGCATATATACAGAGGCGTTACAATTTCGGCACTGGGGCCGACAGAGACTCAAAGAGCCGAGCTCTCCTCTCTAACACATAGGTCAACTTTTCGCCTAAGACCGCCGACTCACACACATGTCGGCTCTGCGACATGGGGACTCCTCTCTCATAGGACCGCCGATCGCGACGCGCCGCAGCGCTTCTTTTATTTGCACCGGGTCCAACCAAAATGTCCAATCAGAAGCGCCGCTGGTCGTCAGGGCAGATTCCTCCAATCTGGTCGCTGCTGGGCCACGTCAGACCCCCAGACACGAAGACGCCGGCTCGCTGTCACGTGCGCTGCTGACTCACTGCACGTGGGCCAGAGAGGCGCCGCGCGTGTTTACGCCGTTGAGTTGTTCGCGTCAGGCGGACTGCGGGCTGGCCTTGACCCAGATTGCCTTTTTCAGAGGCACGGACGTTTGACGAGGACTCGCTGGCATAACAATGTCTATATAATCTCGTAGCAGGCGTTTTTAATTAAGGGTCAGTAAACATTTCTCAATTTGCGCATAGCACCAAGAGATTATTATGGAATGTCTGATAATCTGATCAAAAGGTAAGAAGGGCTCACGTCTGGTGTCGTGCATTTATTACATGCTACATAGTGCTTTTTACCGCTGCTTCAATCATTTTTGTTGTGTTATAATTATCTGTCACTCATCCTAAAGACCCTTCGCCTCATTCATTTTCTCAAAATAAGTGAACGTAATGAGCGTCTTTGTATAAACGTCAAGTGCGACTCCATTTAAACTTCGCGCTCAAGTTCAGAAGGCAGTATCACTGACATTGCACTATCTACGTAAGCAAGAGCTTGATATCGCAAGTGGCAAGTGTGCAGTCGTGGCGCTCCCCAGAGAGCCGATATCCGCTTACGGTGTAATAATTAGTAGGCGACTGGTGTAGTGCACCCCGAGTCAAAGGTTCTTGGGAGTAAGGGCCAAACCTCATAAGCGCGAAAATGCACGCGACAGCGACGAGCGATGCGACGTAGATCGTCTTCGCGCGATCAGTCGCTTGCGCAGGCAAACCTCATTCCCGCGACGGCTTCGGCGAGCGAATTCAACTGTTGCTGGCATGAGGCCGTCTACTCTCACTAAAAAAACTGCGTAGTTAGTGGTATACAATTTAAAAATAAGATACATTGTTGTGTAATGGAAAAGAAAGTATTTATGAGTGCCTTGCAGCTCTTTTTTATATGCACATGCGTAAATATTGCGTTATTTCTTGTTGCGCATACGTGACTCGGGCGGGGTCACGTGCACCTATGTAGTCGTTGTCTTTTGCGGTTTTTCGCTAATGGCAGCTTGAGCCCAGGACTTCCGGGCAATGAGCGACGGATTTCAAATCTGGAGAAACGAGCAATCGCGTGAACGCCGTTTCGTCGCTCATAGCGTCGCTTGTCGCTGTCGCGTGAATTTTCGCGCTTATGAGGTTTGCTCTTCATGATCGACCGACACATGTCTTGGACATCCCCCCTCCCCCCGTCAAACGCGTTATAAAGCGGCTGACTGCCATTCGCACTGATTCAGGTTCTTGCAGGCAATACTGGGACAATGTCCTTGCAGTCTATGTTACAGCCGTACAGGATATTATTTGAGTTTCTGTGGTACAGCTTACCTGTAATATTTACTACGGACAAAACTAGCTTATGCACACCCCCAAACACTCAATCCCAGGCTCTCAGGATATGCATTCATTTACGAAAAAGTGCATCAAGGACTGAAATAATTACCATTGCACGGGCTACTCTATCATGGTGCACATCACTGTTGGAAAAAAGTGTACTTCCCTCAGACAAAGTTATAGGAAGCCATCTCACTACTTGACAATCTCCACTGTTCAAAGACCCCGTACGACATTCAGTGCAATTGGCTGTTCGCATTCTGCATCATTTACTTCAGATTACACGCCTGTGGAGAGCGGCTGTATCCTCGACGGTGCCTGACCCTTCCACAAGTACGTCTTGCAATATCAAGGCTGCAGAAAAGATCAAAGTTGCCTTCGATAGCCTTTAAGCAATTTAGCATGCTTCTCTTGCACGACATTTACAGTGACCACGTGCATATCTACACAAATGGTTAGACCGCAGCGTCTTGGTCTGGTGGTTCGAGGAATACCAACTCGAAGGAATAACCAATGCGAATCGAGCTGTTACATATGACATCTGCGGTGGCAGAAATAGCGGCTCTGTGCGGTGACCTAGGGCACATCGATTGCTATAGATCAAGCAACTGGACTGTGTTTTCTGATTCGAAACCAGCCTTATCGTTCATGCAGTCAGTTCTCCGACGAGGTTTCTACGAGCAGCTCACGCAAGAGATTTTCAAGCTTCATCATCACGTCACAGAAACACGCAATGAGGTAAACTTACAGTGATTACCGGGTTCTTGTGGGATCAGTGGCAATGCTTCCGCAGAAAACGCGACTCACACATCCCAGCAAAGAGAGCAAACCCTTCTGATACCCAAATCAACGACAGACACTGCAAAGTTGCTTCTTCGCCTGGCACGTAGTCTGTGTCTGCTGGAGTGGAATACCGTAAGCATAAGACATACAAGAATCCATCAAATAAGCTTTCAACTTGAACTCCAACCTTCATCCGGACTTGCTTTGCTTTTAATTGAAGCTTTGCTTTTTGTAGTTTTTGGTTGGGGGATTGCCTTCACAAAAGCATATACAACGCTCCTTGGAGTGACTGAAATTGTGGAATGCGACGTCTGCGGCACTGAACAAGACATCGGTCATCTGCTCTGCTATTGCTCTCGATTTGCCTCTAAGAGAGGAAAATTCCCTGACGCGTTGCGACATATAAACTATTGGCCACTCCGTGCAGATGCTTGTGGAGCACAGTCTATCCTTCATCGGCTCACAAGGCAATCAAATTCCTTTGTTCTTATTTAGCACTACGAGTCTAGACGATTGCCTTGGAATCATGTATAATGCAACTACTGCCTTGATGTCAGCCCATGTGCTGACACATTTCTTGTTTTTTTTTCTCCGTCTCTCTTATCTTTCTCTCTCTGTCTCATCTCTATACTTAGCTTTACCGTTCCCTCAGTTTAGGGTAGCCAACTTGGCATACGCCTTGGTAACCTACTTGTGTTCTCTTCTATTTACCCTCCTTCCATACTTGAAATATGTACTCCTGATCTTCAACCATACTTGGATGCCTCTATACACTTCAAAAATTTTTGTTCGGTAGCTTCCCAGTAAACGACATGCGGAGACAAAAACATGTGACCAATTGTTTTCCTAAATGATTTTCAGGTGTGTGTGACCTCCCTTGAAAACTGAAATGAGGACCACGGTGAGGTACACCGACCCAAACACAGGCAAAATAGTACCAACGCACTCACTCAGCACAGAACACCACACAAGGTTTGCAAATGATACGTATCATTTCAATTGCAGTCTCTGGACTGTATTCTAAGTGTGTGCGTAAATAAAAATTGGAGAATGAATCAGTTTCTCCTATTTACTTCGTCCCTCTTTTGAGCTTTCAAACTTTACTCTTGTTTTATTCATTAGTAGATTGTATTAGAACTTTATTATCAGAAGAAAAGCAGTGGGAATTGTTATTATGTTTAGGTTCATATTGCGGAATAACCTTACGCAGGCTATTTACCAGAAGCCCCTTGAACTCCTCAACTTATTCATCAACATTTGGTTTGTCAGTGACCTGTGACCAATCAATGGCTGACAAGTAATATTAGTAATGGAGATTTTACTTCTCACAGCCAGAATATGATTACCAGAGACGCCGCAAAGTTGACGGCTCTAGAACGTTTGACCATGTAATGTGCTTTAACGTACACTGACATCGTGCACTACACGGGCCTCTGCCATTTTGCATTCATAGAAATGCAACAGCCTCGGCCCTATCAAGCTCACAACCTCTCGATCAGCAACCGAGCACTGTAGCCACCGTTTCGCCGAGGCGGCGCTTTCAAAACAATGTGCTCAGGCGTAGTGTAAAACAGTATGTTTCATGCAGCTATGATATATAAAATGTGTGTGCTTCTTAAAGCTGCGGTGCCATTGGCGATTTTTATATACAGAGTTGAGGCTTACGTGTCCGTATGCTTGCTCTACGACTAGTGAAAACAGGATCGCTGTAAGAAAAAGCAAAAAAAAAACATATATTTGGTAAGGTTTTACATTCGCCACTTCGTGCACGACCAAATTCCCACATTACTTATTAGAACAAATTTAATGATTTCGCCATCAAATGCTTGAACGTAAGTGAGCAACACTTCCGCCACATCAGCGGATCGTGGGGCGTAAAGTTATATATCTTTCGCAAAATTGTACACATAGCTAATGATAAAGTTACATAATAACACGTGCGGAAAACTGAGTATGTCATTGAAGAAAAGTTTTCAAGCGCAATATTCACATCGCTTAGCAGCACGGTGAAAATACATGTGTATCCAAAACTCGATAAAAGTAAGATGGTTTTACTGCTGTCCAAAAGAATACCAGATATATAGTTGTTAACAAGTAAAGCTAATAGAGCAGGTGCATCGACAGAAATATTTTTTTGGAGGGCGGGAAAAATCCTTTTTTGAGGAGGGGGCAATCCCTGGAAATGGTCGTTTTTCACTCGCTATTTCTTTGCGAAAAAAGTTTGAGCAAAAAGGACGGGGCACGGTCCCGCTGGGCAACCCTGCCTGCCACGATTTCACGGTTTTATGGGTGATACTATGAAACCATGGCAATTTCTCTTAGTGCAATGTTAAAAGGATTGTTAACAAAGGCATCCTTCGGATCACATACAAAGATAAGGAGCTATTCCTCTTTGTGAAAACTGCTGAGCTGCACGAAAGAGAGGTGGCGAGAAAATTCCTACAGCAGTGGAACCTGTCTTACTGTGTTGATTGCCATTGGGTAGCATACGCATAGCGTGCCGTTGGTTCTGACGTCAACAGCTCTATTGACTGTTTTACATGCACTCGAAGCGGCACCGCATTGGTTGTTGGGACGCAAACTTTAACAAAGCTGAAAATATTGTGATGTGTGCAATTATCCATGCTGGCTCTTCATGCACTAGATCTCGTAGTGTGCTATCACCCGTTCCCTGTCCCAACCCAATCAATAAAAAAAACAAAGCCTTCATCGAAAGTGTTCTTTTTACACTTTAAATATTAAAAACCTGCTGCTGCACACTAATACTTACCGCAGGCCATGAGGCAAACAGTTTTTCGGAACTCCATAATGAAGGACCTTTCTAGCTTCGAATACTGCCTCACACTGCCATATATACTGCCTCGCACTCCGTGATGCAATCACCCGATACACAAAGCATAAAAAATATACAGACAAGTTTTGTTGGTATAACATCGATCAATTTCGTTTAGTTTGAGTTGTTTTCATCTAGCCCACGTATTTTTCTAAACAAGAAACACGCAGAAGCCTCCAACACTGCACAGAAGCCTTGCACCTCCAGGTGCGCACCATTCTCAAACAACCGCGAGAACAAATTCAACGCATCAACCAGCTCTCTTAGGGGTTTTGTTTAGTGTTTTTTTTTATATTCTCGAGCAGCGCATTTGGAGCATCTGCTTCTTTACTGCAAGATTAGACGAGATTCGTAACGACTGTGTGGTTTATACGGATTCACGCCACTTTATCGGGAAACATGATGTGCTCCTGGTGAGGCGTGTAGAAGCTGACTCTTTACTGACAGCCCGCATTCCACCCTACACACAAGGGAAGGGTGGGTCTTAAGTTTGTGCGACGGGCGTGAGTGAAAAATGTACTGTTATGAATGCATGTTGATTTGTTACCTTTAAAACTCACAATATTTTCTAGCCGGTGGGAGCGTGCAGTAAGACATTCGCACATCTTCAATTTATGTTTATGTAATATGCTCTAGGCAAACGACATGAGAGGTCGATAGTTACCGCTGATTACAGAAATGGTTGAAGGTTACCTTTGGAAAGCTCGGAAGCTAACGCTTCTGCGTCAGCCCAGCTGGACATATTCATTCCATTTTCACTTCTGTACGGAACATTTCTCCCACATAAGCTGGCGCAATCAGTGCGATGCTAAGTTGCTCGTATGTTACCTATGTCGTTGTGATTTCGAGAAAAAATGTTTCACCGCTCTTTCTAGTGGTAAGAATAAGGCCATATTATACTGCATATATCACTGTGAAGTATAGTATGTACTTTATTAATGCTACACAGCGCATTTTTTAGCCGTACATGGGAAACGTAGGTTGAAGAAACTTGTGCATGTGAGATAAGATATTTTTACAGGGCCGTTGGTTGTTTTTCTATATTTAGTTGGCAACACTGTAGATGAACGCTGCAGTGGTTCTGCCATTGCTACAGGAACGACAGAGACAAGGCTCGTAGCTTCTGCCATGAACGCAGGAAGGCGTTCCACCAAGAAGGGGCGTCTCTTTCACTGTCCATTTTCACTAACTTTACCACAGCCGCTGAATAAAAGGTGATCCTATTCGGTCATTCCAGCCACTCAGGCGGTGCCTTGCAGCCGTGCTCCGAAGCTGTCCCACGGTGATAATCTGCGATGCAGTTTGGTCTCTCAGTAGTCATAAAAGCGTCTTCACGCTCTGCGACGCTGATGTGCACGCTAGCGATATCACCGTCTCGTCCACCATTTAGACCTACCGTTGCGGCGCCTATAGTCGTTGAAATGATCGAATATTCGTGCTGCCCCAAAACACTCACCGCGCTTCACAACACATTTCTCTTATCTGTTGCTATCGCACCCTAAGCAGTGGTCGGCAGATAAACGTGGGTTCGCACATGGAGCCGGCACGCTAACATGACACGAAAGGCAAAGCGTGCACTGAGTGGTCACAAAACCGAATGGTCACGTCGGTAGCAATGCGTCAACGACATAGTATTTTACAATATTGCAATGAAAACCTTCGTAGCGAGGAATCTCATCACATGCATTCGCATCAGTGCTCGTTAGTGGGACGAGGCAATAGTTCACTTCCCCACCCACATATTGCCACACCACCACATCTACGATAAAAGATGTGAGAGACATAAGACGCACTTGTAAAATGTCGTACGCTTACCATGCCCCGGAAACTCGGTCCTGTTTTCGGTTTTCAAGAACATGCACGCTTCTCGCAGTTGTCGGGCATTTCAAAACCCGGTTGAACAGAGTGAGGTTGATTTAAGTGCTCGCATTGATTGACTTTCACCCCGCCACGGCAATCTAATGGGTAAAGTAGTCAGCTACCAACCCGCAGGTCGCGGAATTCAATTCCGGCTACGGTGACTCCTTTTTCGGTGGAGGCGGAAATGTTGTAGGCCGTGTGCTCAAATTTGGTTGCACGTTACAGAACTCCAGGTGTTTGAAATTTCTGAAGCCCTCCACCATGTCGCCTCTCATAATCGTATGGTGATTTTGGGACGTTAAACCCCACATATCAATCAGTCAGTCAGCATTTATTGGCTTTCGCAAGTTTTTTTACAAATAAAAAGATTTATATCCCAGTAAAGATCTCCTCTCTTTTTGTTTTAAATGCGTTTTTTTATTTCTTAATTTAAATTTCGAATCAGGCGAAGCACACGAAGTGATTCACTTGAAGTTAAAGCACTTGCTTCATCTTTTTCTCACCCCTCGCTCAGTGATATTAGAAGTTAGATCGCGACTACGGGGAAGATAAAGAGAGCAAGTAGTGGCGGGCAGAGATCAGAAGCCGAAGGAAGCTACGCCGAACAAGTAAACCACGCATTTGTCTATGATGACTTAATCAGGCAACACATGTTTTCCGCGGCTCTGAAGTGTGCTTACTCGGTTATGTCTACTTCCGCGAAGGTTTCTCAGTGTTTCATATCGGCAACGCGCGAGCCCAAGAACTTGGACCCATTATTAGAAAAGGGATTGATTTTGCTTGGATACATGAGTAAACACAGTTCTCTGCAAGCCTGACTAGACTGACAGAAGTGCGCTGTCGCTTGTTTAATTGGTGAAGACGGCAGCCAAGCTCGTGCCGGAAAAATTCGTTTATTGAAAGGCTTGATTTCTAGTTCGCTCAGCTACATAGTTTAAACTTCTTTTACTTTTGGCGTTTAGTTCATTAGTATGTTGGGCTTAACGTCTCGAAACCACCATATATATATATATATATATATATATATATATATATATATATATATATATATATATATATATATATATATATATATTTATATATATATGACACGCCGTAGCGGAGGGCTCCGAGAATTTCGACATCCATGGGTTCTTTACCGTGAAACCATATCTGAACACATGGGCCTACAGCATTTTCGCCTCCATTAAAACTGCGACCAGGCGTTTAGTTCAAGAGAGAGAGAGAGATAAATAGAGAAGAAGGGCAGGGAGGTTAACCAAGCTTGGCTCTGTTGGCTACCCTACACGTAGAAAGGGGAAAGGGATAATGATAGAAAGGAAAGTGATAGAAATGCTGAGAAGGATGAATGGTCAGCTGGATACTACACAGTAAGGTCTCACACTGTTTTTTCCCAATCGGTAATGAAGCCTGATGGTCCTTAAGACGTACAAGAGGGCTATCGTGGCATTGCGGGTATGGGAAACCCCTGGCCAAGGTCCCAGAATCTTCTCTGCTGAAAGCGGCCGTGAGTCCAGCTGACAGAGCTTGGATTCCATAATACGTCGTTCAGACTGGTATGCTGGGCAACAGCATAGAATGTGCTCAAGCGTTTCCTCGCAGGCGCAGATGTTGCATGCCGAATCGTTCGCCATTCCAAAGAGACGACAGTACGCATTCGTAGATGCTGCGCCCAGCCCCATGCGACACAGTAAACATTTAGTGCATCGTCAGAGCCCGGATGGCAAACGAAGTTGCAAGTTTGGGTCGATTTAATACAGGCACGTGTTAGCGAATCCCGGCGTATTTCATTGTAGAGGAGTTATACGGTGAGCAAGTGATTGTAGTTGCCTTGCAGCGTCAGTTCTCAAGAGTGGGGTGGGCGTACACAGGTCTTGGTAATGAGTCGATCAAGCAGCTTCATCTGCGTGGTCATTGCCGTCCATTTCTCAATGGCTCAGGGACCACTGAAATACAATATCGTGACCTTCCTTCAGCGGTTTGTGGTAGTCTTGCCTTATCTGATATAGTGATTCTTTGTGTAAGCCATGCTGAATTGAAAACCGTAGTGTCTGTAAGGCTCACCTCGAGTCACAAATGATAACTTATTGGTTAGGTTGCTGCCAAAGAATGTATTTTACTGCACCTTGAAGCGCTGCAAGCTCTGCTGCTGTCGACGTAGTGGTGTGAGAAAACTTGTATTGAAGCAACACATCATCAGATAAAACAACCACTGCTCCTGTGGAGCTGTTGGAATCAGTGAAGTCATCGGTGTAAACATGTGTGCGGTTTAAATACCTTTGTTCAACAGACGCAAAGTCAATTGCTTTAGGGCTAGCGGTGACATGCATGCCTTCTTAACGATTCAAGGAACTGATAAGCGCATGTCAGGTCAACGGAGACTCCATAACGCAGCTGCTGGATGCATCGCAACTTTGAAGCCGGGCGGTATTGAGTTCTGATGTTTTGTCACAATACTGCAAAAATAAGCATTGGGCCTCCGTGCTGTCGAACACGCTAAATAATGTGACAATAGCCGTAATAAACGCCATCTCAGCGTCTCAAAAATGATGTGCGCTGCGACCGGCTGTTCTTGTGCGATAACAATTGTTGCCACTGTCGATGAGCATCTTGGAAGGCCGAGACATGCATTAAGTGCTTGGTCTTGTACGCTCTGTAGTGCACGGATGTTAGTCTTGCACGTGTTGGACAGGACAGGAAGGCTGTGCCGGAGAATTCCGAGAAAGAGGGCTGTATAAAGCTGCAACATGGAGAGCACGGATGAGCCCCATGGTTTTCCGGCGACGAAGTTGAATACATTCTCAATGCCAATGAGCTTTCTTTCAGGTACGCGACATGGGGGATCCAGGTTAGGTCACAATCTACGATGACACTTAAGAATCTATGAATGCTCTTACATGCGATTGATGTGCCATCGATGTACAATGGGTAGAAATACGTCGGTTTGAGTGTAAACGCCACCGAAGCGCATTTTTCTATGGCGATAGTCAAACCTTGCTTGCGACGGTATGCCGCTGTCATTGTTGGTGCTTTCTGTATCCTCGCGCGCAATTCAGGCCGTGTCGCACCGGATGCCCAAATGTAGATGTCCTCACCGTGGAGAGATATATAAGCCGTCTGTGGCAGCATTTAGGTGAGTTCACCAGAATAAGGTTGAAAAGAGTCGGACTCAAAACGCCGGCTTGTGGCACCCCACCATTTGTGAAATGCTTATTAGTAGGCCCATCTTCAGTTAAAACGAACATGGATTTATTTGTAAGGTAGTTTCTTACCCATCCAACGCCATGACCTCCAAGTTCTGCTGCTTCAAGAGCATTCAGAACATTGAGAGCATTGAGAAGTGCCTCATGGGTCACGTTGTCATAGGCACCTCCCACGTCTTCGAACAGAGCTACGGACAGCCGCTTCTTAGCTTTCTGTTGCTGAACAGAGGTCACTTAGTTAATGACGCTATCAATTGAGGACCTACCTCATCGAAAGTCAGCCATGGCATCACGATAGTTGTTATAATATTCCAGGTAAAATCCTCTCCTCTCCAGCGTCCTATCTCTGACCTTGCCGACGCAACTTGCTAGTGCTGTAATCCGGTATGATGCCAAATGCAGTGGGGACTTTCCGGGCTTCAACAAAGGCACCAGGCGACTGCACTTCCCCTCATCAGGCACCATTCCACCATGCCAAGACCTATTGAAAATTTCCAGGAGACAGCGCTGCGCCTTCAGGCCTAGGTGACGTAGGGCAGTAAAGGTCACTCCTTCCGGACCTGGGGACGATGAGCGTCTGCAGGTGTTCAATGTTGTATCAAGTTCTTTCATAGGGAATGCAACCTTCATTTGCTGTTGTCGTGCGACTTGAACGTCCAGTGGCAATAGAGCGATTGGTATAAAGATGTCACCGGTGATCTTTGAACAAAATTCACCAGAAACATCAAGCTGTGAGCGACTTTGATGTAGAGCCAGAGCTTCGAAGGGATGACGCTGTTGCGGATGCGAGTGAATACCTCGAAGAATCCTCCATGCGGAAAGCAAAGGCTTTCGAAGGTCTAACAAGTCACAAAAACTCTTCCATCGTTGTTCCTGGAGTATGTGCATTTGACGCTGGATTTTCTTCTGAATGCGTCTGGATTCTCTGAGGTCATAGATAGATTTCGTGCGTCTGTGTCACCTTTCGGCACGTCGGCGGACCACTCGAAGTTGTTTCAACTCTTGTCCAGTGCGGTACGTCTCGATCCTTTCGAACACATCCTCGTGGACGTCTCCATCAAACACCAAATCACTCCTTCAATGGATTCCGGCGGTTCGTGCATGCATTTGTTCTCCACTGATATCTGATCGAATAATCGAATCAGGGCGTCGATGAAGCATATATAAACATCCTGGAAGAAATCTACAGCGGATCAACTGCTACCATAGTGCTTCATAAAGAAAGTAACCGAATACCAATCATGAAGGGTGTAAGGCAGGGGACACAATCTCCCCAATGCTACTTACCGCGTGCTTACAGAAGGTTTTCAGAAGCCTAGAATGGGAGCAGCTAGGTATAAGAGTTAATGGAGAGTACCTTAGTAACCTGCGCTTCGCCGATGACATTGCATTGCTGAGTAACTCAGGGGACAAATTGCAACTAATGATTACGGATTTGGACAAGGAGAGCAGAAAGGTGGGTCATAAAATACATCTGCAGAAAATGAAAGTAATGTACAACAACCTCGGGAAAGAGCAGCGCTTCGAGATAGGTAATAATGTATTTCAAGTTGTAAAATAATATGTCTACTTAGGGCAGGTAATAGCCGCGTAGCCGAACCACGAGATTGAAGTAACTAGAAGAATAAGAATAGGGTGGAGCACATTTGGCAAGCACTCTCAAATTATGACAGGTAGATTGCCACTATCTTTCAAGAGGAAGGTATATAACAGCTGTATCTTGCCGGTACTTAGCTACGGAGGAGAAACCCTGGAGACTTACAAAGAGGGTTAAGCTTAAATTGAGGACGACGCAGCGAGCAATGGAAAGAAAACTGGTACGTGTAACCTTAAGAGACAAGAAGAGAGCAGAGTGGATTAGGGAACAAACGGGGGTTAAGGATATCATAGCTGAAATCATGAAGAAAAAATGGACATGAGCCGGGCATTTTTCGCGTAGACAGGATAACCGCTGGCGTTTAGGGTAACTAACTGGATTCCAAGAGAAGGCAAGCGGGTTAGGGGGAGACAGAAGGTTAGGTGAGCACATGAGATTAAGAAGTTTGCGGGTATAAATTGGCAGCAGCATGCAAAGTACCGGTTTAACTGGCGGAACATGGCAGTGGCCTTTGTCCTGAAGTGGACGTAGCCAGGATGATGTGGTTGTTGTTGTTGATGATGATGATGATGATGATGATGATACTCCCAGTCAATATGTCTTGAGTGTCCAGGGGAAGGAGAATGGTTCAGACCTCGGACTGTCACGTACGTGGGGATATCGTCGCTGCCGTAAGTTTCAATATCTGTGAACCCTTTGACTATCGTGACAATGCTATTCGACACTAATGTCTAGTCCAGGCAACGGCAATAGGTTAGTCCTCGAAGATAAGTAGGGTGGTCATCGTTCAGCACCTGAGGCCCATGCTCTGATGCAAGATCGATTAGGTTCGTGCCTTTTTGATTTGTCCTGATGCTTTCCTACAGTGTATGATGGGCGTTGAAGTCGCCCATCAGTGTCTAAGGTGCTGGAGTCATGCAAATATATAATTTAATATCTGTTGATCCAGTCGACGTGACGGTGCTATATATGCGCCTATCAGCGTAAACGACAACTTTTTCTTTTTAAGATATAAACACACGCAGAGATTTCTATTGTGAAACTATACTCTTTGGCAAACACTTATGCACACAGCAACTTGACTTCGCTCAATGCACAATAAAGAAACGAACGATTCATAGCCCGACAGTCGAGGTATATTTGAAAAATGCGCTTCACAAATGACGATGATGGGAGACTTATTCTCAAAATTGAACTGTCTAAACTCCGGCAATCTTGACTGTAGACCTCTACCGTTCCAAAAAAATAATATAGCATGCTTGAAAGTTTCTCGCAAAGGCTGTTGTGGTCTATGGTGCACCATCTTGTTACTGAAGTCCGGCGCGAATTGGTTCTAGTGTGTCCAAGACTTGCAGCGCGCAATTAGCGGCAGCGATTTGTAGACTAGCCAAGAGAGTGCGGATAACACTCATGAACGAGCTCAATGCAGAAAAAAATTGTGCCTCTTGTGCGGATAGACTGCCTGCTGGGGGCATATCCGTTGTTGACTGTCACTATTGTAGTTTTGTGGACACGGGTTCCCGCGGCAAAGCGGGCCAGTCAGAGCCAGATGTTCTCTGTTGTGCCACAGTGTCCCCCAGCCCCTCTGGACGTACGCCACCTGGTGGAGGGGGCGGGGGAGGTCACAATGGTAGTGGTGGCGGCGGTGGTGGTGGCGGCCGCGTGAGTGAAGGCACATTCAGCACAGGACTGCTTTTTTTTCTTCGAGAACCTCCGTGCACGGGAATGCCATCGTTGAACGACCGTTACCACTTCCTTTCGTGAGGGTCCGTCTTTCACCATTTGTCTCAGAATGCTTCTCTTCTTCATGAATACTGGGCAGTCTTTGGATGAGGTCTCATGGTTTCCTTTGCAGTTGCTGCATTTTAGGAGAGCTGTTTTGCAAGGCTCAGCTTTGTGGAGTCCGGCCCAACGTGGACATGCTTGCTTGTTGTTACACACAGCACTAACATGACCCAGTTTTAGACAGTTGTGGCAGTGCAGTTGCCTTGGGATGAATGGTCGGACAGTGTGACAAAAGCGACCAACCTTGACATGTGAATGGCTGCAATCCCCTCTGAAGGTCACCTTGATGAGACAGGATTTGCCGAGCCGGTATACTTGCATCATGTCCGTTGCCTCAGAAGATGGCTTTATCAGCACAGGAATGTCTGCGTTTAGTTCAAATGACGGCACGTACATATAAGCTGCTTCTTGCTCATGAATTTCTTGTAGCCACTCTGAAAGTTTGCGACTTTTTACTTCTAATACTGTGACTCATATGCACGTCATGGACTATTAAATAATAGTACAAAGAATGCCAGTGAAGCCAGCGTTTTGACAAGTAAACTTTCTTCGTCATGGCAATGCCATTGCCTGATGAGGACAAGTCAACTTGCTGCAACACTTTTTCCAGCGACGTTCTTTCTCAAAGAATTTCTGCTCGCTCGAAGCCTCCCCATTCCTCTCAATTGCAGTCTTGTTTGGTACCCAAGTTTTGTAAGCGAAGTATTTGCGACATCATAACAAACATGATTGAGTCAAAACGACGTGTCCAACTCGGGATTACTGATTATTTCCGCAATGGTTTGGATATTCTGGCTTCAATGTTTGCTCAGTGTGTCCATATGTTTATTCTAAATTAAAGTTGATTTGATAGATTGACACTTTCACACTCAGTCTATGTCATTTTTATAAAAAATGTTGAATAAAAAGTTCAATTTGTTTGTGTCGATTGAGGTTCGTCTTATACTGAGATATCAATCAGCTTAACTTTCGCTTCTTCAGAACACACGAACGGAATTGGAAAAATGATTATGAAAATTTAACACTTGACTGCATCACCCCAGCGGGCCTGAAGGAAGGCACGATCGTCTTCCGCTTGTATGCGAAGTGGGAAAGAAGGGCTTTTGCGGCAAGCCTCCTTCTCTCGATTTTTCATCATTTCCCACTATTTGGTGACCTCAACAATGACGTTATGAAAGAAATTTTTTGTTCGTGATTTATTTCTGGTACAATGTCTGACAACCACCAGCAATGAAAGCGGCGCTGCCGCTGAGTATCAGCATGCCAGAGCGAATACATGGGAGATACAGGAAGTTCCCGCCCCTGCATGAACGTCGGTGGCGCATAGGGTAGAGATCCTGGCCCCAGTAATCGTGGTCCGATATTGAGTTCCGATGGTGGAATTGAAGCAGCCGATGAACTCTGAGGGCGAACACTCGACTCTGGTGTAGAGCAGCACCATTGAATCCGCGAGTGGAACACAATGCACTCAACCGAAGCAAACATGGAAGCGACGAGGAAGCATAATTGCTTAAGTTGCCCAGCATAATTTGGGCATAGGTATTCCGTTCCGCTGATCGCCCTCTCATATTGCTGTTGAATTCCGGCTCATACATAATAGGAGTGTCGGTGACACAGTCCGATGAGCGGCTCGTCCCGGAACTGCAGCTTTGAAGCTGTCACCAAACATGCACGTGACAGCGGTGGTGCCATGAAGTGGACGGACATGCTAAAAGGAGCGCATAACGCTGTATTCCTGGCCACTCAGCTGATTTCGGTGAAGCAACTTTTCCTGCTCCTCAAAGTAACTCTCGATTTTAGCTCCGCCCCGCCGCGGTGGTCTAGTGGCTAAGGTGCTGGGCTGCTGACCGGAGGTCACGGGTTCGAGTCCCGGCGGTGGTGGCTGCATTTCCGATAGAAGCGAAAATGTTGTAGGCCCGTGTGCTCAGATTTGGGTGCACGTTAAAGAACCCCAGGTGGTCTAAGTTTCCGGAGCCCTCCACTACGGCGTCTCTTATAATCATATATTGGTTTTCGGACGTCAAACCCCACATATCAATCAATCTTAGCTCACTAGGACTTTTTTGTTTGCACATATAACTCCCGCAATTACTCTGCCATGGGAACCTACTTGTTCGTACTCCACCATTACTCCACCATTAGAACTCAACGGAAGCGGTTGTTGGCTGGATTGTAATCACATCGATATCAACGAAAGTTTCATTGACAGAGCTGCTTAAGCTTTTTGCGGTGCCAAGTTGTGCAAACAGGAACTGTCATTGTATGAAGCGGCACGCACTCGCCTTGTCCTCTGCTTAATCTTTTGCTTCGCTCCCATAACACGTGCGCTAGCACATCCGGTGTGGAACGCAAGAAGCCTAGTAGTTGTGGTTGCTACATCACTAAAATCCTATACAATCATGTAGAAACTGGCAAGTTAATAAATAACGCAGCATTAAGAAATAGCACCCTAGCGAACAGCTCGCAACTATAGTCATGGCATTAAATCGCTCACCCTCATGTATTTCCTAGTGCCGTCAATGAAATCACGTAGTAATTTGTCTTGGAACTGAAGTCACGTAAAGAAGCGTAACGGGCTATCACATTACATTTTTGTGCCTAAACCAGGCAAACAGCTCGTCTTAAAACACGTTCCTGACAAGAACTTTGTTGCATCTAGTCACATGAATTAAATCATGTAAGACTATTAACAACTACACCGGTGGCTTACAATTGCGCTAAACCACATAACAACTAGTCTGGCAATAAAAAAAATTGGCACCATATTCACGGACTGAATGATGGAGCGTGGAGCGAAGAATTCGTCCGTCCATTCGTTCTTCCTTCCGTTCGTTCATACGTCTGTCTGTGGGACCGTCCATGTGTCCATCCGCCAGTACGTGCATGGGTCTGTTCATGCGTCCGTCCCTGCGTTCGTCCATGCATCCGCCCATGCATCTGTCTGTGTGTCCGTTCGTCCATCTATTCAACACTCGAAGTACCACCCATAGAGTTTCCCAAAATTAACTTGAGTGCACTCTGGCGCTGCGACCGTCCAGCGACCATGGGAATTATAGGTAGTACACACACTTGCCTAGTCGTCGTACATGTGGGCGGCAAGTCGTACTTGCGAATTCGTTTATTGCTGTGTTTCTGTTTTGTTTTGAAAGAAAGAACAAACCCTTTTGAACTTAGTGACTTGATTCGAAATGGTAAGCCTAAAAGAATAAGGTTGTGGATCGCAAACGGTGAACTTTGCTAGTTTTTGTTTTCGTGAAAAAACAGATCCAAGCCACACGGACAGACACGGAGCCAGAAGCAGACCAGAAGTACGAAATATAGACAAATGTGTGTACTACCCATCATTCTCATGCTCGGTGAAGCGCCGTGTGTTGCAGCTTTCATAGACACTACAGACAGAGTTCCCTCTGGTGTATATTAAGAAACTCTATGGTACCACCATCTCACATCTTTTCACCATATATGCCCCATATAGAAGCACGCCATCCAGCGGACATTCCAAGGACTAAACGAGAGGTGGCACACACACACTTTCTAACGGCTTGCGCTTCTTGTCTACTTCATACCTTTAACCACCTCGAGTTCATGGTATATACTATAGTTCGCTGTATTCATGGCACTGCCGCCCAACGCTCGCTAAACCTTTCTAAAACAGTGGAGGTTACGCCCAGCGAGTACAAGATAGCAACTTTTTCCTGTCAGATAGTGCTCAATGTTCATGCCAATGGCTGCTAATGGGAAATGAGAGACAGGAGAATTAGGCTTTCAGTTTCTTCCGGCTTGTGCTTTGTATCTACTTTTCACCTTTAACCACCTCGTGTTCATGGTATATACTAGTTCATTGCATTCATGGCACTGCGGCTCAACACTCGCTAAACCTTTCTAAAACTAAGTAGGTTACACCCAGCGAGTATAACGTAGCAACCCTTTCTTGTCAGATTGTGCTCAATGTAGATGCCAATGGCTGCTAATGGGAATTTCAGCGTGCGCCTTAACTAAAAGCCGAATTCTCCTGTCTCTCATTCCCGAGTAGCAGCCATTGCCATGTACATTGAGCATTATTTATTGTTGTTCAACAACGCACAAAAGGAATCTCTCATCGGCACCACCTTGGAGGTCAAAAAGTTATACCTGTTACACACTACAACGGCTATGAGGGATTAACGGGTAGTGTTATAAAAAGTTTCGCCTTTATAAAACCAGCCAATATTACGGGCTAAGTGCTCACGTGACATTTATCTGTAGTGTACTCCGTAACATCTAATGGCGTGACTAAAATCGCAACTGCAGAAGGGCACGAAAATTGAGGAATCATAAAAAAAAAGACACAGGGCCCAGCGGTCACTGTATAGGCTTTTCTCTTAAGAGGGTGGGTAAGAATTTGAAAACGCGAATGCGTCGTACCATAGAGAAAGCATGTCCGTAGCAGTCACTTATAGCTAAACCCATTGTCCGTTAACGCTACCACAGGTAAAAAAACCTGAGAGAGAAAATAACCTCGAGGCTTCCTATTTGTTCTTGAGATCAGAAGTTTTGCTATCTTCGAACAATGCATGTAAGCTGTAAATAGAAGCTACAATCACACCTGCCACAATTAACCGCTATATATTGCCACCGGTTTTCGCTCCAAGACAACTGCTGTGTTCTCGTAAGTTGTCATTCACGGGCTCTAGTGTCTGAATAGCCACCTGTACTTGTTTTCGCACAGATAAACGCATTGTTTGCAATGAGTGCTTGGCCTATTTGTCTCTTTCTGTATCCTCGATGTTGGAATCGTTCCGCAGTTATGAAGCCCTAAAAAGGAGGTCCCATACCTTCTTGAAATCACTATAGGCAACCGCCAGTATCTTGACTTCTTGCCACCAGAACCGCGTAAGACATTCTCACGTTGCATGTTCCCGTGAAAACCATGTAGTACGTGCGTAGTACCAATCGAAATAATGAATAGTATCTACCCACGATTTGTACTGCTAGGAATATCTTAGAATTTCTAGCACAACCTTGACATTGCTAGCTGCAATTCAGCAGTAGCAATGTCGAAAAGAGGCTCCCGTGTTGGCTGCAGGTTTGCGTCAGTAGTGTAAGCTGCGCACATTTTGAAGGGAATGGTCTCAATTGTCAATGTGTATTGTCGTCGTATGCTGCTTCCGTCGTGACGGTCAATTTCCTTGAGCACAAGAGCGAGACTGCCTTCTCTCGCCAAGACAGAGTTTTCACTCTCTGTCGTCACCACCGCAGCGCTCGCCACGTGGTAAGAGAAAGAGAACGCCCCGAATTGGCTATGGGCACGTTCCCTAACCTTCGAGAAACAACGCGCTGTGCAATCATTCACCGGACACGCCGTATGCTACATAGGCGATGGATCTTCACCTGCAATGTACTCGCGATGGTGGATTGCTCTCGTGCATAGTTGCACAATATAGGTTATTTCCGTGCGCGTTAACTAAAAACAGGATCCATTCTTCACCCCTCTCAAGGCTTCATGTTAGAGCAGCTGAAATTCCTTTTCCATAAATGCATCGCTCCTCCCAAGTTTCGGTGCTCACATTCGGCTCGCGCGGCGGGCAGACAAACGCGGGGGCTGCGCGCTCTGTCCCAGTCGATGGGCGTGGCTGATAAGTGACAGCGTGCAATAAAACCAGACATGTTTTTTTTGTGTGTGTGTGGTTTTCCTTTTAATCTGTTTCTGCGCATTGCATCATACTTTTTACAATGGCCAAGGGGAAAAGAAGGACATGTAAAGATGCACTATTTCACCATTCAGTATAATGATCAGTCTCATACTAGCCCAGATATAACGTAGTTGATCTTCAATTTGCCATGTGCATTTATTCGATATCGAATCGACGACCAATTTGATGTCAATGAAGCGTTGGTGGACTGTGGCATCAAATATTTTCGTAATAAAAGAAAACGTCTGGCGAACGTGGTTGGGCCCTCAGTCCGCGAGTCCACCGGTACGAGCTTGCTGGAATCGGTCGTAACTTCTGGTCCCTTTGTGGTGCCCTCCACATTTTTTTTTTCCTGTATGCCTTGTTGGCTGGTGCGTTCATTGAAAAAACGCGAAAAGCGTGCGACTAATGTTTCAGTCCCACTGATACCTGAAAGTTTCTAATGATTCAGCGACTGTTGATTTGTGACACAATGAGCTCTGAGGTCTGCCTGAGCGTTAAGCTTCTTCGCAATGCCCAAACCAGATACTAAGGTCCTTTGATGTATGTCTTGCGAGACCAAATCTGTGTGTTTTTAAGTAGTTTGTTGGTTTCCAAGTTTCTTTTACACACTTCGTCATATATGTTTAACCATCTAATATAGTACTGATCTCTCATCAATAAACAGTTCAAGCATACAATGCAGTTGTCTTGGATGTATTACGTACAGAGAGGCGTAGGTCTGCATAAGAAAAAAAATATTTATTTACACTGAATCCTTGCGAAAAATTCTTGAAAATCTGTCTCACACCTCGTTAGCTGCCATGTTATCGAATCGCTTAATCACTCACGTGGCATCTGAATGACTGTTTTGTTTTTCTCGTATGAATGTTGTTTGGTATGTTAAATTATTTATTAATCTTCTTACCTGCATCACACTATGTCTACAACTTAGGAGCTACACTTTATATCAATACACTTGAATTATTTTTCATTGTGAACATCCCTGCATTCCTTAGTGCAGCAAGTAATGTCTGTACATAAAACGAGGCACTTGTAGTTTTATGCCTAAATCACGTTCCGAGATTAGGTCACAACTTCCCATCGTGCATTGGTCAAAATTGTGTCTCGAAACAGAGTGACAACTCGTGAGAAGCAGCAATGTTACGTACGTCTTGAAAGCTTTTGTACCCTTCACGTATCACGGAAAGCTTATGTACATTTGAGGTATGCAGAAAGCTACCGCACTCTCTCATGTACGGTCGGAACCTTCCGTATTGTTTACGTGCGGCAGAAAGCTTTTGTAGTCTTTCCTTATGGCAAAAAATGGCAGCATATCGACGGAGTGAATGGTGGAGTGTTGGGCGAAGCATCCGTCAGTCCATTCGTTCTTGCTTCCGTCCGTCTATGCGCCCGTCTGTGTGACCGTCCGTGCGTCCATTCGCCCGTCCGTGCGTGCGTCCGTCCCTGCGTCCGTCCATGCGTCCATCCTTTGGTGCAGCCATCGGTGAGTCCGTCCATGCATCTGTCTGTGTGTCCGTTCGTCGATTTATTCAACACTCCAAGTACCACCGTCTCGCGTCTTTTAATCATATATTCCGCATATGCACCGCCATCCAGCGGACATTCCAAGGACGAAACGAGAGGTGGCACACGCACTCTTTCTTACGGCTTGCGTTTCGTCTCTATTTCCCACCTTTAACCACCTAGAGTTTATGGTATATACTAGTTCACTGTATTCATGGCACTCTTGCCCAACGCTCGCTAAACCTTTCTAAAACCAAAGAGGTCATTCCCTCGAGTATAACGTAGCAACCCTTTCTTGTCAGATAGTGCTCAGTGTACATGCCAGTGGCTGCTAAGGGGGGAATGAGAGGCAGGAGAATTCGGCGTTCAGTTAACGCGCCCGCTGCAACTTTTTCATTGTTCAACAACGCACAGAAGAAATCTCGCACCGGCACCACCTCGGAGGTCAAAATGTAGGACTGGTTACAAACTACGATTACTACTACGACTACGAGGGATGAACAGGTGCTGCTATAAAGAGCTTCACCCCTAAAAAGCATCTGTACTGTTTACGTATGACAAAAAGCTTTCGCCCTCTTTACGTACGGTAAAGATAGCCTGTACTGTTTACGTACAGCGGAAAGCTCCTGTGCTCTTCGCGTACGGCAAAAAACTTCTGTCCCCGCCGCAGTGGTCTAGTGGCTAAGGTAGTCGGCTGCTAACCCGCAGATTGCGGAAACGTATGCCGGTGGCGTCAGCTGTATTTTTGATGGTGACGAAAATGCTGTAGGCCTGTGTGCTCAGATTAGGGTGCTCGTTAACGAACTCAAGGGGGGACGCCGTGGTGGCCCTCCACTACGGCGTCCCTCATAATCATATGGTGGTTTTTGGATGTTAAACCCTACATATAAATCATCAGAATTCTTCTGTGCTTTTTACGCATGGCACAAAGCTTTTGCACTCTTTACGTGTGGTATAAACCTTCGGTACTGTTTACGTACTAAAACTTCCGTAGTTTTTCCGTACGGCAAAAAGATTCTGATCTGCTAACGTGGGCTTTACACTCTTTGAGTACGCTAGAAACCTTCAGTACTGTTTACGTACGGTAGAAAAATTGCGTGGACTTTACACACGGCAAAAAGCTTCTGTACTGTTTGCAGACAGGTTACGTGCTGCTTGCGTATGACAGAAAGCTTCCATACAATTTACGCGCAGCAGTAAGTGTCTGTACTGTTTACGAACAGCAGAAAGCATCCACACTTCTTTCGTGCGGCAGAAAAACTCTGTGCGGTTTACGTACTGCAGGGAGCTTCCGTGCTGTTTAGGTACAGTGGAAAGCGTCCATACTCATTACATACGCTGGAAAGCTTCTCAACCGTTTACGTACGGCAAAAAGCTTCCTACTCTTTACGTATGCCAAAAAGCTATCGTACCCTTTACGCACGTGTTGCTTCAGGCATGTTCACTATAAGCTCTACATCGCCGAGGTCGTGGAAAGGTCGTCCACTCATTGTGACAACACCCAAGCAACAGTGTCCTTGTGAGAAAAATGCTGACGGGAGCAGAAGTCTGAGTGCACGAGTTAGGCCACTAGTCCCGGTCTTTCGCACACAATAGTTCTGTAACATGTTGAAATGAGCATACCTTATTCACGTGCTTTCGGGATACTTACTCGTTGAGGCTGCTAAGGAAATGTGCACAAGTAATCCGTTTATTCGCTTTGCGGAATATTTTCTTCTTCTTTACACCAATGACGTTGTTCCAGCAGCTATGGTGCTCCACTGCTTATGCGAAGGTCGTGTAATGGCAACCCTGCCGCGGCTGCCATGTTTTCGTTCAAGGCGCAAATGCTTTGCGACCGTGTACTTACATTTCGGTGGATGTTCAAGTATCCAATGTGTGGAGATCTTTGTGAGCCTTGCGCCACGGCTTCTCGGATCATCATATTCTTGTTTTTGTTCAGCTGTTAAACCCCAGGGTGTATCAACCTCAGACATGTTGAACGTGATCAGTTCTCTGTTTTCTTGTGAATGGCCCAAGGTCCAGCTTTTCGGGGCTCTGTCACGAACATTCGACAAAGTGCAAGGTTGAATCCGGACAAAGTACCAATAAAACAAACGGTTTTGAGTATTTTTTAGAAGATTCTGGTTTGTAAGCACAATGTCGGAAATAATAATTTTGATTATACGGTAAAAATATTCTATATATAGTCTGTCCGTGAATATTTTTTGAGAAGCATATATTTGATGTGTTCATGTATTCTTCATAGTAAGTATTTATTACGTACTATATTAAGCTTTATTAAGCTTTATTATCTTTATAGATAATAAAGCTTATCATTAAAATATAATGAGGTAGTTTCACTCCTACTAGTCCACACCAAATGGGGAGCTCTTTTAATGCAGGAATGCTAGTAATTATGACAAAATAGCACGGCTTGTAACATTGTTGCCGTACAATTTGTTTAGAAAAAAGTTATTGCCACAAACGTCAATAACACTGAGCAGAACATTTTCTTCTTAGACATACTCTTACGATGATGACAAAACAGACGTCATTTACAGTAACATGGATATGAGATGACGTTGAAAGAACAGGTACATTCGATGGTTCACACAAACACAACCACAAAAAAATACTTCAAGGTAAACAAGAGACACAAATAAAACATAAATATGTAAATTTTGCATATTTACATGTTGGCATGCCATTTCTGCCGGCGCATTGACAGATCAGCCTACCAATACCAGGCCGGCTGAAAGACAAGTTTCACTCGTCCGTCATAGACCGACACAAAAGGGCAAGACCAGTGCCGAATAAATTTCTCTTCACCGAGGAAGAAGAGCTCCTCCTACAAAACAGACAGCAGCTCCGAGTACAATCGTTCTAGGATCGGGTAGAGCACGCGGCGGCGGTGGCCCGCGGCAACCGCCTCGCAGCGGGTGCGCCAGAGGCAGAAAGAGCCGGCAACAATGAGAAGACAAGCGAAGCGGCCTCGCGAACAACGCGCAGCAGAAACGAAGCGATTAACTCTGAGGCAGGGAAATCCGGCATGTACGGCTCTCCAAAAAACGCGAGCAATGACACAATGTCTCAGAAAATGCTGATTTGTTTCCCGAAGGGAGCGGTTCGGACATGTTGCTGACTGGACTATTCTCTACCCTTCGAGGCGGTCGAGAGTGAGAAGCACCCCCCATCCCAGGTGCCACATGAAGCCCCGCAGGTGTCCAGGCAGAAAAGAAGCCGTTAAGGTGCTCCGAGCCACCCGTCTAGAGAGAGCACGGCGGGCTGGAGGGACAACGGAAGCAACAAAGCAGCAGTTGTCTCAACTATGTGGTTGTTCAAAACATCTATGCCAGGACAGCTCGACGTGACCTGGCGAAAAAATTGCAACAGTTGTTGCATAAAACGCAAGAAGTGTTATTGACTGCGGCCTAATGTTAAGTTGCACATTAGGCATCAAATGCCGAAGGTGAGTACCCGGAAAGTAATATGCAAGCGTTCGTGCGGAAGATTCCTCCCCTTGCACTAGGCGCAAAAGGAAGCGTAGTGCCAGCAGCCGACAGCGTATGGACACTGAAGGGAAGGCAAAGCCTCCCTGAGAACGCTGCTGTCCCAGTGCCGCGCGAGAGACCAACTCAGTGCCACCTGACCAAAAAAAGGAACACAAAGCGTACTGCAGTGATCGCACGATACGTAAAGATGGTTGAACGACGTGATAAAGGTGGCAAATGCGACCGCAAAATACAGTATGCGCTAGGTACCTCCGCTCAAGAAGCGGGAAGTCAAAATCCCGTGCATCCTGAATTTTCAGTCTTACTTCTTCGAGAGCGTTTAACCAAACAGATTCGCAAATGCCGTAGTGGTTGTCATCATCATCATCATCATCATCATCAGCCTTACTACGTCCACTGCAGGACAAAGGCCTCTCCTATGTTCCGCCAGTTAACCCGGTCCTGTGCTTGCTGCTGCCAATTTATACCCGCAAACTTCTTAATCTCATCTGCCCACCTAACCTTCTGTCTCCCCATAACCCGCTTCCCTTATCTGGGAATCCAGTTAGTTACCCTTAATGACCAGCGGTTATCCCGTCTACGCGCTATATGCCCGGCCCACGTCCATTTCCTCTTTTTTATTTCAACTATGATATCCTTAACCCCCGTTTGTCCTCTAATCCACTCTGCTCTCTTCTTGTCTCTTAAGGTTACACCTACCATTTTTCTTTCCATTGCTCGCTGCGTCGTCCTCAATTTAAGCTGAACCCTCTTTGTAAGTCTCCAGGTTTCTGCTCCGTAGCTAAGTACTGGCAAGATACAGCTGTTATATACTTTCCTCTTGAGGGATAGTGGCAATCTATTGGTAGTGGTTGTATAAAATACCTAAAATACGAAGAGACGCGGCCGGCTGAATGGGAAAATGGGAGGTGGGCTTGGTGGCTGTGCTTCAGCGCAGACCACTTATCCGTTGCTTTTCGCCATGCAGATCCACAGTTTCTTCACTGGACTAGTTTTGCCCGCAATTCTGGCCTTCCCCCAAGCTACAGCGATCGCAGCAAACCGTTCCAGGACGCCCGGTGCGGGCCCCTGCCTTGCTCCGTCCGCGACCGATTCAGCGTGCCCAACAGCGCCGCCACTGCCCTCTTTGGTTCCCCAATCACCCTAAAAAGCGCTATCGTCAGCAACATCATCCACTAAGTCAGCTATGAAACCGCCCCTGTCGTCCCGCACGCTCTGTGGGCTCGGTGGCTGTGTTTCAGCGGACACCACTAATCCATTGCTTTTTGCCATGCAGGTCCACAGTTTCTTCACCGGACTACGTTTGCCCGCAATTCTGGCCTTCCCCCAAGCTACAGCGATCGCAGCAAACCGTTCCAGCACGCCCGGTGCGGGCCTCTGCCCTGCTCCGTCCGCGACCATTTCAGCGTGCCCAACAGCGCCGCCACTGCCCTCTTTGGTTCCCCAATCACCCTGGAAAGCGCTATCGTCAGCAACATCATCCGCCAAGTCAGCTATAAAACCGCCCCTGTCGTCCCGCACGCTCTGTGGGCTCGGTGGCTGTGCTTCAGCACAGACCACTAATCCGTTGCTTTTCGCCATGCAGGTTAGTTGAATGTCTCATCCTTTTGGAAAAAACTAGCAATTACTTTCTTATACAGCTACCGAGCCCACGGTGTTGCGCTACAATTGTTGTTAATTGTGTTCATGCGCTGCAGTCGCTTTTGCTCTTGGCGGGAGATATTGAAACCAACCCTGGCCCTCCCAGTATTGAGGACGTAATGAACGAGTTTAGAAAGCTATCGGCTGGCCAGTCGAAGCTGATTACCGATATGCTAGACCAAAAAAACCAGCTACTAACAACAGACAAAACAATATCAGACCTCAATAAACGCATGACTGATTTAGAAGGACATTATCACGCCATTTCAACCATCCGAACCAACCTGGACACTATAAAAACAGATACCACTGAAATGGCTAACCAGATTGACCGTCTTGCTGCGCAGATAGATGATACCGAAAACAGGTCGCGTCGCAATAGCCTCATCTTTTATAACATTTCCGACCCAAACACTAAAGGAACATTCGCAGAATCTGAAGAAATCGTCACCCGTCATTGTCATGATCACTTGAAGTTCACCGTTGACCCTAATCACATTGAACGCGCACACCGCCTAGGACGCCATAGAGGAGGCCATAATTGGCCACTCATTGTAAATTTCAATCACTTCAAAACTAAAGAATGTCTACTTTCTAATGGCCCCAAATTTAAGGGAAGCAATTTCAGTGTTGGTGAAGATTTCTCTCATCCCGTTAGAGTTGCTCGTAAAAAACTGATCGCCTTCGCTAAATCAAAATCTACTTTCTACTCATTCCGGTTCAAAACATTGCACATTGGTACCAAACCCTACATGTATGACCACTCCACAGATTCTGTTCAGGAAATGTTGTAGCAATCGCCCCACCATCAAAATAGGCATCACCGCCCTCGATTCGCCCCTCGATCAAACTTATTGCTCTCTGCTATCTTTACTAACATACGCAGCTGTATTCCAAAACGTGACATCATTTCTAATCTGGTGTTATCATCTGATAGCAACCTTCTGATACTAACGAAAACATGGCTTACTAGTGACGTGACTGACGGCGAGGTACTCGCTGACCTACCCAATTTTAGAGTGTTTCGAAACGATCGCAGCGGCACGAGAGGAGGAGGAGTACTCGTCGCTGTCAATCACAACGTATCCTGTTCGTCTATAAACATTGTGTCCGACTCTGAAATCTTGTGGCTTAAACGCCATGCCGCACCGCACTCAGTTTTACTAGGCGTTTGCTATAGGCCCCCTCACAGTACTCCCGATTTTTCTTCTAAGCTCAATATTATCCTAAGCGAAATAACGACCAAACACCCTAACATGCATGTAATGCTGTCTGGCGATTTTAATTTTTCTAATATCGATTGCGCAAGCCAGCCTGCACCAGCGGCTACGTCAAGGGAATCGAACAACTTCCTTGATGTATACCTTAACTTAAACCTATCTCAAGTTCTTACAGAACCAACCCGCGTTATCGATAACTGCCAAAACATTCTGGATCTTATATTAACCAGCCATCCCGAGTGCGTGTCCTCCATTGCATACCTGCCTGAAATCAGTGACCATAAAGTCATTCATGCTGACTTCGTGATTAAGCCCGCTTTAGCCCTGACCATAAAAAAAAACTATCCGTTTGTATGATAAAGGAAATTACGAAGCAATTACCTCTGAACTAACGAATTTTTACTCCACTTTTGACACTGCCTTTTCTCATCATAATGTTACCGAAAACTGGTTGATTTTCAGAGATAAGCTAAACAAAATGGTTGATAAATACATTCCCCAAATTAACATCAATCCTAATACCGCCCAATCCTGGTTCAATAAAGCACTTAAACGATTAGAAAACAAGAAAAAACGTTCCTTCCGCGAAGCCAAGTCTTGTAACACCCCTGATGCATGGAACAAGTACAAAGCCGCCCAATCTGCTTATCTGCAAGCCATACGTCACGCCAAACACTCATTCTTCCATTCCCACGTGCCGAACATGCTTAAGAACAACCCCCCAAAATTCTGGCAAGTCATAAACCCACAGAACACGCGCAATATTACACTATGTAATGAGTTAGGGGATGTCCTAAATGACACGGAATGTGCACGCGTGTTTAACGCCGCCTTCGCATCCGTTTTCACCCAAGAAACTTAGTTGTCATTTACCATCCCTCACGCGAACTTTGAATGTACCATGCCACCAAATACGTTTTTTTCCAGCGGCATTTCATCACTAATAGACAAAATCAAACTTTCTTCTTCAGCTGGTGTAGACAACATTAAATCCAAACTCCTGAAAAATACTAAACATATCTGTGCAGCTTATCTGTGTCTACTATTTTCACAGTCAGTTTCAACAGAAATGCTGCCTCCAGATTGGAAGCACGAAAGGTTGTTCCAGTCCACAAATCAGGTAAAAAACAATCACCATTAAATTATCGTCCCATTTCATTAGGCAGAGTACCCTGCAAACTCCTCGAGCATATCATCTCCACACATATCATGGACTTCCTTGATTCCAATAATTTTTTTCATCCTGCGCAGCATGGCTTTAGGAAAGAGTATTCGTGTGAAACGCAGCTAGCTATGTTTGTTTACGACCTGCATTTTAACCTCGACTCTAACCTTCAGACTGACGCCATCTTCATCGATTTCGCAAAGGCATTTGACAAAGTTCCTCATGAGCGCCTACTACTAAAGCTTGCCGCGTTTAATTTAAATGATGACGTATTAGCATGGATTAAAGAATTCTTAACTAATCGTTCGCAATCAGTTTCCGTCAACAATCAAATGTCTAACACTACCCCGGTAACCTCAGGTGTCCCTCAAGCGTCTGTCCTAGGCCCGCTTTTGTTTTTCATTTACATTAATGACCTACCATTACATGTATGTTCTAACATACGCATGTTTGCAGACGACTGGGTTATTTATCGTAAAATAAACAACGTTTCGGATAACACGTCTCTTCAAACTGACTTACTAAGCTTACAGGAATGGTGTAGTCTTTGGCTAATGGAACTCAACCCTAACAAATGTAAAACTGTTTCCTTTCACCGCCGTCGAAATCCGATAAAATTCCCGTACCAAATTGCTGACACAAATTCGAATTAGTTCCTTCCTATAAATATCTCGGAGTAACCCTTTGTAGCGATTTAACCTGGGCAACGCACATTACGAACGTCATTGCATCTGCTAACAAAACACTCGGGTTCTTAAAACGCCATTTGCGTCACGCTCCTAATATTGTCAAATTACTAGCTTATCAATCTCTCGTAAGGACGAAGATAGAATACGCATCAGCCATTTGGAGCCCGCTTCAAGCATATCTCATCAATCAACTCGAGTCACTTCAAAATCGAGCCACACGATTTATTCATTCTACGTACTCTTACGACGTCAGCATATCATCACTGAAAACAGAATCTGGCCTATCATTGCTTGCTTCTCGTCGCCGCATTTCTAGTCTTTCCCTTTTTCACAAGTTTTTTTACAGCTCGCTTGGCAGGCCACCATACATTCTTCCTCCGGCACGCATCTCGCATCGCACTGGTCACCCGCAACAAGTTGAGCGGCCACGTACGCGCACCGTCACTTTTTCGTCCTCATTCTTTTTTCGTGCAGCTACGGACTGGAATGGCCTTTTTAATGAATTCACCGCCATAACCTATCCTACCACCTTTTTGAACACCGTGACAAATCACCTTACATTGTAAAAAAATTGCTTTCACGTTTTCATATATGTACCTACCCATTATGTAATACCCCTTCAATGGGGTCTTTAAGGTAATAAAATGAAATGAAACGAAATGGAATGAAAACCGGCGCTAAACCTGGAGTTTGGAGAGCCAATGAAGAAATACCGGGATTCGGAGATGTTCAACGCTGCACCTGAAAGGTGGCCATACTGAAAAATACACGCAGGCTGCGTGAGAGACTATCTTCATCTGAAAGGTACAAGATTATATCATCAGCGAAAGCTGTGACTTTCACGACACTGCTACCAGGAAGCGCAAGACCCCGGACAAGTGAATCCGCGTCAAGAGCACGCACGTATGGCTCAAGGCTGAGGACAAATGGCACAGGAGACAATGAACATCCCTGACGAACCCCACGTGTTATGGAAAAAGCGGCACTTTCCCAGCCATCCAGAACTAGTGTGCTGGGCAGACCAGTGTACGTATTTTTAATCATTTCCACAAACGAATGAGAAAAGCCGAAGGCTGGAGCACATTAAGGATATACGCGTGCTCTAGTTGGTCAAACGCGTTTTCCTGGTCCAACGACACAAGGATACCACGCGCAGATTGTGACAGAGTATAGGCGGGATTGTCTCGTGTGGTATAGACAAGTTGTGTATTTCTAGTTGAAGCAATGATGATGTCTGGTGATGACCTACCAGGGTGTTCAACAGACCTGTCAAATGTTGAACGGCTACCGCTGCGAAAATCTTATAGTCAACGTTGAGGAGCGTGATAGGTCCCCAATCTTCAGAATTAACAGAGGAAGCATCACCCTTTGGAATAAGCACAATGCGTTCATCTCGAAAACTTGATGGTAAGACACCGTCCTCGTAGTATCGCCGGACTACTGCGGTGAAGGCAGCACCAATCTCATCCCAAAATGTCAAGTAAAACTCAACAGGAAAACCATCTGGCCCTGGGGCCGTTCCACGTTTCATAGATTTCAGTGCCGCCTTTACCTCTTCAGCCGATGGAGGGATGTGCAGGCAATCTGAAGCCTCGTGATGAATACGGGGCAAATTTCTAAGCATTTGTGGTGTTTCATCACAGTTAGTCCGCATGGCCGAACACGACATTGCTTCAAAATGTGCCAAGAAAACAGATCGATCACGCGTAGAAAGCCGCTGCGCAGGTGGTATTTGTGCTGTCATAGAGCTAAATGGCTCTGATTGCCCAAAAAACGAATGTCTCGCGTAGCGCATCACTTCGGGATGTGCACATGGGTTGTGTCTACAGCGCCATGCTGCTGCCGCCCGGAAGGAAGCAGCAGTCAAGCGTTGAAAGCGTTCACGCAGTTCACGCTGCCACGTTCGCATCAGAGGAGAAAGTGTCTCGGCGCGCAAAGCAATGCGTAACTTCATCGCAGTATCAGCAGGCTCTTCAGAAACGCGTCGACGAAGCGAACGCCCCTCTACTGCGCAGCGCAGGCGCCACTGTGCTTTAAGCGCATCCCAATCTTCAGGACCAGACGCCATGAGCGACACACGTATTGCGCGTGACATGTCTGATCTTGAGCGTGCGTGCTTCAGGACGCGAACATAAAGATGCTATAAATTTCGCGAAAAAAAATAGAACTTCGAGCTCCAAGACAATAGGGCGATGATCAGATCCGTACACAAGAGAAGGTGGGAAGGACATAACGCATAAATCAGAGACAAATGCTTCTAACGCACAAAGGACATGAGCCCGGTCGAGCCTGCTGAAGGATCGTCTGAATTGCCATGGCCAAACAAAGGCATTTCCGTGCACTACATCGTGTGCATCCAGCAATGAAAAGTGGTGGACAAGGCATCACAGCTCGCGTGAACGCCAAGCAGACCGGCCCCAGCCAGGACCTTGTACATCGGTTCACGTATTTAGAACGCAGTTTAAGTCGCCAATCAGAATGACATTAGAACTGTCAATAAAAAACACATCCAAGTCTCTGAAAAAGTCATTAGACTGTCCAGCATGTGATGGCCCATACAAACACAGGATCCTTAATCTGAAAGAAATCTAGCAGCAGTTTAAAGCCAAAACCCTGCCCTCGCCATCGTAAAAAGCATGATGATTCCATAATAAAGCCTGATCAAAAATAGCAATACCTACTCCTGTAAAACGAGATGTAGCGAAAGAAAAATAACAATCTAGGTTGAACTTTCGTTTAAAAGCAAGCACGTCGGATAGCGAGAACAAACTTATTTCCTGCAGGCACAAAACATCACAATTTGCAGAATGGGCAACACTAATTAGTTCTGCCTGCTTTGCTGGACTTGGCAAACCCTGAACGTTCAATGAAATAATGTGCAGTGTAGTAACTATCACAAAAAGTAAAGACTAATCTGGACGCTCAGTTCTAGACGGTCCCAGGCTTAGGCCTTCTTGCGAATACTTGTTCTGCGGAGGTAGGGACTGAGCTTTCATTAGGCTTGGATTCACGTCCTTGATGCTGGTAGCACTATCCACGTCCGGCCAGCCGGCGTAGGCACCCTTTGTGTGGGCGATTTCTTACGTGTACGACGAGATGTCGACGTGGTCGGAGTGGCAGCAATAGAAGAGGCTGTGGTATTTCTGGCACTGTTGTCCAAAATATCAATGGTCATAGGGTCAACTCCAGCAATAGCAGCCAGAGAACTGGGGTCATTTGTGCACTGAACATCAAGTGGCGTCAGAGAAGAGACGCCGACGCCACTTGCAGGGCAGTGCGTTGCGTCTTTCGAGGCGCACGGTTCCTGCACCGACAATCGCGCTTTCGTTGTGCGCTTCTTTCGAAGGAACTTGTAAGGGTGAGGCCAGCACAGCGTCGGTGATATCCTCTGCGTCCCCCAAGTCGGTAGTTAGTTCCGTTGCCAGTGTCAGTGGTGCAACGGCACCAGCGGCACCGTCCGAGTAAGAGCGGCGGACAGGGCAAACCACAGTTGGGTGGCCGTCCCCGCAGTGCCGACACGGGCGGTCACATCCTTCACTAACGTGATCGTGCACAGCGCAGCGATCACAATACGGTGTTGGGCACTGGGCTCGTAGATGGTCCCGTGAGCCGCATCTTTGACATACACGCTGGAGACCATGGTAGTCGAACGTGGCACGGTAACCGGAGATTCGCAGGTAGTTCGGCACATGATTAGAGGCGTTCATCTCCATTAGAACAAACCGCGTTCCAGTGAGTACGCCGTGTCGCCCACTCATCAAACCACTGGTGACGGTGAGCAGCTTGCCATATGGGAATAACGCTGGAACGAGAGCTTCGTTTGAGACGAACAACGGCAGGAAAAGGCAGACGACGTTGGTCAATTGTGGGCCAACGGGAACGACTTGAGCGCGCTCGCCGCTAATCAACAGACAGCCAGCATTGACGATTAGAGACATGGTGGATATGCTATTTACGGTGACTTGGAAGTTTTGAGCTCCCTGATGCTGCACGCAGTATACTTCTGAGAGGGCGGCTATTGAGCCCATCGCATCAACGACGGTCTCGGCACTACTCTCCGTAGGGACAACCACGTCGAAGACAAGCGCCTTCGAAGGCATCCAAGATGTGGCGGGCACCATGACTCCTACTGACGTAAAACGCACAGGGACGTCCACAGACGCGCACTAAACTCCGGACACTTTAAACGGCACTAGCAAACGCCCAAACAGCTCTACCCTCTCCAAGGTGAGCTTACTGTTGCAAAATGTTTGGCTTTTCGAAATGGGCGAGATTAAAGCAGTACGCAACCGCAAAACAAGAACTACGCCTATTTCTCAATTCATCTTGTTCTGTGAACACCGATTCCGAGAAAGACTTTCATTTGAAGGGCTGGCGATTTTACGCTTTCTGCTTGTAGTCATCTCTTAAGAAATATTTCATATCAAAATACTCAAACTTATATTTTTTTTATTTCCGGACATTTGCTGCACACAGTGTTAGCAAAACTGGTTGCAGCCACAGCCATAGACTAGTTGTGGCGCCGATAAAAAATTGGCACATCCCACGAGCAGTCGGAATATAATGGTATGCGAAGCATGAATAAAAAAGGCTGATTTGTCACTTGAAAATCAGCAGAACGTTGCGTAGTGGAGGTATATGAAACCGTGCATGACTTCCATGTCATTATTATCATGTTTGGATGTGTCGTTTACCTTCGTCATCTATTCAGGTCACGTGATACCAAATCTGGTTTATGTGTAGCTAGCGAAACGACCACGAGCATGCTATGAGCGTGGTATGTTGTGATGTTCCTACATGACACGCGTGTCAAGATTATCATAATGCACCAGTCATATATTTCGTCAATTATTGATGTCACGAAACATCAAATTCGGTATATGTTGAGCTAGCAAAACGTGCGCGATCGCATCATGAATGGCCCAATATACTGCAATGTAGCGATGACGCGCGCACGCGCTGGACACAGTGACGCTACGTTAGCAAAACGCGAGCAGTCTGTAGTCTGACGCCAGGCGCGACCAGCGTCCATCGGCGCGGCCCTACAGCAACCTGCGCGAAGTACGACATTCTGCATTTCGCGCTGATGCGTTACCCAGACAACACTGCGGCTCCTTCTCTTCGTGACGGAGGGACGCTGGACGCGCCGAAACGCGCATGTGTCAAAGCAACGCAGCACTGCGCGCGCCTGCGAGTATATGGCATGACCGGCGCCTGGCGTGGATACGCCGGCATGACGCAACGAAATGAACGCCGGCGAGCATGCGCACTGCGTCACGTCGAAATGTATTGGCGCCTCGACTGTGGCATGTAGTTATGTTCGTGGATGATACGCATCTCATGATTATCATGCTTGTACCAGTCACATACTTTCGTCATTCATTGACATCACGTAATACCAAATTTGGCATATGTGAAGCTAGCAAAACGACCGCGAGCGCATCATGAACGTGGCATATAGTCATCCTGTTACATGACACGCATCTTATGACTTTCATGTTTGCACCAGTCACGTATCTTCGTCATCCATTCACGTACCGTAATACCAAATTAGGTATATATGTCATGCTAGCGAATCAGCCGCGAGCACATCATGGGCGTGGCATGTAGTCATGCTGTTACATGACACGCAAGTCATGATTTTCATGTTAGGGTTTGTTGCTTGCCCCGCCGCGGTGGTCTAGTGGCTAAGGTACTCGGCTGCTGACCCGCAGGGTGCGGGTTCGAATCCCGGCTTTGGCGGCTGCATTTCGGATGGAGGCGGAAATGTTGTAGGCCTGTGTGCTCAGATTTGGGTGCACGTTAAAGAACCCCAGTTGGTCAAAATTTCCGGAGCTCTCTACTACGGCGTCTCTCATATTCATAAAGTGGTTTTGGGACGTTGAACCCCACATATCAATCAATCAGGGTTTGTTGCTTGTGTTCGCCATGCAATCATGTCATACCATACCATTTTGCAACATGCCATGTGAACGAAACCACCGCAAGAGTTGCTGGACTATGAAATGTAAATCATGACATTCATGACGTGCATGTCAAGCTTTTAATGTTATAACAAGTTGTTGTGTTCTAAGCACCCCTGTGTTACGAGTGAGCCTCCGAACCCGCGAAGGACCGGATGCTGAAACTGCTTCCAGATGTTGACTCCTCCCCTTTCCCCGCTCGGCGCAAACGAGCCACCGTTCGTTTCTCCCGGCAGTTCGGCCGCCGCCTCCCTCCGAATAGGAATAAACTTTCTTTTAAGCGTTCGAGGTTGTCTGAGCTTTTAGATGCGGAGCATCTTATACTCGCGCCTTGTAGTGCGCCGTCCGCGCCGTCCGCGCCGCTTCTCGAACATTCGACAGCTGACGCGCGCGCATGCGCCGTCGCGCCGTCGCCCACTCTTGCACCATCTGTGCATCCCTTCCTCCTCTACACACCGCGCGCGCTTCACTCCTCCACCATCTGTGCACCCTTCCTCCTCTACACACCGCGTTCGACATCTACAATTCTCCTGATTCTCCAGTGGACGCGCATGTGGCGTCGCGCTTCGAGAACATTGAACAGCTGACAGTGCATGCGCCGTCGTGCTGTATATATACTCAAGGTCGGCGCTCGCTCGCTCAGTTGCCGCTCGTCGGTTGGTTTGTACGGCGCGTCGACGTCCAAGGTCGCGGTGAAATGAATTCCAACGAATCCACAAACACAATGATCGACGTCCCTTCGACCAGCGCCGCCCTTTCACATACGTGTGTACGTGTTCACTCATTTAACACCCCCTCCTACAACCACGTTAACCAATTTAGCCATCGACCCAAGTAAGTCGCAATTTAACACCCCATTTCAAAACCACGTTAACCAATTTAGCCATCGACCCAAGTAAGTCGCACTTTAACACCCCGTTAACCAATTATATGGTCCGCATCCTCCTCAGTGTTCCCCCGAGGGAAGCTGCGGGCAATTTTTTTGGACTACCGCGACCAAGGCGTATGTCTATGGGCCGAAGACAACACCGGACATAACAGTGGCGACGAGGAAGTGGAAGTGGACGAGGAAGCTGTGGCTACGCACGGGCTCCAAAATCGGTTACCCGAATTCAACGGCTCATCATGGTTATCGTGGTTTGGACGCCTGCAATTTTACTTCGAGGCTAACAACATCACTGATGCAGCAATGAAGAGGGCCAACCTGCTAACGCTGTGTTGGGAGCAGACATACGACACAGTCTCTGCCCTGTTTCAGCCACGCACTCCTGCAGCCGTTGACTACGACGACACCGTAGCAGCGCTGCAAGAGCACTATGACCCAAGGCCATCGGAAGTCTACTGTCGAGCCCGCTTCCAACGGCGAGACCAACTGGAAGGCGAAAAAGTGGCCGAATACGTAGCAGCTCTCAAAAAGCTCGCTGCTCACTGCAATTTCGGGACATTGACCGCGACAGCTGCAGCTACTGTGCAGGAGGGAGGATCGACTGCCCCACCTGCTAACACCACTATGCTCCCCTTGGACGTTATGTTGCGTGACCGTTTTGTGTGCGGACTGCGTGACGCAGGCCTACAACAACGCCTGTTCGCGGAGACGGATCTCACCTTCTTCAAAGCCTACGACATCGCCCAACGAGCGGAGAGCGCCGCTCACCAGCAGATGGATATTCGACAGAACGTCGAGCCGGTGCATCACACCAGTCAGCAGTCAGGACATTCCACGTCTAAGGCGAAATCAAGCAGGAAGACACAGCGCTGTTGGCGATGCGACGACATGCACGATTCCCAGGTATGTCGATACAACACAGCGACCTGCAATTTTTGCCTAAAACTGGGACACATTGAAAGGGCATGAATCTCAAGGCGCAAACAGCTCGGACCGAAGACTTCAGTGCAACGGAACAGCAATGTCGACGCACAGGAGGGCCAGACGCAAGATACAAGCCGAACAGCACTAACGTCATCGGCACTATATGACTTACACGCCGTTGTGAACCTCGGAACGAGACCGAAGATTACAACTGAAATTATGGTACACCAGCGCCCTATCAGGTTTGAGGTGGATTCCGGAGCAGCATGTACACTTATCAGCGAGGACACTTTTCGCGCTACTTGGCGTGAGAACGCGCCAGCTCTCCAGCAAGACGACACGCAGCTCAGAACGTGGTCCGGACATTCCCTTCCGCTGCTGGGCTGTGCCAACGTAGACGTGTACTACAACGGGCAGACCCATCAGATCCCCTTGCTAGTCGTCCACGGTTCAGGATCAAGCCTTTTAGGACGAAATTGGTTCACCCCCCTTGGAGTGGTCATTGGTGGAGTTCACCACACACCCAGTTATCCGTCAGTGGAGCAGCTTCAAGATAAGTACAAAGCGGTTTTCTCCGAAGAAATACCAGGGAACAACGGACCTCCAGTCACACTGGAGCTGCGGGAGGATGCGACGCCGAAATTTTTGAAAGCTAGGTCGGTGCTTTTCGTCCTACGAACGTCAGTCGAGAATGAGCTTGACCGACTGCAGGAAAAGGGATCATCGAACCGACGCAACATATCGGAATGGGCTACACCACTCGTTGTCGTCCGAAAGAAGAACGGTACCCTACGCCTCTGCGGAGACTACCGGAGCACTGTCAACCTGGCGACAAAAGCATCTTCCTACCCACTTCCGACACCGGAAGAGGTTTTTAGCACGCTTCGTGGTGGAAAATCTTCATCACCTTGGACTTGACAGAAGCCTACCAGCCGCTCAAAGTGAGCGAATCAACGTCTGAACTGCTCACGATAAACACTAATAAGGGTCTTTACAAGATGTTGTGTTCCAAGCACCCCTGTGTCACGAGCGAGCCTCCGAACCCGCGAAGGACCGGATGCTGAAACTGTTTCCAGATGTTGACTCCTCCTCTTCCCCCGCTCGGCGCAAATGAGCCACCATTCGTTTCCCCCGGCAGTTCGGCCGCCGCCTCCATCCGAATAGAAATAAACTTGTTTTTAACCGATCGAGGCTGTCTGAGCTTTTTAGTCTACCGCGACCAACGCGTACGTCTATGGGCCGACGACAACACCGGACATAACACAAGTCAAATATGTTGTTCATAACGTCATGTTATGCCATACAATGTTAGGTATCGATACCATTATCGAAATGGCCAGGAGACCTAACAGTCGTAGGTGGCTAGGTAGATAGATAGATAGATAGATAGATAGATAGATAGATAGATAGATAGATAGATAGATAGATAGATAGATAGATAGATAGATAGATAGATACGCTCAAAGTTGCCGAAGTTTGCTAAAAAATGCTTCGTATTTAAAACATTAAATACAATAATTACGAATGCACCACGTGCGTTTATGATCTCTACATTATATTAAGATTGCCCCGCCGCGGTGGTCTAGTGGCTAAGGTACTCGGCTGCTGATTCGCAGGTCGCGGGTTCAAATCCCGGCTGCGGCGGCTGCATTTCCGATGGAGGCGGAAATGTTGTAGGCCCGTGTGCTCAGATTTGGGTGCACGTTAAAGAACCCCAGGTCGTCCAAATTTCCGGAGCCCTCCACTACGGCGTCTCTCATAATCATATGGTGGTTTTGGTACGTTAAACCCCACAAATCAATCAATCAATTATATTAAGATTGGACGCCGTCATGACATCACAGATCACCAAAACTTCGTCACTATGTCACTACATTAGGCCACACGATGACGGTATTCATCAACTTTGTCTTTTGGCGAATGGTCTGCACATTAAGATGCAGTGGAACAACACATAATGTACTCAGTAATTAGGTGAGCTCTCTTTTTACAAATAATGAAATAGAGTAATGTGTGCGCAGGTGCTTTAAATGCGAAGCATTTCTTAGCGAACTTCGGCGACATTGAGCGTATCTATCTATCTATCTATCTATCTATCTATCTATCTATCTATCTATCTATCTATCTATCTATCTATTTATCTATCTATCTATCTATCTATCTATCTATCCATCCATCCATTCATCCATCTATCTATCTATCTATCTATCTATCTATCTATCTATCTATCTATCTATCTATCTATCTAGCCGCATGCGACTTTTAGCTCTCCAGGCCGTTTGGATAATGGTATTGTTGCCAAACTTGCCATGGCAAAACATTCCTATATAAAGAACACGTTTTACTTGTCATGACATGAAAATTTTATGAGATGTATGTCATCAATGTCATGATTTACAATTTATTGTCCTGCAGCTCTTGCGGTGGTTTCGTTCGCATGGCATGTTACAAAACTGGTATGGTGTGACATGTTTGCATGGCGAACACAAACGACAGACCCTAACATGATAATTATTAGATGCGTGTCATGTAACAGCCTGACAACATGCCACGCTCAAGATGCGCAGGCGGCCGTTTCACTAGCTTTACTTATACCAAATTTGGTATTACGGGACGTGAATGTATGACGAAGGTATGATACAGGTGCAAACGTGTTAACAATGAGATGCGTGTCGAATAAGAGCATGACTAAATGCTACACTCAAGATGCGCTCGCGACCATTTCGCTAGCTTCACATGTACCAAACTTGGCATCACGTGACGAGAATGGACGACATAGGTAAATGACACATCCAAGCATGATAATCACGACACGCGTGTCATGTAACAACATGGCTACATGCCGGACTGATGATGCACTCGCGACCGTTTTGCTAGCTTCACAAATGCAAATTTGGTATTACGTCACGCCAATGGATTACGAAGCTATGTGACTGTTGCAAACATCATAATTATGAAATGCGTGTCATGTGAGAACACGACTACATGACACCGTCAAGGCGCCAATACATTTCGACGTGACGCGGTGTGCGTACCCGCCGGCGTTCATTTCTTCGTTTCACACCGGCGTTGCCACGTTATGGCACCGGTCCTGCCACATACTCGGAAGGGTGCGCGGCATTGCTTTGACGCATGCGCGTTTGCGCGCATGCAGTGTCCCTCCGTCACTAACAGAGGGAGACTCAGTGTTTTGTCTTAGCTAACGGAACGACGGGAATTTTCCGCTGCTTGCCGTCGGGCCATGCCAACGGACGCTGGTCGCGTTGGTCGCGCCTGGCGTCAGACTATAGAGTGCTCGCATTTTGCTAATGTAGCGTCACTGTGCCCAGCGTGCGCACGCGTCAACGTGACATTGTAATTAATTGGGCTATGATGCGCTCGCGGCCGTTTCGTTAGCTCCACATATACCAAGTTTGGCATTACGTGACGTCATTGAATTACGAAATATATCACTGGTGCAAGTGTGAAGATGCTGACATGCGTGTCATGTAAGAACATGACAACATACTACGCTAATAGCGTCCTCGTGGCCGTTTCGCTAGCTCCACACATACTTAACTTGGTATCATTTGACGTGAATAGATAACGAAGGTAAAGGACACATTCAAACAAGATACTCATGACACGGAAGTCATCTAGGCATCATTTACCTTTACCTCGCAACGTTGTGCTGATTTTGAAGTGACATATCAACTGTCTTACTCGTGCTTCGCATAGCCTCGATTCACACTGTACGTTGGGTCTGTCATCTTTAATGCTAAATGTTAACAGCGACGCAACACTTTGGCTTCAAGAAGTGATTATAACCGATGTTCTATGCTGTGTACCTTTTGTTCCTCGTCGTTTGAATAAACAGTTTTGTAGCGTCTACAAGAAGACCAGACCTGTAGTAGTGCAGGGCGTAGTGGGGGCACATAGCACATGATAACGTTCCCCATTGCATAAGTCTCAGGTATTTTGTGTAAACCACCGCGATGGTGTAATGCGCACGGTGCTACACTGCTTGCCCAATAATCGCGGGATCGTATGCATGGCATGGCCGCCTGATTTCGCTTTATGAAACGCTAGAGTCCCGCATGCCTGAATTTTAGGGGTAGTTAAAAAATACCAAATGCTCAAAACAGTTTCAGCGCCCTCCAGTACGACAACCCTCACAAAAGCGACGTGGGTAGGTAATGTGAAATCTCGGCAATTATTGCAAAGGCCAAAGCCTCACATAGCTCATTCAGCGCAAACATTGTCCGTGGGAGTCGAGGTCCCTTGTCCGAAGCATCACCACCGATGCGAGGGACACAAGCAATTGTGCTTAGGCTACGACGTCACCACATGAGGTCATCATGATGTCGAAAATTACATAAACTTCTGGCGCCTTAATGATATCTTTAAGATGCCCAATCACAAGATGACACGCTACGATTTCATGGGATCATATTGCCACGTTCCATTTCCCAAGTTTTTGTTATCGTCCCAAAACACCACACGATTCTCAGCGCAAACCGCGCCTGCAGTTTTCGAGAAGGCTCCCGACTGTAGTAGATCATTTCGATAAGATCACGCCCACTGTGCGAACGGTACAGATTGTTCTGGAACCTACGCCACCGCCAGCGATAACGCTAGAACATTCGACGGCAAAAGTATAAATGCCGACGCGCTTCGCCGCCTGTTGTTGTTGATCAAAGGCCGAGGCTGCGTTCGCCGCTATCAGTCCGAGACTGCTATCTGTGCAAGAATGCTGCTGTAATTAGACTTTCCCTTTACCGGGCACAGGTTCGCCCAAATAAACAGTTAAATCCCAACACGAAGTTTCCTGTCTTCGGCCATGTCACGACCTTGTGACAATATATCCACTAGCTCACAGGTGGGCAATTAACAAAGGCAGTGAAATAGTTGCTGAGCTGCAGAAAATTTGCCATGCCTCCTATATTATAAGGAATTCAAAGCCATGGTGGGTGCTCAAAAAATACGCGGGTGGGCGGATTAGGCTCAATGCATCGACTGGGAAGAACAATAGGAGAGTGTTGTCACTTTCGAGCTGGCTTAGGCGAATGCAGTGCGGCCTGAACGAAGTTTTTATTCAAGCTTTACATAAGTAGGCGGGTAGCACAAAGTTTAAAATTTGAAATGCGTTTTTTTAAACACGAATGACTTTTTTTTGTCGTGCCCACCAGCTTTTTCGCTACATGACGTCTCCCTCAACGAATAACTTCTTCAGTTGACTTCAACGCTTGCTGCAGTAACTATAACACTTGGCTGAACATTTATTGGCTCAATCAATTGCTGTTTTTGTTCCAGTGAATAAGCAATATTTCATGCATTCTTGAGAGAATTCAGTTGTTTCTAGACTCGCTGCGTCAGAAAAAAAAGGCGTATGTTGTCTCACAGAAAACATACTGTGTCCAAAAATTTAGCATAACGTGCAAGCAAAACCAACACCTAGAATCTTTAAATTGCACTACATATTTCCAATAAAAGTTATTGTTTTTGCATACTTTTCACAGAACATCGAATTTTGTGACTATAATTTGAAGTGTGAATAGCCTTCATTTTTCGTACGTGCTTCTTCCCCTCCCCCTTTTTATGTGGCGTGCTTTATAAGTTACGACTTTATATTCCTGTTATGCTTAGTATAGTTTTGTTTTTCCACTGCCTGCAGTGGCTTTGCACGAGCTCCAAATTAAGCAGAGTTCCCTGTTCTTGCAGTTATCCTGACCACCCGTTTCTTTGCCCGTCCCGGCTGCTTCATCGGCGGTTATCTTCGTGGTGATTCATTGCGCATTGCCCTTGGAAGGCGCTGGATCATCCACACGTGGTGAAGCGGCGACTGCGCGGTCACTTTGTGGCCTGCTGCTAGCATTCAACGATTTCGCCGCTGGTGGTCGCTGCCCTGCAAGCAAGCCCTCTTTATTTGCCAGCACCAGCACCGGCTCTCCACTGGCAGCAGTGGCAATGCACGAGCTACATATTAGACAGAGTTCCCTGTTCTTTCTGCTGTTCTTTCAAGCTCTTTTCTGTACTGTTTCTATTCTTTTCAACTGCCGCTGCTGCCCCAAATTGTGTTCTGATTTGCATTTTATTTTTTCGGTGTCTGCAATTGTTTTTTTCTCACGAGTATTTACCATGCCAACTATTGCTGAAATTTTGAAAAAAAGTTTGGATCTTGAGGCGAAAATTAACAGCTTGGCGAAGGACACACCTGAAAAGGTCTTCGGCAGGTTCTTACTCAAGCTGCAAGAATCGGGCATAGATGTTGCTGAACTAAAACAAGAAGTTGTATCTATACAATTGAGTGCAGAGCACTTGAACGGACTTGCCAATGACCTACGTAACCAAAATGTTCCATTGGTAAATGAGAATAAACAGCTAAAAACCCAGATTGACTCCCTCAGCCGCAAGGTTGAGGAACTGGAGCCATACTCGCACATGAGCAATGTGGAGATCAAGGGTGTTCCCTTCTCTCAGGGGCAAGACTGCAGTGCAATCGTGAAAATAATAGGAGAGAAGGCTGGCTGTCCCATATTGCCTGCTGATTTCGACATTGTGCATCGCGTGCCAACACGTTCTAAAGATAAAATAAACATTATTGTGCGCTCCTGCTCTCAGACTAAGAAATCTGACTACATCAGTAAAGCATGTAAGGCGAAGCTCTGTGCTAGTGATCTTTGTATCACTGGTGGTACTAATGCCCCTGTCATTACCAATGATCGTATGACTCCAAGCAACAAGGTCTTCTTTTCCAAGGCCTTAACACTAAAAAAGAAAAAGAACTGGATGTTTTTCTGGACAGGCAACATCAAAATAAAGCTAGAAAGACTACTAATAGCAGAGTCTTGCGCATTCGCGATGACTTGGATTTGACAAACATAGACTGAGCCTTGCACAATGTTATCATTGCATCATTTTTTTTTCTCGCATCAACATGGATGCTCTTACAGAACCAGACCATGCTAACTCATAAGTGAATATAATTCTATCATTCATTTCAATGCTAGGAGCCTGCGTAAACACTTCGATGAAATCCAGTATCTCCTTTCTTCATATAGTACCTTTTGTTTTCACTTATTACCATAACAAAATTATGGTAATCAGTTGCTGACGGAATTTTCTCTTGCTTCCCAAATTATATCTGAAAATACTGTGACAGAACAACTAGCAGTCAAGGTGGTGCGTTCATTTTTATATCTTTTGATCTTTCTTATAGGAGAAGCCATGATTTGCACTTGCTTGTAACTAAATGCGAATCAGTTTGGATTAAAATCACTTATTGCTCTCTATCACGTGATGAGAGAGATTTCATATTTGGATGCATTTAAGGATCTCCCTCAACCTCAGTCGAAGATTTTTCTTACAATCTTAAAAATGTCCTACATATCATTTCTCTTGAGAATAAAACTGCCATATTAATGGGTGACATCAACATTAACTTACTCAATTACACTTCACCTGTTGTTATTAGTTACACTAGTCTACCGCAAAGCTATGGAATTAAGTCCTTAAATGATGTTCCTACACGGCAAGTTCCTAGCGGTGCTGGGACCCTGATAGATCATGCTTTCTCTAACTCGCTAATATTTCCACAGGTGAAAGTTCTCGATAGTGACATTACTGATAATTAACCTTTGCTCCTACGCTTCAATCAACAACTACGTCCTTGCGCTCTTTCTCATTCCAAATATGTTCTGGATAAAGAGAGTTTAATAACTGCCATAGAGGACTTAGATTAGACCGAGGATAAATGTTGTAATAATCCCCAAAAAGCGTTTTCTTTATTGTTTCCTTAATTATATCGCATAACCGAAAACTCACTTCCAAAACTTAATGTAAAAAAATATTAGCATTTTCTCAGAAACCGTGGATGTCTGAAAGCCTATTAGCTGCTTTGCGTAGACAAGACAACCTCTACGAAAAATCTAAAAGTCAGCCGTTCAATACTCGATGGAGGCGGAAATGTTGTAGGCCCGTGTACTCAGATTTGGGTGCACGTTAAAGAACCCCAGGTGGTCAAAATTTCCGGAGCCCTCCACTACGGCGTCTCTCATAATCAAATGGTGGTTTTGGGACGTTAAACTCCCCAAATCAATCAATCAAGCCGTCCAATACTAAGTTTATTGCCCGCTACAAAAAATATGCAACACTGTAAACAAGCACTTAAAATCTGCGAAACGTTTTTTTCTACAAGAAAAAATATCGCAAGCAGGTAATATTGCTAAACAAAAATGGGACATTGTAAACTTCTTTCTAAACAGGAATTCTTGCCACCAAGTATACAGAATCGTAATCGACAACATTGCAGTTAACTCGCCTATCGACATAGCTGACGGTTTCTGTTCCTACTTTTTAAGCGCTGACGCACCCTGTCCCACACAAAGCACACCACTTAGACGCCTTCCTCATTCGTTTTTTTCTCTTTCCCACTACTCCTGAAAAAATACATATTGTCATAAAACACCTCAAATCTACCCGTGCAGGAATCGATGAAGTTCTGCCTGCGCATATAAAACTCATTTCGCCCTTAATTTCTGATATATTGTGTTTCATTACGAACTTGATATTCAAGACAGGCGTATTTCTAGAGAGCTTAAACGCGGTAAAATGATCCCAGTTCATGAAAAAGGGGATAGGACACTGAATAACAATTACCTACTCATTTGCATTCTGCCACTTTTTTGGTAAAGTTCTTGAGAAGTTGATTGGAGTACGCCTAACTAATTTTCTTAATAAATTCAATATTCTGTCCCCTTTTCTGTTCGGCTTTCGCAATCATTTCTCTACTGATCTAGCACTCAATCATCTAACCGATCAACTATAAAAATTCATTGGCAAAGGTTTATTTGCATGATTAGTATTCCTCGATCTAACAAAAGCATTCGACAGTTTAAATCACATCATTCTCTTTACTAAATTTGAAAAGATCGGTGTCTGTGGTCCTGCTTTAGCTTTACTAAAAAGCAACCTGCATAACCGCGTTCAACTTGTGTCCATTTCTAATGTATATTCTAAGAAGTTATCTACTAATATTGGTGTCCCTCAAGGATCTAATTTAGGACTGCTCCTGTTCTTAATTTATAAAAAAGATCTTCCTAGCTGTCTGTCCTTCACTAATTCCATTTTGTATGCTGATGACACTACCATATTTACTTCTGACAAAAGCATTTCAATTTTCGTCGACAAGCTAAGCACAGACTTGAAAAATATTTTAAGTTGGTACAGTGCTAACTTGTTGTTAAGTACGAACGCAACCAAAATTAAATTTGTAGTATTTTCACCACATCAAAAATATACAGCATCCTTTCCTTCGTAGACTTTTGGCTCGCACTCCAATTTCCCCAGTCCCTGCGTTTCTTTCCTCGGAAATTCTTTCGACTCTAGCTTGAAATACATAGATCATATTTCTCACGTCTAAAATAGCATACGGCATCCACGCTCTGATTAAAAGTCGTCTATACTTCGCACGTTCCACTTTACTGTCACTCTACTATTCATTCGTTCATTCTCATATTATTATGACAATGTTCTGGGGTAACACTTATAACACTCATTTGGCTTCCTTTAAAGCACTACAAAACCAATCCTGAAAACCATTACTAACAGTTCACGTTTTTCTAACGGTAAATGCCTGCTTCATGATAACATCTTTCTGACCATTTCAGAGCTCCTCAATTACAACTTAGGTATCACATTCTATAAATACCTAACCAAAACACTACCTCCTATCTGCTTCTCATCTTTCGACCTAGTTGCCCATAGTAATACTAGATTTTCACGTAACAATAACGTCCTTTTGCCTAAGGTAAGTAGTAATTATGGCAAACTATTTGCTGAATTTTCACCTATAGCAATTTGGAACACAATATCATCTGTTAATAAAAATGCTAGAAACTTGCATCACTACAAGAAAAAACTACAATCACACATTACGCATGCCTAGTTGTACTGTTTCTTACCATAGCGCTACCTTCTTTGAATGTCCACATGTTATGTATTACAACATTTTGTATTCTTTTTCAGTTATACTCTTCACATTATTCATTAATTCATTTGGTTTTTATCTTTGTTTTATATATATATATATATATGTATATATATATATTGTAGGCATCTATTATGCGCTTCATTCTCATCTGAACAGCAGTCAATCATCATCCTATGTTCTGGCTGACAATCATCATCTGCTTGACACGAGCGCTGCTTTGTCGGGTCCGTTGCGCTTGTTCGTTCTCGAGTTCTCGACTAATAATCCTCGTTACTACCGAGTCGTCATACGTGGTGGAGGTGGATTGACGTTCCCAGTACCTCTCCTTACAACGCCTACTCGCTGGAGCTCCGTTAAGGCCGCCGCTTGGACCCTCAGTCCGCCAACATGTCTCAGAGTGAGTGGGTGGATACCCTTTCTGCTCCCGTCTCTGCGCCGCAAGCCGTCACTGCGCCGCAAGCCCCTCCTCTTTACATAGTAAACCACCAGCGTGACCCTCCGATCTTCGCTGGTCTCCGCGGCGGAGATGTGGAGGACTGGCTCGATAACTACGAGCGGGTAAGCGCAACTAATCACTGGGACGACTCTAACAAGCTCCGCCGAGTATCGCTTTATCTCACGGGCGTGGCCAAGACATGGTTCTTGAACCATGAGATCGACCTCACCGACTGGCCTGCCTTCAAGCAGCAGCTTCGCCAAGTATTCGGCACGCCAGCCGTTCGATCCGCTCTAGCTGGGTGGGCCCTAGATACTCGCCAACAACATCCCGGCGAGTCATACACATGTTATATCGAGGATGTCCTTGCGCTTTGCCGGCGCGTCAATTCTTCGATGTCCGAGTCGGAAAAACTGCGCCACATCCTGAAGGGCATCGGAAGCATTGCCTACAATGCCTTTGTTGCCCAGAATCCTTCCACTGTCACTGACGTCATCTCTACGTGTCAGCGTCTCGACGAACTTGATTCTGTTCGCCTTCAGTCGGGCAATAGTGAACACCGTACAGCAGACCGGGACCTGCGTGACATGATACGGGAGATCATACGAGAAGAACTTCAATCAATGGGCATCTCACAACCTTCTCCATCTGTCACACAGCCTTCAAGCATGGCTTCCGTGACATCGTAAGGGAGGAACTAACATCATTCACCGGTCCAGCCTACGTCCAGCCACCTCTGTCTAGCCCTCCAACGTACGCGCAAGTTGCGGCCGCGCGTCCTCGCAACGTAAACTCTACTTCACCGCTGCCATTATTCACGCCGGTTGCTGCTGCACCACCGGTCCACTTCCGGCCAATCCCACCCGACCCTCCGTCAGTCCACTTGAGTGCGCTATCTTCCGGTGCGCCGAACGCCCTCTATTGCCCGCCTTGGCGCCCGTCCCGCCCAACACGCTTTTACTGTGGATATTGTGGCCATATACCTCGCTTCTGCCGCAAGCGCCAGCAGGACGAGCGTCGCGGGTACGACATGCGCGAACGGGACTTTTCCAGAGGGGATTCTTACGCTCCGCATTATTCAACAGGACAGCAGCGGTCTCCATCTCCGCCCGCGTCGACTGAGACGCGGAACACTTACCGTTCAAGCCGACGCCGATCACCTTCGCCCTTCCGTCGCTCCTCCTCTCCTCTTCGGCCAGCCTCGTTTACTACTGACAACCGGTCGGAAAACTAAATGATGCAGTTTTCGGAGGAGAAACTGCATGTAACAGTAGGACTCATATTCCTCCAGCACGCCCGTTCAACATGGTTTCTGTTACGGTGGAAGGAATTCTCGTGGACGCTTTGGTGGACACCGGTGCTACAGTTTATGTGATGAGGTATGATTTGTGCAAACGCCTGAAGAAAGTAATGACATTTTATAATGGACCCAATCTAGTCGAAGCCCAGGGGAACGCTATCCGCCCTTTTGATCTTTGTACTGCTCGTGTGTTTATTGATGACATTTTGCATTACATCGAGTTCACTGTGCTTACCCGGTGCTCTCACCAGCTAATTCTAGGGTGGGACTTCCTATCTTCTTCTTCAGCCGCTATATGTTGTGGTGAACGAATTCTGCACTTAACTAATACGGACTCCATGTTCGACGAAGGCGTCTACAAGCCTCTACATCTGTTCGCTCGCGAAGATCTGGAACTACTGCCACATCAAGAGCGAATTGTGATCCTGACCTCTAAGGACATCGACCACGGTGACGTCTTGGTGTCCCCTTCGTCGAATTGCGTCGCAAAAGGCGTATCCCTTGCATCAGGTATCGTACGCTTTCACCATGGTTCCGCGCTCGTCATTGCTACAAATGTAACACCAGAGAAAGTTCTCCTGCCAGAGGGCACTGCAGTAGCCTGTGTTGTGGATGCTGAGCCTGTCAGCATCACGCCACTTAAACCTGCCTCTACAAAAGACCCTTCTATGAGTAAGCCTGCCTCATCCTCTCCCTTCACAGCTCTTATCAGTGAAGACTTAACAGCTATGCAGGCGCAGCAGTTGCTTGCGTTATTAACGAAACACGCCGATTCTTTCGACACCAGCTCCTCAACGTTGGGCCGAACTACCACTGCAGCGCATCGCATTCAGACGGAGGGAACATCTATTGTACATCGCCGCCCGTACCGCGTGTCTCTCGCTGAGCGAAAAATCATTGAGGAAAACGTCGCTGACATGCTCCAACGAGAAATACTTCGTCCATCAACTAGCCCTTGGTCATCCCCTGTTGTTTTGGTACGAAAAAAAGATGGCTCCGTGCGCTTTTGCATTGATTACCGGGCACTTAACAACATCACACAGCAAGGACGTATACCCCATGCCACGCATCGATGACGCCCTTGATTCACTGCAAGGCGCCGAATACTTTTCAAGCCTTGATTTGCGTTCGGGATATTGGCAAATTCCCATGCACGATGACGACAAAGAAAAAACGGCATTTGCAACCCCCGATGGCCTATACGAATTTAACGTGATGCCTTTCGGGCTCTGCAATGCGCCCGCGACGTTTGAACGCATAATCGACACCGTCCTGCGTGGTCTGAAATGGAAGACGTGTCTCTGCTACCTTTATGGCATTATCAACTTTTCATCAACGTTTTCTCAGCACCTTAGCCGCTTGGATGACGTCCTAACATGCCTCGCCGGTGCGGGTCTGCAGCTCAACACTAAGAAGTGCCGTTTCGCCACCAAATCCATCAAGGTTCTCGGTCATGTCGTCAGCAAGGACGGTATTCGCCCTGACCCCGAAAAGATCGCTGCCGTCCTTCGATTTCCATGCCGCACAAGACTTAAGGATTTGCGAAGTTTTCTTGGCCTCGCATCATATTTTCGTCGCTTCATACGAAATTTCGCTTCAGTAGCTGCGCCACTTCACAAACTACTTGCATCTAATGCACCCTTTGTGTGGTCCGAGGAATGTCAGTCGGCGTTTCACCTATGGAAGAAAGCTTTGACGTCAGAGCCTGTACTCTCTCATTTTGATGACACCGCCCCAACACTCCTACATACCGACGCCAGCGGCTGCGGTATAGGTGCTGTTCTCCTCCAACGCGATAACTCTAGACGGGAAAGGGTCATCGCATATGCTAGCCGAGTGCTAACTTCTACCGCAAAAAACTATACCATCACTGAGCAGGAGTGCCTCGCTGTGGTTTGGTCCATACAAAAGTTCCGTCCTTATCTGTACGGCCGTCAATTCACCATTGTAACGGACCACCACGCCTTATGCTGGCTTTCTACAATGAAGAACTTGTCCGGACGCTTGGGTCGTTGGATTTTACGCCTACAGGAGTATCAGTTTGAGATTAATTAAAAATCGGGCAAAAAACATCAAGACGCCGACGCTCTTTCTCGTTGCCCACTACCTATGGCGTCGTTCGACACTACAGCTGCCACCTCCAATGACACCAGTGCGGACGTGACTCCCACTTCTGTTGCCTTGCTCGCCTCGCTGTACCAACCGCCAATCGACGATGAACAACCCTTCAGTTCTCGCCAGCAAGCTGACCCGTATTGTCACCGCATTATAGACCACCTTTCAGGAGCTACGCGTCCACCCAATGCACGCACGAATATTGAATATATACTTAAATATTCTGTTGCAATTATGCTTAGTTTATAATTTTGATTATTGCTTATGCTGCCTCTAACATTGTTTTACCTCAATTTGCCCTTAAAAGGAGATCGCGATACAGTATTTTAGTTAGGGACCTCCTTTTGTATACTACACACAAGTCACATTCTTGTATTCGTACCAATAAAAATTTGAAGTCTGAAAAAAAACTGACATACCTCAATTTCCACGCTATGTATGTTATTCTATCTCAATCCTCGTGGTGGTAATACTTTTTTGTGTGGTAATATTTCCAAGGGCCTGTCAGCTACTTGAGAATCGCCCTGAATTGCGTATGAAGAAGTCCGAGACCGGATGTTTGGTGTCAGATTTTCACAGTCTAAATCATTCCTCAGCTGCACACTTCTGCACGTCAGCCCTGCATCCGGTTTCATAGTCTGTATTTGGCATTAGCATTACTTTGGCATCTATCTATCTATCTATCTATCTATCTATCTATCTATCTATCTATCTATCTATCTATCTATCTTTCTATCTATCTATCTATCTATCTATCTATCTATCTATCTATCTATCTATCTATCTAGCTGCCTACGGGTTTTAGCTCTTCTAGCCGTCTGAATAATGGTATCAATACCAAAATTGGCATGGCGAAACATGACTTTATGACGAACTCAACTGACTAGTTATAACATGGAAATCATTACATGTATTCCATGAATGTCATTATATACTTTTGATGGTCTTGCTGTTTTTGCGGTGGTTTAGTTCACATGACATTTTGCAAAACTGGTCTGGTATGACATAACTGCATGGAGAACATAAGCGACAGACCCTAACGTGGAAAGCAGGACGCACATGTCGTGATTTTTATGTTATGACTAGTCATGACTACGCGTCACGCTCATGGTGCACTCGCGCTCGTTCCGCTAAGCTTCCCGTGTACTAAATTTGGTATCACGTGACGTGAATAGACGACAAAGGTAGATGACATGTCCAAGCATGATATTGAGGTTATGCGTGGCTCATGAAACATGACTACAGGCTACGCTCCTGGCGCGCTCGTGGCCATTTCGCTAGCTCCACATATATCACGTCACGTGATAATGAATTTCTTATCACTTGACGTGAATAGACGACACAGGTAAACGACACATCCAAACATCATAATCATGGCACGGAAGTCATTTACGCCATAACTTAAGTCCATTTTAAAGTGACATGTCAAGCTTCCTCATTCGTGCTTCGCATATAATCGATTCTCTCAGGACGTAGAATTTGCCTATTAATTTATTTACGGCACGCAAGATGGTGGCGCACAAACAAGGCACCGCCTACTTCTTAGATTTTAGAGGTGTCAGAGGTATCACTCATTGTCAAATTTTTCGGAAGTGTTCTCTCCCCGCAGTTGTTTTGCCCCACAGGTATTACAGGATCATATGGTTTAGACATATTCCCTATCTATGGATTTGAAGCACTTCGTTACAGCCTTCTAAGTGTGATGAACAAATGGAAACTAACAACTGATAATCTGCGTATATTGTCTAAAACTGAAATGTTAAATCAGATGTGCTGATTGTGTTGTAAATGATTGTTGGGTGATTTCTGTAATGGTTATTCAGTTTTTATTCTTTTATACATTGCTTTGTTACGAAAGTTTTTGTATGTATTTCTGAGTTATCTATCTATTATTTGCTGTCATGGGCCACATGCGTGTTTCTTTTTGTATTGTCGCTTTTTGGTGCCTGTAATTTTAGTAATCTTTGGAAATTTGTAGTTAACATTTTTTTTGGTTGAAGGGGCTAGTCAAGCTGTGAAATGCAGCTTTTTTTTGCACCAAACCACGTATACAGTGTATTTTCGTGTACTTCTCACGTGGTTAAATGAAGTCAAACTTGAATCTACAAACAAACTTGAATCTACAAACAAGATTGCCCAGAGCATTGTCAATACAGTGGAAAAGGTGTATATATAATTATTAACTTATGTATTTATTTATTTATTTCCATCACATTTCAAAATGCTTCTTCTTACGTATTCGTTTGTGTGTGCGCTATATTCACGAGATTTGCAGCTGAAGGCTGCGGTTCCTAGACGCGTCATCAACAATATTGTGTTAATATATAGGCACCAATACAATATAACAATGTGAAATCACAGGCTGCCTCGAAAAAAGATCAATTCACCGTTTCGGAAACCGCTGACCCCCGATACACCCACCATTATGGGAGCATCAGCGGAAATCTTCGCATGCAATGACGAGTGGTAATGACACATCTTTAAGAGACACATTTCTGAGCACTCGTTGCCACTGCTGAGTGCCAGTTCTAAAAACTTTCACTCAAAAACTGTTTAATAGGCCAAACGTGCACCCATGCACACTTATTCAACTTATGAGCAGTATGCAGACAGCAGACTTCTGCAGACTTATCACTGGCGACGTGCCCCTATGTTCTATAAAACACCGTGTCGAACGACCTCTCATAGACTGCATCGCGCTCTGATATAACGTTTCATGCAAACACACCACACACAAAGCATGAGCAAATGCTCACAAAACAATCACTCTATATACAATGTACGGAGAAAACGCTGACGAAACGATCACTTCCTACACAATGAATGAACGCAGAAAACGCTGACAAACTTCGTCCATGTACCAAGTGACAATCTTGTTGATAAGAAGTGGGCTTCTTTTATCTGAATCACATACTTCGAAACCAAAAAAAGGCAAGCGACTCCCTAATGAAGCAGACAATCGTTGCCAAAATGGGTGTCGTAGATTCGCGGACAATCATGGACGTGAGGCGCGAGGCAAGTTGTGTACGAGATGTTTTTAGCCTTTTCTCTCACGTTTCATCACACTGCGTTTCACGCCACTGCTTTTTACCACAAGTAAACAGTTATATATGTGAAAAATATTGCTGTAGAGAAGATTAATCAAAGGAATAAAAACAAGAAAACTCTAGTTCTGGCAATGCATAAAGCATGGAGCATCTGTGAGCTGGTCAAGAATGTGCAGCAGCCACCTACATTGTGCTAAAAAAATCGTATAATGTTGCTTCATAAAAAGTTGTCCTCTTTCAAGTAACAATCTATAAATGGACATCTATAAAAACTCACTTTGAGTAATTAGACTGGGTATGAGGCAACCTCTGTGCTCATCATCATCATCAGCCTGACTTCGTCCACTGCAGGACAAAGGCCTCTCCCATATTCCGCCAGTTAACCTGGTCCTGTGCTTGCTGCTGCCAATATATACCCGCAAACTTCTTAATCTCATCTGCCCACCTAACCTTCTGTCTCCCCCTAACCCGCTTGCTTTCTTTAGGAATCCAGTTAGTTACCCTTAACGACCAGCGGTTATCCTGTCTACGCGCTACATGACCGGCCCATGTCCATTTCCTCTTCTTGATTTCAGCTATGATATCCTTAACCCCCATTTGTTCCCTAATCCACTCTGCTCTCTTCTTGTCTCTTAAGGTTACACCTACCATTTTAGGGGCGAAGCTCCTTATGGCGTGGCTTGTGCGTCCCTCGTAGTACGTAACCACCAGTGGCACATACCCGAAATAGGTATAACATTTGACCTCCAAGGTGGTGCCGGTGAGAGATTTCTTCTGTGCGTTGTTTAACAATAAAAAGTAGTGCTCAATGTACATGCCAATGGCTGCTAATGGGGAATGAGAAACAGCAGCATTCGGCTTTTAGCCAACACGCACGCTGCGATTTCCATTAGCAGCCATTGGCATGTACATTGAGCACTATCGGACAAGAAAGGGTTGCTACATTATACTCGCTGGGTGTATTCTCCTTAGTTTTAGAAAGGTTTAGCGAGCGTAGAGCCGCAGGGCCATGGATACAATGAACTAGTATATACCATGAATGAATTCGAGGGGGTTAAAGGGGGGAAGCACATACGAAGAGCAAGCCGTAAGAAATTAAAAGCTGGCTCCTCCTGTCTCTCATTTCACATTAGCAGCCACTGGCATGTATATTGAGCACTATCTGACAGGAAAAGGTTGCTACGTTATACTAGCTGGGCGTAACCTTCTTCGTTTTAGAAAGGTTTAGCGAGCATTGGGCCGCAGTGCCATGAATACAGTGAAATAGTATATACCATGAACTCAAGGTGGTTGAAGGTGGGAAGTAGACCCGAAGCGCAAGCCATAAGAAAGTATGCGTGTGCCACCTCTCGTTTCGTCCTTGGAATGTCCACTGAATGGCGGTGCTTCTACATGGGGAATATATGATAAAAAGATGCGAGAAGGTGGGACTTGGAGTGTTGAATAGATTGACGAACGGACACACAGACAGATGCATGGAGGGACGCATTAAAGGACGCCGGGGCGGATGCATGAACGAACGCAGGGACGGGCGCATGAACAGACGCATGGACGGTCACACAGACGGACGCGTGGACGGACGAATGCTTCGCCCCACTCTCCATCATTCACTCCGTGGATATGCTGCCATTTTTTTCTTTCCATTGCTCGCTGCGTCGTCCTCAATTTAAGCTCAACCCTCTTTGTAAGTCTCCAGGTTTCTGCTCCGTAGCTGAGTACCGGCAAGATACAGCTGTTTATACCTTTCTCTTGAGCGATAGTGGCAATCTACCTGTCATAGTTTGAGAGTGCTTGCCGAATGTGCTCCACCCCATTCTTATTCTTCTAGTTACTTCAATGTCGTGGCTCGGCTCCGCGGTTACTACCTGCCCTAAGTAGACATAGTCTTTTACAAATCGAAGTGCACTATTACCTATCTCGAAGCACTGCTCTTTTCCGAGGTTGTTGTACATTACTTTCGTTTTCTGCAGATTTATTTTAAGACCCACCTTTCTGCTCTCCTTGTTTATCTCCGTAATCATTAGTTGCAATTAGTCCCCCTAGTTACTCAGCAACGCAATGTCATCGGCGAAGCGCAGGTTACTAAGGTACTCTACATTAACTCTTATCCCTAACTGTTCTCATTCAAGGCTTCTGAATACCTTCTGTAAGCACGTGGTAAATACCATTGGGGAGATTGTGTCCCCCTGCCTTACACGTTCTTGATTGGTATTCTGTTGCTTTCTTTATGAAGCACTTTGGAAGCAGTTGATCGCCTGTAGATTTCTTCCAGGATGTTTATATATACTTCATCGACGCCCTCATTCCGCAGTGTCTGCATGACGGCTGGTATTTCTACTGAATCAAACGCCTTCTCGTAATCTATGAAGGCTATGTATAGTGGTTGGTTATATTATGAGCATTTCTCTATTACCTGACTGATAGTATGAATGTGGTCGATTGTTGAGTAGCCTGTTCGAAATCCTGCTTGTTCCTTTGGTTGATTAAATTCTAATGTTTTTTTTTACTCTGTTAGCAATTACCTTTGTAAATAGCTTGTCTACTGCAAAGAGCAAGCTGATCGGCCTGTAATTCTTCAAGTTTTTGTCATCTCTTTTCTTATGTATTAAGATGATGTTAGCGTTCTTTCAAGACTCTGGTACTCTTCCCGTCAGGAGACACCTCGTAAACAGGGTGGCTAGTTTTTCTAACACAATCTGTCCTTTATCTTTCAGCAGATCTTATGTTACCTGATCCTCACCAGCAGCTTTGCCTCTTTGCATGCTCTCCAAAGCTTTTCCGACTTCTTCAATTATTACTGGTGGGGTGTCGTCTGGGTTACTGCTAGTTCTTATAGTATTAATGTCGTGGTTGTCCCGGCTACTGTACAGATCTCTGTAAAACTCCTCCGCTATTTTAACTATCCTATTCTTATTGGTAGTTATTTTGCCTTCTTCGTCTCTTAGTGCATTTATTCTATTTTCGCCTATCCCAAGTTTCCTCTTCACTGCTTTCATGCTTCCTCCGTTTTTCAGAGCGCTTTCAATTCTCTCCATAATATACCTTCTTACATCGGATACCTTAAGCATATAATTCAACGTTGAAAGCTCTGCCAGTACTATTTTGTCTGTTGTACAAGAGACTTTCATGATTTGACGCTTCTTAATGAGATTCTTCATTTCCTGGGAAAGCTTTTCAGAGTCCTGTCTAACTACCTTACCTCCAACTTCAACTGCACACTTCCTAAGGATCTCGTCCGATTATCATTCATTGTATCTATGCAAAGGTTGGTTTCATCACTAAGAGCCGAGTACCTGTTTTGAAGCGAGACTGTGAATTCCTGTCTTTTCCCTCTCAGTGCTCGCTCATTGATTGGCCTCTGTGCTCAACTGCCCTTAAAACGAAGGTTCGGTGAAATCCTTCCGAGGTGATGAGATTTCTTTTAACCACTGCAAATAAGTATGTTATTAGGAAAGCATTATTAGGAGCAGTGTGTTATTAAAAATGGCCCCTCGTTATATGATGACATTTCAATTGATGCTTGTAAATGGCGCTATAGTTTAGAATACTCTGCAAGAGAAAATCACTCACAAGTAGGAGTAAAATCTATCAATTTCCCTCCCCCTTCCCCTCTATTTGGAATATTTTTCACTCAGGTCCTCCGGAGCAAAGTTTTTATTCCTGCTAGGAGGAGGAGGAATAAATGAGGAAGGACAGGGAGGTTAGCTTATTCCTGACAGCCTCGCCACCGCAGTACCTAAACTGACATTTCACTGCTGCTGGCCGGAGGGAGTGGGTGGCAGCTGCGGAGCATTTCCCGCGGGTTTTTCGCTCCAGCTATCCGGAGTTTTTCCCTGGCACCTCAGGAGTAATTTACACATGCCCTTACTTCTTCCGGATTAAATTTCGGTGAGATGGTTCAGAACTTTTTGCATTGTTGTTTCCTTCACTCTTTATTTATTTTATGCTGATCATGTCACGAGTTGGTTAGATGAAGGATTCTCTATTCTCATGCAAAAAGTGCAGAGTTAACGTGCATTTTTTCACACAGAGCTTAAGCCGACGAAATTCAAGAAAGCGCTTGAGTTTTTCTTGTTTAATTTATTCTAAACAAGCCGCCGTTCCGTGTTGATGGCCTCATATTTCGGAAAAAAGGAACAAAGTTTAACATGCAGAAAGCCACGCACAAACCGAACACGTGTAGACAATTAACGTGAGTGTGAATTGTTTACGTATAGGGCGTTGAAATAGTGCGCAGAATGCTGCAAAGTAATCCGCTATAAACAAAGGAAACGTCGCCGCTGGGACAAGTGTTCACGACCCCTGAAGGACAATCCATCAGATTCAGTCGAATGCTTCCTGCATAATTTATCGAAAAATAATTATACACGAGGACTGTGAATTTTTCGAGAGGCAAAAAAACTGACGACGGTGAAGTTATAAGACGACTTCACTGAAGTCGTCAGTGAAGTCATCTCTATACGCATAAAATCCTATAGAGCTACTCCATCGATATACGCAGATTTGATGCAGCGACGTTGCGGTGCGTTGGTTCTGTCCAAGTACAAGCACATGACAGCTTTCTAATAACACACAAATGTCCCAGCAGGAGCAAAAGATGCCTGCACGCATCGCGCGCTGAGACGCCTTTGCAGTGGCTGCAAAAGGAGCTTTGACATGAACATATAAGGCATGTTAACGTGTATCCCTAGCTTTGAACACGCCATTAGAACGGGACATCATTTAACGGCGGTAACGTGGATAACTTGCGAAATGTCATCACTGTCATCGCAGTCTACGTCACGTGTGTACATTTGAATTTGTGAACCAATGCAAGAACGAGAACCTAAGTTCGATCGGCAATAGGCGAAGGCGCGGTGTGAATAAATACATGGCCGCGAATTGTTACGGTAAATCCTCGCATATGAGAAATCTGCCGCAGAAGTTATTAATGCAGACGGCCAGGCCGATCTCGGTGACATTCATCCTCAATACCCTATTTTAGCTCTTCAAATGCATGCTGACCATAATGCAGTTACGTACTTGTGAAGTCAGCATCTCAATTCGTACGCTTATGTCGAGGCCGTTAAACTCATACATACAGATAAGGCATGTTTCCCTAGTGCTGTATTTTTTTGTGAAATCTCACAGGCGTGAAAATCTTCTGAAGCTCAAAGTAGCAGACCAGCCCTGCCCAAAACACTTGTATCAGGCGTTTCATTGCAGCCGCATACAATTAGGAAAAGCATAGTCTGAGTCGTTCGCTTGTGCTTGATTGAACTGGCGACGCCGCGTTGGTCAAGTGGATAAGGTACTCGGCTGCTGACCCGCAAGTCGCGAGATTGAATCCCGGCTGTGGCGGCTGCATTTACGATGGAGGCGGAAGTGTTGTAGGCCCGTGTGCTCAGATTTTGAAGAACGTTGAAAAAACCCAGGTGGTCTAAATTTCCGGAGCCCTCCATTACGGCGTCTCTCATAATGTTATGGTAGTTTTGGGTCGTCAAACCTCACACATCAATCAATTACTCAGACACCGCCAACTTTTAGGCCTGTCTGATGATAGGCCTTTGTTCTTTTAGCAAGCACGGGCTACTGTTTTTTTTCTGAATATAGTAGCTTTTTTCTCTTCGAAGTAAAAAATAAGATATGTTACAAGTAATCGTGTGAAATTGATTCGCAAGAACAATGAGGAAAGAAAAAAACCAGTCTTGAATCGCAAAATGCCAAATGAAAAACGTATACAGGGCAGCGGTGGGTTGCAAAAGAACGGGAACCATCAGACAAGTCAGGGCGAAAAATGTTTTTATGTTTTCGTTTAGAATTTGAAGGTTATCGCACGAACGTCGACTAAGAGCTGCAACCACGCCATGTTCCAGAATATTCTTTCAAGCTGATGGTGGCATCATGCAAGCTTTGCTCTTCTTATCCTTTAAGCTACGATCACTCCCGTCGGTTGAAGCTGTTTAAACGGAGCAGTGGCAAGCATAACTCCAACACTTCTTTTCCAGCAATTTCACAATTGCCTGTGGGGATGAGAGCGCACTAAGAATACACTTGATTGCAACAAATTGACGGCCCGAAATGGAGAGAAATTGTGCAGAGCTTATCGTAGTGGCTCACTGCTACAGGCATGACCTGTGACGTCATTCAGTTGTGACCCTCATCTCCTGCCGGAGACGTACGCAGACATGCTTCCGCCGTTCGAGATACCAGGTTTGCTAAGCCTGACAAAGCATGTCGTGGGGTGCTCATATTTCTTATGGCGAGTGTGTGAAGATGACCGTGTTTTTCTGCGCTTGTGAAGTACTGCGTTTGTGATCTGATGTGCTTTGTTCACACCTAGAAGCTCCCGTGGAGGGCAGTGCTGTGGGTTGAACTGTCGCCAATATTGTGAATGGGGTGAAAATTCAAGTGCTTTAAATTTCAACGGACTACCATCAGATTGGCTGATTTGATCGATTGATATGTGGTGTTTATTGTTCCAAAACCGCCATATCATTATGAGAGAGGCCGTTGTAGAGGGTTCGAAAAGTTTTGACCACCTGAGGTACTTTAGCACGCACTGAAATCTGTCACATTAGCCCACAGCATTTTCGCCACCATCGCAAATGCAGCTGCCGCTAGGATTCGATCCAGTGACCTGCGGACCGTCAGCCGACTACCTATGCCACTAGACCACCGGGATAGGGATGGCCGTGTTATGAGTGGCATTACACATTAGTGCATAGACAATCTGTGGTTCTTATACATACTTATGTATTAAAACATTAAAACCCAATATGACATGCGAACTATCGCCTTTTATTTCTGGTAGTTCACACCAACTAGGCAGCGCTTTCGCTGCAGGAAGGTAAGCAATCGTGCCAATGTAACGTTACTGATAACTTATCTTACCTCGTCCTTTGGAAGACTTATGTAACACCGATAGAGCAACCATATCTGGGCCAGTGCCATACCCAATTTAGCCTTTTGATGCGAGCTATAGTTTTAAACAAGCAGTTAGAGTGGCATTTTGCACGATTTGCCGTTTCCGAAGGATTGTTTTATTAAAACGCTTCTGTTCATCGTGAAATATCAGTGCCTGTGTCCACCGCTTACAACTTTTTTCAATGGCGTGGCACTCACCCCATTAATTCTGCACAAGCCTGGCCTATTGACATCGCCCTTTACATCCACTTTCACATTCTGAATTGCACAAGTGCGGTTTTTAGCTCCGGTGAGGCAGCACTCCAGGACACATTTGCGCATACACTCCCCTCCGGGTTTCACGCTTGGGTGAGCTCCCTGCATCGGAAAATTGTATTTTGTGTCACAAGAAACATACGCCGAATTTTTACAGTAAAACATTTTCGCGAAAACACGCATTCCATGTTACTGTATGGTTGTCAGGGTGTAAATTGGAAAATGCAGGTGGTGAAAATGAAACGGTTATGTGCTCGAACTAATGCCCAGTAAAACAAGTAACCGTAAACCTTAGGCGAAAGTGGCAGGCACATATAATGGTCCTGGGTGAGCTTCTGTTTAGTTTGGTCGCTTAAAATAACTTGGTTCATACTGAAAAAGGTGATTGGTTTCACTGTGCCCTAAAGAATTTCGCAGGCTATGCCATTTAAAAAAAAAAGACAGGAGAAAATCAGTTGTAAACGAAAAACTGAAAAAGTCGACAAAGATTCGAAAAGCCTAAGATAAAAGGTAGGAAAATAAAGGCGAAACATATTGGTATTGATCAGGTGGTACCACTACCAACGTACATCGCCAGTTGTCTGAATATTATGCAGCGGTGATAGACCAGTGCTGTGGCCTGTACGAAGCTGACGGCCGCTGCTGATTGTATAAGAGCTATCTCATTGTTTGTTATTACCGGCGAAAAACGTCGTCTTTTTTATTGATTGCTAAGCATGTGTTAGCGAACTTTGGCGACTTTGAGCGTATCTATCTATCTATCTATCTATCTATCTATCTATCTATCTATCTATCTATCTATGTATCTATCTATCTATCTATCTATCTATCTATCTATCTATCTATCTATCTATCTATCTATCTATTTAGCCGCCTACGACTTTTAGCTCTCCTGGCCGTTTCGATTGTGGTGTCGATACCAAACTTGGTATTAACTATCATGACCGTATAGAAAACATACTAGACTAGTCATCACATTAAAATCATCATATATGTCATGAATGTCATGATTTACATCTCATGGTGCTGCAGCTCTTGAGGTGCTTTTGTTTTCATTGCAATTAAGTTGCAAAACTGGTATGATATAAAATATTTGCATGGCGAACACAAACCACACACCCTAACATGAAAATTATGACATGCGCTTCATGTAACAACATGGCTACAAGCTATGCTCATGATGCTCTGGCAGCCGTTTCACTAGCTTCACTAATACCGAATTTGGTATTATGGTACGTGAATACATGACGCAGGTACGTTACTGGTGCAAACATGATAATCATGAGATGCGTGTCATGTAACAACACGACTACATGCAACGCTCATGATGCGCTGGTGGCCGTTTCGCCAGCTTCCCTTATACCCAATTGGATTTTACGGGATGTGAATAGATGACGAAGGCATGATACTGGTGCAAAAATGATAAGCATGAATTGCGTGTGATGTAACAACATGACTACATGCTACGCTCATGATGGCCTCATGGCTGTTTGTCTAGCTTCAGATGCACCAAATCTGGTATCATGTGACGCGAACGTACGACATAGCTAAATGGCACATCCAAACATGAGAAACACGACATGCATGTCATGTGACAACACGACTACATGCCACACTCATGATGCGCTCCCGGCCATTTCACTGGCTTCACATATGCCAAATTTGGTATTACGCGACCTCAAATCATGATGAAGGCATGTGACTGGTGCAAACATGATAATGATGAGATGCGTGCCATGTGAGAACATGACTACAATCCACAGTCAAATGCCAATACATTTCGACCTGACGCAATGCGCGTTCTCGCTGGCGTTCATTTCGTCGCGTCACGTCGGTGTTGCCACGCCAGGTCGCAGTCCTGCCATGTACTCACAGGCCCGCGCCGCGCTGCGTTGCTTTGCCGCATGCGAGTTTCTGCACGTTCGGCGTCCCTACGGCACCAAAAGAGGGAGACGCAGTGTTGTCTGGGTAACGCATCGGCACTGAATGCAGCATGTCACATTTCGCGCCGGTTGCCGTCATGCCGCACCGACAGACGCGGTTCGCACCGGTCTTGCCTGGCGTCAGACTATACAGTGCTCGCGTTTTGCTAACGCAGCGTTGCTGTGCCCAGCGTGCGCACGCGTCAAGGCCATTTTGGAGTACATTGGGCCCTTCATGACGCGTTTGCGGTTGTGTTGCTAGATCGACATATACCAAATTTTGTGTTTCGTGTTCGTGTCGTCAATGGTTGATGACAGTATATGACTGTTGCAAACGCGACAATATTGACACGCGTGTCATCTAAGAGAATGACAACATACCACGTTCATGCCGTGCTCGTGGCCATTTCCATATATACTACATTGGTTATCACGTGACGTAAATAGATCACGAAGGTAAACGACACTATAAAAAAGTTCCGCCATATCCACGAAGTGAATTATGATGAGTGGGCGAAGCTCTGGAGGTAAACCTGGTAAACCATGAATCCTCCGTACATTTTGCTCACTCGATTTCACTACAACGCTCCCCCTAGCGTACGTCACCGCATTTAATCGCATGATTGCCTTCCACCAATGACACGCGCAATCTGTGACATCATTCCTATTTTATAACATCTCGCATCTTTCATCAACAACTACAAGTACCGCCGCCTAGTTTATAACATCTTGCATCTTTTCATCATCAGCTACAAGTACCGCTATCTAGTAAACACTGCAAGAACTAAACGAGAGGTGGCTACATACAGGGGACGCACAGCCGACGCCTTAAGGAGCTTCGCCCCTAAAACTTGATAATCATAATACGGAAGTTATGTACCGCATTATTTACCTCCTCCTTGTAACTTTGTGCTGATCTCAAAGTGACATATCGACTTTTCTCATTCGTGCTTCGCATATCATCGATTCCCACTGTACGAGGCATCTGCCTATTTTTTACATCAGTGATCACTCATTCAACATTATTTGCTCATGCTCCAGTAAACTCTCGAACAAACTCCACCAGTCGTCATCGGCGCGTGAGCTCGAAGGAATCTTTTGAAATTTTTTTCAAAAGATTCCTTCGTGATTACGTGCAGAACGCGACTTGTAAAGTTTGTTCGAGAGCTTACGATTACATAATAATCTCAGCATACAAGTCGGCTCTTCACGAAACATTTCGCAGAGTTAGACTAGACGGCGACATAAGAGAAGAACGTGATATACAATGTTTAGTTCAGTGAAAACTTCCCATAGGTTTGTAAATGAGGAGCGAGATTGGCTAACATGATAATTCAACCTGGGAACTTTACAGCGAAAGCTTGTGAAGGTCACCTTGCACTGGCGTGAAAGACATTATGCGCTGTTTTTTGAGAAGAACGCGTGCAGGAACTCCTCAAATTCTATTGGAACTGCATTAAAAAATTTTTTTGGCATCGGCAAAAAACGGCGTTTTTTAGGAGCGAAGCTTCTTATAGCGGCATTCGTTCATCCCTCGTAGCCGTTGTAGTGTGAAACAAGTGTAACATATTGACCTCCAAAGTGGTGCCGGCGAGAGATTTTTTCTGTGCGTTCTTTATCAATAAGAGATAGTGCTCAATGTACATGTCAATGACTGCTAAGGGGGAATGAGAGACAGGAGAATGCGGCTTTTAGTCAACGCGCCTCTGCGAATTGGTTATTTTTCAACAGCGCACAGAAGACAACAAAGGGTAGCTACGTTATACTCGCTGGGCGTAGCCTCGTAGGTTTTGGAAAGGTCTAGTGAGCATTGGGCCGCAGTGCCATGAATACAGTGAACTAGTATATACCATGAATTCAAGGTGGTTAGGTCGGGGAGAATGATTCTGCAGGAGCTGGGCCAACACCCAATGGCAATCAGGCACAATTACAATGATATCCCTGACAACATTAGGAAGAATATCACGGTGTCTTCTTTACCAAGAAACATGCATCCAGAACACAACGTCGGAAGAAGAGTAGCGAGAGCCAGGACTATACTTCGTCAAGTCTCAAACGAAGAACGAGGAGTCGTATTTGTTGACGCGGCTTCCTACGCCAATAATAAAAGTTTATCCAATAAAATAAAAGTTTATCCAATCCAATCCTACGCCAATGGAAAAGCGTTTGTGGCAGTGGTGGTCGATGGGGCTGGCCATGTCGTCAACTCAGCGACGGTCAGGACGAAAGACCCAATCATTGCGGAACAGGTGGCCATCGCCTTAGCACTCAAGATGGATAACATTGAAGTCGTCTACAGTGATTCCATGGCAGCACTACGGGCGTTCGCAAAGGGGACGGTCTCAGAGCAAACGCTGAGAATACTGCAAGGCAAGAACATCACGCATCATTTTCTGATTTGGTTCCCAGCTCACCTTGGGCAAATCAACGATTCCCCTCCCAATCTCAATGAAGCAGCACACGAGGCGGCGCGAAAACTCTCCAACCGCGCCTTCCCGGGGATGCATTCTACCGGTGAAGGGGATAACCGGGAAATTTTTACAACATATAACGAGCTCACTAAACATTTCTACCTGTCTAGAAGGATTTTCCCTCCACCTCACAAAAATCTAACCCGGCTTCAAGCACTGACTTTAAGGCTTTTGCAAACGCGAATGTACCCTACTTTGAAAATGTTACACATCATGTACCCTGACCTATACCCAAGTAATCTCTGTCCACATTGTGGGGAAATAGCTTCATTAGAACACATGCTCTGGCAGTGCACCAAATTCGCTCATACATCGAACATCACCTCTGCCAGATGGGAGGCGGCAATCCGCAGCTCATCCTTGGCAGATCAGCTCTGGGCTGTCCACAAAGCCCGCGAGGCGGCTGAGAAGCTTGGCATCTCAGTCCCCACGTTGGAGCTGCCCGCAACACAGTGATCTGTGTTTTGGAGGACCAAATAAAAGTTTATCCAATCCAATCCCCTGGTGCTTAAAGGTGGGCAGTAGGAACGAAGTGCAAGCCGTAAGAAAGCATAAAGTTTCCCCAAATTAACTAGAGGGAACTCTTTAGCTGCGATCATTCAGCGATCATGGGAATGATGGGTAGTACACACTTTTGCCTAGTCTTCGTACTTGAGGGTGGTGAATCGTACTTGCGGCTTCATTTATTGCTGGTTAAGGTTTTGCTTTGAAAGAAAGAACGAACCCTTTTGAACTGAGTGACTTGATTCAAAATGGTCAGCCTAAAAAAATAAGGTTGTAAAGCGCGAACGGTGAACATTTGCTAATTTATGTTTTCGTAAAAAACAGTTCCAAGCCACACGAACACACACGGAGCCAGAAGCAGGCCAGAAGTACGAAAATTAGACAAATGTGTGTACTACCTATCATTCCCATGCTCGCTGAAGCGCCGTGTGTTGCAGCTTCCTTAGACAATAGCGCCAGAGTTCCCTCTAATGTATATTAAAAACTGTATGTAAGAAAGTGTGCGTGTGCCTCCTCTTTTTAGTACTTGGAATGCCCGCTGGATGGCGGTGCTTGTATATCGGGAATATATGACGAAAAGATATGGGATGGTAGTACTTGCAGTGTTGAATAGGTGGATGAACGGACACACAGACATATGCATGGATGGATGCATGGACCGCTGAATATTCCTTCGAGAAGAAGGTGGTATTACGCGAACTTCGCTGACTCGTTTTTTTTTTTGCTTCAAGCTGCGGTCACTCTCGTCGAAGGAAGCTGTTTATGCGAAGCAGTACTAAGCACCAGTTTCAACACATCTTTCCCACCAATTTCGCAATCGCCCAGGTAAATGAAATCCCGCCGAGAATACACCTTTTAGCAAAAAATTGAAAGCTCAAAATATATAAAAACTGTGTAAAGTTCGTCGTAGTGCTCATTGTCTTAACAATGCAACCTAGAAAAATAATTCTGGCCCACTCAGTACTGCGGATATGATCTGTGATGTCAATCGTTTGTGACCCACATCTCAATCTGACTAGACGTGCGCATACGTGCTCCCGCCGTTCGAGATAGCAGGATTGCTAAGCCTGACGAAGCCTGTCGTGGAGTGCTCGCGTTTCTTTTGTGGACTGCGTGAAGATGACCGTGTTTTTCTACGCTTGTCAATTACTGCGCCCGTGATGCGATGTGCTTCGTTTCCTGAAAGTCCACCTGCTAGTTCATGTGATGGGCACTGCTGCGGGTCGAACTCTACTGGATATTGAGAATGCGGCGGAAGTTGGAGTGTTTTTATTCTCAGCGGACTACCGATTGATTGATTGATTTTACTGAGTGATATGTGGGGTTTCACGTCCCAAAACCTCCATATGATTATGAGAGACGCCGAAGTGGAGAGTTCCAGAATTTTCGAACACCTGGGTTTATTTAACGTGCACCCAAATCTGAGCACACGGGTCAACAGCATTTTTGCCACCATCGGAAAGGCAGCCGCCGCTAGACCACCGCGGTGGGCTGGTCACGTCTTTTGAGTCAATATATATAGTAATGCATATACAATCTCTGCTAGTTATATATATATACATAAACATGAAAACTTCATAATATTACATTCGAATCAGCGCCCTTTATTCCTGGTATTTCACACCCACAAGGCAGCACTTTCACTGTAGAAATGCAAGCAATGGTGTCAATGTAACGTGACTGGTAAATTATCTTACCTTGTCCTTCGGAGAACTTACGTAGCGCCGATAGAGCAACATAATCTGTGCCAGTTTCGAGCCCAATTTGGCTTTTTGACGCAAGTTAGTGACTTTTGCACAATTCGGCATTTGCGAAGGCTTCTTTTATTGAAACACTTTCATCCTTCATGAAATGACATTGCCTGTGTCCACCACTTACAAATTTTTTCAATGGTGACGCACCCACCCCCTTATTTGCGCGGAAGAATGACCTTTGGACATCGCGCTTCACATTCACTTTTACATTTTAAATCGCACGGGCGCAGTTTTCTATATCTGATGGTGCAGCACTTCATGAAGCAGCCGTGCTGACAATACCCTTTGATGACCTTGAAGTTGCGGGTTGCCTGCAACAGAAAATGACTTATTTTGTGTTATAGGAAACAGATTCCGGATATTTAGAGTAAAAAAATTGCACGGAAACACGCATTTCGTATTATCGTATGGTTGTCAGGATGAAATATGAAAAACGCAGGTGGTAAAAATAAAACGCTTTGGGGCTCGAACTTCTGCCCAGTAAAACAAGGAACATTTAACATGAGTCAAAAATGGCAACACATTCATTGGTCCTGGGTAATGTTCCGTTAAGTTTGGTCGCCTAAAAGAACTCGGCCCATACAGAAGAAGGGGTTCAGTCCCCCTGTACCTTATAAAATAAATTTAGACACTACGCCGCACAAAAAAAATTACTGCTTTGCCACAAAGGTGAAGCAATGAACGCGACAACAATGAATTGGATGGTCACACGCAGAATGGCAAGTAGATCCAAATGTGTTGCATTTATCACGCACAAACGATGCACCAAACGTTCTCAGACGTACATATGAATGCGAATAAGTCTCAGTTGTCACTTAACTGTGCCTGAAAAGCGCGCCCTTTTCGCAATCGGAGGCTGTGTAACGATTGCAGTAACCTTTGTGCACCCCGTAACTACAACAGAATCGTTCCAGTGCAAGCCCTACACGTGCCACGACGAATAAACCTCCCCACCGGGAGACAAGAACGGGCAAGAGACCGGCCACAGCCCTCTCCTCTTCTCCGCGGGCCAAAGTACGCGTGAGAGATTAGAGCCGCCATGCGGTCATTGCGCCATCTTGCTGATAATGCTGAAAATACGATAGTTCACCCCCCGAGATTCCCGCCAACAACGGTAAGTGGTAGGTATAAATAGCTTGCAGTTTGAGCGTCGAAGAGGGTACCCCTCGGTGGCTCAATAGTTCAGGCCTCTCATTTAGACGCGGAAGTCGCATGATATATATATATATATATATATATATATATATATATATATATATATATACAATGCGTGATATCGACGTCGATGCCGGCGGTGAAATCCAGCCGAGAGTGTCTGTATATTTTCTATCGCAATAAAAAGATTCGGAAACCCAGAGATGAAAGGTAGAAGCAAAAAGGCGAGAAACAATTTTATCCTTCAGCTGGTACCACTACCTACGTAAGCTTTCAGTTGTCAGAACATAACGTAGCGCACATAGAACAGCACTGCGGCCCGAACCAAACTGACTGAATGTAGGGAAGCTCTGTTATTGTTTGTTATTACCGGCGCAAACCGTCGCGATTTTTACAATAGTGAACGCACCTTGAAGTCCAAGTGCTGGTTCTCCAGTAAGCTATCAAACAGGCTTCACCAGTCGCGTTCCGCACGTAATCTCAAAGTAATATTTAGAATTTGTTTCTGAAAAATCATACGAAATTACGTGCATGCTTGTAAAGTTTCTTCGAGAGCTTACTCATTAAATAAACGCTGCGAGCGCACTCAAATGGCTAAAGTACTCGGCTGCTGACCCTCCTCCCCCATTCGCGGGATTGAATCTGGGCTTCGGCAGCAGCATTTTCCGTGGAAGCAAAATAGCTGTAGGCACGTTTTCTCAGATTTGGGTGCGCGTTAAAGAACCCCCGGTGATCTAAACTTCCGGAGCTCTCCGCTACGGCATCTCTTATAATATGGTGCTGTTGGGAGGTCAAACCCCACTTATTATTCAACAATAATCCCGGCACACGAGTGGGCTTTTTAAGAAACAATTGGTGGCGTGAGGCGAAACGGCGGATTCAGAGAGTATATATATATATATATATATATATATATATATATATATATATATATATATATATATATATATATATATATATATATATATATATATATATATATATACATATATATATATATATATATATATATATTTATATACATATATATATATATATATATATTCAGTGAAAACTACACATAGGTTAGTAAATGAGGAGCAAGATTTTTTAGCATGGTAATTCATCCTGGGAACTTTACAGCGAAATCTCGTGAAGGTCACCTTGCATTGCCGTCAAAGACATTCTGCGCTGTTTTATGAGAACCGCAAGTGCGGGAACTCCTCATATTCTAATACAACTGTTTATTTGTTTTCTTTATTATTGGTGGAAAACGGCGTTTTTTTTTAATCGGTGATTGCATCTTTGATTTTTTTTGCTGCGCCTGCCATAGGTTATAGAACATAGAACAAACTGCACAGATCACGTTCTCAGCATAATCTCCAAGGAACCTTTTGAAACAACGTTAAACCTTCCAAAAAGTTGTTCCGTAGCTGGTGCAACAGTTTCTGTGGGGGAAAGCAGATCACATAAATATAAATAAATAATGAAATAAGGTGTAAGATGCAGTGACTTCCTTTAAAAAAAAAGCATCGTTACGATACTGCAGAAACGAATGAGTTTGAGTTAGAAATAAAAAAAAATATATGCCCAGTATGCCTGCATATATAAACACATGACAAGGGCATATTGAAGTTTGATGTCCTTGTTAGCGTGCACAAAACGGCTCAAGCTGCCTCGCTAATGACCTCGGAAAGTGTCCTGTTTGTATTTTTGTGTAGTTTTTGCTCAAAAAGCTTGGTAAGGAAATTGTTGTGCACTAGTGTGTTGAGATCAGCTTTGTGACAGACGCAAAAAAAATACTATGTGACATATATGGTTTCTTGCGGTATTTTCAAAGTTCCCTGAGGCTTCTCGTAAAACTGCGACATTCGCTTCGCGGTAGCTCATCGCAGTGATAAGCCGAGGCAACGGTTATTACTTGTACAGACGATTGTGACTTGAAGGTCATCACGCCACCATCTACTAGGAACGTCTACAGTACCACGTCCAAGGTATTCTTTCGAGAAGAGGGTGGTATCATGGAAGCTTTCCTGGCTTGTTTTTATTTTCGTTTCTTAAGCTGCGATCACTCTCCTTTGAGGAAGCTGTTTAAAGGAAGCAGTGCCAAGCACCAGCTTCAACACATCTTTCCCAGCAATTCCGTAATCGCCGGCGGGGTTGAGAGCCCATTAAGAATGCACCTGATCACAACGAATCGAAGGCTAAGTACGGAGAAAAATTGTGTAGAGTTCGTCGCAGTGGCAATCGTCTTAGCAACGCCACCTAGGAAAGTATTTCAGGCCCACTCACTACTACGGCCATGGCCTGTGACGTCATTCATCAGTTGCAGCCTTCATCTCCTGCCGACTAGACGGGCGCATGCTTGCTCCCACCGTTTGAGATAGCAGGATTGCTTAGCCTTAGGGATCTGGTCGCTGGGTGTTCATCTTTTTTTTCAGTGACTGCAGGACAATGGCCGTGTTTTTCTGCGCTCGTGAAATACTGCGTGGTAATGCGATGTGCTTCGTTCACCGAATATTCACGTAGTGTACGTACACCTGCAAACTCTCCCGATTGGTAGTGCTACGCGTCCAACCATCACCGATATTGAGATTGTGCCGGAGGTTCGAGTGCTTTCATTCTCAGTGGGTTAAAAAAAAGCGAAGTGAGAGCGTGCCGTTCATCGCGATGACATCCATATTCGTTACTCCGAGATTCAAAGGAATGTGTTTGTCTGCACTAGTTGCTTTTAGGTTGTTTTGAAAGAACCACCTTTAGCACCTCCGGGTTCCCCCGTTGAATGTCGGGTGCGCTTCTGACTTGTTAGCCAGCCTTGATATTAGACACATTTAGCTGATCACCACTGGCACTCACCCCGTGATAACGTAGCGTGCCGAGATGTTCCTTGAAACCACACAGGTGTCTGTTTTTTGTTTTTTACAAGCGCGTTGGCCGAGATGCGGTCTGCTTGGCTGCTAAATGACGGTGCAACGAAGTAGACCAACCTTCACACTCCACTCAGCCAAGTTGACGAGCGCAGCAAAATAGGCGTTTAACGCTTCACTGCTCACACCACAAACGCATCAAAATGAAGTATTAAACGTGCTTGTCTATATATTATCGTAGCAGGCGTTTTTAATTAAGGGTCAGAAAACATTTCTCAATTTGCGCATAGCACCAAGAGATTATTGTGGAATGTCCGATAATCTGATCAAAAGGGAAGAAGGGCTCGCGTCTGGTGTCGTGCATCTGTTACATGCTACGTAGTGCTTTTTAAAAACCGCTGCTTCAATCATTTTTGTGGTGTTATAATTATCTGTCACTCTTCCTAAAGACCTTCGCCTCATTCATTGTCTCAAAATAAGTGAACGTAATGAGCGTCTGTGTATAAACGTCAAGTGCGACTCCATTTAAACTTCGCGCTCAAGTTCAGAAGGCAGTATCACTGACATTGCAATATCTACGTAAGCAAGAGCTTGATATCGCAAGTGGAAAGTGTGCAGTCGTGGTGCTCCCCAGACAGCCGATATCCGCTTACGGTGTAATAATTAGTGGGCGACTGGTGTAGTGCACCCAGAGTCAAAGGTTCTTGGGAGTCAGGGCCAAACCTCATAAGCACGAAAATGCACGTGACAGCAACGAGTGATGTGACGTAGATCGTCTTCGCGCGATCAGTCGCTAGCACAGGCAAACCTCATTACTGCGACGGCTTCGGCGAGCGAACTGCACTGTTGCTGGCATGAGGCCATCTACTTGCACCAAAAAAACTGCGTAGCGAGTGGTATAGAATTTAAAAATAAGACATATATTTGTGTAATGGAAGGGAAAGTATTTATGAGTGCCTTGCAGCACTTTTTTTATATGCACATGCGTAAACAATGCGTTATTTCTTGTTGCGCATACGTGACTCGGGCAGGGTCACGTGCACCTATGTACTCGTTGTCTTTTGTGGTTTTTCGCTATTGGCTGCTTGAGCCCAGGACTTCCGGGCGATGAGCGACGGTTTCCGAATTTGGAGAAACGAGCGATCGCGCGAAAACGAGCACCCGACACGTCGCGCGAACGCCCTGTTTCGTCGTTCATAGCATCGCTCGTCGCTGTCGCTTGCATTTTCGCGCTTTAGAGGTTTGCTCTTCATGATCGACCGACACATGTCTTGGACATCCCCCACCCCCGGCAAACGCGTTATAAAGCGGCTGACTGCCATTCGCACTGATTCAGGTTCTTGCAAGCAATACTAGGACAATGTCCTTGCAGTCTATGTTACAGCTGTACAGGATATTATTTGAGTTTCTGTGGTAGAGCTTACCTCTAATATTTACTACGTACAAAACTAGCTTACGCACACCCCCAAACACTCAAGCCCAGGTTCTCAGGATATGCATTCATTTACGAAAAGTGCATCAAGCACTGAAATAATTGCCATTGCACGGGCTACTCGATCATGATGCACATCACTGTTGGAAAATTGTGTACTCGCTTCAGACAAAATTATAGGAAGCCATCCCACTACTTGACAATATCCGCTGTTCAAAGACCCCGTACGATATTCAGTGCAATTGGCTGTTCGCATTCTGCATCATTTACTTCAGATTTTACGCCTTTGGAGAGCGGCTGTATTCTCAACGGTGCCTGACCCTTCCACAAGTACGTCTTGCAATATCAGGGCTGCAGAAAAAATCAAACTTGCCTTCGATAGCCTTTAAACAATTTAGCATGCTTCTCTTGCACGACATTTACAGTGACCGCGTGCATATCTACACAAATGGTTAGACCGCAGCGTCTTGGTCTGGTGGCTCGAGGAATACGAACTCGAAGGAATAACCGATGCGAATCGAGCTGTGACATATCACTACATCTACGGTGGCAGAAATACCGGCTCTGTGCGGTGGCCTAGGGCACATTGATTGCCAGAGATCAAGCAACTGGACTGTGTTTTCTGACTCGAAACCAGCCTTACCGTTCATGCAGTTAGTTCTCCGACGAGGTTTTACGAGCAGCTCACGCAAGAGATTTTCAAGCTTCATCATCACGTTACAGAAACACGCAATGAGGTAAACTTACAGTGGTTACCTGGTTCTTGTGGGATCAGTGGCAATGCTTCCGCAGACAACGCGACTCACACATCCTTCCATAGAGAGCACACCCTTCCGATACCCAAATCAACGACAGACACTGCAAAGTAGCTTCTTCGCCTGGCACGTAGTCTGTGTCTGCTGCAGTGGAATACCGTAAGCATAAGACATACAAGAATCCATCAAATAAGCTTTCAACTTGACCTCAAACCTTCATCCGGACTTGCTTTGCTTCTTTTTCGAGCTTTGCTTTTTGTAGGTTTTAGTTAGGGGGCTGCCTTCACAAAAGCATATACAACGCTTATTGGAGTGACCGAAATTGCAGAATGCGACGCCTGCGGCACCGAAGAAGACATCGGTCATCGGCTCTGCTATTGCCCTCGATTTGCCTCTAAGAGAGGAAAACTCCCTGACCCGTTGCGACAATTAAACTATTGGCCACTCCGTGCAGATACTTGTGGAGCACAGTCTATCCTTCATCGGCTCACAATGCAATCAAATTCCCTTGTTCTTCTTTAGCACTACGAATCTAGACGATTGCCTTGGACTCTTGTATAGTACAACTAGTGCCTGGATGTCAGCCCATGTGCTGACACATTTCTTGTTTTTTTTTTCTCCGTCTCTCTTATCTTTCTCTCTCTGTCTCATCTCTATACCTGGCTTTACCGTTCCCTCAATTTAGAGTAGCCAACGCCACATACGCCTTGGTAACTTACTTGCGTTCACTTCTATTTACTTGCTTTACTTCTATTTGTAACTGAAGTCACGTAAAGAAGCGTAACGGGCTATTACATTACATTTTTGTGCCTAAACCAGGCAAACAGCTCGTCTTAAAACACGTTCCTGTCAAGAACTTTGTTGCATCTAGTCACATGAATTAAGTCATGTAACACTATTAACAACTACACCGGTGGCTTACAATTGCGCTAAACCACATAACAACTAGTCTGGAAATAAAAAAAATGGCAGCATATCCACGGACTGAATGATGGAGAGTGGAGCGAAGAATTCGTCCGTCCATTCTTTCTTGCTTCTGTTCGTTTATACGTCTGTCTGTGGGACCGTCCATGTGTCCATCCGCCAGTACGTGCATGCGTCTGTTCATGCGTCCGTCCCTGCGTTCGTCCATGCATCTGTCTGTGTGTCCGTTAGTCCATCCATTCAACACTCGAAGTACCACCCATAGGGTTTCCCAAAATTACCTAGAGGGCACTCTGGCGCGGAAAGCAAAGGCTTTCGAGGGTCTAACAAGTCACAAAAACTCTTCCATCGTTGTTCCTGGAGTTTGTGCATTTGACGCTGGATTTTCTTTTGAATGCGTCTGGATTCTTAGAGGTCATAGATAGATTTTGTACGTGTGTTTCGTCTTTCGGCACGTCGGCGGACCACTCGAAGTTGTTTCAACTCTTGGTCCAGTGCGGTACGTCTCGATCCTTTCGAACACATCTTCGTGGACGTCTCCACCACACACCAAATTACTCCTTCAATGAATTCCGGCGGTTTGTGCATGCATTTGCTCTGCACTGATATTTGATCGAATCATCGAAACAGGGCGTTGATGAAGCATATATAAACATCCTGGAAGAAATCTACAGGGGATCAACTGCTACCATAGTGCTTCATAAAGAAAGTAAGCGAATACCAATCATGAAGGGTGTAAGGCAGGGGGACACAATCTCCCCAATCCTATTTACCGCGTGCTTACAAAAGGTTTTCAGAAGCCTAGAATGGGAGCAGTTAGGGATAAGAGTTAATGGAGAGTACCTTAGTAACCTGCGCTTCGCCGATGACATTGCATTGCTGAGTAACTCGGGGGACGAATTGCAACTCATGATTACGGAGTTAGACAAGGAGAGCAGAAAGGTGGGTCTTAAAATAATCTGCAGAAAACGAAAGTAATGTACAACAACCTCGGCAAGGAGCAGCGCTTCGAGATAGGTAATAGTGCACTTGAAGTTGTAAAAAACTATGTCTACTTAGGGCAGGTAATAACCGCAGAGCTGAACCACGAGATTGAAGTAACTAGAAGAATAAGAATGGGGTGGAGCACATTCGGCAAGCACTCTCAAACTATGAGAGGAAGATTGCCACTGTCCCTCAAGAGGAAGGTATATAACAGCTGTAATTTGCCCGTACTTAGCTACGGAGCAGAAACCTTGAGACTTAAAGAGAGGGTTCAGCTTAAATTGAGGACGACGCAGCGAGCAATGGAAAGAAAAATGGTAGGTGTAACCTTAGGAGACAACAAGAGAGCAGAGGGGATTAGGGAACAAACGGTGGTTAAGGATATCATAGCTAAAATCAAGAAGAAATGGACATGGGCAGGGCATGTAGTGCGTAGACAGGATAACCGCTGGTCATTAAGGGTAACTGACTGGATTCCCAGAGAAGGGAAGCGGGTTAGGAGGAGACAGAAGGTTAGGTGGGCAGATGAGATGAAGAAGTTTGCGGGTATAAATTGGCAGCAGCAAGAACAGGACCGGGTTAACTGGCGGAACATGGGAGAGTACTTTGTCCTGCAGTGGACGTAGTCAGGCTGATGATGATGATGATGATTACTGTTTACGTATGGCAAAAATCATTTGCCCTTTTTACGTATGGTAAAGATAGTCTGTACTGTTTCAGTACAGCCGAAAGCTCCTGTGCTCTTCGCGTACGGCAAAAAACGTCTGTCCCCGCCGCAGTGGTCTAGTGGCTAAGGTTTTCGGCTGCTAACCCGCAGATTGCGGAATCGTATCCCGGTGGCGTCAGCTGCATTTTTGATGCAGACAAAAATGCTGTAGGCCCGTGTGCTCAGATAAGGTTGCTCGTTAAAGAACTCAAGGTAGTGGAAATTCCTAGAGCCCTTCACTACGGCGTACCTCATAATCATATGGTGGTTTTTGGATGTTAAACCCTACACATCGATCATCAGAATGCTTCTGTGCTGTTTACGCATGGCACAAATCTTTTGCATTCTTTACGTGTGGTATAAACCTTCGGTACTGTTTACGTACTAAAACTAGCGTAGTTTTTCCGTACGGCAAAAAGAATTTGATCTGCTAACATGTGGCTTCTACACTCTTTAAGTACGCTAGAAACTTTCAGTACTGTTTACGTACGGCAGAAAAATTGCGTAGACTTTACACACGGCAAAAAAGCTTTTGTACTGTTTGCAGACAGGTTACGTGCTTCTTGCGTATGACAGAAAGCTTCCATACAATTTACGCGCAGCAGTAATTGTCTGTACTGTTTATGAACAGAAGAAAGCATCCACACTTCTTACGTGTGGCAGAAAAACTCTCTGCGGTTTACGTACTGTAGGGAGCTTCCGTGCTGTATAGGTACAGTGGAAAGCGTCCATGCTGATTACATACGCTGGAAAGCTTCTCAACCGTTTACGTATGGCAGAAAGCTTCCTACTCTTTACGTATGCCAAAAAGGTATCGTACCCTTTACGCACGTGTTGCTTCAGGCATATTCACTATAAGCTCTACATCGCAGATGTCGTGTGAAAGTCGTCCACTCATTGTGACAACACCCAAGCAACAGTGTCCTTGTGAGAAAAATGCTGACGGGAGCAGAAGTCTGAGTGCACGAGTTAGGCCACTAGTCCCGGTCTTTCGCACACAATAGTTCCGTAACATGTTGAAATGAGCATACCTCATTCACGTGCTTTCGTGCTACTTACTCGTTGAGGCTGCTAAGAAAATGTGCACAAGTAATCTGTTTATTCGCTTTATGGACTACTTTCTCCTTTTTTACACCAACAACGTTGTTTCAGCAGCTGTGCTGCTCCGCTGCTTATCCGACGGTCGTGTGATGGCAACCTGGCCACGGCTGCCATGTTTTCGTTAGAGGCGCAAATGCTTTGCGACAGCGTACTTACATTTCGGTGGATATTCAAGTATCCAATGTGTGGAGATCTTTGTGATACTTGCGCCACGGCTTCTCGGATCACCATACTCTTGTTTTTTCAGCTGTTAAACCCAGGGTGTATCAACCTTAGACATGTAGAACGTGATCAGTTCTCTGTTTTCTGATGAATGACTCAAGGTCCAGCTTTTGGGGGCTCTGTCACGAACATTCGACAAGTGCAAGGTTGAAACCGGACTAAGTACCAATAGAACAAACGGTTTCGAGTATTTTTTACAAGATTTTGGTTTGTAAGCACAATGTCGGAAATAACATTTTTGATTATACGGTAGTAATATTCTATATATATTCTGTCCGTGGACGTTTTTTGAGAAGCATATGTTTGATGTGTGCGTGTATTCATCATAGTAGGAATTTATTGCGTACTATATTAAGCTTTATTAAGCTTTATTATCTTTGTAGATAATAAAGCTTATCATTAAAATATAATAAGGTAGTTTCACTCCTACTAGTCCACACGAACTGGGTAGCTCTTTTAATGCAGGAATTCTCGTAATTATGACCAAATAGTACGGCTTGTAACATTGTTGCCGTACAGTTTGTTTAGAAAAAATTTATTGCCACAAACGTCAATACTACTGAACAGAAAGTTTTCTTCTTAGACATACCCTAACGATGATGACAAAACGGACGTCATTTACATGAACATGGATATGAGATGACGTTGAAAGAACTGGTACATTCGATGGTTCACACTAACACAACCACAAAAAATACTTCAAGGTAAACAAGAAACACAAATGAAACATAAATATGTAAATTTTTCCATATTTACACGTTGGCATGCCATTTCTGCGGGCGCATTGACAGATCAGCCTACCAATACGAGGCCGGCCGAAAGACAAGTTTCACTCGTTGGCCATAGACCAACACAAGAGGGCAAGACCAGTGCCGAAGAGATTCCTCTTCACCGAGGAAGAAGAGCTCCTCCGACAAAACCGACAGCAGCTCCAAGTACAATCGTTCTAGGATCGGGTAGAGCGCGCGGCGGCGGCGGCCTGCGGCAACCGCCTCGCAGCGGTTGCGCCAGGGGCAGAAAGAGCCGGCAACAATGAGAAGACAAGCGAAGCAGCCTCGCGAACAACGCCCAGAAGAAACGAAGCGATTTACTCTGAGGCAGTGAAATCCGGCATGTACGGCTCTCCCAAAAACGTGAGCAATGACACGATGTCTCAGAAAATGCTGATTTGTTTCCCGAAGGGAGCAGTTTGGACATGTTGCTGACAGGACTATTCTCCAACTTTCGAGGCGGTCGAGAGTGGAAAGCACTCCCCATCCCAGGTGCCAAATGAAGTCCCGGAGGTGTCCAGGCAGAAAACAAGCCATTAAGGTGCTCCAAGACACCCGTCTAGAGCGAGCACAGCGGGCTGGAGGGACAACGGAAGCAACAAAGCAGCAGTTGTCTCAACTATGTGGTTGTTCAAAACATCTATGCCAGGACAGCTCGACTTCACATGGCGAAAAAATTGCAACAGTTGTTGCATAAAACGCAAGGAGTGTTATTGACTGCGGCCCGCTGTTAAGTTGCACATTAGGTATCAAATGCTGAAGGTGAGTACCGAAAAGTAATATGCAAGCGTTCGTGCGGGAGATTCCTCCCCTTGCACTAGGCGCAAAAGGAAGCGTAGTGCCAGCAGCGGACAGCGTATGGACACTGAAGGGAAATCAAAGCCTCCCTGAGAACGCTGCAGTCCCAGTGCCGCGCGAGAGACCAACTCAGTGGCGCCTGACCAAAAAAAGGAACACAAAGCAGACTGCAGTGATCGCACGATACGTAAAAATGGTTGTACGACGTGAGAAAGGTGCCAAATGCGACCGCAAAATACAGTATGCGCTAGGTACCTCCGCTCAAGAAGCGGGAAGTCAAAATCCCGTGCATCCTGAGTTTTCAGCCTTACTTCTTCGAGAGCGTTTAACCAAACAGATTCGCAAATGCCGTAGTGGTTTTATAAAATACCTAAAATACGAAGAGACGCGGCCGGCTGAATGGGAAAACCGGCGCTAAACCTGTAGTTTGGAGAGCCAATGAAGAAATACTGGAATTTGGAGATGTTCAACGCTGCACCTGAATTGTCGCCATACTGGGAAAATACACGCAGGCTACGTGAAAGACTATCTTCATCTCAAAGGTACAAGGTTATATCATCAGCGAAAGCTGTGACTTTCACGACACTGCTACCAGGAAGCGCAAGACCCCGGACACGTGAATCCGCGTCAAGAGCACGCATGTTTTTTTTATTTATTTATTTATGACATACTGCAGGCCCAGGTAAGGGCCCAAGCAGGAGGGGCATGGGAAGTACAAATTATAATAACCAGAGGGAAACAACATTGTAAGTATGGAACGGGAAAAGAAACAATACAAACGTTGGCATATAAACTAAGCATATGAAAAGCATATACACGGCAGGAACAAAAAGGCATACACAAGGCATATACAAAGCATGAAAAAACTTAACATCTTAACTGAGCAATAGCGTCAATATTGGACAGCTGTTCACAAGGCAAGTTGTTCCAGTCTGTTATTGTACGCGGAAAAAATGAATACTTAAATACGTTGGTTTTAGTGTTATAAGGCGTTAGGGATTCGGCGTGGCGATGCCTTGTCCGGCGTGCTTCGAGCGGAGTTATGAAAGGCTGCGGGTTAAGGGATAAACGGTTATTTTTCAGCAAGAACATAAATTTTAGTCTGAGAATTTTACGCCGTAGTTGTAATGTTGGAATGCTATTAGTTAGCATAAGGGTTGATAGGGAATCAGTTGAACGGTATTTGGAGAAACTGAATCTTATTGCTTTGCGTTGTATCATTTCTAATGAGTCAGTGTTACGTTTGGTGTAAGGGTCCCACACAGTACATGCATATTCTAATTTTGGATGGATGAGCGAGTAATAAGCTGTTAGACGAGTGTTGTGGGGGGCCTGTTTTAATTTATGCCTCAAAAAGCAGAGCTTACGGAAAGGCGACTTGCAGATGTTAGAGATATGCGTATTCCAGGATAAATTGTTAGTAATAGTAACACCTAAGTACTTATATTGATTAACTTCAATTAGGGCTTTGGAAGCGATAGTATATGGAAAGGATAACTTTTTAATCTTTTTGGTGATTTTCATAGAGACAGACTTTTCTGCATTTAATTCCATATTCCATTTTCCACACCAGGATACTATATTTTGAAGGTTAGAATTAAGTGCAGCTTGGTCGTCGCTGCAAGTTATTTCATTGAACACCACACAATCATCGGCGAACAACCTGATCTGAACGGGCTCTGTAATTGTGTCAGTGATGTCGTTAATGTAAATTAAATATAACAAAGGTCCTAAAATGCTGCCCTGTGGGACTCCCGAAGTTACTGGAAGTTCACCCGAAAACTTATCATCGATAACAACAAACTGCTTACGGTTAGTCAGGTAGGCAGAAATCCAATTATTAAATATGCTGGGAAGTTAATCATTTCGACTTTTTTATAAGGTTATAGTGCGAAACAAGGTCAAACGCTTTCCTAAAATCTAAAAAAACTACATCAATTTGCCCAGATTTGTCAAGGACAGACGCAAAATTATGAACGATAGAAGTCAGTTGGGTAACCGTAGAAAAGCCTTTGCGAAAGCCATGCTGGTAGTTAGAGAGAATATTTCTATCAGAAAGGAATTTGTTAATCTCGTTTGCTATGATATGTTCAAGCAGCTTGCACGAAGAGGATGTTAGTGAAATCGGACGATAGTTAGTTAAAAGGGTTGCATCTCCTTTCTTAGGCACAGGTACGACACGTGTCCTCAACCAATCGCTAGGAAGAACTGCAGAAGATAACGATGCATGAAAAATGACAACTAGAAAATGGGACAACGTTTCTGCATATCTGCGGAGAAAAGCATTTGGTAAGGCATCCGGACCAGGTGATGACTTAGTTTTCAGATTGAGCAACATAGAAACTACCCCTGGTTGCGATACTATATCGGGTTGTACAATGTGAGGCATATGTTTTATTAACGGAGGATCATAAAAACGGGAAAAAACACTGTGAAAAAATTTGTTAAAATGATCAGCAATGTTTTGCTTCTTGACGACTAGGGATCCCTCATGTACAATTTGGTCAACTGACCTTGATTTTTCTTTTAAGTACCTCCAAAACTTTTCCGGGGCATTTCTCATAAAACCTGGCAGCGTATGCTGGAAGTACCTTTCTATTGCGTTTTTCACTATTTCATTTAATTTAGGTTGAATATTTACAATAGTATCACGAGAAGCGCCTTGTCGTCTTAAGCGTTTAATCTTTCTTTTTAGTTGTAGCGCATCTCGCGTCATCCAGGGATTTTTCTTTGCTATTTTCTTTGTTTTTTCAGGAATAAAATTATCAATACAGTACATGCACATGTTTATAAACTTTTTCCAAAGACTGATAACATCGTCGCCATGAAAACTGTTGAGACTAAAATCAAGGAAGTCCAACACACTCTCGTCTCTGGCGCGCGAGAACTTTTTAACAGTCACCCTTTTACATGGATTGGTGCTACAAGACTGTATTGGACAGGAAAAATACACCATTTGGTGATCAGATATACCTGGTTCAACTTATACAGAAAAATCACTGATTGTTTGACTGACAAAGACAAGGTCAAGTACCGTAGCTGACGTACCATGAACACGTGTCGGTTGATTGACAACTTGCCTCAAGTTGTGATACAACATGATATTACGTATGTAATTAGAATTTGTAGTTAAGTCGGGACCAGGGTATTCATTCACCCAATATATTTCAGGCAGGTTGAAATCTCAAACAAGAAAATTGTTGTCATGAGAAAATGAAGACATGTGTTCACAGAGGTCATGTAAGAACTGAGGGGATGAATCAGGAGGACGGTACAAGCCAAACACCAACAATGAAATATTCCAGCATGTAATGTTTAAAGTAACGCATTCAATATTGGCTCAAGGCTGAGTACAAATAGCACAGGAGACAATAAACATCCCTGGAGGACCCCACGTGTAATGGAAAAAGCGGCACTTTCCCAGCCTTCCAGAACTAGTGTGCTGTTCAGACCAGTGTACGTATTTTTATTCATTTCCACAAACGAATGAGGAAAGCCGAAGGCTAGAGCACATTAAGGATATAAGCGTGCTCTAGTTGGTCAAACGCTTTTTCCTGGTCCATTGACACAAGGATACCACGCGCAGATCGTGACAGAGTATAGGCTTTGATATCCCGTTTGGTATATGACAAGCTGTGTATTTCTCGTCTAAGCACTGATGAAGTCTGGTGATGACCTACCAGGGTGTTCAACAGACCCCTCAAACGTTAAACGGCTACCGCTGTGAATATCTTATAGTCAACGTTGAGGAGCGTGATAGGTCTCCAATCTTCAGGATACACAGAGGAAGCAGCACCCTTTCGAATAAGCACAATGCGACCATCTCTAAAACTTGATGGTAAGACACCATCCTCGTAGCATCGCCGGATTACCACGGTAAAGGTAGCACCAATGTCATCCCGAAATGTGAAGTAAAACTCAACAGGAAAACCATCTGGACCCGGGGCCGTTCCACGTTTAATAGAATTCAGTGCCGCCTTTACCTCTTCAGCCGATGGAGGGATGTGCAGGCAATCTGCAGCTTCGTGAGGAATACGGGGCGAATTTCTAAGCATTTGCGGTGTTTCATCACATGTAGTCCGCATAGCCGAACACGACATTGCTTCAAAATGTGCCAAGAAAACAGATCGATCACGCGTAGTAAGCCGCTGCGCAGGTGGTAATTGTGCTGTCATAGAGATATATGGCTATTATTGCCCAAAAAACAAATGTCTCGCGTAGCGCAGCACCTCGGGATGTGCACATGGGTTGTGTTTACAGCGCCATGCTAATGCCGCCCGGGACGAAGCAGCAGTCAAGCGTTGAAAGCGTTCACGCAGTTCACGCTGCCACGCTCGCATCACAGGAGAGGGTGTCCCGGTGCGCAAAGCAATGTGTAACTTCATCGCAGTATCAGCAAGCTCTTCAGAAACGCGTCGACGAAGCGAACGCCCCTCTACTGCGCAGCGCAGGCACCACTGTGTTTTAAGCGCATCCCAATCTTCAGGATCAGACGCCATGAGCGACACACATATTGCGCGTGACAAGTCTGATATTGAGCGTGCGTGCTGCAGGACACAAACATAAGATGCCATGAATTTCGCGAAAAATAAAATAAAACTTCGAGCTCCAAGACAATAGGCCGATGATCAGATCCGTACACAGGAGAAGGTGGGAAAGACATAACGCATAAATTAGAGACGAATGCTTCTAACGCACAAAGGACATAAGGTCGGTCGAGCCTGCTGGAGGATCGTCTGCATTGCCATGGCCAAACAAAGGCATTCCCGTGCACTACATGGTGTGCATCCAGCAATGAAAAGTGGTGGACAAGGCATCAGAGCTCGCGTGAACGCCAAGCAGACTGGCCCCAGCCAGGACCTTGTACATCGGTTCGCGTATTTAGAACGCAGTTTAAGTCGCCAATCAGAATGACATTAGGACTGTCAATAAAAAAACACATCGAGGTCTCTGAAAAAGTCATTACACTGTCCAGCAAGTGATGGCCCATACACACACAGAATCCTTAATCTGAAAGAATATAGCAGCAGTTAAAAGCCAAAACCCTGCCCACGCCATCGTAAAAAGCATGAGGATCCCATAATAAAGCCTGATTAAAAATAGCAATACCTACTCCAGCAAACGAGATGTAGCGAAACAGAAATAACAATCTAGGTTGAACTATCGTTTAAAAGCAAGCACTTCATATAGCGAGAACAAATTTATTTCCTGCAGGCACAAAACATCACAATTTGCAGAACGGGTGACACTAATTAGTTCTGCCTGCTTTGCCGGACTTGACAAACCCTGAACGTTCAAATAATAATATGCAGTGAAGTAGGTATAATGAAGGAGACGCTCTGGGTGCCGACCAGTGCGGACGCGCGAAAATCGGCTCCTGCTTTCAAGAAAGCTTTCCTGTGGTATTCACAAATTTGTCGCCGAGTTTTTAGTCCCATCGTGTGCCTAAGTTCTCAAGAAATCAGGAGATACCACCTTTGTGCTGGTGAGTGGACTTTTAAACCGTTTTTAAGGCATTTTTACACGGCAACGCAACCGGGGTATTTAAGCCTAACCAAGGAGGCGATTGTCGCCGATGCGCCGACCCGGCGCCAACAGGACTCAACGCTCTGCGCGTTCCAGGACCTGCAACTGAAAATGAAATACCAAGTAGAGGAAGAGGACATCTCTCCAGAGAATTGCACGGAAGACATGGGTTGGAAGGAAGCTGAAACGAGACGCTCAAGAAATAAGCAAGCCGCGGTTAGGGTTCCTGCTGCCAAGGGTTCAACCAAGGCTGGCGTTGCGGGAGACGCTCGAGCCAGTTGTAGTAGGTATGACACCAAGAATACAATCGTGTCAGCTGGACGCATGCCACCACTACCCAAGGACTTCAGCAAAATTGTGCTACGACCACGTGGAGGAATAAATATCTCGAAAATTGGCACTGGAGCCGTGGCAGACGTGATAGTACTGGCGGCCGGCATCAAAGAGGAGGAGGCCATGCAGGACATTATCTGTTCCAACTTGCAGCAGAACATTATGGTGGCAAGCACTCCGGACCAAGACAGAGCTTCAAGATACCTCAAGATCAAGCAAATTGAACTTGGAGGCAATGTTTTCGAGGTTAGCGCATACGCTACGGCACCCCACGATACTTGTAAAGGAGTGATTCGCGGGATCCCCGTAAGCGATACTCAGGACATTTTGACCCGAAAGATTGTGAACGCGAACAACCCGCTCGCGCCGCAGGCCAAGAGAATCAAGGACACCGGGACAATCATCATAGCGTTCGAAGGACACAAGGTGCCCAGATTCGTGAGATATGGACCTTCACTTTTGCACTGCTCCCTTTACTGCAAAAACATCGATATTTGTTACGTCTGTAGAAAGCTGGGACATTGGTCTGACGTCTGTCCGAACCGAGCTGAAACCATCTGCAGAGGCTGCGAGATCAAGAACCCAGATAGCCTGCACCAGTGCAATCCAAGATGCAGGCTGTGCGACGATCACCATCCCACGGCAGACAAGAAGTGCAAGAACAGGTTCTTAGTGCCATACGTCGTCAGACGCAGACGTTGGGAAAGATCGCGAGCAGCCGCAGAAGCCCGAGACGCATCAATCACATCGAGTCCAGACATCAACGGCAAGCAGCTTATTCCAGCCTACGGGACCCAGAGCATCCAGACTACTCAAGAACAGAAAAGGCGGCCCCACTCCAGGGGGAGGTCGCGTTCCAGAAGAGGTACTAGACCCAATGCCCGCTTCAATCACGGGTGCGCTCGAGTTCGCAAGGTCACCATCAGGGTCGCATTCAGCCTGGGCGGCACCCGAATGGCCAGCTGCCTGGCGTTCACTTCGAGATCACGGCTTCACACCCGTGGAGGACGCCTGCAGTTACATCGAAAGGCAGCTGGGCTGAGCGAGTGCGCAACGGCGCGGCAGAGGTGATGACAGGTAAGCTGCCAGAGCATGATAGAATTGCACAGCTAGAGCAAGAAAACGCGAGACTTACAAAATCGAATGAGAGGCTATCAGCTGAGTTAAAGGAAATAAAAATTCTTCTCACTAAGCTAACCAGCGCGCAGTCTTCACAGCCAATGCCTCAGCCAGTTGATGTCCCTGTGGCTGAAAACGTGGGGGACTCGAAAACCACAAAAAAGAGGGCAGTCATGGCAGAACAGGTGGAAGCCATCCAAACAACCATGTCAGATATGAAAGAGGTCTTTGACACGCTCAGCAAAGTAATAGCCAATCTTAGCGAGCAGATGGGTAGGCTACAGTCAAGCGTGGCGGCACTAGAAGAGCATATGTCTTTGCGCATTACAAAGGTCGAAGCATATCTGCACAATACAGCGACGCCTCCTCATGCACCAAACTCACCCCTTCGGCCACCAATACTAGTGGTACCAAACCTGTCGACAGGGGCAGCATCAGGCTCTGGCAGCCCATTTAATAGCCATGATGGCAGCGAACGTGAAGCATTTCGTATCTGGCAATGGAACTGTAGAGGTTACCTTAAAAAGAAGGCAGCCCTACAGCAGTATATCAGGAGCAGCGAAGAAAAGCCTCATATTATATTATTACAAGAAACCCTTTCACCTCAAGCAACGTTGCCTGGATCCCGGCCTGTAATAGGGGATACTGAAGGGAGGGGAGTCTGCACCTTCGTATGCAACAAACTAACGCACGTAACCCACGACCTCAAGATAGAAGCAGGCCGGTTGGAATACATCATGCTAGAGATCGTGCCAGGTACCAGCAACCGTCAGAGCATTTTCATTCTTAATATATACAGCAGTTAAAAGGAACAAAAGCAAGGGTTCAAGACGGTTCTAAAGAAAGCTGTTAATATCGCCGGGGAATGTCCACTCGTCATAGCAGGTGATTTCAACACTGCTCATCATACATGGGGTTGGAAGTACAACACTGGGAAAGGAAATCGACTTTGGCAAAGTGCTAGTGAACTTTTTTTCACCCTAATCACAGACCCCAGCCTACCAAAGGGCTTGGTACATCTTGCTGCAGGGATTTCACCCCGGACCTTACATTTGTAAGGAACATCAAGAAGGCCCAGTGGATAAACCTTGCTGTAGACCTAGGGAGTGACCACTGCATTCTAGCCACTACCTTCTCCGTGGAGCGTATAAAGCAGAGAGAATTCCACTTCACAGACTGGGATAAGTTCAGGAAGATAAGGATAGAAAGGGAACAAGATGGCCACAGACAAGGCTCGGAGCAGTGAGTCAAACAGTATAAAGATGACATCAAATCCGTCTCCTCCACCATTACCACAGACTGTCCGGTTGAACGAATGGATAGCTGGCTCTCTCATCTTCTTGAGGCAAAGCAAGCACTACTGAACCGTTGGAAGGGTCAGAGCCTGAACCAAAGACTGAGGAATAGGATAGTTGAGGTAAACAGATCAGTCGAGGAACAATGTCACGCACTATCTAGGCAGCAATTAGACGAAATCTGCAACTCCGTCGATGGTCAGATGCGCAATGGCAAGAAATGGAATATGTTAAAGCATCTCCTCAACGAAAACACCACCAAAACAAATCAAAAGCGTGTTATCGCTCGAATTTTGCATAAAGAGATAGGGCGCACTACAGAAGAGCAAGTTGTGCAGCGGCTCGTGCATAAGTACCTCCGAATCAAAAAAGGATTGGCACCACCAAGTAGACAGTACCAGGGCAGGCTCAATCCGGGTCTTGAGGGCGAGTTTACCGTCAAGGAGATCAGAAGAGCCTTGCATGATCTCAACGGCAGGTCGGCCCCTGGCCCGGACGATATATCAAACAAGGCCCTTCGTGACCTTGATGATGATTCAAGTGAAACCCTGAAGGATATGATCAATGCAGCATTGAAAGAAGGCAGGGTGCCAGAGCAGTGGAAGCTGGCCAGGACGATCCTGATTCCTTAGCCAGGAAAGCCCCCTAACTTGGACAACATGAGGCCAATATCCTTGACATCATGTATCGGCAAGGTTGCAGAACATGCCATACTGCACAAGATAAACAAGTAGTTGGAAGATAACGACATATATACACACAATATGGTTGGATTCAGGGCAGGGCTATCTACACAAGATGCATTGAAGCTTATCAAACACCAGGTCATCGACAACAACACGAGAGACATGAGAGCCATACTGTGCCTAGATCTAGAAAAAGCGTTTGACAACATCCACCACTCATTTATACTCGAAGCAATTTCAAAGCTTGGTCTGGGGAAAGCCTTCTATGACTATGTATGGTCCTTTCTTACAAATCGGAAAGCCATGATGAAGATTGCAGATATCGAGACCGCAGCAATCGAACTAGAAGCAAGGGGCACGCCGCAAGGGGCAGTGATTTCCCCAATGCTGTTCAACATTGTCATGATTGAACTGTCAAAGAAAGTATCGAGCATTGAAGAGTTGAAGCACAGCATCTACGCAGATGACATTACCATCTGGTGCGCAGGTGGAAGTGAGGGGCAGATTGAGAGCGCCCTGCAAGAGGCGATTGACACCGTAGAAGAGTACCTTTGTCCTTCTGGGCTCAAGTGCTCCTCGAGTAAGTCGGAGCTTTTACTGTATCGGACTGCACGCCGGGGACCAAAGCCGAGGGGATGGAAGTCATTAAACCAGATAGACATCCACCTCCGTACAAATCAAGGGGATTCCATCCAGAGGGTCGACTCCATCAAAGTCCTGGGCATGCTGATAGAGTGTACCGGCGCCAACAGCAAATCTATAGCCAAGTTAACTTGGAAAACAGACAGTGCGGTGCACCTCATACGCAGAGTGGCACACAAAAGAAATGGGATCAAGGAAGACAACCTCATGAGGTTGATGCATGCGTTTGTTCTAAGCCATTTCACGTACGACGCAGCAATGCACATATGGTCAAGAGCAGAGTCCGAGACACTGAATGTGCTCCTCAGGAAAGTTATCAAGAAGGTCCTGGGCCTACCCATACATACCAGCACCGAGCGTCTGCTTGAGCTTGGCATTCACAACACGCTCGAAGAAATAGCAGAAGCCCAAGAGAGCACAGTTTGCAAGGTTATCTACAACAAGATCGGGGAGATTGATCCTGCAGGAGCTGGGCCATCACCCAATGGTAATCAGGCACAATTACAATGATATCCCCGACAACATCAGGAAGAATATCACGGTGTCTCCTATACCAAAAGACATGCCTCCAGAACACAATGTCGGAAGAAGACTAGCGAGGGCCAGGACTATACTACGTCAAGTCTCAAACGAGGAACGAGGGGTCGTATTTGTTGACGCGGCTTCCTACGCCAATGGGAAAGCGTTTGTGGCAGTGGTGGTCGAAGGGGCTGGCCATGTCGTCAACTCAGCGACGGTCAGGACGAAAGACCCAATCATTGCGGAACAGGTGGCCATCGCTTTATCACTCAAGATTTATAACATTGAAGTCGTCTACAGTGATTCCATGGCAGCACTACGGGCGTTCGCCAAGGGGACGGTCTCAGAGCAAACGCTGAGATTACTGCATGGCAAGAACATAACGCATTATCTTCTGAGTTGGTTCACAGCTTACCTTGGGCAAATCAACGATTCCCCTCCCGATCTCAATGAAGCAGCACATGAGGCGGCGCGAGAACTCTCCAATCGCGCCTCCTCGGAATGCGTTCTACCAGTGAAGGGGATAACTGGGAAATTCTTACAACATATAACGAGCGCACTAAACATTTCTACCTGTCTAGAAGGATTTTCCCTCCACATCACAAAAATCTAACCCGGCCCCAAGCACTTACATTGAGGCTTTTGCAAACGATGATGTACCCTACTTTGAAAATGTTTCACATCATGTATCCTGACCTATACCCAAGTAATCTTTGTCCACATTGTTGGGAAATAGCCTCATTAGAACACATGCTCTGGCAGTGCACTGAATTCGCTCATATATCGAGCATCACCTCTGCCAGATGGGAGGCGGCAATCCGCAGCTCATCCTTGGCAGATCAGCTCCGGACTGTCCACCAAGCCCGCGAGGCGGCTGAGAAGGTTGGCATCTCAGTACCCACGTGAGAGCTGCCCGCAACACAGTGATCTGTGTTTTGGAGGACCAAATAAAAGTTTATCCAATCTAATCCAATAGTAAGTATAATGAAAAGTAAAGACTAACCTGGACGCTTAGTTCTGGACGGTCTCCTGTAATGTGTCCAGGGGACACTTCCTTAACCTAATCTCATTGCACTGTTCGACCCTTCGAAAGAGGGTCGATGTTTTTTGGACCATTGGGATTAACCACGGTCATCATTGCGTTCATCGGAGCAAGAGCTGGAAGCGTGCCCTCGCTTGGTTTCACGTGGAGCTCCCATGTCGACGTCCAATTCGGCAAGGCTAGACAGTTCGATGCTGCTATGCAGTCCCAGGCTGAGGCCGCTTGCAAATACTTATCCTGTGGAGGTAGGGACTGAGCTTCCAGCAAGCTTGGATCCACGTCCTTGATGCTGGTAGCACTATCCACGTCCCGGCCGGCCGGTGTAGGCACCCTGTGTTTGGGCGATTTCTTACGTGTACGACGCGACGTCGACGTGGTCGGAGTGGCAGCAACAGGAAGAGGCTGTGGTATTTCTGGCAAAGTTGTCAAAAATATCAATAGTCATAGGGTCAACTCCAGCAACAGCCGCCAGAGAACTGGGGTCATTTGTGCACTGAACATCGAATGGCGTCACAGAAGAGACGCCGACGCCACTTGCAGGGCAGTGCGTTGCGTCTTTCGAGGCACACGGATCCTGCACCGACAATCGCGCTTTCGTTGTGCGCTTCGTTCGAAGGAACTTGTAGGGGTGAGGCCAGCACAGCGTCGGTGACCTCCTCTGCGTCCCCCAAGTCGGTAGTTAGTTCCGTTGCCAGTGTCAGTGGTGGAAAGGCACCAGCGGCACCGTCTGAGTAAGAGCGGCGGACAGGGCAAACCACAGTTGGGTGGCCGTCCCCGCAGCGTCTACATGGGTGGTCACATCCTTCACTAACGTGATCGTGCACAGCGCAGCGACAAAATACGGTGTTGGCCACTGGGCTCGTAGATGTCCCCGTGAGCCGCATGTTCGACATACACGCTGCAGACCATGGTAGTCGAACGTGGCAGGTTAACCGAAGATTCGCAGGTAGTTCGGCACAGGATTACGCGTTCATCTCTATTAGAACAAACCGCGTTCCAGTGAGTAGGCAGCCAGCATTGACGATTAGAGACATGGAGGCTATGCTCTTCACGCTGACTTGGAAGTTTTGAGCTCCCTGATGCTGCACGCAGTATACCTCTGAGAGGCCGGCTATTGAGCCCATCGCATGAACGACGGTCTCGGCACTACTCTCCGTAGGGACAACCACGTCGAAGACAAGCGCCTTCGAAGGCATCCAAGATGTGGCGGGCACCATGACTCCTACTGACGGACGCCCCTGACTTAGAACGCACAGAGACGTCCACAGACGCGCACTAAACTCCGGGCACTTTAAACGGCACTAGCAAACGCCCAAACAGCTCTAACCCTCTCCAAAGCGAGATTACTGTTGCGAAATGTTTGGATTTTCGAAATGGGCGAGATTAAAACAGTATGTAGCGGTAAAACAAGAACTACGCCTATTTCTCAATTCATCTTGTTCTGTGAACACCGATTTCGAGAAAGACTTTCATTTGAAGGCCTGGCGATTTTACGCTTTCTGCTTGTAGTCATCTCTTAAGGAATATTTCATATCAAAATACTCAAATTTATTTTTTTATTGCCGGACATTTGCTGCACACAGTGTTACCAAAACTGGTTGCAGCCATAGCCATAGAGTAGTTTCGGCGCCGATAAAAAATTGGCACATCCCACGAACAGTCGGAATCAATGGTATGCGAAGTATGAATGAAAAAGGCTGATATGTCACTTTAAAATCAGCAGAACGTTTCGTACTGGAGGTAAATGAAGCCATGCATGACTTCCGTGTCATTATTATTATGTTTGTATGTGTCGTTTACCTTCGTCATCTATTCAGGTCACGTGATACCAAATCTAGTATATGTGCAGGTAGCGAAACGACCGCGAGCCCGCTATGAGCGTGGTATGTTGTCATGTTCTTACATGACACGCGTGTCAGGATTATCATAATGCACCTGTCATATATTTCTGCAATTATTGATATCACGAAACATTAAATTCGGTATATGTGCAGCTAGCAAAACGTGCGCGATCGCATCATGAATGGCCCAATATACTGCAATGTAGCAATGACGCGCACGCGTGCTGGGCACAGGGAGGCTACGTTAGCAAAGCGTGAGCACTGTTTAGTCTGACGCCAGGCGCGACCAGCGTTCAACGGCGCGGCCCTACGGCAACCGGCGCGAAGTACGACATTCTTCATTTCGCGCCGATTCGGTACCCAGACAACACTGCGGCTCCTCCTTTTCGTGACGGAGGGACGCTGGACGCGCCGAAACGCGCATGCGTCAAAGCAACGCAGCAATGCGCGCGCCTGCGAGTATATGGCATGACCGGCGCCTGGCGTGGATACGCCGGCATGACGCGACGAAATGAACGCTGGTGAGCATGCGCACTGCGTCACGTCGAAATGCATTGGCCCCTTGACTGTGGCATGTAGTCATGTTCTTGGATGATACGCATCTCCTGATTATCATGCTTGCAGCAGTCACATACTTTCGTCATCCATTGACATCACGTAATACCAAATTTGGCATATGTGAAGCTAGCAAAACGACCGCGAGTGCATCATGAGCGTGGCATATAGTCATGCTGTTAAATGACACGCATCTTAAGACTATCATGTTTGCACCAGTCACGTATGTTCGTCATTCATTCACGTACCGCAATACCAAATTGGGTATATATGTCTTGCTTGCGAATCAGCCGTGAGCACATGATGAGCTTGGCATGTAGTCATGTTGTTACATGATACGCAAGTCATAATTTTCATGTTAGGGTCTGTTGCTTGTGTTCGCTATGCAATCATCTTATACCATACCATTTTTGCAACATGCCATGCGAACGAAACCACCGCAAGAGTTGCTGAACCATGAAATGTAAATCATGACATTCATTAGATGCATGTCGAGATTTTAATGTTATAACAAGTCACATATGTTGTTCATACAGTCATATTATGCCATACAAAGTTTGGTATTGATACCATTACCGAAACGAAAAGGACACCTAAAAGTCGTAGGTAACTAGATAGATAAATAGATAGATAAATAGATAGATAGATAGATAGATAGCTTCGCATTTAAAACATAAAATATAATAATTACGAATGCACCACGTGCATTTATGATCACTACACTAAATTAATATTGGACGCCGTCACGACATCACAGATGACCAAAACTTCCTCACTATGTCAATACATTAGGCCCCACGAGGACGGTATTCATCAACTTTGTCTTTTGGTGAATCGTCTGCACATTAAGATGCAGTGAAACACCACATAATGTACTCAATAATTAGATGATCTCTCTTTTTACCAATAAAGAATTGGAGTAATGTGTGCGCAGGTGCTTTTAAATGCGAAGCGTTTCTTAGCGAACTTCGGCGACTTTGAGCGTATCTATCTATCTATTTATCTATCTATCTATCTCTCTATCTAACTATCTATCTAGCCGCCTGCGACTTTTAGCTCTCCTGGCCGTTTGGATAATGGTATCGTTGCCAAACTTCCCATGGAAAAACATGACTATATGAAGAACATGTTTGACTTGTCATGACATGAAAATGATATGACATCTATGTCATGAATATCATGACTTGCAATTTATTGTCCTGCAGCTCTTGCGGTGGTTTCGTTCGCATGGCATGTTGCAAAACTGGTATGGTGCGACATGTTTGTATGGCGAACACAAACGACAGACACTAACATGATAATCATTAGATGCGTGTCATGTAACAGCCTGACAACATGCCACGCTCAAGATGCGCTGGCGGCCGTTTCGCTAGCTTCACTTGTACCAAATTTGGTATTACGGGACGTGAATGTTTGACGAAGGTATGATACTGGTACAAACGTGTTAAAAATGAGATGAGTGTCAAGTAACAGCATGACTAAATGCTACACTCATGATGCACTCGCGACCATTTCGCTAGCTTCACATGTACCAAACTTGGTATCACGCGACGCAAACGGACGACGTAGGTAAATGACACATCCAAGCATGATAATCACGACATGCGTGTCATGTAAAAACATGGCTACATGCCGGACTGATGATGCACTCGCGACCGCTTTGTTAGCTTCACAAATGCAAATTTGGTATTACGTGACGACAATGGATTACGGAGCTATGTGACTGTTGCAAACATGATAATTATGAAATGCGTGTCACATGAGAGTACGACTATATGCCACCGTCAAGGCGCCAATACAATTCGACGTGACGCGGTGCGCGTACTCGCCGGCGTTCATTTCTTCGCGTCACACCAGCATGGCACCGGTCTTGCCACATACTCGGAAGGGTGCGCGGCATTGCTTTGACGAATGCGCGTTTGCGCGCATGCGGTGTCCCTCCGTCACGAAAAGAGAGAGACTCATTGTTTTGTGTAGCTATCGGAACGGCGGGAATTTTCCGCTGGTTGCCGTCGGGCCATGCCAACGGACGCTGGTCGCGTTGGTCAAGCCTGGCGTCAGACTAGAGTGCTGGCATTTTGCTAACGTACCGTCGCTGTGCCCAGGGAGAGGACGCTCTAGGTGCCGACCAGTGCGGACGCGCGAAGATTGGCTCCTGCTTTCAAGAATGCTTTCCTGTGGTATTCACAACTTTGTCGCAGAGTTTTCATTCTCATCGTGTGCCTAAGTTCTCAAGAAATCAGCAGATACCACCTTTGTGCTGGTGAGTAGACTTTAAACCGTTTTTGGGGCATTTTCACACGGCAACGCAACCGGGGTATTTAAGCCTAACCAAGGAGGCGATTGTCGCCGATGCGCCGACCCGGCGCCAACAGGACTCAACGCTCTGCGCGTTCCAGGACCTGCAACTGAAAATGAATTACCAAGTAGAGGAAGAGGACATCTCTCCAGAGGATTGCACGGAAGACATGGGTTGGAAGGAAGCTGAAACGAGACGCTCAAGAAATTCGCAAGCCGCGGTTAGGGTTCCTGCTGCCAAGGGTTCAACCAAGGCTGGCGTTGCGGGAGACGCTCGAGCCAGTCGTAGTAGGTATGACACCAAGAATACAATCGTGTCAGCTGGACGCATGCCACCACTACCCAAGGACTTCAGCAAAATTGTGCTACGACCACGTGGAGGAATAAATATCTCGAGAATTGGCACTGGAGCCGTGGCAGACGTGATAGTACTGGCGGCCGGCATCAAAGAGGAGGAGGCCATGCAGGACATTATCTGTTCCAACTTGCAGCATAACATTATGGTGGCAAGCACTCCGGACCAAGACAGAGCTTCAAGATACCTCAAGATCAAGCAAATTGAACTTGGAGGCAATGTTTTCGAGGTTAGCGCATACGCCACGGCACCCCACGATACTTGTAAAGGAGTGATTTGCGGGATCCCCGTAAGCGATACTCAGGACATTTTGACCCGAAAGATTGTGAACGCGAACAACCCGCTCGCTGCGCAGGCCAAGAGAATCAAGGACACCGGGACAATCATCATAGCGTTCGAAGGACCCAAGGTGCCCAGATTCGTGAGATATGGACCTTCACTTTTGCACTGCTCCCTTTACTGCAAAAATATCGATATTTGTTACGTCTGTGGAAAGCTGGGACATTGGTCTGACGTCTGTCCGAACCGAGCTGAAACCATCTGCAGAGGCTGCGAGATCAAGAACCCAGATAGCCTGCACCAGTGCAATCCAAGATGCAGGCTGTGCGACGATCACCATCCCACGGCAGACAAAAAGTGCAAGAACAGGTTCTTAGTGCCATACGTCGTCAGACGCAGACGTTTGGAAAGATCGCGAGCAGCCGCAGAAGCCCGAGACGCATCAGTCACATCGAGTCCAGACATTAACGACAAGCAGCCTATTCCAGCCTACGGGACCCAGAGCATCCAGACTACACAAGAACAGGAAAGGCGGCCCCACTCCAGGGGGAGGTCGCGTTCCAGAAGATGTTCTAGACCCAAGGCCCGCTCCCAATCACGGGGGCGCTCGAGTTCTCAAGGTCACCATCAGGGTCTGGATCAGCCTGGGCGGCACCCGAATGGCCAGCTGCCTGGCGTTCAGTTCGAGATCTCGGCTTCACACCCAGGGATGACGCCTGCAGTTACATCGAAAGGCAGCTGGGCTGGGCGAGTGCGCAATGGCGCGGCAGAGGTGATGACAGGTAAGCTGCCAGAGCATGATAGAGTTGCACAGCTAGAGCAAGAAAACGCGAGACTTACAAAATCGAATGAGAGACTATCATCTGAGTTAAAGTAAAAAAAATTCTTCTCACTAAGCTAACCAGCGCGCAGTCTTCACAACCAATGCCTCAGCCAGTTGATGTCCCTGTGGCTGAAAACGTAAGGGACTCGAGAACCACAAAAAAGGGGGCAGTCATGTCAGAACACGTGGAAGCCAACCAAACGATCATGTCAGATATGAAAGAGGTCTTTGACACTCTCAGCAAAGTGGTAGTCAATCTTAGCGAGCAGATGGGTAGGCTACAGTCAAGTGTGGCTGCACTGGAAGAGCATATGACTTTGCGCGTTACAAAGGTTGAAGCATATCTGCACAATACAGCAAGGCCTCCTCATGTACCAACCTCACCGCTTCGGCCACCAATACTAGTGGTACCGAACCTGTCGACAGGTGCAGCATCAGGCTCTGGCCGTCCATGTAATAACCATGATGGCAGCGCTACTTTAAACATTTCGTATCTGGCAATGGAACTGTAGAGGTTACCTTAAAAAGAAGGCAGCCCTACAGCAGTATATCAGGAGCAGCCAAGAAAAGCCTCATATTATAATAATGCAAGAGACCCTTTCACCGCACGCAACGTTGCCTGGTGTGATGAGTGAAGAAAACGACAACGACGGAAGTGCGGGGCAAGGCGCGTGTGACGTGCGCGTGCGTGTCAGCGAATCAGCTGATGACCTGCGGTGGCCCATAGAGGTGGCGTGCCACGATTGGGCCACATGTGACCATTACTTGGCAGTAGGCTTTTTGGCTGGGGACGAGCCGATGCAGCAGCAGACGGGAGACAGTGGGCAGAAGAGTCAGGTTCCTGGACGCAGGCGATCCAGGTTCCGGCCAGGGAACGCGGCCGTCCACGCTACTGTCGTCTAACTACCAGCTGGGGCGGCGTTGCCGGCACGAGTACTGCATCTCGGGGCGCGGCCTGGCCTGCTGTTCTCTTCCTTGCCGAGGGCATCGAGGATCTCGGCGAGGCGTCTCCACGGTCAGTCGTTCAGCACAGCGATGAACGTGGCCTGGCTAATGGTCACGGTTGCGCCGAGAATCGCGTCTCGACGCAAGCTGCTCGCTGGACGTTCTGGCCATTCCCCGCATGGAGCATCACGTCTCCAATGCGGGTTGACTGCTCCGTAGTCGCACCCATGCCATCAAACGCCGGTGTCACCAGAGCGTCGCACTTCTGCAAGGGACAAGCAAGACTGTCCTGCATCAGGTTGTAGGCTCCAGCATCTCCACCAGTGTCACGACGTCAAAACAGAGGTGATGGTCAAAACAGAGGTTATTGTGATGGTTAAAGACGTTCGTCACTCCTGTATTCCGGCCTGTAGTAGGGGATACTGAAGAGAGGGGAGTCTGCACCTTCGTATGCAACAAACTAACGCACGTAACCCACGACCTCAAGATAGAAGCAGGGCGGTTCGAACAGGTCATGGTAGAGATCGTGCCAGGTACTAGCAACCGTCAGAGCATTTTCATTCTTAATATATACAGTAATACAAAGCAACAAAAGCAAGGGTTCAAGACGGTTCTAAAGAAAGCTGTTAATATCGCCGGGGAATGCCCACTCGTCATAGCAGGTGATTTCAACGCCCCTCATCATACATTGGGTTACAAGTACAACACTGGGACAGAAAATCGACTTTGGCAAAGTGCCAGTGAACTTGATCTCACCCTAATCACAGACCCCAGCCTACCAACAAGGCTTGGTACGTCTTGCTGCAGGGATTGCACCCCGGACCTTACATTTGTAAGGCACATCAAGAAGGCCCAGTGGATGAATCTTGCTGTAGACCTAGGGAGTTACCACTGCGTTCTTGCCACTACCTTCTCCATGGAGCGTAAAAAGCAGAGAGAATTCCACTTCACAGACTGGGATAAGTTCAGGAAGATAAGGTAGGAAAGGGAACAAGATGGCCACAGACAAGGCTTGGAGCAGTGGGTCAAACAGATTAAAGATGACATCAAATCTGTCTCCTCCACCATTACCACAGATTTTCCGGTTGAAAGAATGGATAGCCGGCTCGCTCATCTTCTTGAGGCAAAGCAAGCACTACTGAACCATTGAAAGGGTCAGCGCCTGAACAGAAGACTGAGGAAGAAGATAGCTGAGGTAAACAGATCAGTCGAGGAGCATTGTCGCGCACTATCCAGGCAGCAATGGGACGAAATCTGCAACTCCGTCGATGGTCAGATGCGCAATGGCAAGACATGAAATATGTTAAAGCATCTCCTCAACGAAAACACCACCAAAACAAATCAAAAGCAAGTTATCGATCGAAATTTGTTTAAAAAGATAGGGCGCACTACAGAACAGCAAGTTGTGCAGCGGCTCGTGCATAAGTACCTCCCAATCAAAAGAGGATTGGCACCACCAAGTAGACAGTACCAGGGCCGACCCAATCCAGGTCTTGATGGCGACTTTAACATCGAGGAGATCAGAAGAGCCTTGCATGATCTCAACGGCAGGTCGGCCCCTGGCCCGGACGGTGTATCAAACAAGGCTCTTCGTAACCTTGATGACGATTCGATTGAAACACTGAAGGATATGATCAATGCAGCATGGAAAGAAGGCAGGGTGCCAGAGCAGTGGAAGCTGGCCAGGACGATCCTTATTCCTAAGCCAGGAAAGCCTCTTTACTTGGACAACTTGAGGCCAATATCCTTGACATCATGTATCGGCAAGGTTGCAGAACATGCCATACTGCACAGGATAAACAAGTACTTGGAAGATAACGACATATATACGCACAATATGGTTGGATTCAGGGAGGCTATCCACAGAAGATGCATTGAAGCTTATCAAACACCAGGTCATACACAACAAAACCAGAGACATGAGATCCATACTGTGCCTAGATCTAGAAAAAGCGTTTGACAACATCCACCACTCATTTATACTCGAAGCAATTTCCAAGCTTGGTCTGGGGAAAGCCTTCTATAACTACGTATGGTGCTTTCTTACAGATCGGAAAGCCGTGATAAACATTGCAGATATCGAGACCGCAGCAATCGAACTAGAAGAAAGAGGCACGCCGCAAGGGGCAGTGATTTCACCAATGCTGTTCAACATTGCCATGATTGGACTGTCAAAGAAATTATCGAGCATTGAAGGATTGAAGTACAGCATCTACGCAGATGACATTACCATCTGGTGCACAGGTGGAAGCGCGGGCAGATTGAGAGCGCCCTCCAAGAGGCGGTCGACACCGTAGAAGAGTACCTTCGTCCTTCTGGGCTCAAGTGCTCCTCGAGTAAGTCAGAACTTTTACTGTATCGGACTGCACGCCGGGGACCGAAGCCCTGGGGATGGAAGCCGTTAAACCAGATAGACATCCACCTCCATACAAATCAAGGGGATGCCATCCAGAGGGTCGACTCCATCAAAGTCCTGGGCATGCTGATAGAATCTAGCGGCAACAACAGCAAATCTATAGCCAAGTTAACTTGGAAAACAGACAGTGCGGTCCACCTCATACGCAGAGTGGCCAACAAAAGAAAAGGGATCAAGGAAGACAACCTCATGAGGTTGATGCATGCGTTTGTTCTAAGCCACTTCACGTACGAGGCAGCAATGCACAACTGGTCAAGAGCAGAGTCCGAGACACTAATTGTGCTCCTCAGGAAAGTTATCAAGAAGGTCCTGGGCATACCCATACATACCAGCACCGAGCGTCTGCTTGAGCTTGGCATTCACAACACGCTCGAAGAAATAGCAGAAGCCCAAGAGAGAGCACAGTTTGCAAGGTTATCTACAACAAGGTCAGAGAATGATCCTGCAGGAGCTGGGCCAACATCCAATGGCAATCAGACGCAATTACAATGATATCCCGGACAACATCAGGGAGAATATCACGGTGTCTTCTATACCAAGAAACATGCATCCAGAACACAACGTCGGAAGAAGAGTAGCGAGGGCCAGGGCTATACTTCGTCAAGTCTCAAACGAGGAACGAGGGGTCGTATTTGTTGACGCGGCTTCCTACGCCAATGGGAAAGCGTTTGCGGCAGTGGTGATGGATAGGGCTGGCCATGTCGTCAACTCAGCGACGGTCAGGACGAAAGACCCAATCATTGCGCAACAGGTGGCCATCGCCTTAGCACTCAAAATGAAAAAAAATGGCACCATATCCACGGAGTGAATGATGGAGAGTGGGGCGAAGCATTCGTCTGCAATGCGTCCGTCTGTGTGACCGTCCATGCATCTGTTTGTGCGCCAGTTCCTGCGTTCTTTCATGCATATGCCCCTGCATCCGTTCATGCGTCCATCCATGCATCTGTTTGTGTGTCCGTTCGTTCATCTATTCAACACTCCAAGTCCTACCATCTCGCATCTTTTTATCATATATTCCCCATATAGAGGCACCGCCATCCAGCGGACATTCCAAGGACTAAACGAGAGGTGGCACACGCACACTTTCTTACGGCCTGCGCTTTGGGTCCACTTCCCACCTTTAACCACCTCGAGTTCATGGTATATTCTAGTTAACTGTATTCATGGCACTGCGACCAAACGCTCGCTAAACCTTTCGAAAACCAAGGAGGTTACGCCCAGCGAGTATAACGTAGCAACCTTTCCCTGCCAGATAGGGCTCAATTTACATGCCAATGGCTGCTAATGAGAAATGAGAGACAGGAGAATTCGGCTTTTACTTTCTTACGGCTTGCGCTTCGTATCTACTTCTCATTTTTAACCACTTTGAGTTCATTCATGGTATATACAAGTTCATTGTATTCATGGCACTGCGGCTCAACGCTCGCTAAACCTTTCTAAAGCTAAGGAGGTTACACCCAGCGTAGCATCCCTTTCTTGTCCGATAGTGCTCAATGTACATGCCAATGGCTGCTAATGGGGATTGCAGCGTGCACGTTGACTAAAAGCCGAATGCTCATGTCTCTCATTCCCCATTAGCAGCCATTGGCATGTACATTGAGCGCTATTTTTTATTGTTAAACAACGCACAGAAGAAATTTCTCACTGGCACCACCTTGGAGGTCAAGTGTTAATACCTATTTCGAGTATGTGCCACAAATGGTTACATACGAGGGACGCCCAAGCCACGCCATAAGGAGCTTTGCCCCTAATACCATTGAAGTCGTGTACAGTGATTCCATGGCCGCACTACGGGCGTTCGCCAAGGGGACGGCCTCTGAACCAACGCTGAGAATACTGCAAGGCAAGAAGAACATAACGCATCATCTTCTGAGTTGGTTCCCAGCTCACCTTGGGCAAATCAACGACTCCCCTGCCAATCTCAATGATGCAGCACACGAGGCGGCGCGAGAACGCTCCAACCGCGCCACCCCGGGGATGCGTTCTACCGGTGAATGGGATAACCGGGAAATTCTTACAACATATAACGAGCTCACTAAATATTTCTACCTGTCTAGAAGAATTTTCCCTCCACCTCACAGAAATCTAACCCAGCCCCAAGCACTTACATTAAGGCTTTTGCAAACGCGGATATACCCTACTTTGAAAATGTTACACATCATGTACCCTGACCTATACCCAAGTAATCTTTGTCAACATAGTGGGGAAATAGCTTCATTAGAACACATGCTCTGGCAGTGCACCAAATTCGCTCATTTATCGAACATCACCTCTGCCAGATGGGAGGCGGCAATCCACAGCTCGTCCTTGGCAGATCAGCTCTAGGCTGTCCACCAAGCCCGCGAGGCGGCTGAGGAGCTTGGCATCTCAGTCCCCACGTGGGAGCTGCCCGCAACACAGTGATCTGTGTTTTGGAGGACGGAATAAAAGTTTATCCAATACAATCCAATCGCTGTGTCCAGCGTGAGCTCGCGTCAACGGGACATTGTAATATATTGTGCTATGATGCGCTCGCGGCTGTTTCGCTAGCTCCACATATACCAAGTTTTGCATTACGTGACGTCAATGAATGACGAAATATATGGCTGTTGCAAACATGTAGATGCTGAAACGCGTGTCATGTAAGAGCATGACAACATACCAATGCTAATGACGACCTAGTGGCCGTTTCGCTAGCTCCACACATACTTAACTTGGTATCATGTGACGTGAATACATAACGAAGGTAAACTACACATTCAAACAAGATACTCATGACACGGAAGTCATGTAGGGATCATTTACCTCCACCTCGTAACGTTGTGCTGATTTTAAAGTGACATATCAACTGTCTTATTCAGGCTTTGCATAGCCTCGATTCACACTGTACGTGGGATCTGTCATCTTTATTGCTAAAAGTTAACAGCGACCCAACAATTTGGCTTCAAGAAGTGATTATAACCGATGTTCTATGCTGTGTAACTTTTGTTCCTCGTCGTTTGAATAAACAGTTTTATCGCGTGTACAGGAAGACCATACCTGTAGTAGTGCAGTGTGTAGTTGGGGCACATAGCACTTGTGAACATTCGCCAGCGCATGAGTTTCAGGTGATTTGTATAAACAACTGTGATGGTCTAATGCGCACAGTGGTACACGGCTGGTGTGATGGTCGCGGGATCGTATGCATAGCATGGCAGCCTCATTTTGCTTTTATCGAAACGCTAGAGTCCCGCGTGCCTGAATTCTAGAGGATGTTGTTGAAAAATACGAAATCCTCAAAACAGTTTCAGCGCCCTCCAGTATTACAGCCCTCACAAAAGTGACGTGGATAGGTAATGCAAATTCTTGGCATTTATTGCAAAGGCCAAAGCCTCACATACCTCAATCAGTGCAAACATTGTCCGTATGAGTCGACGTCCCACGTCCCAAGCATCCCCACCAATGCGAGGGACACAAACAATTGTGTTTAGGCTACGACGTCTCCACATGAGGTCATCATGATGTCGAAAATTGCATAAACTTCTGGCGTCCTAATGATCTCTCTAAGATGCCCAATCACAAGATGACACGCTACGACTACATTGGATCATATATTCGCTAGCTCACAGCTGGGACAATAACAAAGGCAGTGAAATAGTGACTGAGCTGCAGAAAGTTTGCCATCCCTCCTATATTAGAGGGAATGCTAAGCCATGGTGGGTTGGTTGGTTGGTTGCGAAACTTTATTGAGGTCCTGCAAGGTGCGCGTCAGCGCTCAGCGGGCGACTCCCACGTCGGGACCGTTAGGCCAAGCCTATCGGCCGCTCCGCGGGCCTTCTGGACGGCCCAAAGTTGGTCGGCCAGGAGGGAGCTGCGTAGGGCCGCCTCCCACCTCATCGATGTAGTGTTGAGGTTAGTGTAGATTGCCTTGCACTCCCAGAGCATGTGCGCCAGCGTGGATACATCCCCACATGCGGGGCAAGCGTCATTGGGGAAACACGTCAGGATAAATAGCGTGAAGGGATCTCAGGTTAGCGTACGTGTCGGTATGCAGTAGTCTGAGTGTAAGGGCCTGTGGCCTATTAAGATTTGGATGAGGGAGTGGATATAGTCTCCGCGCTAGGTAAAAACATTTTGTTATTTCGTTGTACGTGGCAGGCGCTTCCCTGTTTTTCGCAACCCCGTTGGCCCCGAATCGTCGCCCAGAACCCGCGCGGTCGGTTAGTGCGCGCGCGGCCTCGTGGGCAGACTCGTTGACGTTGGGGGAAGCGCCTTGGACCTGTCCAACATGTGCAGGAAACCAAATCAGTACGTGGTGCTTGATGCCGTCGCGGCCACCACTTTGGAGCACGCGCAGGGCTTTCTTGGAGATTACACTGTGCTCGAAAGCGCGAATAGCTGACCTAGGGTCACTATAGATGACCTCCCTTTCACCTTCCAGGATGGCCAGGGCGATGGCCACTTGCTCGGCAATCGTCGGATCGTCAGTGTGAACCGATGTGCAGTTGGTGATTTGTTGTTTGGAGGCGACGACGACTGCGGAGAAGGCGCGGCTCCCACGGTACGCTGCCGCGTCGACAAAGCGGACGCCGTGCTCCTCACTGTGAATCTGCTTGAGAAGAGTGGCAGCTCTAGCCCGTCGCCTACCACGATTGTGCTCGGGATGGATATTCCTCGGTATCGGTGCCACGGTGATGAGGTCACAAATCTCACGGGGCACCTGTCTCATCTTCTCGTCCACTTAAGCCGGAGAGTGACCGAGCTCTCGGAGTATATGTCTGCCAGTCTGGGAGCTCGAAAGGCGCTCAATCTGCGCCCGCTCCTGCGCTTCGGCAATCTCCTCCAACGTATTGTTAACTCCGAGCTGGAGCAGGGACTCGGTGCGCGTCCTGATCGGGATACCGAGGGCCCACTTGGTAATCTTTCTGAGCAAGACGTTGATCTTGTCACGCTCGGCACGCTGCCAATTGTGCATGGCCGCGAGATATGAAAAGTGGCAGAGCACAAAGGCATTGACCAGGCGGATTAGGTTGTCTTCCTAGAGGCCTTGGTAGCGGTTGGCCACCCGCCGAACCAGGCGAACCGCGTTATCCGTCTTGGCGGCGAGCTTGAGTATAGTCTTGCCGTTGGAACCATTGGACTCGATGGTCATGCCGAGGACCCGAATGGAGTCGACTCTGGGTATTACGCTGCCATCTCCGGTGTAGAGCTTGATATCACTTTTCGAGATCGGCTGCCAGTTTTTGGGCTTGGGCTCTCGCCTAGTGGGTTGGTAAAGGAGGAGCTCGGACTTGCTTGGGGAACACCTCAGGCCTGTGGGACGGAGGTAATCTTCCGTGCTGTCTATGGCCTCCTGCAGGGAGCGCTCGACTTGCCCGTCGCTGCCACCTGTGCACCAAATGGTAATATTGTCCGCGTAAATTGTGTGGTTAATGCCTTCGATACATGAGAGCCTCTTGGACAACCCGACCATGACAAGATTGAACAGTGTGGGCGATATCACTGACCCTTGTGGCGTGCCGCGCGATCCCAGCTCGATCTCCTCAGAGACAAGGTCTCCCACACTGAGGGTGGCTCTCCTACGGGTCAAGAACGATTTGACATATTTGTAGAATCTGACTCCAAGGCCGAGCTCAGTAATCGACCGCAACACGAAAGAGTGAGTAACATTGTCGAAGGCTTCGAACAAGTCGAGGCCGAGAATAGCCCGCATGTCTCGAGTGTTGCAGTCGATGACTTGGTGCTTGAGCAGCTTCATAGCGTGTTGTGTCAAAAGCTTGGCCCGAAAACCAATCATGGTGTACGGGTAGAGCCCATTGTCTTCCAGGTACGGAGTCAACCTATCGAGGACCATATGCTCGGCCACCTTTCCACGTAGGATGTGAGCGAAATGGGGCGCATGTTGTCCAAGTTGGGTGACCTCCCCGGCTGAGGAATGAGCACGGTGCGTGCGACCTTCCACGGGTCGGGGACCTCGCCGCTCTTCCATGCCTCGTTGATGACCTCGGCGAGGTAGTATATTGACGGGTCGTCCAGGTTGCGCAGGGTCTTATTAGTTATGCCATCGGGGCCCGCGACTGACCTCCCATTGAGCCCGTAAAGCACCTGCCGAACCTCTTCGTGGCATATCTCGGCCTCCAGTTCAGTGTTGGCTGGTCCTGAGTACTCGGGTTACGTTGTTGCGGGGTTCGAGTCGACGGGGAGGTACTTTTGCACCAGCTGCTTCAAAACCTCCTGTTCTGAAGAGGACTGCTTGGCTTCGTGCATGGCTCGCGCTAGTACGTTCCGCTGGTTAGTTTTGGTGTTAGTCTCGCTGAGCAGGTGCTTGAGCAGGTTCCATGTCTTGCCATTACGCATCTGGCCATCTACTGAGTTGCACACCTCGTCCCACTGCTACTTGGAGAGAACGCGACAGTGCTCCTCGATGGTCTTGTTTAGGTCAGAAATCTTGCGCAACCTGCAATTGAGGCGCTGGCCTTTCCGGCGGGCGAGAAGTGACTGCTTGGCCTCGAGCAAGTGGGCAAGACGGCTATCTATTTTTTCAACCGGAAGGTCAGTACTAATATTCTTCGTGGTACTTATGACGTCCTCTCTGGGCTGGCTAATCCACTACTGTAGGTTTGGCCTGGTTGCATGTAGGGGTCGGTCGTTGCGAACTTTGCGAAACTGGTCAGTTTGTCCAAGAAAACTTCTGTGCCCTCTTTCAGACCACTAAGAACTGCGTCACCAGGAAGTAATGGTCGCTACGTAAGTCAATGTTTGAGTTGGTCACAGTACATCGGGGAGATTCTTGACGAAGGTCAAGTCGAGAGTGGAGTCTCTGCAGGATGAGGTGCCCAACCGAGTCGGAAAGGCCTTGTCGGTGATTAGAGTGAGGTCCATGTCCGTCGCGTTCTGCCACAGTTCCGCGCCCTTGCTGGTATTGTACGGGTAGCCCCAAGTGTGGTGCGGAGCATTAAAATTGCCCGCCACAACCAGGGGGTTGGGACCTGCCAAGTTGACGGCCTTCTTTATGAGGGCCCTGAAGCGCTGCCGCCGGTCCTTAGGGCTACTGTACACGTTTAGAAAAAAGATGCTGCTTCGGTCCGAGCTGTGCGGCAGAATCTCGGTCATGACATATTCGGCGCTGCTGGTGGCCATTTTGAGGTCGTGAGAGATGTGTGTGAGCTTGTTACTGACCAAGGTGCAGACGCCCCGGCCATCAGAATAACGTGAGACGGGCTTGTAACCAGTCAGTGTGACATTTGGGGTTAATGTTTCCTGAAGCAGAATGACGAGGGGTTTTTCGCTAGAGCATCGATTGTACTGCTGCAAGGACGCCTTTTTACTAGGGAAGCTCCTGCAGTACCATTGTCAAATAAGAAACGTCTCACTTGGCTTGGCCATATAGGCGCTTTTGTGGGCTGGTGCTGCCCTCAGATTGGCTAAGAATAGCGTGGACGATGGGGCCCGTAGCACCGGGCTGGGGTTCTACGACGGCGGTTGAGGTCAGAGTTGGTTTCACTACGCTTTCGAGAAACGACTCTACCGTGGATACTCGGTCATTTTGCGCGGCCAGGGTGATCTGCAGTTGGGCGAAATTCTCCCCGAGCTTATTGATGCTTTCACTGAGCGCGGATAGCGTGTCTCGAAGCTCAGACCTGACTCGAATTGCTACACCTTTCTGTTCGTAGGCGACGGCCCTCTTCTTGGGAGCACTTTGACCCTCACTGCTGCTGTCGCCGGCTTTAGTGCTGTGCACCTCCATGGGTAGGGGCATTGTATCGGCGACGCATGCGGCGGCGGGTTGCGGTGGTGGGTTTCTCGCGTTCTTAATCTCGGCAATTTCGGAAAAAAGCCTGTTTATAGTTTCCTTCATCGCTGCGATCTCGCGTTTCAGCTGGGAAATCTCGCGCGCGCTCTCCGCATGCTCTGGGAGTGACCCCAACAGTACCTCAGCTGGCCCTCCTCGGACCGTGTCGGCCCAGGTCATAGAGCCCGACTTCTTGATTCTCGCTAACACCCTGCTAGGCTGCTGTTGACGCCCGGTAGACCTGTATCGAGACCTGGAGCGGCTCCCAAACTTGTAGCGCCGGGTTCCTCCTCGGGACCGGGAGCGGCTCCTGGACCGGGAACGGCCCCTGGAATGGGACCGAGAACGTCGCCTGGAACGGCCCCCGGAACCACGTGACTGCTGGAAGTCCTGCCCATCCGTGGGGAATGATGGTGGTGCCGTGGCGTGGCCTTGATCGGTGGCGCGAGACTTTTCCCAGCGCCTTCGTCGCACGACATACGGGATCTGGAATCTTTGCCTACAGTCCTTTTCAGCCGTGAGGTGTTGCCCACCACACAGCCTGCACTTGGGGGTACAATTGTGTTGCGCTGCAGGATTTGAAGCCCCACAGCCCCGACATACGACGTCGCCTGGGCAGGGACACACATCAGCACGGTGACCGAGCCGACCACAAGCGTAGCAAATGTCTATTTTCTTGCGATAAAGCGAACATTGCACAAGGGTGGGGCCGTAGCGTACAAAGTTTGGGACTCTATGACCGTCGAAGGCGACGATTACCGTACCGGTGCTGCCTATGCGCTTGGCTACCACGGCGAGCAGATTTCTTTAATTTACGATCTTGTTGTCAATATCATTCGGGCCGTCTACGAGTGGAATACCTCGGATCACGCCCTTGCACGTGGAATGAGGAGCGGCCTCGTAGGCACTGACCTGGTATGTTCGGTACATGACGACGATCTGCCGAACTTTGACGTAGTGGTTGGCATTTTCTCTTCTAGGTGTGCTGACAACCATAATAATCTGCTACACGTTGGGGCATAGCGTGTCTCCCCGCAAATCTTCGGCGCAGATGCTTGTGGCTGCCAGGATTGCATCAGCCATCACGGTGCAGCCGGTCTTGACAATATTGAGGCCTCCGCGGGGCCGAATCACGATCTTCGTATACTCCCTGGGGAGCTTGGGCATCCGGTCAGCGCGGATGATTCTAGCCTTGATGTTATTGCCACTGTTGCGGCCTCGCGGGTCCTCGGCCGTTGTCGACTTCGTCTCGTTGAGAGAAGGACCAATAGGATTAGCGCCTGCCGAGCGCGCGCCAGCTCTTCTGGCACCTGCAGACTGCCAACCTCGGTCTTCTGTCACCTCTTCGGGAGTTATGTCCTCCCCCACCACCTGATATTCCAATATTTTCTGAAAATAGGCCCTGAGAAGAGCGAAAAGGGCACCCGGGAACGGCGACGCAGCTGGCGTCGCGCCGGCGTCGCGCCGGCGTCACGCCGGCGTGGGCTTACCTCATTAAGCTTAGCCCAGGAGTTGGCCGGCTCCAGAGAAAAAACGTTCCAAAACGTGAAAATAGTCCACTCACGCAGCAGGTTTTGGCATCAAAATAGTCCTGGCACTTTCACTGATGCGACACAAACAAAGTTAAACGAGCACTCGAACAATTAACTTGAAGATCATTGTAGGAAGCAGGAGCCACTCGAAGGTCGTATGTACCCCATGGTGGGTGCTCGAAAATTACGCGGGTGGGCGGATTAGGCTCAGTGCATGGACTGGGAAGTACAACAGGAGACTGTTGTCACTTTCGAGCTGGCTTAGGCGAACGCAGTGCGGCGTGAACGAAGTTTTTATTCAAGATTTACATAAGTAGGTGGGTAGTACAAAGTTTAAAGTTTGAAATGCGTTTTTTTAAACACGAATGACTTTCTTTTGCCGTGCCCACCAGCTTTTTCACTACATGACGTCTCCCTCAACGAATAACTTCTTCAGTTGACTTCAACGCTTGCTGCAGTAACTATAACACCTGCCTGAACATTTATTGGCTCAATCAATTGCTGTTTTTGTTCCAGTGAATGAGCAATATTCCATGCATTCATAAGTGAATTCAGTTGTTTCTAGACTCGCTGCGTCAGAAAAAAAATGGCGTATGTTGTCTCGCTGAAAACATACTGAGTCCACAAATTTAGCATGACGTGCAAGCAAAACCAACACCAAGAATCTTTAACATGCACTACATATTTGCAATACAAGTTATTGTTTTTGCATACGTTTCACAGAACATCGAATTTTGTGACTATATTTTGAAGTGTGAATTGCCTTTATTTTTCCGTACGTGCTTCTTCCCCTCCTCCTTTTTATGTGGCGTGCATCATAAGTTACGTAATTATATTTCTGTTATGCTTAATATAGTTTCGTTTTTCCACTGGCTGTAGTGGCATTGCACGAGCTACAAATTAGGCAGAGTTCCCTGTTCTTGCAGATATCCTGACCACCCGTTTCTTTGCCCGTCCCGGCTGCTTCATCGGTGGCTATCTTCGTGGTGATTTATCGTCGCATTGCCCTTGGAAGGTGCTGGATCATCCACACGTGGTGAAGCTGCGACTGCGCGGTAACTTTGTGGCCTGCTGCTAGCATTCGACGATTTCGCAGCTGGTGGTCGCTGTCCTGCAAGCAAGCCCTCTATATTTGCCAGCACCAGCAACGGCTCTTCACTGGCACCAGTGGCATTGCACGAGCTACAAATTAAGCAGAGTTCCCTGTTCTTGCTGCTATTTTTTCAAGCTCTTTTCTGTACTGATTCTATTCTTTTCAACTGCTGCTGCTGCCCCAAATTGCGTTCTGATTTGCATTTTATTTTTTTCTGTGTCTGCAGTTGTTTTTTTTATCACGAGTATTTACCATGCCAACTAATGCTGAACTTTTAGAAAAAATTGAAGATCTTAAGGCTAAAATTAAGAGCTTGGCTAAGGACACATCTGAAAAGGTCTTCGACAGGTTCTTACTCAAGCTGCAAGAATCGGGCATAGATGTTGCTGAATTAAAACAAGAATTGAAATCCATACAATTGAGTGCAGAGCACTTCAACGAACTTTTCAATGACCTACGTAACCAAAATGTCCCAATGGTAAATGAGAATAAACAGCTAAAAACCCAGAATGACTCCCTCAGCCGCAAGGTTGAGGAACTGGAGCCATACTCGCACATGAGCAATGTGGAGATCAAGGGTGCTCTCTTCTTTCAGGGGCAAGACTGCAGTGCAATCGTGAAAATAATAGAAGAGAAGGCTGGCTGTCCCATATTGCCTGCTGATCTCGACATTGTGCATCGCGTGCCAACACGTTCTAAAGATAAAATAAACATTACTGTGCGCTTCTACTCTCAGACTAAGAAATCTGACTACATCAGTAAAGCATGTAAGGCGAAGCTCTGTGCTAGTGATCTTGGTATCACTGGTGGTACGATCGCCCCTGTCTTTATCAATGATCATTTGACTCCAAGCAACAAGGTCTTCTTTTTGAGGCCTTAAAACTAAAAAAAGAAAAAGAACTGGATGTTTCTCTGGACAGACAACGTCAAATTAAAGCTAGAAAGACTACTAATAGCAGAGTCTTGCGCATTCGCGGTGACTTGGATTTGACAAACATAGACTAAGCCTTGCACAATGTTATCATTGCGTCATTTTTTTTCTCGCATCAACATGGGTGTTCTTATAGAACCAGACCATGTTAACTCATTCATAGGTGAATATAATTCTATCATTCATTTCAATGCTAGACGCCTGTGTAAAGTAGTCGACGAAATCCATGATCTCCTTTCTTCGTATAGTAAATTTTTTTTCACCTATTACCATGACAGAAACATGGTTATCAGTTGCTGACGGAAATCTCTATTGCTACCCAAATTGTAACTCAGACTACTGTAACAGAACAACTAGCAGTCAAGGTGGTGCGTTCATTTTTATATCTTTTGATCTTTCTTATAGGAGAAGCCATGATTTGCACTTGCTTGTAACTAAATGCGAATCAGTTTGGATTAAAATCACTTATTGCTCTCTATCACGTGATGAGAGAGATTTCATATTTGGCTGCATTTACGGATCTCCCTTAACCTCAGTCGAAGATTTTTCTTCTAATCTTGAAAATGTCCTACATATCATTTCTCTTGAGAATAAAACTGCCATTTTAATGGGTAACATCAACATTAACTTACTCATTGACACTTCACCTGTTGTTATTAGTTACACTAGTCTACCGCAAAGCTATGGATTTGAGTCCTTAAACGATGTTCCTACACGGCAAGTTTCTAGCGGTGCTGGGATCCTGATAGATCATGCTTTTTCTAACTCGCTATGATCTCCACAGGTGAAAGTTCTCGACAGTGACATTACTCATCATTATCCTTTGCTCCTAAGCTTCAATCTACAACTACGTCCTTGCACTCTTTCACATTCCAAATATGTTCTGGATAAAGAGAGTTTAATAACTGCCATAGAGGACTTACTTTAGGCCGAGGTTAATTGTTGTAATGATATGCAAAAAGTGTTTTATAAATTGTTTCCTTAATTATATCGCATATGCGAAAATTCACTTTCAAATCTAAATGTAAAAAAATATTAGCAGTTTCTCAGAATCCGTGAATGTCTGAAAGCCTATTAGCTGCTTTACGTAGACAAGACAACCTCTGCGAAAAATCTGAAAGTCAGCCATTTATTACTAAGTTTATTGCCCGCTACAATAAATTATGTAACACTGTACACAAGCACTTAAAAGCTGCGAAACGTTCTCTTCTAGAAGATAAAATATCGCAAGCAGGTAATAATGCTAAACAAAATGGGACATTGTAAGCTTCTTTCAAAACAGGAATTCTCGCCACCAAGTATCCTGAATCGTAATCGACAACATTCCATTTAACTCGCCTATCGACAAAGCTGACGCTTCCTGTTCCTACTTTTTTAGCCCTGACACACCCTGTCCCACAAAAAGCACACCACTTAGACGCCTCCCACAGTCGTTTTTTCTATTTCCCACTGCTCCTGAAAAAATACATAATGTCATAAAACACCTCAAATCTACTCGTGCAGGAATTTATGATGTTCTGCCTGCTCATATAAAGCTCATTTCACCTTTAATTTCTGATATATTGTGCTTCATTACAAATTTGATATTCAAGACAGGCGTATTTCCTAGAGAGCTTAACCGCGGTAGAATTATCCCAGTTCATAAAAAAGGGGATAGGACACTGAATAACAATTACCTACTCATTTGCACTCTGCCCCTTTTTTGGTAAAGTTTTTTAGAAGTTGATTGGAGTACGCCTAACTAATTACCTTAATAAATTCAATATTCTGTCCCCTTGTCAGTTCGGCTTTCGCAATCAATTCTCTACTGATCTAGCACTCCATCATTTAACCGATCAACTAGAAAAATTCATTGGCAAAGGTTTATTTGTATGATCAGTATTCAGCGATCTAACAAAAGCATTCGACAGTTTATATCACATCATTCTTTTTACTAAATTTGAAAAGATCGGTGTCTGTGGTGCTGCTTTAGCTTTACTAAAAAGCTACCTGCATAACCGCGTTCAACTTGCGTCCATTTCTAATGTTTATTCTAAGAAGTTATCTGCTAATATTGGTGTCCCTCAAGAATCCATTTTAAGACCACTCCTATTTTTAATTTATAAAAATGATCTTCCTAGCTGTCTGTCCTTCCCTAATTCCATTTTGTATGCTGATGACACTACCATATTTACTTCTGACAAAAGCATTTTACTTCTCGTCGACAAGCTAAGCACTGACTTGAAAAATGTTTCAAGTTGGTACAATGCTAACTTGTTAAGCATAAACGCAGCCAAAACTAAATTTGTAGTATTTTCACTGCATCAAAAATATCCAGCAACCTTTCCTTCGTAGGCTTTTGGCTCGCACTTCAATTTTCCCACTCCCTGCGTTTCTTTTCTCGGATACTGCTAAATTTTCATCTATAGCATTTTGGAACACAATGCCATCTGTTAATAAATATGCTAGAAGCTTGCATCACTACAAGAAAAAACTACAATCACACATTATGCATGCCTAGTTTTACTGTTTCTTACCATAGCGCTACCTTGTTTTTATGTCCACATGTTTCATCTTAAGTATTACAACATTTTGTATCCTTTTCCATTATACTCTTCACATTATTCATTGATTCATTTGGTTTTCTTTTATGTTTGTTTTCATTGGTAATTATACATATATATATATATATATATATATATATATATATATATATATATATACACTTCAATGTTCTGTGGCAATTATGCTTAGTTTATAATTTTGATTATTGCGTATGCTGCCTCTAACATTGTTTTACCTCAATTTGCCTTTAACAGGAGATCCCGATACAGTCTCTGACTTTGGGACCTCCTTTGTATACTACACACATGTCACATTGTTGTATTCGTACCAATAAAAATTTTTAAGTCTGAAAAGAAAAACTGACATACCTCAATTTTCACGCTATGTATGTTATTCTATCTCAATCCTCGTGGTGTATTCAATGGCCTAATCTTCCAAGAATCACGAGAGCATCAACTTTTTTGTGTGGAAATATTTCCAAGGGCCTGTCAGCTACTTAAGAATCGCCCTGAATTGCGTATGCAGACGTCCGAGACCGGATGTTTGGTGTCAGATTTTTCACAGCATAATTCTTTCCTCAGCTGCACACTTCTGCACGCCAGCCCTGCATCCTGTCTCGTAGTCTGCATTCGGCATCAGCGTTACTTTGGCATCAATCTATCTATCTATCTATCTATCTATCTATCTATCTATCTATCTATCTATCTATCTATCTATCTATCTATCTATCTATCTATCTATCTATTTATCTATCTATCTATCTAACTATCTATCTATCTAAGTATCTATCTATCTCTCTATCTATCTATTTATATATCTATCTATCAAACTATATATCTATCTATGTATCTATCTATCTATCTATCTATCTATTTAACTAGCTATCTAGGTGCCTATGGCTTTGAGCTCTTCTAGACGTCTAAATAATGGTATCAATACCAAAAATGGTATGGCATAACATGACTTTATGACGAACTCAACTGACTAGTTATAACATGGAAATCTTTACATGTATGCCATGAATGTTAATATTTACATTTGATGGTCTTGCTGCTTTTGCGGTGGTTTAGTTCACATCACATTTTGCAAAACTGGTATGGTATGACATAGCTGCATGGCGAACATGAGTGACAGACCCTAACGTGGAAATCAGGACACACATGTCATGATTTTTATGTTATGACTAGTCATGACTGCGGGCCACGTTCATGGTGCTCTCGCGCTCGTTCCGCTTGGCTCCCCATATACGAAATCTGGTATCACGTGACGTGAATAGACGACAAAGGTAGATGACACGTCCAAGCATGATATTGAGGTTATGCGTGGCTTACGAAACATGACTACAGGGTACGCTCCTGGCGCGCTCATGGCCCTTTCGCTAGCTCCACATATATCACGTCACGTGATAATAAATTTCGTATCACTTGACGTGAATAGACGACAAAGGTAAATGACACATCCAAACATCATAATCATGGCATGGCAGTCATGTACGTCATAACTTAAGTCCATTTTAAAGTGGCTTATCAAGCATCCTCGTTCGTGCTTCGCATATAATCGATTCTCACAGGTCGTAGGTTTTGCCAATTATTTTATTTACGGCACGCAAAATGGTGGCGCAAAAATAAGGCACCGCCTACTTCTTAGATTTTAGACATGTCTAACAAGGAGCACTCACTGTCAAAATTTTCGGAAGTGTTCTCTCCCCGCAGCTTTTTTTTTGCCCCACAGGTAAAACAGGATCATATGGTTTAGACATATTCCCTATCTATTGATTTGAAACACTACGTTACCGCCTTCCAAGTGTGATGAACAAATAGAAACTAACAACTGATAATCTACGTATACTGTCTAAAACTGAAATGTTAAATCAGATGTTCTGATTGTGTTTTAAGTGAATGTTGGGTGATTTCTGTAATGGTTATTCAGTTTTTTTCTTTATATATTGCTTTGTTATGAAAGTTTTTGTATGTATTTCTGAGTTATCTATCTATTATTTGCTGTCATGGGCCACATGCGTGTTTCTTTTTGTATTGTCGCTTTCCGGTGCCAGTAATTTTTGTAAGTTTTGTAAATTTGTAGTTTAGATTTCTTCTGGTTGAAGGGGCCAGTCAAGCTGTGAAATGCAGATTTTTTTCTTTTCGCACCAAACCACGATTACAGTGCAATTCCGTGTACTTCTCACGTGGTTGAATAAACTCAAACTTGAAAAAACTTGAGTCTCCAAACAAGATTGCCCAGCTCATCGTCAATACAGTGAAAAAGGTGTATCTATATTTATTTATTTATTTGTTTATTTACTTATTCATTTATTTACCTATTTGTTTATTTATTTATTCATTTCCATCAAATTTTAAAATGCTTCTTCTTAACGTCCTATTTTGTCCGCGCGCTATATCCACGAGATTTGCAGCGGAAGGCTGCGGTTCCTAGACGCGTCATCAACAATATTGTGTTAATATATAGGCACCAATAGAATATAGCAATGCGAAATCACAGGCTGCCTCGAAAAGAGATCAATTCACCGTTTGGGAAACCGCTGACCCACGATACACCCACCATCAAGGAAGTATCAGCGAAAATCTGCGCATGCAATAACGCATTGAAATGACGCACCTTTAAGAGACACCTTTCTGAGCGCTCGTTGCCATTGCAGAGAGCCAGTTCTAAAAACTTTCACTCAAAAGGTGTTTAATAGGCCAAACGCGCACCCATGCACACTTATTCAACTTATGAGCCTTATGCGGACAGCAGACTTCTGCAGACTTATCACTGGTGACGTGCCCCTATGTTCTATAAAAAAACGTGCCGAACGACCTCTCATAGACTGCATTGCGCTCTGATATAACGTTTCAAGCAAACACACCACACACAAAGCATGAACGAATGCTCACAAAACCATCACTTTATATACAATGTACGTAGAAAACGCTGAGGAAACGATCACTTCATACACAATGAATGTGCGCAGAAAACGCTGACTTTTATCAGCGTTTTCTTTTATCTGAATCACACACTTCGCCACCAAGAAAAGGCAAGCGACTTCCTAATGAAGCAGACAAATGTTGCCAAAATGGGTGTCGTAGATTCGCGGACAATCATGGACGTGAGGCGCGAGGCAATTTGTGTACGAGATGTTTTTAGCCTTTTCTCACACGTTTCATCACATTGCGTTTCATGTCACTGCTTTTTACCGCAAGTAAACAGTAATATATGTGAGAAATATTGCTGTAGAGAAGATTGATCAGAAGAATAAAAACAAGAAACTCTAGTTCTGACAAAGCATAAAGCATGAAGCATCTGTGAGCTGGTCAAGAATGTGCAGCAGCCACTGCCTTGTGCTAAAGAAAAATTCGTATATTGTTGCTTCATAAAAAGCTGTCCTCTGTCAAGTAACAATCTCTAAAGAGGCATCTATAAAAAAACTCGCTTTGAGCAAGAAGACTGGGTATGAGGCAACCTCTGTGCTCATCATCATCATCAGCCTGACTACCTCCACTGCAGGACAAAGGCCTCTCCCATGTTCCGCCAGTTAACCCGGTCCTGTGCTTGCTGCTGCCAATTTACACCTGCAAACTTCTTAATCTCCTCTGCCCACCTAACCTTCTGTCCCACCTAACCCGCTTGCCTTCTCTGGGAATCCAGTTAGTTGCCCTTAACGACCAGCGGTTATCCTGTCTACGCGGTACATGCCCGGCCCATGTCCATTTCTTCTTCTTGATTTCAGCTATGATGTCCTTAACCCCCATTTGTTCCCTAATCCAATCTGCTGTCTTCTTGTCTCTTAAGGTTACACCTACCATTTTTCTTTCCATTGCTCGCTGCTTCGTCCTCAATTTCAGCTGAATCCTCTTTGTAAGTCTCCAGGTTTCTGCTCCGTAGCTAAGTACCGGCAAGTTACAGCTGTTATATACCTTTCTCTTGAGGGATAGTGGCAATCTACCTGTGATAATTTGAGAGTTCTTGCCAAATGTGCTCCACCCCATTTTTATTCTTCTAGTTACTTCAATCTCGTGGTTCGGCTCCATGGTTACTACCTGCACTAAGTAGACATATTCTTTTACAACTTGAAGCGCTGCTCTTTTTCGAGGTTGTTGTACATTACTTTTGTTTTCTGCAGATTCATTCTAAGACCCACCTTTCTGCTCTACTTGACTAACTCCGTAATATTGAGTTGCGACTCGTCCCCCGAGTTACTAAGCAATGCAATGTCATCGGCAAAGCGCAGGTTACTAAGGTACTCTCCATTAACTCTTATCCCTAACTGTCCCCATTCTAGGCTTCTGAAAACCTCCTGTAAGCACGCGGTAAATAGCATTGGGGAGATTGTGTCACTCTGCCTTACACCCTTCTCGATTTGTATTCTGTTGCTTTCTTTATGAAGCACTGTGGTAGCAGTTGATCCCCTGTAGATTTCTTCCAGGATGTTTATATATACTTCATCGACGCCCTGATTCCACAGTGTCTGCATGACGACTGGTATTTCTACTGAATCAAACGCCTTCTCGTAATCTTTGATGGCTATGTATAGTGGTTGGTTATGTTCTGAGCCTTCTTCTATTACCTGACTGATAGTATGAATATGGTCGATTGTTAAGTAGCCTGGTTGAAATCCTGCTAGTTCCTTTCGTTGATTGAATTATAATGTTTTCTTTACTCTGTTAGCAATTACCTTTGTAAATAGCTTGTATACTACAGAGAGCAAGCAAATCGGCCAGTATTTCTTCAAGTCCTTGTCATCTCCTTTCTTACGTATTAAGATGTTAGCGTTCTTCCAAGACTCTGGTACTCTTCCCGTCAGGAGACAACTCGTAAACAGGGTGGCTAGTTTTTCTAACACAATCTGTCCTCCATCTTTCAGCAGATCTGATGTTACCTGATCCTAACCAGCAGCTTTGCCTCTTTGCATGCTCTCCAAAGCTTTTTCGACTTCTTTTATCATTACTAGTGGGGTGTCATCTGGGTTACTGCTATTTCTTATAATAATAATGTCGTGGTTGTCGCAGCTACTGTACAGATCTCTGTAAAACTCCCTCGCTATTTTATTATCCTATCCATATTGGTAGTTATTTTGCCTTTTTTGTCCTTAGTGCATACATCCGATTTTTGCCTATCCCAAGTTTCCTCTTGACTGCTTTCATGCTTCCTCCGTTTTCCAGAGCGCGTTCAATTCTCTCCATATCATACCTGCTTACATCGGATACCTTACGCATATCAATCAACTTTGAAAGCTTTGCCAGTTCTATTTTGTCTGTTGTACTTGAGACTTTCTTGATTTTACGCTTCTTAATGAGATTCTTTGTTTCCTGGGAAAGCTTTCCAGAGTCCTGTCTAACTACTTTGCCTCCAACTTCAACTGCACACTTCCTAAGGACACTCATCAGATTATCATTCATTGTATCTATGCTAAGGTTGGTTTCCTCACTAAGAGCCGAGTACCTGTTCTGAAGCGAGACTCCGAATTCCTGCATTTTCCCTCTCAGTGCTAGCTCTTTGATTTGCCTCTGTGCTCAACTGCCCTTAAAACGAAGGTTCAGTCAAATCCTTCTGAGGTGATGAGATTTCTTTTAACCACGGCAAATAAGTATGTTATTAGGAAAGCATTATTAGGAGCAGTGTGTTATTAGAAATGGCCCCTCATTAAATGATGGCATTTCAATTTATGTTTGTAAATGGCGCTACAGTTTAGAATACTCTGCAAGAGCAAATCACTCACAACTAGGAGTAAAATCTATCAATTTCCCTCCTCCTTCTCCTCTATTTGGAATATTTTTCACTCATGTCCTCCGGAGCAAAGTTTTTATTCATGCTAGAAGAAGGAGGAATAAATGAGGAAGGACAGGGAGGTTAGCTTATTCCTGCTAGCCTCGCCACCGCAGTACCTAAACTGACATTTCACTGCTGCTGGTCGGAGGGAGTGGGTGGCAGCTGCGGAGCATTTTCCGCGGGTTTTTCGCTCCAGCTATCTGGAGCTTTTCCCTGGCATCTCAGGAGTAATTTACACATGCCCTTACTTCTTCCTGATTAAATTTCAGTGAGATGGTTCAGAACTTTTTGCATTGTTGTTTGCTCCACTCTTTATTTATTTTATGCTGATCATTTCACCAGTTGGTTAGATAGATTCTCAATTCTCATGCAAAAAGTGCATTTTTTCACACAGAGCTTTAGCCAAGGAAATTCAAGAAAGCGCTTGAGTTCTTCTTGTTTAATTTATTCAAAACAAGCTGCCGTTCCGTGTTGATGGCCTCATATTTCGGAAAAAAAAAGAACAAAGTTTAACATACAGAAAGCCACCAACAAATCGAACACGTGTAGGCAATCAACGTGAGTGTGATTTGTCTACGTATAGCGCGTTGGAAGAAAGCCCAGAACGCTGCAAAGTAATCCACTATAAACGAAGGAAGCGTCGTCGCTGGGAACAAATGTTCACCACCCTCGAAGGACCAACCATCAGTTTCAGCCGATTGCTTCCTGCATAATTTATCAAAAAATTATTATACATGAAGACTGAATTTTTCGAGAGGCACAATAACTGACGACAGTGAAGTCGTCAGACGACTTCACTGAAGTCGTCAGTGAAGTCTCTATACGCATAAAATCCTTTAAAGCTACTCAATCAATATACGCAGATTTGATGCAGCGACGTTGCGGTGCGTTGGTTCTGTCAAAGCACAGGCACATGACAGCTTTCTAATAACACACAAATCTCCCAGCAGGAGCAAAAGATGCCTCTACGCATCGCGCGCTGAGACGCCTTTGCAGTGGCTGCAAAAGGAGCTTTGACATGAACATATAAGGCATGTTAACGTGTATACCTAGCTTTGAACACGCCATTAGAACGGGACATCTTTTAACGGCGGTAACGTGGATAACTTGCGAAATGTCATCACTGTCATCGCAGTCTACGTCACGTGTGTACATTTGAATTGGTTAACCAATGCAAGAACGAGAACCTAAGTTCGATCGGCAATAGGCGAAGGCACGGTGTGAATAAATACATGGCCACGAATTGTTACGGTAAATCCTCGCATATGAGAAATCTGCCGCAGAAGTTATTAATGCAGACGGCCAGGCCGATCTCGGTGACATTCATCCTCAATACCCTATTTTAGTGCTTCAAATGCATGATGACCATAATGCAGAATTTCCGGAGCCCTCTATTACGGCGTCTCTCATAATGTTATGGTAGATTTGGGTCCTCAAACCTCACACATCAATCAATTACTCAGAAACCGCCAACTTTCAGCCCAGTCTGATGATAGGCCTTCGTTCTTTTAGCAAACTCGCGCTACTGTTTTTTTTCTGAATATAGTAGCTTTTTTCTCTTCGAAGTAAAAAATAAGATATGTTACAAGTATTCGTGTGAAATTGATTCGCAAGAACAATGAGAAAAAAAAATAGTCTTGAATCGCAAATTGCCAAATGAAAAACGTATACGGGGCAGCGGTGGGTTGGAAAAGAACGGGAACCATCACACCAGTCAGGGCGAAAAATGTTTTTATGTTTTCGTTTAGAATTTGAAGGTTATCGCACAAACGTCGACTAAGAGCTGCAACCACGCCATGTTCCAGAATATTCTTTCAAGTTGATGGTGGCATCATGCAAGCTTCGCTCTTCTTATCCTTTAAGCTACGATCACTCCCGTCGGTGGAAGCTGCTTAAACGGAGCAGTGGCAAGAAAACTCCAACACGTCTTTTCCAGCAATTTCGCAATTGCCTATGGGGATGAGAGCGCACTAAGAATACACTTGATTGCAACAAATTGACGGTCCAAAATGGAGAGAAATTGTGCAGAGCTTATCGTAGTGGCTGACTGCTACGGGCATGACCTGTGACGTCATTCAGTTGTGACCCTCATCTCCTGCCGGCGACGTACGCAGACATGCTACCGCCGTTCGAGATACCAGGTTTGCTAAGCCTGACAAAGCATGTCGTGGGGTGCTCTAATTTGTTACGGCGACTGTGTGAAGATGACCATGTTTTTCTGCGCTTGTGAAGTACTGCGTTTGTGATCTGACGTGCTTTGTTCACCCCTAGAAGCTCCCGTGGAGGGATGTGCTGTGGGTGCAACTGTCGCCGATATTGCGAATGGGGTGAAAATTCAAGTGTTTTAAATTTCAACGGACTACCATCAGATTGGCTGATTTGATCGATTGATATGTGGAGTTTATTGTTCCAAAACCGCCATATCATTCTGAGAGAGGCCGTAGTAGAAGGCTTAAAAGTTTTGACCACCTGGGGTACTTTAGCACGCACTGAAATCTGGCACATTAGCCCACAGCATTTTCGCCACCATCGCAAATGCAGCTGCCGCTAGGATTCGATCCAGTGACCTGCGGATCGTCAGCCGACGACCTATGCCACTAGACCACCGGGGTGGGGATGGCCGTGTTATGAGTGGCATTACACATAAGTGCATAGCCAATCTGTGGTATTTATACATACATAAGTATTAAAACCCAATATGACATGCGAACTATCGCCTTTTATTCCTGGTAGTTCACACCAACTAGGCAGTGCTTTCGCTGCAGGAAGGTAAGCAATCGTGCCAATGTAACGTTATTGATAACTCATCTTACCTTGTCCTTTGGAGGACTTATGTAGCACCGATAGAGCAACCATATCTGGGCCAGTTCTATACCCAATTCAGCCTTTTGATGCGAGATATAGTTTTAAACAAACAGTTAGAGTGGCATTTTGCACAATTTGCCGTTTCCGAAGGATTGTTTTAATAAAACGCTTCTGTTCATTGTGAAATATCAGTGCCTGTGTCCACCACTTACAACTTTTTTCAATGGTGTGGCACTCACCCCAATAATTTTGCGCAAGCCTGGCCTATTGACATCGCCCTTCACATCTACTTGCACATTCTGAATTGCACAAGTGCGATTTTTTAGCTCCGGTGAGGCAACACTTCAGGACACAGTTGCTCATATACTCCCCACCGGGTTTCACGCTCGGGCGAGCTCCCTGCATCGGAAAATCGTATTTTGTGTTACAGGAAACATACGCCGAACTTTTACAGTAAACAAATTTTCGCAAAAACACGCATTCCATGTTACTGTATGGTTGTCAGGGTGTAACTTAGAAAATGCAGGTGGTGAAAATGAAACGCCTATGGGCTCGAACTAATGCCCAGTAAAACAAGTAACCGTAAACTTTAGGCGAAAGGGGCCGGCACGTATAATGGTCCTGGGTGAAGTTCTGTTTAGTTCGGTCGCTTAAAAGAACTTGGTCCATACTGAAAAAAGTAGTTGGTTTCACTGCGCCCTAAACAATTTTTGAGGCTATGCCATTTAAAAAAAGAGACAGGAGAAAACCAGTTGTAAATGAAAAAGTGAAAAAGTCGAAAAAAATTCGAAAAGCCTGAGATAAAAGGTAGAGAAAGTAAGGCGAAGCATATTGGTATTGATCAGGTGGTACCACTACCAACGTACATTGCCAGTTGTCTTAATGATATGTAGCGCTGATAGACCAGCGCTGTGGCCCGTACGAAGCTGACTGCAGCTGCTGATTGTATGAGAGCAATCTCATTGTTTGTTATTACCGGCAAAAAACGTCGCCTTTTTAATTGATTGCTAAGCAATTGTTAGCCAACTTTGGCGACTTTGAGCGTATCTGTCTATCTATCTATCTATCTATATATATATCTATCTATCTATCTATCTATCTGGCCGCCTATGACTTTTAGCTCTCCTGGCCGTTTCGATTGTGGTGTCGATACCAAACTTGGTATGACATATTATGACAGTATAAAAACATACTAAACTAGTCATAACATGAAACTCTTCATATATGTCATAAATTTCATGATTTACATCTCATGGTGCTGCAGCTCTTGAGGTGCTTTTGTTCTCATGGCAATTAAGTTGCAAAACTGGTATGATATAGAATGTTTGCATGGCGAACACAAACCACAGACCCTAACATGAAATTTATGACATGCGCGTCATGTAACAATATGACTACATGCCATGGTCATGATGCTCTTGCAGCCGTTTCACTAGCTTCACTAATACCAAATTTGGTATTATGGCACGTGAATACGTGACGCAGGTACGTTACTGGTGAAAACATGATAATCAAGAGATGCGTGTGATGTAACAACATGACTACATGCAACGCTCAACATGCGCTGATGGCCGTTCCGCCAGCTTCACTTATACCCAATTTGATTTTACGGGACGCGAATAGATTACGAAGGTATGATACTGGTGCAAAAATGATAAGCATGATTTGCGTGTGATGTAACAACTCGACTACATGCTACGATCATGATGGCCTCGCGGCTGTTTGTCTAGCTTCACATGTACCAAATCCGGTATCATGGGACGCGAACGTACGACATAGGTAAATGGCACTTCCAAACATGAGAAACACGACATGCATGTCATGTGACAACACGACTACATGCCACACTCATGATGCGCTCCCGGCCGTTTCACTGGCTTCACATATGCCAAATTTGGTATTACGTGACCTCAATTCATGATGGAGGCATGTGACTGGTGCAAACATGATAATGATGAAATGCGTGTCATGTGAAAACATGACTATAATCCACAGTTAAAGCGCCAATACATTTCGACCTGACGCAATGCGCGTTCTCGCTGGCGTTCATTTCGTCGCGTCACGTCGGTGTTGCCACGCCAGGTCGCAGTCCTGCCATATACTCACAGGCCCGCGCCGCGCTGCGTTGCTTTGCCGCATGCGAGTTTCTGCACGTCCAGCGTCCCTCCGGCACGAAAAGAAGGAGACGCAGAGTTGTCTGGGTAACGCATCGGCGCTGATTGCAGCATTTCACATTTCGCGCCGGTTGCCGTCATGCCGCACCGACGGACGCTGATCGCGCCGGTCATGCCTGGCGTCAGACTATACAGTGCTCGCGTTTTGCTAAAGCAGCGTTGCTGTGCCCAGCGTGCGCACGCGTCAAGGCCATTTTGGAGTACATTGGGCCCTTCATGACGCGTTCGCGGCTGTGTTGCTAGATCGATATATACCAAATTTTGTGTTACGTGTCGTCAATGGCTGACGACAGTATATGACTGTTGCAAACGCGACAATATTGACACGCGTGTCATCTAAGAGAATGACAACATACCACGTTCATAGCGTGCTCGTGGCCATTTCCACATATACTACATTCGTTATCACGTGATGTAAATAGATCACGAAGGTAAACGACCCTATAAAACTTGATAATTATAATACGGAAGTTATGTACCGCATTATTTACCTCCACCTCGTAACTTTGTGCTGATCTCAAAGTGACATGTCGACTTTTCTCATTCTTGCTTCGCATATCATCGATTCCCACTGTACGAGGCATCTGCCGATTTTTAGGGGCGAAGCTCCTTAGGGCGTGGGCTGTGCGTCCCCTGTAGGCTGTATGTAGCCACCTCTAGTTTAGTTCTTGCAGTGTTCACTAGATGGCGGTTCCGTCCCCGCTTTGGGCGACGGAAGTGGTGGTAGAGGTCGGACGTGTTTTTGGAGAGCTCCGGAATGACAGCTACAGATAAGTGTTTTTGCATGTTTCCAGCTTGCCTCTGTATGTAGCGTTATGAGAACGTAAGGCGCTAGCGTAAAGCTTGATTAGGTCTAGTACGGTGTACGTTTTTTTTTAGTATTTTGTACTGTGTCTTTTTTTCTCCAGCCAACACGTGGCTGAGGCCTGCGCGTAGACCGACCACGTGCATGCGCAGGTGCTGTGAAGTGTAGCGTATTTATTTAATATTGTGGTTCTTTTTGGCTTAGACCAGTGTATTTTAGTACAGTTTTCTAACACGTGGGCATCGGTAAACTGAGCTAGCCATTGTCAAAAAGACCGTAAAGTGTTCAGAGTGCGGGGTAGGGTGGAAGGTGGAAATTAGTGCGGAGGAGAAAGCAGAAGATGACGCCAAGTGTAGACAGTGCGAGTTCGAGGAGAAAATGAAAAATATGATGGCGGTCCAGAGTGGGCTCATGGAGAAAATCGCAGAGCTGGAGAATGCATTGGCGAAGGAGCGAGAGAAAACGTCAGCCATGGAAGAAAGGCTCCGGGCAGCCGAGAAGGGCCTATCGAAGGTCGTGAAAGGGAACGAAGACGCAGGTGACGGCGGAAGCATTATGGTGACGACCCCCCGTGCGGGAGAGATGAAGGAAACAGGCATGACAAAGGCAGATACATTGGCCACAGGGCCCAGCTACCGGGAAGTAGTTTTGAGGGAGGGAGGGAGCAAACCAGCAGCCGTGACTCACGCTAGTCACCTAGTCAGCAGCCAGGTGCAGGTTTCAGAAGGAATGTCTGAACAGGTCATCATCGCCGGGAACTCAAATTTAGTCCGATGCGCAGCGGCAATCAAAGAAAGGGTGAAAGGCGACAAGAGAGTTGTGATAGGGACGTTCCCAGGACAAACGCTGGGGACAGTAATGAGTCAAGCGGGTGAACAACTCGCAGCTAAAGCTAACAATCGTAACCTCGTTGTAATTGCGGGAGGGTTAAATGACGTCCTGAAAAAAGAATCGTCAGGACTAGCGACGACCTTGGCGAAAGGGGTGGATGACATGCGCACCGTGTCCCCCCAGGTGCAAATTGTAGTATGCACAGTACCGGAAGTACCAGTACGCAACGTCAACCTGCAAAGAGCGGTAGTCGACGCAAACAAAGAGATATGGCGAATTAGTCGAGAGAAGGGTTTCGAGGTAGTGGATTTGTGGAAGTGCACAGGTGGGGTGGATTCCAAAAAGACAAGATTCATTTCGATAAGAGGCTTGGACACGAGGTGGGCTGGCGACTGGCAGGACGCGCAGTAGCTTTTTTGGGGGGCTCACGGGCCCTTCGGAGTCCGGGGTAGCTCGTAACAGGGAAAACAACCAGGAGGACGCTTTGACAGGTAGACTTGCGAAAAACCAGAAAAAAGGTAAAAGAAAAAGGAAAAAGGCGCGTGTTGCGATTAGTTACATAAACATGCAGGGTGGCAGAAAGAAGGCAAAATGGTTAGAGATTGAAGAGCAGTTAAACAAAGAACAGATAGGCGTGTATGCGGTTACAGAAACACACCTTAGAGACTTGGAAGAGCCACCACATATTAAAAATTATGTTTGGGAAGGGTGTAACAGGACCATATCGGAAAGGAAAGGTGGGGGTGTAGGAATGCTAATTCACCGCGGAGCCAAATGGGTTAGAGTGAAACAGACGTGTTCAGAGCACCTCTGGGTTCTGGGCACAGTAGGTGGAAAGGAAACGTGGCTAGGGGTAGCCTACTTGTGGACGGGGAATAACTGCAGAGAAAAGAATCAGGAGATAGTGGATTGCATGAGGGCGGATATTAAGGAATTTGGTAATGGGGCCGAAATCATCCTTCTAGGGGACATGAATGCCCACATACATGACCTTGACGGATATTCAGACACCAATGGGAAGTTATTACTAAATCTTTGCGAGCAACATTGTCTAGAGATAGTTAACACGGGGCCTAAATGTGACGGCCAGATCACATGGGAAGTCGGAAACAAGCAATCAAGTATTGATTATTGTCTCATGACTGAAGGAATTTACCACAAACTGACAGAAATGAGGAGAGACGAGGAAGGCATTAACAGCTTGGGTAGTGATCATAAACGAATAACATTACAAATGGGATACGAAACTGAAAATATGAGCATGGAATCAAAGTCTGGCAGCTCGTATTTAAATGACAAACAAATAATAAATATAGCCGCAAGAGTCGAGGAAGAAGTAGGCGAAATACCAGGCAAGGACTGGGAGTATAGTGAGCTGTTACATCTAATGACGAAGGAGATAGGGAAAGAGAAGAAAACTGTTTGCTGGAAAGGAAAAAGGAAGCCAAAAAGTTGGTGGAACAAGGAAATCCGGGAGGCGATCGAGAAGCGACGCGAAGCATCACGGGAGCATAGAAAGGCAAAAAAGGAGAAGCGGCCGCAGGACGAAGTCAAAAAAAGCTGGGAAATATATTTAGAGAAAAAATCCCTTGTACAGAAATTGGTAGAGGCAAAAATTAAAGGTGAAAGTGAACGCTGGATGACAGAGATACACGAAAAAAAGGAGGCCGCACCTAGGATTTTTTGGAGCCACATAAAGGCGCTAGGTAGGAAGTCTGTCACAACGCAACAACATATTCTAGATGAAGGAGGAAATCAATTGGAAGGGTACGAAGCGCTAGGTTACATCCAAAAGGTGACAGACGATTCGTTTCAAAAGAGCGTCCAAATTCCCCGGTGAAAAAAAGTGTGGCGGAGAAAGCAACAGAGGAAGAGCTAGTACTTGATAATTTCAACTGGAAAAAGGCCGAAGGAAAAATTCCAAAGCGCACTGCCGCGGGTTTAGATGGGATTCCCGTTAGCCTCATTAACGAACTAGGACATAACACTAAAGAAGCATTGTTAAAAGCAGTAGAAAAAAGCTTAAAGGACGGACAAATACCGGACAGTTGGCGACAAAGTAGAATGAACTTAATCTATTAAGGCAAGGGAGAAAAGGACAAGATTCGCTCGTATAGACCACTAACCATTACATCGGTACTTACAGGTTGGCGATGCAAGCAGTAAAAATGAAAATAGAAACATGGGCCGAACATAACGATATTTTGAGAGAACTTCAGAACGGATTTCGAGTCGACAGGCGGTTAGACAATAACCTGTTTGTTCTCACTCAGTGTATAGAAATATCTAAAATAGAGAATAGGCCCTTGTACGTGGCTTTTCTAGACATCACTGGGGCATACGACAACGTTAATCAGGAAATTTTGTAGGATATATTGAAAGGAATGGGCATGGGCGACGACTGTATACAGCTTTTGAGGGAGATATACCGAGAAAATACAGTTTGCATAGAGTGGGAAGGAATGCGTAGCAAAGAGAACGTTGAGGTTAGCAGGGGTCTGAGACAGGGATGTCCTTTGTCCCCGCTGGTATTCATGCTGTACATGGTGAGTATGGAAAAAGCGCTAGAAGGTAGCAACATTGGTTTTAATCTGTCACACAAACAGGGCGGCATGATGATTGAGCAGAAGCTTCCAGGTTTATTTTATGCGGACGATATCGTCTTATTTGCGGACAGTCGAGATGATATACAGCAGCTGGCGAATATATGCGGAAGGGAAGTTGAAGCTCTTGGACTAGGATTCAGTGTAACGAAGTGTGGATTGATCGTATTCAATGATCCCTGTGATCAGACGGTGTCCATACAAGGCCAAGAAATACCGAGGGTAAGTGAATACAAGTACCTTGGAGTATGGGTAAATGAGAGTGATAGATACATGGAGGTACAGGAAAAAGCCTCGGCAGCAAAAGGAAAGAGGAATGCGGCAATAATGAAGCACAGAGCGTTGTTGGGATACAATAGGTATGAGGTACTTCGAGGTCTGTGGAAGGGTGTAATGGTTCCAGGGCTTACTTTTGGGAACTCAGTGGTGTGCATGAAGGCAGAGGTGCAATCGGGAATGGATGTAAATCAAAGGACGGTGGGACGCCTCGCGTTGGGTGCTCACGGGAAGACGACAAACGAGGCTGTAAAGGGCGATATGGGGTGGGCAGGTTTTGAGGCGAGGGAAGCGCAGAGCAAAATAAGGTTCGAAGAAAGGCTAAGAAATATGAAGGAGAGTAGATGGGCAGAGAAGGTGTTCCGTTATTTGTATAGGAAGAGCGTGGACACACAGTGGAGAAAAAGAACTAGAAGACTCACTAGTAAATATACGGCTGGTATTGTAAGCCATATGTCAACAAAGAGCGTTAAGGGAAAAGTCAGGGAGGCGGAGAGGATTTACTGGATGGCAGCTATGGAGAAAAAACCGGCTTTGAGTAACTACCAAAAGGGCAAAAATGAAATAAGGAGGGAGGCATTTTACGATAATTCAAGGGGAAGCGCTTTACTGTTTGAAGCGAGATATGGTTGCCTTAGAACGCGTAGTTATAAAGCGAGATTCAGTAAAGAAGAAGAACAATGCACATGCTGCGGGAAAGATAAGGAAACGGCGGAGCATGTTCTGATTGAATGTGGAGATATCCACCCAGGTGTACGTTTGGGCACGAGCCTACAGGAAGCCTTGGGTTTTAGGGACAACAATGGAAAGCTGAACACACCCGCGATTGAAATAAGTAAGAGACGGTTAGAGTATTGGTGGCAGAAAATTAGAGAGAAAGGACAAAAATAAATATTGGAAAAATAATATATGGACAGTGTGCCGTAAATGGCAGAGAACTTAAGCTGAAAATTTACCTTTTTTTTCCATTAGGATAGAATTTATCGAAGTAGAGACATTAGGCCAACATAAAAAAAGAAAAAAGGTTTTTTTTTTTTGTCGAGCCTGGTGGCATACTTGTCACCACCCCGTTATAAAGGGGACGCTCATAGCATCCATCCATTCATGTAGCCACCTCTAGTTTAGTTCTTGCAGTGTTCACTAGATGGCGGTACCGTCCCCTGTATGTAGCCACCTATAGTTTAGTTCTTGCAGTGTTCACTAGATGGCGGTACCGTCTCCTGTATGTAGCCACCTCTCGTTTAGTTCTTGTAGTGTTTACTAGATGGTGGTACTTGTAGCTGATGATGAAAAGATGCAAGATGTTATAAACTAGAAAGCGGTACTTGTAGTTGATGAAAGACGCGAGATCTTATAAAATAGGAATGATGTCACATATGGCGCGTGTCATTGGTTGAAGGCAATCGTTCGATTTAGTGCGGCGACGTACGCTAGGGGGAGCGATGTAATAAAATCGAGTGGGCAAAATGTACAGAGGATTCATGGTTTACCAGGTTTACCTCCGGAGCTTCGCCCACTCATCATCATTCACTTCGTGGATATGGCGGAATTTTTTTTACATCAGTGATCACCCATTCAACATTATTTGCTCTCTCCAGTAAACTCTCGAACAAACTCCACCAGTCACCCTCGGCGCGTGAGCTCGAAGTAATCTTTTGAAACTTTTTTCTAAAGATTCATTCGTGATTACGCGCAGAACGCGACTCGTAAAGTTTGTTCGAGAGCTTACGCTTACATAATAATTTCAGCATACAAGTCGGCCCTCCACAAAACATTTGGCAAAGTTAGACTAGACGGCGACATAAGACAAGAACGTGATATACAATGTTTAGTTCAGTGAAAACTTCCCATAGGTTTGTAATTGAGGAGCGAGATTGGCTAACATGATAATTCAACCTGGGAACTTTACAGCGAAAGCTTGTGAAGGTCACCTTGCATTGGCGTGAAAGACATTATGCGCTGTTTTTTGAGAACGCGTGCAGGAACTTCTCAGATTCTATTGGAACTGCATAAAAATTTTTTTCGCATCGGTAAAAAACGGCGTTCTTTAGGAGCGAAGCTTCTTATAGCGGCATCCGTTCATCCCTCGTAGCCGTTGTAGTGTGTAACAAGTACAACATATTGACCTCCAAAGTAGTGCCGGTGAGAGATTTCTTCTGTGCGTTGTTTATCAATAAGAGATTGTGCTCAATGTACATGTCAATGACTGCTAAGGGAGAATGAGAGACAGGAGAATGCGGCTTTTAGTCAACGCGCCGCTGCGAATTGTTTATTGTTCAACAACGCACAGAAGACAAGAAAGAGTCGCTACGTTATACTCGCTGGGCGCAGCCTCTTAGGTTTTGGAAAGGTCTAGTGAGCGTTGGGCCGCAGTGCCATGAATACAGTGAACTAGTAAATACCATGAATTCAAGGTGGTTAAGTCGGGGAGAATGATCCTGCAGGAGCTGGGCCAAAACCCAATGGCAATCAGGCACAATTACAATGATATCCCCGACAACATCAGGAAGAATATCACGGTGTCTCCTATACCAAGAAACATGCATCCAGAACACAACGTCGGAAGAAGAGGAGCGACGGCCAGGACTGTACTTCGTCAAGTCTCAAACGAAGAACGAGGAGTCGTATTTCTTGACGCGGCTTCCTACGCCAATGGGAAAGCGTTTGTGGCAGTGGTGGTCGATGGGGCTGGCCATGTCGTCAACTCAGCGACGGTCAGAACGAAAGACCCAATTATTGTGGAACAGGTGGCCACCGCCTTAGCACTCAAGATGCATAACATTGAAGTCGTCTACAGTGATTCCATGGCAGCACTACGGACTTTCGCCAAGGGAACGGTCTCAGAGCAAACGCTGAGAAAACTGCAAGGCAAGAACATAACGCGTCATCTTCTGAGTTGGTTCCCAGCTCACCTTGGGCAAATCAACGATTCCCCTCCCAACCTCAATGAAGCAGCACACGAGGCCGCGCGAGAACTCTCCAACCGCGACTCCCCGGGGATGTGTTGTACTGGTGAAGGGGATAACCGGGAAATTCTTACAACATATAACGAGCTCACTAAACATTTCTACCTGTCTAAAAGGATTTTCCCTCCACCTCACAAAAATCTAACCCGGCCCCAAGCACTTACTATAAGGCTTTTGCAAACGCGAACGTACCCTACTTTGAAAATGTTACACATCATGTACCCTGACCTATACCCAAATAATCTCTGTCCACATTGTGGGGAAATCGCTTCATTAGAACACATGCTCTGGCAGTGCACCAAATTCGCTCATATATCGAACATCACCTCTGCCAGATGGGAGGCGGCAATCCGCAGCTCCTCCTTCGCAGATCAGCTATTGGCTGTCCACCAAGCCCGCAAGGCGGCTGAGGAGCTTGGCATCTCAGTCCCCACGTCAGAGCTGCCCGTAACACAGTGATCTGTGTTTTGGAGGACCAAATGAAAGTTTATTCAGTCCAATCCAAGGTTGGGAAAGGTGGGCAGTAGGAACGAAGCGCAAGCCGTAAGAAAGCATAAAGTTTCCCCAAATTAACTAGAGGGAACTCTTTAGCTGCGATCATTCAGCGATCATGGGAATGATAGGTAGTACACACGTTTGCCTAGTCTTCATACTTGAGGGTGGCGATTCGTACTTGCGGCTTCATTTATTGCTGGTTAAGGTTTTCCTTTGAAAGAAAGAACGAGCCCTTTTGAACTTAGTGACTTGATTCAAAATGTCAGCCTAAAAAATTAAGGTTGTGAAGTGCAAACGGTGAACATTTGCTGATTCATGTTTTCGTAAAAAAACAGTTCCAAGCCACACGAACACACACGGAGCCAGAAGCAGGCTAGAAGTACGAAAATTAGACAAATGTGTGTACTACCTATCAATCCCACGCCCGTTGAAGCGCCGTGTGTTGCAGCTTCCTTAGACAATAGCGCCAGAGTTCCCTTTAATGTATAATAAAAAACTGTATGTAAGAAAGTGTGCGTGTGCCACCTCTTGTTTACTCCTTGGAATGCCCGCTGAATGGGGGTGCTTGTATATCGCGAATATATGATGAAAAGTTATGAGATGCTAGTACTTGGAGTGTTGAATACGTGGATGAACGGGCACACAGACATATGCATGGACGGATGCACGAATGGCTGCACAGACAGATGAACGCAGGAGTGGATGCATGGACGAAAGCAGGGACGGACGCACAGAAGAACGTGCGGACGCACGAACAGACGCACGCACGGACGGGCGGATGGGTGCATGGGCGGCCGCACAGACGCACGCATGGATGGAAGGGAGCAAGAAAGAATGGACGGATGGATGCTTGGCCCTCCTATCCAAAATTCACTCCGTGGATGTGCTGCCATTTTTTTTGCATCAGTGATCGCATCTCCGATAATTCTTTCTGGGGCTCCTGTAAGCTTTTAAACAAACTTGACTAATCGCTTCTCAACGTAATCTCGAAAGAACCTTCTAAAACCTTGTCAAACCCTTCAAAATATTGTTGCTTAGCCGTTGCAACAGTTTCTACGGATGAAACCACATCGCACGAAACGATGAAGTAGGGGTGGTGTTCAGTGGAGTCCTTTAAAAAAGTATCGTTACGATGATACAAAAAGCATAACATTGAGGAAGAAATCAAAAGGTATGCGTGCATATTGTAAACACAGAAGGATAAGGGTATAATAGAGTTCAGAAAGCTTGTTATCGCTTGTGAAACGGCCCAAGGCGCACCACTAACGACTTCAGGGTGCGCCAAGTTTGTATATCTGGTTAGTTTTTGCCCATAAGATTTGGTAAGGAAACGGTTGTGAACTCGTGTTTTTTCATTTCACTGCGGCAACTTGGCAAAGGAAAAGACAAACACCGCGTGACATATCGGCTTCCTTAGGGTATGTTCAAAGCTCTTTTGCGCTTCGCGTGAAACTGCGACGTTCGCTTCGCGGAGAATTTTCTGTAATAAGCAGAGGCGACGGTTATTACTTGTTCAGTCGATTGTGATTTGAAGGTTATCGAGCCAGCGTCGACTAAGAACTACAAGAGCGCCACATCGCTGAATATTCTATCGAGAAGAAGGTGGTATTACGCGAACTTCGCTGACTCGTTTTTTTTTTGCTTCAAGCTGCGGTTACTCTCGTCAAAGTAAGGAAGCTGTTTATGCGAAGCAGTACTAAGCACCAGTTTCAACACATCTTTCCCAGCAATTTCGCAATCGCCCAGGTAAATAAAATCCCGCCGAGAATACACCTTATAGCGAAAAATTGAAAGCTCAAAATATATAAAAACTGTGTAAAGTTCGTCGTAGTGCTCATTGTCTTAGCAATGCAACCTAGAAAAATAATTCTGGCTCACTCAGTACTGCGGGTATGATCTGTGACGTCAATCGGTTGTGACCCTCACCTCAATCTGACTAGACGTGCGCATACGTGCTCCCGCCGTTCGAGATAGCAGGATTGCTAAGCCTGACGAAGCCTGTCGTGGGGTGCTCGTGTTTCTTTTGTGGACTGCGTGAAGATGACCGTGTTTTTCTACGCTTGTTAATTACTGCACCCGTCATGTGACGTGCTTCGTTTCCTGAATGTCCACCGGCTAGCTCACGCGATGGGCACTGCTGCGGGTCGAACTCTACTGGATATTGAGAATGCGGCGGAAGTTGGAGTGTTTTTATTCTCAGCGGACTACCGATTGATTGATTGATTTTATTGAGTGATATGTTGGGTTTAACGTCCCAAAACATCCATATGATTATGAGAGACGCCGAAATGGAGAGTTCAGGAATTTTCGACCACCTGGGTTTCTTTAACGTGCACCCAACTCTGAGCACACGGGTCAACAGCATTTTTGCCACCATCAGAAAGGTAGCCGCCGCTAGACCACCGCGGTGGGCTGGTCACGTCTTTTGAGTCATTATATATAATAATGCATATACAATAGGGAGTTTTAGCTTGTACGTACACTTCTTTACGTTACCGTGTTAGCGGATACCGGATAGAATCTGCGAATGCGCGGGTCTTTACGGAACGTAAACCTTTACGTTTCCCTCCGGATCTGGTTTAAAAGTTTACGTTTCCTGCCATATAGACTTTACGTTTACAACCTTATCTCGCAAATACGCCTTCGTTCGTAGAAACTCGTGGTATGCGCATTGCGGGGACTCGAACCGTCGAGTTGCTATAAGCAGAAGTAGCTGAAGTGCGAGCGCCAATGGCCATTACATTGTTTCAGCCGGATTACCAAAGCTAGAATGGTCTAGGACATAAATGCCGTAAACGTGCGAATTCCAGAGAAGCTGGATAGGTGGTGCCATCTAGCGGGGCGATAGTGAACCAGGTAATCACAAAATTGTTATTGCAGAAATATTGAGCATTGTACGTCTGATGCAAAAAACGCACAGCGCCGTATTACAAATGAGTTACCTTTTTAATAATTTTCACCTCAAAAACATTACGCGTAAGAATGTGTTCATGAATGTGGTTGCACGAAGTGTCACAAGATGTCGACACCATCGTTGCATTAGCCATGTATTTTTCACTCTTTCGCGCATATGAGGATGCTGTACGCAATAAGAGAACGTCTCGTGATTTCACCACAATGGTGATTTAACCATATGTAAGGTTAATGCAGTTTATATACAGTGAGCATCACCATTTATGGTTTGCGAAAACGTAAAGGTATACGCGTTTACGTACGTACGTGAAAATTTACGTATGAGGAGCTAACACGTTGAAAGATATCCGTTCCGGTAAGACGGTAAACGCGAAACGGTATCCGGTAACACGTTAACGTAAAGAAGTATACGTACAAGCTAAAACTCCCTAATCTCTGCTAGTTATATATTTATACATAAACATGAAAACTTGATAATATTACATTCGAATCAGCGCCCTTTAATTCTTGTTTCACACCCACAAGGCAGCATTTTCACTGTAGAAATGCAAGCAATGGTGTCAATGTAACGTGACTGGTAAATTATCTTACCTTGTCCTTCGGAGAACTTACGTAGCGCCGATAGAGCAACAATATCTGTGCCAGCTTCGAGCCAAATTCGGCTTCTTGACGCAAGTTATAGTGACTTTTGCACGATTCGGCGTTCGCGAAGGCTTCTTTTATCGAAACACTTTGGTCCTTCGTGAAATGACATTGACTGTATCCACCACATATAACTTTTTTCAATGGTGAAGCACCCACCCCCTTATTTATGCTCAAGGATGACTTTTGGACATCATGCTTCACATTCACTTTACATTTTGAATTGCACGGGCGCGGTTTTCTATCTCAGCTGGCGCAGCACTTCACGAAGCAGCTGTGCCGACAATCCACTCTGACTTTCACGGGCTTGCGAGGTGCCTGCATCAGAAAATGACTTATTTTGTGTTATAGGAAACAGATTCCGGATATTTACGGTAAAAAATTCGCACGAAAACACGCATTTCATATTATCGTACGGTTGTCAGAATGAAACGTGACAAAACGCAGGTGGTAAAATAAAAAGGCTTTGCTTCTGGAACTTCTCTGCACAGTCAACAAGGAACGTTTACCATGAGGCGAAAACAGCAACACAATCATTGGTCCTTGGTAATGTTCCGTTTAGTTTGGTCGCTTAAAAGAACTCCGCCCATACAGAAAAAGGGGTTCAGTCCCTCTGTACCTTATAAAATAAATTTCGACACTACGCCGCATAAAAAAGTTACTGCTTTGCCACAAAGGTGAAGCAATGAACGTGATAACAATGAATTGGATGGTCACACGCAGAATGGCAAGTAGATCCAAATGTGCTCCACATTTCTCACGCACAAATGATGCATCAAACGTTCTCAGAGGTACATATGAACGCGAATAAGTCTCAGATGTCACTTCTATGTGCCTAAAAAGCGCGCCTTTCTCGCAAACGGAGGCTGTGTAACAATTGCAGTGACCTTTGTGCGCCCCGTAACTACAACAGAATCGTTTCATTGCAAGCCGTACACGTACCAAGACGTATAAACCTCCCCACCGGGAGATAAGGGTGCGCGAGAGATCTGCTACAGCCCTCTCCTCCTCTCCGCGGGCCAAGGTACGTGTGAGAGATTAGAGCCGCCGCGCGCTCAATGCGCCATAATGCTGATAATGCTGAAAATACGATAGTTCACCCCCCGAGATTTCCGCCAACAACGGTAAGTGGTAGGTATAAATAGCTTGCAGTTTGAGCGTCGAAGAGGGCACCCCTCTGTGGCTCAGTAGTTCAGGCCTCGCATTTAGACGCGGAGATGGCATGATCACTTTCACACACAGGAGTGGTTTTTTTGGATTTTTTTCTTTCTTTCGATATAAATATATGTATATTAAGAAAAAAAGTGTATACCTAAGGGCTCATTTTTCCTTGTTTTTACACAGTAATAATGAGATCTAACAGACAATAATGCGAAGGAAATTATAGGGGAAGATATTAGACCAAATTGTAATGTATATATGAAGAAAAGTGGGTGAAATTTGGGGAGTATATATATATATATATATATATATATATATTTATATATATATATATATATATATATATATATATATATATATATATATATATATAGAGAGAGAGAGAGAGAGAGAGAGAGAGAGCGTGATATCGACGTCGATTCCGGCGGTGAAATCCAGCCGAGAGTGTCTATATAATTTCTATCGCAATAAAAAGATTCGGAAACCCAGAGATGAAAGGTAGAAGCAAAAAGGCGAGAAACAATTTTATCCTTCAGCTGGTACCACTAGCAACGTAAGCTTTCAGTTGTCAGAACATAACGTAGCGCACATAGAACAGCACTGCGGCCCGAACCAAACTGACTGAATGTAGGGAAGCTCTGTTATTGTATGTTATTACCGGCGCAAAACGTCGCGATTTTTACAATAGTGAACGCACCTTGAAGTCTAAGTGCTGGTTCTCCAGTAAGCTATCGAACAGGCTTCACCAGTCGCGTTCCGCACGTAATCTCAAAGTAATATCTAGAATTTTTTTCTGAAAAATCGTACGAAATAACGTGCATGCTTGTGAAGTTTCTTCGAGAGCTTACTCATTAAATAAACGCTGCAAGCCCACTCAAATGGCTAAAGTACTCGGCTGCTGACCCCCCCCCCCATTCGTGGGATTGAATCTCGGCTTCGACAGCAGCATTTTCAGTGGAAGCGAAATTGCTGTAGGCCCGTTTTCAAAGATTTGGGCGCGCGTTAAAGAACCCCCATAAGCGGCCTGTAGTCCAGATATTCTTAGCACCTTCTGCTGCGTTGCAGATCTGACCGCCGGCATGGTCAGTTGCTTCGCAGCTGCTGGGAACTGAGGGCCGTGAGTTATTTGACGTATGCATGTGGGAGGTAGTGGCCAGACACTGCACCAGGGTGGCCAATCCTTCTCTGGTGAGGGAGTGCGTTCCCGGCGGTGGTTACTGGTGAGGCCGCACCTCAGGCCTCTTAATGCAGTTCCATCAACACGTGGATTTTTAATTTTTTTCCGGTTGGGAACTGCGCGGCACCGGTATTTGAGCCACGGACCTCTTGCATGCGAGGCGGATGCTCTAACCCCTATGCCATCGCCGCACCTGGATTGTTATGTTCTAAATGTAGGTTTCAGCGGAGTATCAGTCAAGTTTGTGGTTGTTTTTATAAAAATGTTTTAATGAAATGAGATTTCTGCTGATTACCCTCTTAATTAAGGGTCTAGAGAGTACGGAGTTGGGCCTGCGATTAGCCTATGGTGTGCTGTTTGTTGATATATTAAGCGGAGAAAATTTCAATTCGTTTGTGAGGTGATGTTACCAAATTATTCTTTTTTAGTGATTAGGATTAATTTTGGTCACGAAATAGTTCCGGTACTATTACTCCAGTCCTGATGAAACCTGAGCGGCGACAGGTCTACAATTAGGACTTTGGACTGTATGAGTTAGAAGTTTCCCGGTAGGTTATTAGCAAAATTAAGAGCGATCGTAAGGGAAAAAAAAACACGTGATTCAAGACTTTGATCTGACGGGCGCACCTTTCTCCCGAGCAGTGAGCCACCCTCCTCCTCTGAGCGAGGGAAGACGCGGGCGCCACACGTTTATTAGCGGTTTTCGTTATATTCTTTCTAACTCTGTATCTTCCGGTTACCTTAAGCTATCAAACTTATTTTTACACGGAAAAAACCGGACTGTTGTGTACTAAAAGAAGATATTAGCTATTTTTTGGTGGCGTTTGTAGCTCCATTTGATAATTTGTTTTCATGAAATGAGCTTTTTGCTGAATAACACCTTAAATAAGGGCCTAGAGTGTACGAAATTGGACCTCCTGGTAGCCTATAGGTGCGGTTTATTATTATATTAAGCGGACACAATTTAAATGCGTTTGCGAGGTGATATTACCAATTTCATCTTTTTAGTAATTAGGCTTAATTTTGATTGCGGAATAACTCTGGAATTAATAAATCTAGCCTGATAAAACTTCAGTACCGTCAGGTCTACCCTAAAGACTTTCAACTTCATAAGTAAGAAGTTTCCCGGTAAAATATTAGCGAAGCTACAAGCGATCGTAAAAAACACGTGGTCTGACTGTTGTTGTTTTCACAGATTCACACTGTTTTCCGCTCCTAAAATTTAAAATTTTCGTTTGTAATAGCAGTATCTGTAGCGGTTGAACTCCTTGTATCTTCACGAACAAATATACACCACTCTGACCCTCCTAGAACCAAAATTGCTAAAGTTATAGGCAGATATGTGCAGACAAACAGACAGACAAAGAATTTTATTCGGGTCCTGAGGAACTGCGTTGTAGCGGCCGCGTTTAGGGGGAATCCGTAGCAGTCGCGGGCCTCTCCCACGTAGGGACAGGAAGACCGTGGCCCTCCGCCCTCTCGCAGGCCCTCTATGTGCAGAGCTCACTTACGCGTGCCGCTGACGCGGCCGCTCCCACGGCTCTTCGCCCCCCATTCACAGAAACATAGTTAGCTGGCAACATAGAGGAATACTATAGCATTATTGAAAGGGTGGTAGGTATTGTAATTAAACTGAACAAAAGATACAAGATGAAGATAGCACAGGCTTACGCGCCTACATCCAGCCATGATGACGCTCCAGTTGAAAGCTTCTATGAAGACGTGGAATCGGCAATGAGTAAGGTAAAAACACAGTATACTATAGTGATGGGCGACTTTAATGCAAAGGTAGGGAAGAAGCGGGCTGGAGACCAGGCAGTAGGAGATTATGGCATCGGCACTAGAAACGCCAGAGGAGAGCTACTAGTAGAATTCGCAGAACGCAATAATTTGCGGATTTCGAATACTTTGTACCGAAAACGAGAAAACCGCAAGTGGACATGCAGGAGCCCTAATGGCAAAAATAAGAACGAAATAGACTTTATAATGACTGCACATTCAGGAAAAGTGCAGGATGTGGAATTGGTTGGCAGGGTACGATGCAGTGACCATAGAATTGTACGGTCTCGAATTCGCCTAGACTTGAAGAAGGAACGACAGAAACTGATACGCAAGAAACCTATCAATGAGCTATCACTGAGAGGGAAAGTACAGGAATTCAGAGTGTCGCTGCAGAACAGGTACTCGGCTCTTAATGAGGAAACGAACCTTAGCGTAGATACAATGAATGATAATCTAACGAGTATTATTACGGAGTGTGCAGTGGAAGTTGGAGGCAGGGTAGTTAGACAGAACACTGGCAAGCTTTCCCAGGAAACGAAGAACCTAATTAAGAAGCGTCAAAGCATGAAAGTGTCAAGTACAACAGACAAAATAAAACTGACAGAGCTTTCAAAGTTGATTATTAGGCGTAAAGTATGCGATGTAAGAAGGTATAACATGGAGAGTATTGAACACGCTCTGCAACACGCAGGAAGCGTCAAAGCAGTGAAGATGAAACTTGGGATGGGCAAAAGTCGGATGTATGCACTAAGGGACAAAGAAGGCAAAATAACTACCAATATGGATAGGATAGTTAAAGTAGCGCAGGAGTTTTACAGAGATCTCTACAGTAGCCGACACAACCACGACCTTAATACTATAAGAACTAGCAGTAACCCAGATGACACCCCACCAGTAGTGATAGAAGTCAGAAAAGCTTTGGAGAGCATGCAAAGAGGCAAAGGTGCTGGTGAGGATCAGATAACATCAGATCTGCTGAACGATGGAGGACAGATTGTGTAAGAAAAACTAGCCACCCTGTTTACGAGGTGTCTCCTGACGGGAAGGGTACCAGAGTCTTGGAAGAACGCTAACATCATCTTAATACATAAGAAAGGAGATGACAAGGACTTGAAGAATTACAGGCCGATCAGCTTGCTCTCTGTAGTATACAAGCTATTTACAAAGGTAATTGCTAACAGAGTAAAGAAAACATTCGAATTCAATCAACCAAAGGAACAAGCAGGAGTTCGAACAGGCTAATCAACAATTGACCGCATTCATACTATCAATTAGGTAATAGAGAAATGCTCAGAGTATAACCAACCACTATACATAGCTTTCATAGATTACGAGAAGGCGTTTGATTCAGTAGAAATATCAGTTGTCATGCAGACACTGCGGAATCAGGGCGTAGATGAAGTATATATAAACATTCTGGAAGAAATCTACAGGGGATTCACTGCTACCGTAGTGCTTCATAAAGAAAGCAACATAATACCAATAAAGAAGGGTGAAAGGCAGCGGGACACAATCTCCCCACTGCTATTTACCGCGTGCTTACAGGAGGTTTTCAGAAGCCTAGAATGGGAACAGTTAGGAATAAGAGTTAATGGAGAATACCTTAGTAACCTGCGCTTCGCCGATGACATTGCATTGCTGAGTAACTCAGGGGACGAATTGCAACTCATGATAACGGAGTTAGACAAGGAGAGCAGAAAGGTGGGTCTAAAAATTAATCTGCAGAAAACGAAAGTAATGTACAACAACCTCGGAAAGGAGCAGCGCTTCGAGATAGGTAATAGTGCTTTTGAAGTTGTAAAAGACTATGTCTACTTAGGGCAGGTAATAACCGCACGCAGAGCCTAACCACGAGATTGAAGTAACTAGAAGAATAAGAATGGGTGGAGTACATTCGGCAAGCACTCTCAAATTATGACAGGTAGATTGCCACTATCCCTCAAGAGGAAGGTATATAACAGCTGTATCTTGCCGGTACTTAGCTACGGAGCAGAAACCTGGAGACTTACAAAGAGGGTTCAGCTTAAATTGAGGACGACGCATCGAGGAATGGAAAGAAAAATGGTAGGTGTAACCTTAAGAGACAAAAAGAGAGCAGAGTGGATTAGGGGACAAACGGGGGTTAAGGATATCATAGTTGAAATAAAGAAGAGGAAATGGACATGGGCCGGGCATATAGCGCGTAGACAGGATAACCGCTGGTAATTAAGGGTAACGAACTGAATTCCCAGAGAAGGGAAGCGGGTTAGGGGGAGACAGAAGGTTAGGTGGGCAGATGAGATTAAGAAGTTTGAGGGTATAAGTTGGCAGCAGCATGCACAGAACCGGGTTAACTGGCGGAACATGGCAGAGGCCTTTGTCCTGCAGTGGACGTAGTCAGGCTGATGTTGTTGATGATGATGATGATGATGATGATGATACTCCTCCCAGTCAATATGTCTTGAGTGTCCAGGGGAAGGAGAATTGTTCAGACCTCTGACTGTCACGTACGTGTGGATATCGTCACTGCCGTGGGTTTCAATATCTGTGAACCCTCTGAATTTCGTAACAATGCTATGCGACACTAATGTCAAGTCCAGGCAACGGCATTACGTTAGTTCTCGGAGATAAGTAGGGCGGTCGTCGTTCAGCACCTGAGGCCCGTGCTCTGATGCAATATCGATTAGGTTCGTGCCTTTTCGATTTGTCCTGATTCTTTCCTATACAGTGTATGATTGGCGTTGAAGTCGCCCGTCATTATCTAAGATGCTGGAGTCATGCAAATATATAATTTAATAATGGTTGACCCAGTCGACGTGACGGTGCTATATATACGCCTATCAGCGTAAACGACAACTTTTTCTTTTTAAGATATAAACACACGCAGAGATTTCTATTGTGAAACTCTACTCTTTGGCAAACACTTATGCACAGAGCAACTTGACTTCGCTGAATGCACGATGAAGAAACGAACGATTCAAAGCCCGACAGTCGAGGTAATTTTGAAAAATGCGGTTCACAAATGACGATGATGGGAAACTTATTCTCGAAATGAACTGTCTGAACTCAGGCAATCTTGACTGTAGACCTCTGGCATTCCACTGAACTAATGAAGCACGCTTGACAGTTTTTTGGAAAGGCTGATGTGGTCTATGGTGCACCATCTTGTTACTGAAGTCCGGCGCGAATTGGTTCTAGTGTGTCCAAGACTTGCAGCGCGCAATCATGCAGCGCGCAATCAATGCAGAAAAAAGTTGTGCTTGTTGTGCGGATAGACTGCCTGCTTGGGGCATATCAGTTGTTCACTGTCAATGTTGTAGTTCTGTAGACACGGGTTCCCGCGGTAAAGCGGGCCAGTCAGAGCCAGAGGTTCTGTGTTGTGCCACAGTTACCCCCGGCCCCTCAGGACGTACCTCACCTCGTGGATGGGACGGGGGAGGTCACAATTGTAGTGGCGGCGGCGGTGGTGGTGGCGGCCAAGTAAGTGAAGGCACATTCTGCACAGGACTGCTTTTTTTTTCTTCGAGCACCTCCATCCACGCGAATGCCATCGTTGAACAACCGTTACCACTTCCTTTCGTGAGGATTCGTCTTTCACCATTTGTCTCAGAATGCTCCTCTTCTTCATGACTACTGGGCAGTCTTTGGATTAGGTCTCATGGTTTCCTTTGCAGTTGCTGCATTTTAGGAGAGCTCTTTGGCAAGCCTCTGCTTTGTGGTGTCCGGCGCAACGTGGGCATGCTTGCTTGTTGTTACACACACCACTAACATGACCCAGTTTTAGACAGGTTGGCACTGCAGTGGCCTTGGGATGAATGGTCGGACAGTGCGACGAAAGAGACCAACCTTGACATGTGAATGGCTGCAATCCCCTCTGAAGGTCACCTTGAAGAAACAGGATTTGCCGAGCCGGCATACTTGCATTAGGTTCGTTGCCTCAGAAGCTGGCTTTATCAGCACAGGAAGGTCTGCATTTAGTTCAAATGATGGCAAGTAAATATAGGCTGCTTCCTGCTCATGAATTTCTTGTAGCCACTCTGAAAGTTTGCGACTTTTTACTTTTAATACTGTGACTCATATACACGTCATGGACTTTTAAATATTATTACAAAGAATGCCAGTGAAGCCAGCGTTTTGACAAGTAAACTTTCTTCGTCATGGCGATGCCGTTGCCCTGATGAAGACAAGTCAACTTGCTGCAACACTGTTTCCAGCGACGTTCTTTCTCAAAGAATTTTCGCTCGCTTGAAGCCTCCCTATGCCTCTCAATTGCAGTCTTGTTTGGTACCCAAGTTTTGTAAGCGAAGTATGTGCGACGTCATAACAAACGTGATTGAGTCAAAACGACGTGTCCAACTCGGGATTACTGATTATTTTCGCAATCGCTTGGATATTCTGGCTTCAATGTTTGCTCATTGTGTCCGTATGTTTATTGTAAGTTAAAGTTGATTTTATAGATTGACACTTTCACACTTCGTCTATGTCTTTTTTATACAAAATGTGGAATAAGAAGTTCAAGTTATTTGTTTCGATTGAGTTTCGTCCTATTCTGAGATATCAATCAGCTTAACTTTTGCTTCTTCAGAACACAGGAACAAAACTGAAAAAATGATTATAAAAATTTAACAGTTGACCGCATCACCCCAGCGCGTCTGAAGGAAGGAACGATCGTCTTCCGCTTCTATGCGAAGTGGGAAAGGAGGGCTTCCGCGGCAAGCCTCCTTCTCTCGATTTTTCATCATTTCCCTCTATTTGGTGACCTCCCTAATGACGTTATGAAAGAAATTTTTGTTCGTGATTTATTTCTGGTACAATGCCTGACAACAACCAGTAATGAATGCGGCGCTGCCGCTGAGTATTAGCATGCCAGAGCGAATACATGGGAGATACAGGAGGTTCCCGCCCCTGCATGAACGTTGGTGGCACATAGAGTAGAGATCCTGGCCCCAGTAATCGTGGTCCGATATTGAGTTCCGAGGGTGGAATTGAAGCAGCCGATGAACTCTGAGGGTGAACACTCGACTCTGGTGTAGAGCAGCACCTTTGAATCTGCGAGTGGAACACAATGCACTCAACCGAAGCAAGCATGGAAGCGACAAGGAAGCATAATTTGTTAAGTTGCCCAGCAAAATTTGGGCATAGCTATTCCGTTCCGCTGATTGCCCTTTCATATTGCTGTTGAATTCCGGCTCATACATAATAGGAGTGTCGGTGACACAGTCCGATGAGCGGCTCGTCCCGGAACTGCAGCTTTGGAGCGGTCACCAAACATGCACGTGACAGCGGTGGTGCCATGAAGTGGACGAACGTGCTAAAAGAAGAGCATTACGCTGTATTCCGGGCCACTCAGCTGATTCCGGTGAAGCAACTTTTCCTGCTCCTCAAAGTCACTCTCAATCTTAGCTGACTAGGACTTTTTTGTTTGCACAAATAACTTCCGCAATTACTCTGCCATGAGAACCTACTTGTTCCAAAAGAAGCAGAAAAATTTGCCCTTACTCCACCAATAGAACTCAACGTAAGAGGTTGTTGGCTGGATTGTAATCACATCGATGTCAACGAAAGTTTTATTGACAGAGCTGCTTTAGCTTTTTGCTGTGCCAAGTTGTGCAAACAGGAACTGTCATTACATGAAGCGGCAACCACTCGCCCCGTCCTCTGCTTAATCTTTTGCTTCGCTCCCATAACACGTGCGCTAGAACTTCCACTGTGTAACGCAAGAAGCCTAGTAGTTGTGGTTGCTACGTCACTAAATCCCTATACAATCATGTAGAAACTGGCAAGTTACTAAATAACGCAACATTAAGAAATAGCACCCTAGCGAACAGCTCGCAACTATAGTCATGGCATTCAATCGCTCAACCTCATGTATTACCTAGTGCCGTGAATGAAATTGCGTAGTAACTTGTCTTGAAACTGAAGTCACGTAAAGAAGCGTAACGGGCTATCACACTACATTTTTGTGCCTAAACCAGGCAAACAGCTAGTCTTAAAACAATTTCCTGACAAAAACTTTGTTGCATCTAGTCACATTAGTTAAATCATGTAAGACTATTAACAACTACGCCCGTGGCTTACAATCGCGCAAAACCACATAACAACTAGTCTGGCAATTTAAAAAAATTTGCAAAATATTCACGGACTGAATGATGGAGAGTGGGGCGAAGAATTCGTCCGTCCATTTGTTCTTGCTTCCGTCCATTTATACGTGCGTCTGTGGGACCGTCCGTGTGTCCATCCGCCAGTACGTGCGTGCGTCTGTTCATGCATCCGTCCCTGCGTTCGTCCATGCATCCGCCCATGCATCTGTCTGTGTGTCCGTTCGTCCATCTATACAACACTCGAAGTACCACCGATAGAGTTTCCCAAAATTAACTAGAGGGCATTCTGGCGCTGCGATCGTTCAGCGACTATGGGAATTATAGGTAGTACTCACACTTGCCTAGTCTTCGTACATGCGGGCTTCGAATCGTACTTGCGGCTACGTTTATTGCTGTGTTTCTGTTTTGTTTTGAAAGAAAGAACAAACCCTTTTGAACTTAGTGACTTGATTCGAAATGGTAAGCCTAAAAGAATAAGGTTGTGAAGCGCAAACGGTGAAGTTTGCTAATTTTTGTTTTCGGGAAAAAACAGATCCAAGCCACACGGACACACACGGAGCCAGAAGCAGACCATAAGTACAAAATATAGACAAATGTGTGTACTGCCCATCATTCCCATGCTCACTGAAGCGCCGTGTGTTGCAGCTCCCATAGACACTAGAACCAGAGTTCCCTCTGGTGTATATTAAGAAATTCTATGGTACCACCATCTCGCATCTTTTCATCATATATTACCCATATAGAAGCACCACCATCCAGCGGACATTCCAAGGACTAAACGAGAGGTGGCACACAGACACTTTCTAACGGGTTGCGCTTGTTGTCTACTTCACACCTTTAACCACCTCGATTTCAGGGTATATACTATAGTTCACTGTATTCATGGCACTGCCGCCCAACGCTCGCTAAACCTTTCTAAAACAGTGGAGGTTACGCCCAGCGAGTACAACATAGAAACCTTTTCCTGTCAGATAGTGCTCAATGTTCATGCCAATGGCTGCTAATGGGAAATGAGAGACAGGAGAATTTGGCTTTTACTTTCTTACGGCTTGTGCTTTGTATCTACTTCCCACCTTTAACCACCTCGTGTTCATGGTATATACTAGTTCATTGTATACATGGCACTGCGGCTCAACGCTCGCTAAACCTTTCTAAAACTAAGGAGGTTACACCCAGTGAGTATAACGTAGCAACCCTTTCTTGTCCGATAGTGCTCAATGTACATGCCGATGCCAGCTAATGTGGATTTCAGCGTGCGCCTTAACTAAAAGCCACATGCTCCTGTCTCTCATTTCCGAGTAGCAGCCATTGGCATGTACATTAAGCACTATTTTTTGTTGTTCAACAACGAACAAAAGGAATCTCTCACCGGCACCACCAGTGAGGTCAAAAAGTTATACCTGTTACACACTAAAACGGCGACGAGAGACGAGCGGGTGCCTTTATAAAAAGCTTCGCCTCTATAAAACCAGCCAATATTATGGGCTAAGTGCTCACATGACATTTTCCTGTAGTGTACTCCGTAATATCTAATGGCGTGACTAAAATCGCAACTGCAGAAGGGCACGAAAAATGAGGAATCATAAAAAAAGGCACAGGGCCCAGTGGTCACTGTATCGGCTTTTCTCTTAAGAGGTTGGGTAGGAATTTGAAAACGCGCATGCGCCGTACCATCGACAAAGCATGTCCGTAGCAGTATAAATATAGCTAAACCCATTGTCCGTTAACGCTACCGCAGGTAAAAAAACCTGAGAGAGAAAATTAACCTCGAGGCTTCGTATTTGTTCTTGAGCTCGGAAGTTTCGCTATCTTCGAACAATGCATGTAAGCTGTAAATAGAAGCTACAACCACACCTACCACAATTAACCGCTATATATTGCTACCGGTCTTCGCTCAGAGACAACTGCTGTGTTCTCATAAGTTGTCATTCACGGGCTCTAGTGTCGGAATAGCCACCTGGATTTGTTTTCGCACGGATAAATGCCTTGTTTGCAATGGGTGCTTGGCCTGTTTGTCTCTTTCTGTGTCCTCGATGTTGGAATCGTTCCGCAGTTATGAAGCCCTAAAAAGGAGGTCCCATACCTTCTTGAAATCACATTAGGCAACCGCTAGTATCTTGACTTCTTGCCACCAGAACCGCCTAAGACATTCTCACGTTGCATGTTCTCGCGAAAACCGTGTAGTACGTGCGTAGTACCAATCGAAATAAAGAATAGTATCTACCCACGATTTGCACTGCCAGCAATATCTTAGAATTTCTAGCACAAGCTTCACATTGCTAGCTGCAATTCAGCAGTAGCAATGTCGTAAAGAGGCTCCCGTGTTGGCTGCAGCTTTGCGTCAGTAGTGTAAGCTGCGCACATCTTGAAGGGAATGGTCTCAATTGTCGATGTGTATTGTCGTCGTACGCTGCTTCCGTCGTGACGGTCAATTTCTTTGAGCACAAGAGCGAGACTGCCTTCTCTCGCCAAGACAGAGTTTTCACTCTCTGTCGTCACCACCGCAGCGCTCGCCACGTGGTAAGAGAAAGAGAACGCCCCGAATTGGCTATGGGCACGTTCCCTAACCTTCGAGAAACAACGCGCTGTGCAATCATTCACCGGACCCCCCGTATGCTATATAGGCGATGGATCTTCACCTGCAATGTACTCGCGGTGGTGAATTGCTCTCGAGCGTAGTTGCACAATATAGATTATTTCCGTGCGCGTTAACAAAAAAACAGGGTCCATTCTTCTCCCCTCTCAAGGCTTCATATTAGAGCAGCTGAAATTCCTTTTCCCTAAATGCATCGCTCCTCCCAAGTTTCGGTGCTCACATTCGGCTCGCGCGGCGGGCAGACACACGCGGGGGCTGCGCGCTCTGTCCCATTCGATGGGCGTGGCTGATAAGTGACAGCGTGAAATAAAACCAGACATGTTTTTTGTGTGCGTGGTTTTTCTTTACATCTGTTTCTGCGCATTACATCAAACTTTTTGCAGTGGTCAAGGGGAAAAGAATGACATGTAAAGATGCACTATTTCACCATGCAGTATAAATATCTGCCTCATACTAGCCCAGATATAACGTTGTGGATCTTCAATTTGCCATGTGCATTTATGAGATATCGCATCGACGACCAGTTTGATGTCAATGAAGCATTGGTGGACTCTGGCATCAAACATTTTCGTATTAAAGGAAAAGTCTGGCGAACGTGGTTGGGCCCTCAGTCCGCGAGTCCACCGGTACGAGCTTGCTTGAATTGGTCATAACTTCTGGTCCCATTGTGGTACCCTCCACATTTTTTTTCTGTGTGCCTTGTTGGCTGGTACGATCATTAAAAAAGCGCGAAAAGCGTGCGACTAATTTTTCAGTCCCAGTGATACCTGAAAGTTTCTAATGATTCAGCGACTGTTGATTTGTGACACAATGAGCTCTGAGGTCTGCCTGAGCATTAAGCTTCTTCGCAATGCCCAAACCAGATACTAAGGTCCTTTGATGTATGTCTTGCGAGACCAAATCTGTGCTTTTTTAAGTAGTTTGTTGGTTTCCAAGTTTCTTTTACACACTTCGTCATATATGTTTAACCAGCTATTATAGTACTGACCTCTCATCAATAAACAGTTCAAGCATACAATGCAGTTATCTTGGATGTATTACGTACAAAGAGGCGTAGGTCTGCATGAGAAAAAAATATTTATTTACACTGAAACCTTGCGAAAAATTCTTGAAAATCTGTCTCACACCTCGGTAGCTGCTATGTTATCGAATCCCTTAATCACTCGCGTGGTATCTGAATGACTGTTTTGTTTTTCTCGTATGAACGTTGTTTGGTATATTAAAATATTTAAAAATCTTCGTACCTGCTTCACACTATATCTACAACTTAGGTTCTACGCTTTATATCTATACACTTGAATTATTTTTCATTGTAAATATTCTTGCATTCGTTAGTGTAGCAAGTAATGTCTGTACATAAAACGAGGCACTTGTAGTTTTATGCTTCAAGCCATCGTGGCCTGTCTAAATCACGTTCTAAGGTTTGGTCACAACTTGCCATCGTGCATTGGTCCGAATTGTGTCTCGAAACAGAGTGACAACTTGTGAGAAGCAGCATTGCTACGTACGTCTAGAAAGCTTTTGTACCCTTCACGTATCACGGAAAGCTAATGTACATTTGAGGTATGCAGAAAGCTACCGCACTTTCTCAAGTACGGTCGGAACCTTCCATACCAACAAGCCCAAATCGCCACCCTCATTGACTTCCGTATCGTTTACGTGTGGCAGAAAGCTTTTGCAGTCTTTCCTTATGGCAAAAAATGGCAGCATATTCACGGAGTGAATGGTGGAGTGTTGGGCGAAGCTTCCGTCAGTCCAATCGTTCTTGCTTCCGTCCGTCCACGCGCCCGTCTGTGTGACCGTCCGTGCGTCCATTCGCCCGTCCGTGCGTGCGTCCGTCCCTGCGTTCGTCCATGCATCCACCCCTGCGTCTGTCCATGCGTCCATCCGTTGGTGCAGCCATCGGTGAGACCGTCCATGCATCTGTCTGTGTGTCCGTTGGTCGATTTATTCAACACTCCAAGTACCACCGTCTCGCGTCTTTTCATCATATATTCCGCATATGCACAGCCATTCAGCGGACATTCCATGGACTAAACGAGAGGTGGCACACGCACTCTTTCTTACGGCTTGCGTTTCGTGTCTATTTCCCACCTTAAACCACCTAGAGCTCATAGTATATACTAGTTCACTGTATTCATGTCACTCTGGCCCAACGCTCGCTAAATCTTTCTAAAACCAAGGAGGTTATTCCCTCGAGTATAACGTAGCAACCCTTTCTTGTCAGATAGTGCTCAATGTACATGCCAATGGCTGCTAAGGGGGGAATGAGAGGCAGGAGAATTCGGGGTTCAGTTAACGCGCCCGCTGCGATTTTTTCATTGTTCAACAACGCACAGAAGAAATCTCGCACCGGCACCACCTCGAACGTCAAAATGTAGGACTGGTTACAAACTACGATTACTACTACGACTACGAGGGACGAACAGGTGCTGCTATAAAGAGCTTCACCCCTAAAAAGCTTCTGTACTGTTTACTTATGACAAAAAAGCTTTCGCCCTCTTTACGTACGGTAAAGATGGTCTGTACTGTTTACGTACAGCCGAAAGCTCCTGTGCTCTTGGCGTACGGCAAAAAACTTCTGTCCCCGCCGCAGTGGTCTAGTGGCTAAGGTAATCGGCTGCTGACCCGCAGATTGCGGAATCGTATGCCGGTGGTGTCAGCTGCATTTTTGATGGAGACGAAAATGCTGTAGGCCCGTGTGCTGAGACTAGGGTGCTCGTTAAAGAACTCAAGGTGGTGGAAATTCCTAGAGCCCTCCACTACGGCGTCCCTCATAATCATATGGTGGTTTTGGATGTTAAACCCAACATATCAATCTTCAGAATGCTTCTGTGCTGTTTACGCATGGCACAAAGCTTTTGCACTCTTTACGTGTGGTATATACCTTCGGTACTGTTTACGTACTAAAACTTCCGTAGTTTTTCCGTACGGCAAAAAGATTCTGATCTGCTAACATGTGGCTTTACACTCTTTAAGTACGCTAGAAGCGTTCAGTACTGTTTAAGTACGGCAGAAAAATTGCGTGGACTTTACACACGGCAAAAAGCTTCTGTACTCTTTGCAGACAGGTTACGTGCTTCTTGCGTATGACAGAAAGCTTCCATACAATTTACGCGCAGCAGTAAGTGTCTGTACTTTTTACGAACAGCAGAAAGCATCCACACTTCTTTCGTGCGGCAGAAAAACTCTGTGCGGTTTACGTACTGCAGGGAGCTTCCGTGTTGTTTAGGTACAGTGGAAAGCGTCCATGCTCATTACTTACGCTGGAAAGCTTCTCAACCGTTTACGTACGGCAGAAAGCTTCCTACTCTTTACGTATGCCAGAAAACTATCGTATCTTTTAGGCACGTGTTGCTTCAGGCATGTTCACTAAAAGATCTACATCGCCGAGGTCATGGGAAGGTCGTCCACTCATTGTGACAACACCCAAGCAACAGTGTCCTTGTGAGAAAATTGCTGACGGGAGCAAAAGTCTGAGTGCACGAGTTAGGCCACTAGTCCCGGTCTTTCGCACACAATAGTTCTGTAATATGTTGAAATGAGCATACCTTATTCACATGCTTTCGTGCTACTTACTCGTTTAGGCTGCTGAGGAAATGTGCACAAGTAATTCGTTTATTCGCTCTGCGGAATATCTTCTTCTTCTTTACACCAATGACGTTGTTCTAGCAGCTATAGTGCTCCACTGCTTATCCGAAGGTCATGTAAGGGCAACCCGGTCGCGGCTGCCATGTTTTCGTTCAAGGCGCAAATGCTTTGCGACCCTGTACTTACATTTCGGTGGATGTCCAAGTATCCAATGTGTGGAGATATTTGTGAGCCTTGCGCCACGGCTTCTCGCATCATTATATTCTAGTTTTTTTCAGCTGTTAAACCCCGGGGTGTATCAACCTTAGACATGTAGAACGTGATCAGTTCTCTGTTTTCTGGTGAATGGTTCAAGGTCCAGCTTTAGGGGGCGCTGTCACGAACATTCGACAAGGTGCAAGGTTGAAACCGGACAAAGTACCAATAGATCAAACGGTTTTGAGTATTTTTTAGATGATTTTGGTTCGTAAGCACAATGTAGGAAATAACATTTTTTGATTATACGGTAGAAATATTCTACATATAGTCTGTCCGTGGACGTTTTTTGAGAAGCATATATTTGATGTGTTCATGTATTCATCATAGTAGGTATTTATTACGTACTAAATTAGGTTTTATTAGGCTTTCTTTTATTTATAGATAATAAAGCTTATCATTAAAATATAATGAAGTAGTTTCACTCCTACAAGTCCACACCAACTGGGGAGCTCTTTTAATGCAGGAATGCTAGTAATTATGACAAAATAGCACGGCTTGTAATATTGTTGCCGTACAATTTGTTTAGAAAAAATTTATTGCCACAAACGTCAATAACACTGAACAGAACATTTTCTTCTTAGACATACTCTAACAATGATGACAAAACAGACGTCATTTGCATGAACTTGGAAAATAGATGACGTTGAAAGAACAGGTACATTCGATGGTTCACACAAACACAACCAAAAAATTACTTCAAGGTAAACAAGAGACACAAATAAAACATAAATATGCAAATTTTGCATATTTACATGTTGGCATGCCATTTCTGCGGCACGTTAACAGATCAGCCTACCAATACCAGGCCGGCCGAAAGACAAGTTTCACTCGTCCGTCATAGACCAACACAAAAGGGCAAGACCAGTGCCGAAAAAATTCCTCTTCACCGGGGAAGAAAAGCTCCTCTGATGAAACAGACAGCAGCTCCGAGTACAATCCTTCTAGGATCGGGTAGAGCGCGTGGCGGCGGCGGCCCGCGGCAACCGCCTTGCAGCGGTTGCGCCAGAGGCAGAAAGAGCCGGCCACAATGAGAAGACAAGCGAAGCGGCCTCGCGAACAACGCCCAGAAGAAACGAAGCGATTTACTCTGAGGCAGTGAAATCCGGCATGTACGGCTCTCCAAAAAACGTGAGCAATGACACAATGTCTCAGAGAATGCTGATTTGTTTCCCGAAGGGAGCAGTTGGGACATGTTGCTGACTGGACTATTCTCAACCTTTCGAGGCGGTCGAGAGTGGGAAGCACCCCCCATCCCAGGTGCCGCATGAAGTCTCGGAGGTGTCCAGGCAGGAAAGAAGCCGTTAAGGTGCTCCAAGACACCCGTCTAGAGCCAGCACGGCAGCCTGGAGGGACAACGGGAGCAACAAAGCAGCAGTTGTCTCAACTATGTGGTTGTTCAAACATCTATGCCACGACAGCTCGACTTCACATGGCGAAAAAATTGCAACAGTTGTTGCATAAAACGCAAGAAGTGTTATTGACTGCAGCCCCCTGTTAGGTTGCACATTAGGCATCAAATGCCGAAGGTGAGTACCCGAAAAGTAATATGCAAGTGTTCGTGCGGGAGATTCCTCCCCTTGCACTAGGCGCAAGAGGAAGCGTAGTGCCAGCAGCCGACAGCGTATGGACACTGAAGGGAAAGCAAAGCCTCCCTGAGAACGCTGCTGTCCCAGTGCCGCGCGAGAGACCAACTCAGTGCCGCCTGACCAAAAAAAAAGGAACACAAAGCAGACTGCAGTGATCGCACGATACATAAAGATGGTTGTACGACGTGAAAAAGGTGCCAAATGCGACCGCAAAATACAGTATGCGCTAGGTGCCTCCGCTCAAGAAGCGGGAAGTCAAAATCCCGTGCATCCTGAGTTTTCAGCCTTACTTCTTCGAGAGCGTTTTACTAAACAGATTCGCAAATGCCGTAGTGGTTGTCATCATCATCATCAGCCTGACTACATCCACTGCAGGACAAAAGCCTCTCCCATATTCCACCAGTTAACCCGGTCCTGTGCTTGCTGCTGCCAATTTGTACCCGCAAACTTCTTAATCTCATCTTCTCACCTAACCTTCTGTCTCCCCCTAACCCGCTTGCCTTCTCTTGGAATCCAGTTAGTTACCCTTAGCGGCCAGCGGATATCCTGTCTACGCGCTACATGTCCGGCCCACGTCCATTTCCTCTTCTTTATTTCAACTATGATACCCTTAACCCCCGTTTGTCCCCTAATCCACTTTGCTCTCTTCTTGACTTTTAAGGTTACACCTACCTTTTTTTTTCCATTGCTAGCTGCATCGTCCTCAATTTAAGCTGAACCCTCTTTGTAAGTCTCCAGGTTTCTGCTCCGTAGCTAAGTACTGGCAAGATACAGCTGGTATATACCTTCCTCTTGAGGGATAGTGGCAATCTAGTGGTAGTGGTTTTATAAAATACCTAAAATACGAAGAGACCCTGCCGGCTGAATGGAAAAATGGGAGGTAGGCTCGGTGGCTGTGCTTCAGTGCAGACCACTAATCCATTGCTTTTCGCCATGCAGGTCCACAGTTTCTTCACTGGACTACTTTTGCCTGCAATTCTGGCCTTCCCCCAAGCTACAGCGATTGCAGCAAACCGTTCATCCACGCCCGGTGCGGGCCCCTGCCCTGCTCCGTCCGCGACCGATTCAGCGCGCCCAACAGCGCCGCCACTGCCCTCTTTGGTTCCCCAATCACCCTGGAAAGCGCTATCGTCAGCAACATCATCCACCAAGTCAGCTATAAAACCGCCCCTGTCGTCCTGCACGCTCTGTGGGCTCGGTGGCTGTGCTTCAGCGCAGACCACTAATTCGTTACTTGTCGCCATGCAGGTCCACAGTTTCTTCACTGGACTGCTTTTGCCCGCAATTCTGGCCTTCCCCCAAGCTACAGCGATCGCAGCAAACCGTTCCAGCACGCCCGGTGCGGGCCCCGGCCCTGCTCCGTCCGCAACCGATTCAGCGTGCCCAACAGCGCCGCCACTGCCCTCTTTGGTTCCCCAATCACCCTGGAAAGCGCTATCGTCAGCAACATCATCCACCAAGTCAGCTATAAATCCGCCCCTGTCGTCCCGCACGCTCTGAGGGCTCGGTGGCTGTGCTTCAGCGCAGACCACTAATTCGTTACTTTTCGCCATACAGGTCCACAGTTTCTTGACTGGACTACTTTTGCCCGCAATTCCGGCCTTCCCCCAAGCTACAGCGATCGCAGCAAACCGTTCCAGCACGCCCGGTGCGGGCCCCTGCCCTGCTCCGTCCGCGACCGATTCAGCGTGCCCAACAGCGCCGCCACTGCCCTCTTTGGTTCCCCAATCACCCTGGAAAGCGCTATCGTCAGCAACATCATCCACCAAGTTAGCTATAAAACCGCCCCTGTCGTCCCGCACGCTCTGTGGGCTCAGTGGCTCTGCTTCAGCGCAGACCACTAATCCGTTGCTTTTCGCCATGCAGGTTTGTGGAATTCTTTTGGAAAAAAACTAGCAATTACTTTCTTATACAGCTACCGAGCCCACGGTGTTGCGCTACAATTGTTGTTGAATGTGTTCATGCGCTGCAGTCGTTTTTGCTTTTGGCGGGAGATATTGAAACCAACCCTGGCCCTCCCAGTATTGAGGACGTAATGAACGAGTTTAGAAAGCTATCGGCTGGCCAGTCGAAGCTGATTACCGATATGCTAGACCTTAAAAACCAGCTACTACAGACAAAACCCTATCAGACCTCAATAAACGCGTGACTGATTTAGAAGGACATTATCACACCATTTCAACCATCCGAACCAACCTGGACACTATAAAAACAGATACCACTGAAATGGCTAACCAGATTGACCGTCTTGCTGCACAGATGAATGATACCGAAAACAGGTCCCGTCGCAATAACCTGATCTTTTATAACATTCCCGACCCAAACTCTAAAGAAACATTCGCAGAATCTGAAGAAATCGTCACCCGTCATTGTCGTGATCGCTTGAAGTTCGCCTTTGACCCTAATCACATTGAACGCGCACATCGCCTAGGACGCCATACAGGAGGCCATAATTGGCCACTCATTGTAAAATTCATTCACTTCAAAACTAAAGAATCTCTACTTTCTAATGGCCCCAAATTTAAGGGAAGCAATTTCAGTGTTGGTGAAGATTTCTCTCATCCCGTTAGAGTTGCTCGTAAAAACTTATCGCCTTCGCTAAATCAAAATCTACTTTCTACTCATTGCGGTTCAAAACATTGCACATTGGTACCAAACGCTACGTGTATGACCACTCCACAGATTCTGTTCAGGAAATGTTGTAGCAATTGCCCCATCATCAAAATAGGCCTCACCGCCCTCGATCCGCCCCTCGATTAAACTTATTGCTCTCTGCTATCTTTACTAACATACGCAGCTTTATTCCAAAACGTGACATTATTTCTAATCTGGTGTTATCATCTGATAGCAACCTTCTGATACTAACGAAAACATGGCTTACTAGTGACGTGACTGACGGCGAGGTACTCGCTGACCTACCCTATTTTAGAGTGTTTCGAAACGATCACAGCGGCACGAGAGGAGGAGGAGTACTCGTCGCTGTCAGTCACAACATATCCTGTTCGTCTATAAACATTGTGTCCGACCCTGAAATCTTGTGGCTTAAACGCCATGCCGCACCGCACTCAGTTTTACTAGGCGTTTGCTATAGGCCCCCTCACAGTACTCCCGATTTTTCTTCTAAGCTCAATATTATCCTAAGCGAAATAACGACCAAACACCCTAACATGCGTGTAATTCTGTTTGGTGATTTTAATTTTCCTAATATCGATTGGGCAAGCCAGCCTGCACCAGCGGCTACGTCAAGGGAATCGAACGATTTCCTTGATGTATGCCTTAACTTAAACCTCTCTCAAGTTCTTACAGAACCAACGCGCGTTATCGATAACTGCCAAAACATTCTGGATTTTATATTAACCAGCCATCCCGAGTGCGTGTCCTCCATCGCATACCTGCCTGAAATCAGAGACCATAAAGTCATTCATGCTGACTTCGTGATTAAGCCCGCTTTTGCCGCGACCAAAAAAAACTATCCGTTTGTATGATAAAGGAAATTACGAAGCAATTAACTCTGAACTAACGAATTTTTACTCCACTTTTGACACTGCCTTTTCTCATCATAATGTAACCGAAAACTGGTTGATTTTCAGAGATAAGCTAAACGAAATGGTTGATAAATACATTCCCCGAATTAACATCAATCCTAATACCGCGCAATCCTGGTTCAATAAAGCACTGAAACGATTAGAAAACAAGAAAAAACGCTCCTTCCGCGCAGCCAAGTCCCGTAACACCCCTGATGCATGGAACAAGTACAAAGCCGCCGAATCTGCTTATCTGCAAGCCATACGTCACGCCAAACACTCATTCTTCCATTCGGACGTGCCGAACACGCTTAAGAACAACCCCCAAAAATTCTGGCAAGTCATAAACCCACAGGACACGCGCAATATTACACTATGTAATGAGTTAGGGGATGTCCTAAATGACACGGATTGTGCACGCGTGTTTAACGCCGCCTTTGCATTCGTTTTCACTCAAGAAACTGAGTTGTCATTTACCATCCCTCATGCGAACTTTGAATGTACCATGCCACCAAATATGTTTTTTCCAGCGGTATTTCATCACTAATAGACAAAATCAAACTTTCTTCTTCAGCTGGATTAGACAACATTACATCCAAACTCCTGAAAAATACTAAACATATCTGTGCAGCATATCTGTGTCTACTATTTTCACAGTCAGTTTCAACAGAAATGCTGCCTCCAGATTGGAAGCACGAAAGGTTGTTCCAGTCCACAAATCAGGTAACAAACAATCACCATTAAATTATCGTCCCAATTCAATAACCAGCGTACCTTGCAAACTCCTCGAGCATATCATCTACACACATATCATGGACTTCCTTGATTCCAATAATTTTTTTCATCCTGCACAGCATGGCTTTAGGAAAAAGTATTCGTGTGAAACGCAGCTAGCTATGTTTGTTCACGACCTGCATGTTAACCTCGACTCTAACCTTCAGACTGACGCCATCTTCATCGATTTCGCAAAGGCATTTGACAAAGTTCCTCATGAGCACCTACTACTAAAGCTTGGCGCGTTGAATTTAAATGATGACGTATTAGCATGGATTAACGAATTCTTAACTAATCGTTCGCAATCAGTTTCCGTCAACAATCAAATGTCTAACACTACCCCGGTAACCTCAGGTGTCCCTCAAGGGTCTGTCCTAGGCCCGCTTTTGTTTTTGATTTACATTAATGACCTACCATTACATGTATGTTCTAACATACGCATGTTTGCAGACGACTGGGTTATTTATCGTAAAATAAACAACGTTTCGGATAACACGTCTCTTCAAACTGACTTACTAAGCTTACAGGAATGGTGTAGTCTTTGGCTAATGGAACTCAACCCTAACAAATGTAAAACTGTTTCCTTTCACCGCCGTCGAAATCCGATAGTATTCCCGTACCAAATTGCTGACACAAACCTCGAATTAGTTCCTTCCTATAAATATCTCGGAGTAACCCTTTGTAGCGATTTAACCTGGGCAACGCACATTACAAACTCTATTGCATCTGCTAACAAAACACTCGGGTTCTTAAAACGCCATTTGCGTCACGCTCCTAATAATGTCAAATTACTAGCTTATCAATCTCTCGTAAGGACGAAGATAGAATACGCATCAGCCATTTGGAGCCCGCATCAAGCATATCTCATCAATCAACTCGAGTCACTTCAAAATCGAGCCACACGATTTATTCATTCTACGTACTCTTACGACGTCAGCATATCAGCACTAAAAACAGAATCTGGCCTATCATTGCTTGCATCTCGTCGCCGCCTTTCTAGTCTTTCTCTTTTTCACAAGTTTTTTTACAGCTCGCTCGGCAGGCCACCATACATTCTTCCTCCGGCACGCATCTCGCATCGCACTGATCACCCGCAACAAGTTGAGCGGCCACGTACGCGCACCGTCCCTTTTTCGTCCTCATTCTTTTTTTGTGCAGCTACGGACTGGAATGGCCTTTCTAACGAAATCACCGCCATAACCTGTCCTACCACCTTTTTGAACACCGTAACAAATCACCTTACATTGTAAAAAAAATTGCTTTCACGTTTTCATATGTGCACCCACCCCTTATGTAATACCCCTTCAATGGGGTTTTTAAGGTAATAAAATGAAATGAAATGAAATGGAATGAATACCGGCGAAAAACCTGGAGTTTGGAGAGCCAATGAAGAAATACCGGAATTCGGAGATTGTCAACGCTGCACCTGAAATGTGGCCATACGGAAAAATACACACAGGCTGCGTGAAAGACTATCTTCATCTGAAAGGTACAAGATTTTAACATCAGCGAAAGCTGTGACTTTCTCGACACTGCTACCAGGAAGCGCAAGACCCCGGACACGTGATTCCGCGTCAAGAGCACGCACGTATGGCTCAAGGCTGAGGACAAATAGCACAGGAGACAATGAACATCCCTGACGAACCCCACGTGTTATGGAAAAAGCGGCACTTTCCCAGCCATCCAGAACTAGTGTGCTGGGCAGACCAGTGTACGTATTTTTAATCATTTCCACAAACGAATGAGAAAAGCCGAAGGCTGGAGCACATTAAGGATATACGCGTGCTCTAGTTGGTCAAACGCTTTTTCCTGGTCCAACGACACAAGGATACCACGCGCAGATTGTGACAGAGTATAGGCTATGATGTCTCGTGTGGTATAGACAAGTTGTGTATTTCTAGTTCAAGCAATGATGAAGTCTGGTGATGACCTACCAGGGTGCTCAACAGACCTGTCAAGTGTTGAACGGCTACCGCTGCGAAAATCTTATAGTCAACGTTGAGGAGCGTGATAGGTCTCCAATCTTCAGGATTAACAGAGGAAGCATCACCCTTTGGAATAAGCACAATGCGTTCATCTCAAAAACTTGATGGTAAGACACAGTCCTCGTAGCATCGCCGGGTTACCACGGTAAAGGCAGCACCAATCTAATCCCAAAATGTCAAGTAAAACTCAACAGGAAAACCATCTGGCCCTGGGGCCGTTCCACGTTTCATAGATTTCAGTGCCGCCTTTACCTCTTCAGCCGATGGAGGGATGTGCAGGCAATCTGAAGCCTCGTGATGAATACGGGGCAAATTTCTAAGCATTTGTGGTGTTTTATCACAGTTAGTCCGCATGGCCGAACACGACATTGCTTCAAAATGTGCCAAAAAACAGATCGATCACGCGTAGGAAGCCGCTGCGCAGGTGGTATTTGTGCTGTCATAGAGATAGATGGCTCTAATTGCCCAAAAAACGAATGTCTCGCGTAGCGCATCACCTCGGGATGTGCACATGGGTTGTGTCTACAGCGCCATGCTGCTGCCGCCCGGGAGGAAGCAGCAGTCAAGCGTTGAAAGCGTTCACGCAGTTCACGCTGCCACGCTCGCATCAGAGGAGAAGGTGTCTCGGCGCGCAAAGCAATGCGTAACTTCATCGCAGTATCAACAAGCTCTTCAGAAACGCGTCGACGAAGCGAACGCCCCTCTACTGCGCAGTGCAGGCGCCACTGTGCTTTAAGCGCATCCCAAACTTCAGGACCAGAAGCTATGAGCGACACACGTATTGCGTGTGAAATGTCTGATCTTGAGCGTGCGTGCTGCAGGACGCGAACATAAAGATGCCATGAATTTCGCGAAAAAAATAGAACTTCGAGCTTCAAGACAATAGGGCGATGATCAGATCCATACACAAGAGAAGGTGGGAAGGACATAACGCATAAATTAGAGACAAATGCTTCTAACGCACAAAAGACATGAGCCCGGTCAAGCCTGCTGGAGGATCGTCTGAATTGCCATGGCCAAACAAAGGCATTTCCGTGCACTACATTGTGTGCATCCAGCAATGAAAAGTGGTGGACAAGGCGTCACAGCTCGCGTGAACGCCACGCAGACCAGCCCCAGCCAGGACCTTGTACATCGGTTCGCGTATTTAAAACGCAGTTTAAGTCGCCAATCAGAATGACATTAGGACTGTCATTAAAAAAAACACATCCAGGTCTCTGAAAAAGTCATTAGACTGTCCAGCATGTGATGGCCCATACAAACACAGGATCCTTAATCTGAAAGAAATCTAGCAGCAGTTTAAAGCCAAAACCCTGCCCTCGCCATCGTAAAAAGCATGATGATCCCATCATAAAGCCTGATCAAAAATAGCAATACCTACTTCTGTAAAACGAGATGTAGCGAAAGAAAAATGACAATCTAGGTTGAACTTTCGTTTAAAAGCAAGCACGTCGGATAGCGAGAACAAACTTATTTCCTGCAGGCACAAAACATCACAATTTGCAGAATGGGCAACACTAATTAGTTCTGCCTGCTTTGCTGGACTTGGCAAACCCTGAACGTTCAATGAAATAATATGCAGTGTAGTAGCTATAATGAAAAGTAAAGACTAATATTGACGCTCAGTTCTAGACGGTCCCAGGCTTAGGCCATCTTGCGAATACTTGTTCTGCGGAGGTAGGGACTGAGCTTTCATTAGGCTTGGATTCACGTCCTTGATGCTGGTAGCACTATCCACTTCCCGGCCGGCCGGCGTAGGCACCCTTTGTGTGGGCGATTTCTTACGTGTACGACGAAATGTCGACGTGGTCGGAGTGGCAGCAATAGAAGAGGCTGTGGTATTTCTGGCACTGTTGTCCAAAATATCAATTGTCATAGGGTCAACTCCAGCAATAGCAGCAAGAGAACTGGGGACATTTGTGCACAGAACATCGAGTGGCGTCAGAGAAGAGACGCCGACGCCACTTGCAGGGTAGTGCGTTGCGTCTTTCGAGGCGCACGGTTCCTGCACTGACAATCGCGCTTTCGTTGTGCGCTTCGTTCGAAGGAACTTGTAGGGGTGAGCCCAGCACAGCGTCGGTGACCTCCTCTGCGTCCCCCAAGTCGGTAGTTAGTTCCGTTGCCAGTGTCAGTGGTGGAACGGCACTAGCGGCACCGTCTGAGTAAGAGCGGCGGACAGGGCAATCCACAGTGTGGTGGCCGTCCCCGCAGTGCCGACACGGGCGGTCACATCCTTCACTAACGTGATCGTTCACAGCGCAGCGACCACAATACGGTGTTGGGCACTGGGCTCGTAGATGGTCTTGTGAGCCGCATCTTTGACACACACGCTGGAGACCACAGTAGTGGAACGTGGCACGGTAACTGGAGATTCGCAGGTAGTTCGGCACATGATTAGAGGCGTTCATCTCCTTTAGAACAAACCGCGTTTCAGTGAGTACGCCGTGTCGCCCACTCATCAAACCACTGGTGACGGTGAGCAGCTTGCCAAATGGGAATAACGCTAGAACGAGAGCTTCGTTTGAGACGAACAACGGCAGGAAAAGGCAGACGACGTTGGTAAATTGTGGGCCAACGGGGACTACTTGAACGTGCTCGCCCCTAATCACCAGACAGCCAGCATTGACGATTAGAGACATGGAGGATATGCTCTTTACGGTGACTTGGTAGTTTTGAGCTCCCTGATGCTGCACGCAGTATACCTCTGAGAGGCCGGCTATTGAGCCCATCGCATCAACGACGATCTCGGCACTACTCTCCGTAGGGACAACCACGTCGAAGACAAGCGCCTTCGAAGGCATCCAAGATGTGGCGGGCACCATGACTCCTACTGACGGACGCCCCTGACGTAAAACGCACAGGGACGTCCACAGACGCGCACTAAACTCCGGGCACTTTAAACGGCACTAGCAAACGCCCAAACAGCTCTACCTTTTCCAAGGTGAGCTTACTGTTGCAAAATGTTTGGCTTTTCGAAATGGGCGAGATTAAAACAGTATGCAGCCGTAAAACAAGACTTACACCTATTTCTCAATTCATCTTGTTCTGTGAACACCGATTCCGAGAAAGACTTTCATTTGAAGGGCTGGCGCTTTTACGCTTTCTGCTTGTAGTCATCTCTTAAGAAATATTTTATATCAAAATACTCAAACTTATATTTTTATTTCCGGACATTTGCTGCACACAGTGTTACCAAACCTGGTTGCAGCCATAGCCATAGACTAGTTGCGGCGCCGATAAAAAAATGGCACGTCCCACGAGCAGTCGTAATTAATGGTATGCGAAGCATGAATGAAAAAGGCTGATATGTCACTTTAAAATCAGAAGAACGTTGCGTAGTGGAGGTATATGAAACCGTGCACGACTTCCATGTCATTATTATCATTTTTGGATGTGTCGTTTTCCTTCGTCATCCATTCAGGTCACGTGATACCAAATCTGGTATATTTGTAGCTAGCGAAACGACCACGAGCATGCTATGAGCCTGGTATGTTGTGATGTTCTTACATGACACGCGTGTCAGGATTATCATAATGCACCAGTCATATATTTCGTCATTTATTGATGTCACGAAACATCAAATTCGGTATATGTGGAGCCAGCAAAACGTGCGCGATCGCATCATGAATGGCCCAATATACTGCAATGTAGCGATGACGCGCGCACGCGCTGGGCACAGTGACGCTACGTTAGCAAAACGCGAGCAGTCTGTAGTCTGACGCCAGGCGCGACCAGCGTCCATAGGCGCGGCCCCACGGCAACCGGCGCGAAGTACGACATTCTGCATTTCGCGCTGATGCGTTACCCAGACAACACTGCGGCTCCTTCTCTTCGTGACGGAGGGACGCTGGACGCGCCGAAACGCGCATGTGTCAAAGCAACGCAGCACTAAGCGCACCTGCGAGTATATGGCATGACCGGCGCCTGGCGTGGATACGCCGGCATGACGCAACGAAATGAACGCCAGCGAGCATGCGCACTGCGTCACGTCGAAATGTATTGGCGCCTCGACTGTGGCATGTAGTTATGTTCGTGGATGATACGCATCTCATGATTATCATGCTTGTACCAGTCACATAGTTTCGTCATCCATTGACATCACGTAATACCAAATTTGGCATATGTGAAGCTACCAAAACGACCGCGAATGCTTCATGAACGTGGCATATAGTCGTCCTGTTACATGACACGCATCTTATGACTTTCATGTTTGCACCAGTCACGTATCTTCGTCATCCATTCACGTACCGTAATACCAAATTAGGTATATATGTCATGCTAGCGAATCAGCCGCGAGCACATCATGGGCGCGGCATGTAGTCATGTTGTTACATGACACGCAAGTCATGATTTTCATGTTAGGGTTTGTTGCTTGCCCCGCCGCGGTGGTATAGTGGCTAAGGTACTCGGCAACTGACCCGCAGGGCGCAGGTTCGAATCCCGGCTTTGGCGGCTGCATTTCCGATGGAGGCGGAAATGTTGTAGGCCCGTGTGCTCAGATTTGGGTGCACGTTAAAGAACCCCAGTTGGTCTAAATTTCCGGAGCTCTCCACTACGGCGTCTCTCATATTCATAAAGTGGTTTTGGGACGTTGAACACCACATATCAATCAATCAGTGTTTGTTGCTTGTGTTCGCCATGCAATCATGTCATACCATACCATTTTGCAACATGCCATGTGAACGAAACTACCGCAAGAGTTGCTGGACTATGAAATGTAAATCATGACATTCATGACGTGCATGTCAAGCTTTTATTGTTATAACAAGTTGTTGTGTTCCAAGCACCCCTGTGTCACGAGTGAGCCTCCGAACCCGCGAAGGACCGGATGCTGAAACTGCTTCCAGATGTTGACTCCTCCCCTTTCCCCGCTCGGCGCAAACGAGCCACCGTTCGTTTCTCCCGGCAGTTCGGCCGCCGCCTCCATCCGAAGAGGAATAAACTTGTTTTTAACCGTTCGAGGTTGTCTGAGCTTTTTGGTCTACCGCGACCAACGCGTATGTCTATGGGCTGACGAACACACCGGACATAACAGTGGCGACGAGGAAGTGGAAGTGGACGAGGAAGCTGTGGCTACGCACGGGCTCCCAAATCGGTTACCCGAATTCAATGGCTCATCATGGTTATCGTGGTTTGGACGCCTGCAATTTTACTTCGAGGCTAACAACATCACTGATGCAGCAATGAAGAGGGCCAACCTGCTAACGCTGTGTTGGGAGCAGACATACGACACAGTCTGTGCCCTGATTCAGCCACGCACTCCAGCAGCCGTTGACTACGACGACATCGTAGCAGCGCTACAAGAGCACTATGACCCAAGGCCATCGGAGGTCTACTGTCGAGCCCGCTTCCAACGGCGAGACCAACTGGAAGGCGAAAAAGTGGCCGAATACGTAGCAGCTCTCAAAAAGCTCGGTGCTGACTGCAATTTCGGGACGTTAACCGTGACAGCTGCAGCTACTGTGCAGGAGGGAGGATCGACTGCCCCACCCGCTAACACCACTATGCTCCCCTTGGACGTTATGTTGCGTGACCGTTTTGTGTGCGGACTGCGTGACGCAGGCCTACAACAACGCCTGTTCGCGGAGACGGTTCTCACCTTCTTCAAAGCCTACGACATCGCCCAACGAGCGGAGAGCACCGGTCACCAGCAGATGGATATTCGACGGAACGTCGAGCCGGTGCATCACACCAGTCAGCAGTCAGGACATTCTACGTCTAAGGCGAAATCAAGCAGAAAGGCACAGCGCTGTTGGCGATGCGACGACATGCACGATCCCAAGGTATGTCGATACAAGACAACGACCTGCAATTTTTGCCTAAAACTGGGACACATTGAAAGGGCATGAATCTCGAAGCGCAAACAGCTCGGACCGAAGACTTCAGTGCAACGGAACAACAATGTTGACGCATAGGAGGGCCAGACGTAAGATACAAGCCGAACAGCACTAACGTCATCGGCACTATATGACTTAAACGCCGTTGTGAACCTCGGAACGAGACCGAAGATTACAACTGAAATTATGGTACACCAGCGCCCTATCAGGTTTGAGGTGGATTCCGGAGCAGCATGTACACTCATCAGCGAGGACACTTTTCGCGCTACTTGGCGTGAGAACGCGCCAGCTCTCCAGCAAGACGACACGCAGCTGAGAACGTGGTCCGGACATTTCCTTCCGCTGCTGGGCTGTGCCAACGTAGACGTGCACTACAACGGGCAGACCCATCAGCTCCCCTTGCTAGTCGTCCACGGTTCTGGATCAAGCCTTTTAGGACGAAATTGGTTCACCCCCCTTGGAGTGGTCATTGGTGGAGTTCACCACACACCCAGTTATCCGTCAGTGGAGCAGCTTCAAGATAAGTACAAAGCGGTTTTCTCCGAAGCAATACCAGGGAACAACGGATCTCCAGTCACACTGGAGCTGTGGGAGGATGCGACGCCGAAATTTTTGAATGCTAGGTCGGTGCCTTTCGCCCTACGAACGTCAGTCGAGAATGAGCTTGACCGACTGCAGGAACAAGGGATCATCGAACCGACGCAACATTCGGAATGGGCTACACCACTCGTTGTCGTCCTAAAGAAGAACGGTACTCTACGCCTCTGCGGAGACTACCGCAGCACTGCCGACCTGGCGACAAATGCATCTTCCTACCCACTTCCGACACCGGAAGAGGTTTTTAGCACGCTTCGTGGTGGAAAATCTTCAGCACCTTGGACTTGACAGAAGCCTACCAGCCGCTCAAATTGAGCGAATCAACGTCCGAACTGCTCACGATAAACACTAATAAGGGTCTTTACAAGATGTTGTTTTCCAAGCACCCCTGTGTCACGAGCGAGCCTCTGAACCAGCGAAGGACCGGATGCTGAAACTGTTTCCAGATGTTGACTCCTCCTCTTCCCCCGCTCGGCGCAAACGAGCCACCATTCGTTTCCCCCAGCAGTTCGGCCACCGCCTCCATCCGAATAGGAATAAACTTGTTTTTAACCATTCGAGGCTGTCTGAGCTTTTTAGTCTACCGCGACCAACGCGTACGTCTATGGGCCGACGACAACACCGGACATAACACAAATCAAATATGTTGTTCAGAACGTCATGTTATGCCATACAATGTTTGGTATCGATACCATTATCGAAATGGCCAGGAGACCTAACAGTCGTAGGTGGCTAGATAGATAGATAGATAGATAGATAGATAGATAGATAGATAGATAGATAGATAGATAGATAGATAGATAGATAGATACGCTCAAAGTTGCCGAAGTTCGCAAAAAAATGCTTCGCATTTAATAATTACGAATGCACCACGTGCGTTTATGATCACTACATTATATTAAGATTGCCCCGCCGAGCTGATCTAGTGGCTAAGGTACTCGGCTGCTGACCCGCAGGTCGCGGGTTCAAATGCCGGCGGTGGTGGCTGCATTTCCGATGGAGGCGGAAATGTTGTAGGCCCGTGTACTCAGATTTGGGTGCACGTGAAAGAACCCCAGGTGGTCCAAATCTCCTGAGCCCTCAACTACGGCGTCTCTCATAATCATATGGTGGTTTTGGGACATTAAACCCCACAAATCAATCAATCAAATATATTAAGATTGGACGCCGTCATCACATCACAGATCACCAAAACTTCGTCACTATGTCACTACACTAGGCCACACGATGACGGTATTCATCAACTTTGTCTTTTGGTGAATGGTCTGCACATTAAGATGCAATGGAACACCACATAATGTACTCAATGATTAGGTGAGCTCTATTTTTACAAATAATGAAGTAGAGTAATATGTGCGCAGGTGCTTTAAATGCGAAGCATTTCTTAGCGAACTTCGCCGACATTGAGCGTATCTATCTATCTATCTATCTATCTATCTATCTATCTATCTATCTATCTATCTATCTATCTATCTATCTATCTATCTATCTGTCTGTCTGTCTGTCTATCTATCTATCTATCTATCTATCTATCTATCTATCTATCTATCTATCTATCTATCTATCTATCTATCTATCTATCTATCTATCAAGCCGCCTGCGACTTTTAGCTCTCCAGGCCGTTTGGATAATGGTATTGTTGCCAAACTTGCCATGGCAAAACATTCTTATATGAAGAACATGTTTGACTTGTCATGACATGAAAATTATATGACATCTATGTCATGAATGTCATAATTTACAATTTATTGTCCTGCAGCTCTTGCGGTGGTTTTGTTCGCATGGCATGTTACGAAACTGGTATGGTGTGACATGTTTGCATGGCGAACACAAACGACAGACCCAAACATGATAATTATTAGATGCGTGTCATGTAACAGCCTGACAACAAGATGCACTGGCGGTCGTTTCGGTAGCTTTACTTATACCAAATTTGGTATTACGGGACGTGAATGTATGACGAAGGTATGATACAGGTGCAAACGTGTTAAAAATGAGATGCGTGTCATGCAATGGCATGACTGAATGCTACACTCAAGATGCGCTCGCGACCATTTCGCTAGCGTCACATGTACCAATCTTGGTATCACGCGACGCGAACGGACGACATAGGTAAATGACACATCCAAGCATGATAATTACGACATGCGTGTCATGTAACAACATGGCTACATGCCGGACTGATGATGCACTCGCGACCGTTTTGCTAGCTTCACAAATGCAAATTTGGTATTACGTTACGCCAATGGATTACGAAGCTATGTGACTGTTGAAAACATCATAATTATGAAATGCGTGTCATGTGAGAGCACGACTACATGACACCGTCAAGGCGCCAATACATTTCGACGTGACGCGGAGCGCGTACCCGCCGGCGTTCATTTCTTCGTTTCACACCGGCGTTGCCACGCCATGGCACCGGTCCTACCACATACTCGGAAGGGTGCGCGGCATTGCTTTGACGCATGCGCGTTTGCGCGCATGCAGTGTCCCTCCGTCACGAACAGAGGGAGACTCAGTGTTTTGTCTAGCTAACGGAACGGCGGGAATTTTCCGCTGCTTGCCGTCGGGCCATGCCAACGGACGCTGGTCGCGTTGGTCGCGCCTGGCGTCAGACTATAGAGTGCTCGCATTTTGCTAACGTAGCGTCGCTGTGCCCAGCGTGCGCACGCGACAACGTGACATTGTAATATATTGGGCTATGATGCGCTCGCGGCCGTTTCGCTAGCTCCACATATACCAAGTTTGGCATTACGTGACGTGATTTATTTACGAAATATATCACTGGTGCAAGTATGAAGATGCTGACACGCGTGTCATGTAAGAACATGACAACATACTTCGCTAATAGCGTCCTTGTGGCCGTTTCGCTAGCTCCACACATACGTAACTTGGTATCATGTGACGTGAATAGATAACGAAGGTAAAGGACACATTCAAACAAGATACTCATGACACGGAAGTCATCTAGGCATCATTTACCTTTACCTCGTAACGTTGTGCTGATTTTGAAGTGACATATCAACTGTTTTATTCGTGCTTCGCATAGCCTCGATTCACACTGTACGTTGGGTCTGTCATCATTAATGCTTAAAGTTAACAGCGACGCAACACTTCGGCTTCAAGAAGTGATTATAACCGATGTTCTATGCTGTGTAACTTTTGTTCCTCGTCGTTTAAATAAACAGTTTTGTAGCGTCTACAAGAAGACCAGACCTGTAGTAGTGCAGGACGTAGTGGGGGCACGTAGCACATGTGAACGTTCCCCATTGCATAAGTCTGAGGTATTTTGTGTAAACCACCGCGATGGTGTAATGCGCACGGTGCTACATTGCTGGCCCGATGGTCGCGGGATCGTATGCATGGCACGGCCGCCTGATTTCGCTTTATTCGAAACGCTAGAGTCCCGCGTGCCCGAATTTCGGGGGTAGTTGAAAAATACCAAATGCTCAAAACAGTTTCAGCGCCCTCCAGTACGACAACCCTCACAAAAGTGACGTGGGTAGGTAATGTGAAATCTCGGCAATTATTGCAAAGGCCAAAGCCTCACATAGCTCATTCAGCGCAAACATTGTCCGTGGGAGTCGACGTCCCTCGTCCGAAGCATCACCACCGATGCGAGGTAAACAAACAATTGTGCTTAGGCTACGTCGTCACCACATAAGGTCATCATAATGTCGAAAATTACATAGACTTTTGGCGTCATAATGATATCTCTAAGATGCCCAATCACAAGATGACACGCTACGATTTCATTGGATCATATTGCCACGTTCCATTTCCCAAGTTTTTGTTATCGCCCCAAAACACCACACGATTCTCAGCGCAAACCGCGCCTGCAGTTTTCGAGAAGGCTCCCGACTGTAGTAGATCATTTCGATAAGATCACGCCGAATGTGCGAACGGTACAGATTGTTCTGGAACCTACGCCACCGCCAGCGATAACGCTAGAACATTTGACGGCAAGAGTATAAATGCCGACGCGCTTCGCCGCCTGTTGTTGTTGATCGAAGGCCGACGCTGCGTTCGTTGCTATCAGTCCGAGACTGCTATCTGTGCAAGACTGCTGCTGTAATTAGACTTTCCCTTTACCGGGCACAGGTTCGCCAACATTAACAGTTAAATCCCAACACGAAGTTTTCTGTCTTCGGCCACGTCACGACCTTGTGACAATATATGCGCTAGCTCACAGGTGGGCAAATAACAAAGGCAGTGAAATAGTTGCTGATCTGCAGAAAATTTGCCATGCCTCCTATATTAGAGGGAATTCAAGCCATAGTGGGTGCTCAAAAATTACGCGGGTGGGCGGATTAGGCTCAGTGCAACGACTGGTAAGAACAATAGGAGACTGTTGTCACTTTCGAGCTGGCTTAGGCGAATGCAGTGCGGCCTGAACGAAGTTTTTATTCAAGCTTTACATAAGTAGGCGGGTAGCCCAAGTTTAAAATTTGAAATGCGTTTTTTTAAACACGAATGACTTTTTTTTGTCGTGCCCACCAGCTTTTTCACTACATGACGTCTCCCTCAACGAATAACTTCTTAAGTTGACTTCAACGCTTGCTGCAGTAACTATTACACCTGGCTGAACATTTATTAGCTCAATCAATTGCTGTTTTTGTTCCAGTGAATAAGCAATATTTCATGCATTCATGAGTGAATTCAGTTGTTTCTAGACTCGCTGCGTCAGAAAAAAAATGGCGTATGTTGTCTTACAGAAAACATACTGTGTCAACAAATTTAGCATAACGTGCAAGCAAAACCAACACCTAGAATCTTTAAATTGCACTAAATATTTGCAATACAAGTTATTGTTTTTCCATACTTTTCACAGAACATCGAATTTTGTGACTATAATTTGAAGTGTGAATTGTCGTCATTTTTCCGAACGTGCTTCTTCCCCTCCCCCTTTTTATGTGGCGTGCATCATGAGTTACGTCTTTATATTCCTGTTATGCTTAATATAGTTTTGTTTTTCCACTGGCTGCAGTGGCTTTGCACGAGCTACAAATTAAGCAGAGCTCCCTGTTCTTGCAGTTATCCTGACCACCCGTTTCCTTGCCCGTCCCGGCTGCTTCATCGGCGGTTATCTTCGTGGTGATTCATCGTCGCATTGCCCTTGGAAGGTGCTGGACCATCCACACGTGGTGAAGCTGTGACTGCGCGGTCACTTTGTGGCCTTCTGCTAGCATTCAACGATTTCGCCGCTGGTGGTCGCTGCCCGGCAAGCAAGCCCTCTATATTTGCCAGCACCAGCACCGGCTCTTCACTGGCACCAGTGGCATTGCACGAGCTACAAATTAGGCAGAGTTCCCTGTTCTTGCTGCTATTCTTTCAAGCTCTTTTATGTACTGTTTCTATTCTTTTCAACTGCCGCTTCTGCGCCAAATTGCGTTCTGATTTGCATTTTAGTTTTTCTTTGTCTGCAATTGTTTCTTTATCACGAGTATTTACCGTGCCAACTAATGCTGAATTTTAAAAAAAATTTAAGATCTTCAGGCGAAAATTAACAGCTTGGCAAAGGACACATCTGAAAAGGTCTTCGGCAGGTTCTTACTAAAGCTGCAAGAATCGGGCATAGATGTTGCTGAACTAAAACAAGAAGTTGTATCCATACAATTAAGTGCAGAGCACTTGAACGAACTTGTCAAGGACCTACGTAACCAAAATGTTCTATTGGTAAATGAGAATAAACAGCTAAAAAGCCAGAATGACTCCCTCAGCCGCAAGGTTGAGGAACTGGAGCCATACTCGCACATGAGCAATGTGGAGATCGAGGGTGTTCCCTTCTCTCAGGGGCAAGACTGCAGTGCAATCGTGAAAATAATAGGGGAGAAGGCTGGCTTTCCCAAATTGCCTGCTGATCTCGACATTGTGCATCGCGTGCCAACACGTTCTAAAGATAAAATAAACATTACTGTGCGCTTCTGCTCTCAGACTAAGAAATCTGACTACATCAGTAAAGCATGTAAGGCGAAGCTCTGTGCTAGTGATCTTGGTATCACTGGTGGTACTATTGTCCCTGTCTTCATCAAAGATTATTTGACTCCAAGCAACAAGGTCTTCTTTTCCAAGGACTTAACACTAAAAAAGAAAAAGAACTGGACGTTTCTCTGGACAGACGACGTCAAATTAAAGCTAGAAAGACTACTAATAGCAGATTCTTGCGCATTCGCGATGACTTGGATTTGACAAACCTAGACTAAGCCTTGCACAATGTGATCATTGCATCATTTTTTTTCTCGCATCAACATGGATGCTCCATTAGAACCGGACCATGTTAACTCATTCATAAGTGAATATAATTCTATTATTCATTTCAATGCTAGGAGCCTGCGTAAACACTTCGACGAAATCCATGATCTCCTTTCTTGATATAGTAACTTTTTTTTTCACCTATTACCATAAGAGAAACATGGTTATCAGTTGGTGACGGAAATCTCAATTGCTTCCCAAATCATAACTCAGACTACTGTAACAGAACAACTAGCAGTCATGGTGGTGCGTTCATTTTTATATCTCCTGGTCTTTCTTATAGGAGAAGACATGATTTGCACTTGACTGTAACCAATTGCGAATCAGTTTGGATATAAATCACTAATTGCTCTCTATCACGTGATCAGAGAGGTTTCATATTTGGCTGAATTTTTTGATCTCCCTCATCCTCAGTCGAAGATTTTTCTATTAATCTTGAAGATGTCCTACATATCATTTCTCTTGAGAATAAAACTGCCATTTTAATGGGTGACATCAACATTAACTTACTCAATTACACTTCACTTGTTGTTATTAGTTACACTAGACTACTGCAAAGCTATGGATTTGAGTCCTTAAATGATGTTCCTACACGGCAAGTTCCCAGCGGTGCTGGGACCCTGATAGATCATGCTATCTGTAACTCGCTAATATCTCCGCAGGTGAGAGTACTCGACAGTTACATTACTGATCATTATCCTTTGCTCCTACGCTTCAATCGACAACTACGTCCTTGCGCTCTTTCTCAATCCAAATATGTTCTGGATAAAGAGAGTTTAATAACTGCCATAGAGGACTTAGATTAGACCGAGGTTGAATGTCGTATTGATCCCCAAAAAGCGTTTTCTAAATTGTTTCCTTAATTATATCGCATATCCGAAAATTCACTTTCAAATCTAAATGTAAAAAAATATTAGCATTTTCTCAGAATCCGTGGATGTCTGAAAGCCTATTAGCTGTTTTACGTAGACCTGACAACCTCTACAAAAAATTTAAAAGTCAGCCGTTTAATACTAAGTTTATTGCCCCGCTATAAAAAATTATGCAACACTCTAAACAAGCACTTAAAAGCTGCGAAACGTTTTTTTCTAGAAGAAAAAATATCGCAAGCAGGTAATAATGCTAAACGAAAATGGGACATTGTAAATTTCTTTCTAAGCAGGAATTCTCGCCACCAAGTATCCAGAATCGTAATCGACAACATTGCATTTAACTCGCCTATCGACATAGCTGACAGTTTCTGTTCCTACTTTTTTAGCGCTGACGCACCCTGTCCCACACAAAGCACACCACTTAGATGCCTCCCTCATTCGTTATTTCTATTTCCCACTACTCCTGAAGAAATACATAATGTCATAAAACACCTCAAATCTAACCGTGCAGGAATTGATGAAGTTCTGCCTGCTCATATAAAACTCATTTCACCCTTATTTCCGATGTATTGTGTTTCATTACAGATTTGATATTCAAGACAGGCGTATTTCCTAGAGAGCTTAACCGCGGTAGAATTATCCCAGTTCATAAAAAAGGGGATAGGACACTGAATAACAATTACCTACTCATTTGCACTCTGCCCCTTTTTTGGTAAAGTTTTTGAGAAGTTGATTGGAGTACGCCTAACTAATTACCTTAATAAATTCAATATTCTGTCCCCTTTTCAGTTCGGCTTTCGCAATCATTTCTCTACTGATATAGCGCTTATTCATCTAACCGATCAACTAGAAAAATTCATTGGCAAAAGTTTATTTGCATGATTAGTATTCCTCGATCTAACAAAAGCATTCGACAGTTTAAATCACATCATTCTCTTTACTAAATTTGAAAAGATCGGTGTCTGTGGTCCTGCTTTAGCTTTACTAAAAAGCTACCTGCATAGCCGCGTTCAACTTGTGTCCATTTCTAATGCATATTCTAAGAAGTAATCTACTAATATTGGTGTCCCTCAAGGATCCATTTTAGGACCGCTCCTGTTCTTAATTTATAAAATTGACCTTCCTAGCTGTCTGTCCTTCACTAATTCCATTTTGTATGCTGATGACACTACCATATTTGCTTCTGACAAAAGCATTTCAATTTTCGTCGACAAGCTAAGCACTGACTTGAAAAATGTTTCAAGTTGGTACAGTGCTAACTTGTTGTTAAGTATTAACGCAACCAAAACTTAATTTGTAGTATTTTAACCGCATCAAAAATATACAGCATCCTTTCCTTCGTAGGCTTTTGGCTCGCACTCCAATTTTCCGAGTTCCTGCGTTTCTTTCCTCGGAAATTCTCTCGACTCTAGCTTGAAATACATAGATCATACTTCTCACTTCTAAAAGAAAATAGCATACGGCATCCACGCTCTGATTGAAACTCGTCTATACTTCACACGTTCCACTTTACTGTCACTCTACTATTCATTCGTTCATTCTCATATTATTATGACATAATGTGCTGGGGTAACACCTTTAACACTTATTTGGCTTCCCTTCAAGTACTACAAAATCAATCCATAAAAATCATTACTAACAGTTCCCGTTTTTCTAACGGTAAATGCCTACTTCATGATAACAGCTTTCTGACCATTTCAGAGCTCCTCAATTGCAACTTAGGTATCACATTCTATAAATACTTAACCAAAACACTACCTCCTATCTGATTCTCATCTTTCGACCTAGTTGCCCATAGTAATACTAGATTTTCACGTAACAATAACGTCCTTTCGCCTAAGGTAAGTAGTAATTGTGGCAAACTATTTGCTGAATTTTCATCTATAGCATTTTGGAACACAATACCATCCGTTCTTAAAAATGCTACAAACTTGCATCACTACAAGAAAAAACTACGATCACACATTACGCATGCCTAGTTGTACTGTTTCTTACGATAGCGCTACCTTGTTTGAATGTCCACATGTTATGTATTACAAAATTTTTATTCTTTTTCAGTCATACTCTTCACTATAATCATTGATTCATTTGGTTTTTTTATGTTTGTTTTTCTTTGAGATATATATATATATATATATAAATAAATATATATATATATATATATATAAATATATATATTTGTACTTCATTATTCTGTTGCAATGATGCTTAGTTTATAATTTTTATTATTGCTTATGCTGCCTCTAACATTGTTTTACCTCAGTTTGCCCTTAACAGGAGATCCCGATACAGTCGTTCACTTTGGGACCTCCTTTTGTATACTACACACAAGTCACATTCTTGTATTCGTACCAATAAAAATTTGAACTCTGAAAAAAAAACTGACATACCTCAATTTCCACGCTATGTAGGTTATTCTATCTCAATCCTCGTCGTGTATTCATTGAGCTAATCTTCCAACAATCACGAGAGCATCAACTTATTTGTGTGGCAATATTTCCAAGGGCCTGTCAGCTACTTGAGAATTGCCCTGAATTGCATATGAAGAAGTCCGAGACCGGATGTTTGGTGTCAGATTTTCACAGTCTAAATCTTTCCTCAGCTGCACACTTCTGCACGTCCGCCCTGCATCCTGTCTCGAAGCCTGTATTTGGCATCAGCATTACTTTGGCATCTATCTATCTATCCATCTATCTATCTATCTATCAATCTATCAATCTATCTATCTATCTATCTATCTATCTATCTATCTATCTATCTATCTATATATCTATCTATCTATCTATCCATCTATCTATCTATCTAGCTGCCTACGGCTTTGAGCTCTTCTAGCCGTCTAAATAATGGTATCAATACCAAAATTGGTATGGCATAACATGACTTTATGACGAACTCAACTGACTAGTTATAATATGGAAATCATTACATGTATTCCATGAATGTCATTATTTACATTTGATGGTCTTGCTGCTTTTGCGGTGGTTCAGTTCACATGACACTTTGCAAAACTGGTCTTGTATGACATAACTGCATGACGAACATAAGGGACAGACGCTAACGTGAAAATCAGGACACACATGTCGTGATTTTTATGTTATGACTAGTCATGACTACGCGCCACGCTCATGGTACACTCGCGCTCGTTCCGCTAAGCTTCCCGTAGCTAAATTTGGTATCACGTGACGTGAATAGACGACAAAAGTAGATGACATGTCCAAGCATGATATTGAGGTTATGCGTGGCTTATGAAACATGACTACAGGGTACGCTCCTGGCGCGCTCGTGGTCATTTTGCTAGCTCCACATATATCACGTCACGTGATAAAAAATTTGTTATCACTTGACGTGAATAGACGACACAGGTAAACGACACATCCAAACATCATAATCATGGCATGGAAGTCATGTACGTCGTAACTTAAGTTCATTTAAAAGTGACATATCAAGATTCCGCAATCGTGCTTCGCATATAATCGATTTTCTCAGGACGTAGGATTTGCCTATTAATTTATTTACGGCACGCAAGATGGTGGCGCACAAACAAGGCCCCGCCTACTTCTTAGATTTTGGAGGTGTCAGAGGTATCACTAATTGTCAAATTTTTCGGAAGTGTTCTGTCCCCGCAGTTGTTTTGCCCCACAGGTAGAACAGGATCATATGGTTTAGACATATTTCCTATCTATGAATTTGAAACACTACGTTACCGCCTTCCAAGTGTGATGAAGAAATGGAAACTAACAACTGATAATCTGCGTATATTGTCTAAAACTGAAATGTTAAATCAGATGTGCTGATTGTGTTGGAAATGATTGTTGGGTGATTTCTGTAATGGTTATTCAGTATTTATTCTTTTATACATTGCTTTGTTATGAAAGTTTTTGTATGTATTTCTGAGTTATCTATCTATTATTTGCTGTCATGGGCCACATGCGTGTTTCTTTTTGTATTGTCGCTTTTTGATGCCTGTAATTTTTGTAAATTTGTAGTTTAGACTTTTTCTGGTTGAAGGGGCCAGTCAAGCTGTGAAATGCAGCTTTTTTTCTCTTCGCACCAAACCACGTATACAGTGTATTTTCGTGTACTTCTCACGTGGTTGAATAAACTCCAACTTGAAAAAACTTGAATCTCCAAACAAGATTGTTCAGCTCATCGTCAATATAGCGGAAAAGGTGTATCTATCTATATTTATTTATTTATTTATTTATTTATTTATTTCCATCACATTTCAAAATGCTTCTTCTTAACGTCTTCGTTTGTCCGCGTGCTATATCCACTAGATTTGCAGCTGAAGGCTGCGGTTCCTAGACGCGTCATCAACAATATTGTGTTAGTATATAGGCACGAATAGAATAAAGCAATGCGAAATCACAGGTGGCCTCGAAAAAAGATCAATTTACCGTTTCGTAAACCGCTGACCCACGATGCACCCACTATCAAGGGAGCATCAGCGGAAATCTGCGCATGCAATAACGCATGGAAATGACGTACCTTTAAGAGACACATTTCTGAGCGCTCGTTGCCACTGCAGAGTGCCAGTTGTAAAACTTTTACTCAAAAGGTGTTTAATAGGCCAAACGCTAACCCATGCACACTCATTAAACTTATAAGCCTTATGCAGACAGCAGACTTCTGCAGACTTATCACTTGTGACGTGCCCCTACGTTCTATAAAAAACAGTGTCGAACGACCTCTCATAGACTGCATCGCGCTCTGATATAACGTTTCAAGCAAACACACCACACACAAAGCATGAGCAAGTGCTCACAAAACAATCACTCTATATACAATGTACGGAGAAAACGCTGGCGAAACGATCACTTAATATACAATGAATGTGCGCAGAAAACGCTGACAAACTTCGTTAATGTACCGAGTGACAATCTTGTTGATAAGGAGTGGGCTTCTTTTATCTGAATCACACACTTCGCCACCAAGAAAAGGCAAGCGACTTCCTAATGAAGCAGACAATCGTTGCCAAATTGGGTGTCGTAGATTGGCGGACAATCATGGACGTGAGGCGCGAGGCAAGGTGTGTACGAGATGTTTTTAGCCTTTTCTCTCACGTTTCATCACATTGCGTTTCACGCCACCGCTTTTTACCGCAAGTAAACACTAATATATGTGAAAAATATTGCTGTAGAGAAGATTGATCAGAAAAATAAAAACAAGAAACTCTAGTTCTGACAATGCATAAAGCATGGAGCATCTGTGAGCTGGTCAAGAAAGTGCAGCAGCCACCTACATTGTGCTAAAAAAATTCGTATATCGTTGCTACATAAAAAGCTGTCCTCTTTCAAGTAACAATCTATAAATGGGCATCTATAAAAAAAACTCACTTTAAGCAAGAAGGCTTGGTATGAGGCAACCTCTGTGCTCATCGTCATCATCAGCCTGACTTCGTCCCCTCCAGGACAAAGGCCCCTCCCATGTTCCGCCAGTTAACGCGGTCCTGTGCTTGCTGCTGCCAATTTATACCCGCAAACTTCTTAATCTCATCTGCCCACCTAACCTTCTCTCTCCCCCTAACCCGCTTGCCTTCTCTGGGAATCCAGTTAATTACCCTTACCGATCAGCGGTTATCCTGTCTACGCGCTACATGCCCGGCCCATGTCCATTTCTTCTTCTTGATTTCAGCTATGATATCCTTAACCCCCATTTGTTCCCTAATCCACTCTGCTCTCTTCTTGTCTCTTAAGGTTACACCTACCATTTTAAGGGCGAAGCTCCTGTTTAGAAAAAGTTTATTCTTTCATGGGACGCAACAAACCTAAGAGACAAGCGTCTGTATAACAGGCACAATAACAAACAAAAGACAAAGCACAACATACACTACACATTTAAACTAAAGTGGCCAAGTCCGTAGGATGTCCATAGTCCGTTGTACCAATAACTGTACATATACTACGTAAATGCACTAATCACAATAAGGACAATGTACATGACGATATATGTACAGAATTTACAAGACTTGGTGAAGATGTTAGAAAATATGTACAACAAGTATCAATATTTATATAGGTTACATAACTTACACCGTTAGAATGAAGTGCATATATAGGAGAGCTCAAACCCATATTGAACACACACAAACACATAAAAACAGTAACCACATAGTGATTACATGCACCAATCAGACATTGACAGGTGACCTGGCTATAGGAACCAGGCCAGGTGGAAGACTAATTGAACGCGTCTGTCAACTATGGACAGAAAGCGGCACGACCATTGTCACAAACATTCTTCCTCCCCAAGGAAGAACAATTCCTTCGACAGAAACGATAAGAGTTCAGAGTAGAGGTGTTCCAGTATCGGAAAAACAGCACGACGACGATGACCAGCCGCAACAGCTTCGCACCTATTACGCCATAAACAAAAAGCTCCCGCAGCTATTAGAAGGCGTGCAAAGCGACTACGCGAGCAGCGACCAGATGTTACAAAGCGATTAACACCTAGGCCGCGAAAACTAGTGTTAACTGACTTCCAAAACACCTTTGCAATGACACATTGCTGCAGCATATGCTGGTTAGACTCCTGTAACGGGAAGTTAGGGCAAGTGGAAGATGGGACCATGCCCCTCCTCTCCAGTCTGTCCCGTGTTGGGAGAACTCTCCATCCAAGACGCCACATAAAGTCACGGAGGTGACCAGGCAAAAACGATGCCGTTATCGCGCTCCACGAGACATGTCTCGATCCTGCTAGACGGGCTGGAAGAACCAGAGGAAGCAGAAGAGCCGCCGTTGTATCTACAATGCGGCTTTCAGGAATGTCCACATCGGGACAAACCTGCTGCGCGTGTCGATAAAATGCTACTGCCGTTGAGTAAAATTCAGATACGTGAAGTGTTTGCGGTGCAGAATTAAGCCGTGCATCTGGTAGTAAATAGCGTAACTTGGTGCCTGAGAAATAGCAGGCGAGATCACGTGCGGGGCACTGATCACCATGCAACAACCGAAGTAAGAATCGTAGGGCAAGTAGCCGGCAGCGAACAGAGACGGTTGGGAATGCGAATCCACCGCAGCTTGTGCGTCCCTCGTTGTACGTAACCACCAGTGGCACATACCCGAAATAGGTATAACATTTAACCTCCAAGGTGGTGCCAGTGAGAGATTTTTTCTGTGCGTTGTTTAACAATAAAAAATAGTGCTCAATGTACATGCCAATGGCTGATAATGGGGAATGAGAGACAGCAGCATTCGGCTTTTAGTCAACGCGCACGCTGCGATCCCCATTAGGAGCCATTGGAAGGTAGATTGAGCACCATCGGACAAGCAAGGGTTGCTACATTACACTCGCAAGGTGTAACCTCCTTAGCTTTAGAAAGGTTTATCGAGCGTAGAACCGCAGGGCCGTGAATACAATGAACTAGTATATACCATGAATGAATTCGAGGTGGTTAAAGGGGGGAAGCAGATACGAAGCGCAAGCCGTAAGAAATAAAAGCTGAATCCTCCTGTCTCTCATTTCACATTAGCAGCCACTGGCATGTACATTGAGCACTATCTGACAGGAAAAGGTTGCTACGTTATACTCGCTGGGCATAACCTCCTTCGTTTTAGAAAGGTTTAGCGAGCAATAGGCTGCAGTGCCATGAATACAGTGAAATAGTATACAACATGAACTCAAGGTGGTTGAAGGCGGGAAGTAGACCCGAAGCGCAAGCCGTAAGAAATTATGCGTATGCCACCTCTCGATTAGTCCTTGGAATGTCCACTGAATGGCGGTGCTTCTATACGGGAAATATATGATAAAAAGATGCGAGAAGATGGGACTTGGAGTGTTGAATAGATGGACGAACGGACACACAGACAGATGCATGGATGGACGCATGAAAGGACGCAGGGGCGGATGCATGAACGAACGCAGGGACGGGCGCACGAACAGACGCATGGACGGTCACAAAGACGGACGCATGGACGGACGAATGCTTCGCCCCACTCTCCATCATTCACTCCGTGCATATGCCGCCATTTTTTTCTTTCCATTGCTCGCTGCGTCGTCCTCAATTTAAGCTGGACCCTCTTTGTAAGTCTCCAGGGTTTTGCTCCGTAGCTAAGTACCAGCAAGATACAGCTGTTATATACCTTTCTCTTGAGGGATAGTGGCAATCTACCTGTCATAATTTGAGAGTGCTTGCCGAATGTACTCCACCCAATCTTATTCTTCTAGTTACTTCAATCTCGTGGTTAGGCTCTGCGGTTATTACCTGCCCTAAGTAGACATAGTCTTTTACAACTTCAAAAGCACTATTACCTATCTCGAAGCGCTGCTCCTTTCCGAGGTTGTTGTACATTACTTTCGTTTTCTGCAGATTTATTTTAAGACCCACCTTTCTGCTCTCCTTGTTTATCTCCGTAATCATGAGTTGCAATTTGTTCCCCGAGTTACTCAGCAATGCAATGTCATCGGCGAAGCGCAGGTTACTAAGGTACTCTCCATTAACTCTTATCCCTAACTGTTCTCATTCAAGGCTTCTGAAAACCTTCTGTAAGCACGCGGTAAATAGCATTGGGTAGATTGGGTCCCCCTGCCTTACACTCTTCTTGATTTGTATTCTGTTGCTTTCTTTATGAAGCACTATGGTAGCAGTTGATCCCCTGTAGATTTCTTCCAGGATGTTTATATATACTTCATCGACGCCCTGATTCCGCAGTGTCTGCATGACGGCAGGTATTTTTAGTGAATCAAACGCCTTCTCGTAATCTATGAAGGCTATGTATAGTGGTTGGTTATATTCTGAGCATTTCTCTATTACCCGATTGATAGTATGAATGTGGTCAATTGTTGAGTAGCCTGTTCGAAATCCTGCTTGTTTCTTTGGTTTATTGAATTCTAATGTTTTCTTTACTTTGTTAGCAATTATCTTTGTAAATAGCTTGTATACTACAGAAAGTAAGCTGCTCGGCCTGTAATTGTTCAAATCCTTGTCATCTCCTTTCTTATGTATTAAGACAATGTTAGCGTTCTTCCAAGACTCTGGTACCCTTCCCATCAGGAGACACCTCGTAAACAGAGTGGCTAGTTTTTCTAACACAATCCCTCCTCCATCTTTCAGCAGTTCTGATGTTACCTAATCCTCTCCAGCAGCTTTGCCTCTTTGCATGCTCTCCTAAGCTTTTCCGACTTCTATCATTACTGGTGGGGTGTCATCTGGGTTACTGCTAGTTCTTATAGTATTAAAGTCGTGGTTGTCCCGGCTACTGTACAGATCTCTGTAAAACTCCTCCGCTATTTTAACTATCCTATCCATATAGGTAGTTATTTTGCCTTCTTTGTCCCTTGGTGCATACATCCGATTTTTGCCTATCCCAAGTTTCCTCTTCACTGCTTTCATGCTTCCTCCGTTTTTCAGAGCGCGTTCAATTCTCTCCATATTATACCATCTTACATCGGATACCTTACGCTTACTAATCAACTTTGAAAGCTCTGCCAGTTCTATTTTGCCTGTTGTACTTGAGACTTTCATGATTTGACGCTTCCTAATGAGATTCTTCGTTTCCGGGGAAAGCTTTCCGGAGTCCTGGCTAACTACCTTGCCTCCAACTTCAACTGCACACTTACTAAGGATACACCTCAGATTATCATTCATTGTATTTATGCTAAGGTTGGTTTCCTCACTAAGAGCCGAGTACCTGTTCTGAAGCGAGACTCTGAATTCCGTATTTTCCCTCTCAGTGCTAGCTCCATGATTGGCCTCTGTGCTCAACTGCCCTTAAAACGAAGGTTCGGTGAAATCCTTCCGACGTGATGAGATTTCTTTTAACCACTGCAAATAAGTATGTTATTAAGAAAGCATTATTAGGAGCAGTGTGTTATTAGAAATGGCCCCTCAATATATGATGGCATTTCAATTTATGTTTGTAAAGGGCGCTATAGTTTCGAATACTCTGCAAGAGAAAATCACTCACAAGTAGGAGTAAAATCTATCATTTTCCCTCCCCCTTCTCCTCTATTTGGAATATTTTTCACTCAGGTCCTCCGGAGCAAAGTTTTTATCCCTGCTAGGAGGAGGAGGAATAAATGAGAATGGACAGGGAGGTTAGCTTATTCCGGCTAGCCTCGCCACCGCAGTACCTAAACTGACATTTCACTCCTGCTGGCCGGAAGGGTGGGTGGCAGCTGCGGAGCATTTCCCGCGGGTTTTTCGCTCCAGCTATCCGGAGTTTTTCCCTGTCACCTCAGGAGTAATTTACACCTGTCTTCTTTTTCCGGATTAAATTTCAGTGAGATGGTTCAGTACTTTTTGCATTGTTGTTTGCTCCACTCTTTATTTATTTTATGCTGATCATGTCACGAGTTGGTTAGATGAAGGATTCTCAATTCTTATGCAAAAAGTGCAGAGTTAATGTGCCTTTTTCCACAGAAAGCTTTAGCCGACAAAATTCAAGAAAGCGCTCTAGTTTTTCTTGTTTAATTTATTCAAAACAAGCTGCCGTTCTGTGTTGATGGCCTCATATTTCGTAAAAAAGGAACAAAGTTTAACATACGGAAAGCCACCAACAAACGAAACACGCGTAGACAATCAACGTGAGTGTGAATTGTCTACGTATAGCGCGTTGAAATGGAGCCCAGAACGCTGCAAAGTAATCCACTATAAACGAAGGAAGCGTCGCCGCTGGGAACAAATGTTCAGCACCCCCGAAGGACCATCCATCAGATTCAGCCGATTGCTTCCTGCATAAAGTATCAAAAAAATAATTATACATGAGGAGTGTGAATTTTTCGAGAGGCATAATAACTGACGACAGTGAAGTCGTCAGACGACTTCACTGAAGTCGTCAGTGAAGTCATCTCTATACGCATAAAATCCTATAGAGCACACCATCGATATAAGCAGACTTGATGCAGCGACGTTGCGGTGCGTTGGTTCTGTCCAAGCACAGGCACATGACAGCTTTCTAATAACACACAAATGTCCCAGCAGGAGCAAAAGCTGCCTCCACGCATCGCGCGCTGAGACGCCTTTGCAGTGGCTGCAAAAGGAGCTTTGACATGAACATATAAGGCATGTTAACGTGTATCCCTAGCATTGAACACGTCATTAGAACGGGACATCTTTTAACGGCAGTAACGTGGATAATTTGCGAAATGTCATCACCATCATCGCAGTCTACGTCACGTGTGTACATTTGAATTTGTCAACTAATGCAAGAACGAGAACCTAAGTTCGATCAGCAATAGGCGAAGGCGCGGTGTGAATAAATACATTCAATGGGCGAAGGCGCAGTGTGAATAAATGCATGACCGCGAATTGTTACGGCAAATCCTCGCATACGAGAAATCTGCCACAGAAGTTATCAATGCAGACGGCCAGGCCAATCTCGGTGACACTCATCCTCAAAACCCTATTTTAGTGCTTCAAATGCATGCTGAGCATAATGCAGTTACGTACTTGTGAGGTCAGCAGCTCAATTCGTACGCTTATGTCGAGGCCGTTAAACTCATACATACAGATTCGGCATGTTTCTCTAGTGCTGTATTTTTTGTGAGTTCTCACAGACGTGAAAATCTTTGAAAGCTCAAAGTAGCAGAACAGCCCTGCCCAAAACACTTGTATCAGGCGTTTCATTGCAGCCGCATACAATTAGGAAAAGCATACTCTGAGTCGTTCGCTTCTGCTTGAATGAACTGGCGACGCCGCTTTGGTCAAGTGGATAAAGTACTCGGCTGCTGACCCGCAGGTTGCGAGATCGAATCCCGGCTGTGGCAGCTGCACTTACGATGGAGGCGTAAGTGTTGTAGGCCCGTGTGCTCAGATTTTGAAGCACGTTGAAAAACCCCAGGTGGTCTAAATTTCCGGAGCCCTCCAATACGGCGTCTCTCATAATGTTATGGTTGTTTTGGGTCGTCAAACCTCATACATCAATCAATTACTCAGGCACCGCCAACTTTTAGTCTTGTCTGATGATAGGCCTTGGTTCTTTTAGCAAACTCGGGCTACTGTTTTTTTCTGAATATAGTAGCTTTTTTCTCTTTGAAGTACAAAATAAGATATGTTACAAGTAATCGTGTGAAATTTTTTCGCAAGAACAATGAGGAAAGAAAAAAAAACAGTCTTGAATCGCAAAATGCCAAATGAAAAACGTATACGGGGCAGCGGTGGGTTGGAAAGTCAGTGCGAAAAATGTTTTTTTTTAAGTTTTCGTTTAAAATTTGGAGGTTATCACACGAACGTCGACTAAGAGCTGCAACCACGCCATGTTCCGGAATATTTTTTCAAGCTGATGGTGGCATCTTGCAAGCCTCGCTCTTCTTCTTATCCTTTAAGCTACGATCACTTCCGTCGGTGGAAGCTGTTTAAACGAAGCAGTGGTAAGCATAACTCCAACACGTCTTTTCCAGCAATTTCGCAATTGCCTGTGGGGATGAGAGCGCACTAAGAGTACACTTGATCGCAACGAATTGACGGCCCAAAATGAAGAGAAATTGTGCAGAGCTTATCGTAGTGGCTCACTGCTACGGGCATGACCTGTGACGTCATTCAGTTGTGACCCACATCTCCTGCCGTAGACGTACGCAGACATGCTCCCGCCGTTCGAGGTACCAGGTTTGCTAAGCCTGACGAATCATGTCGTGGGGTGCTCATATTTCTTACGGCGAGTGTGTGAAGATGACCGTGTTTTTCTGCGCTTGTGAAGTACGGCGTTTGTGATCTGATGTGCTTTCATTACTGTAGTGTAGAAGCTCCCGTGGAGGGCAGTGCTGTGGGTCGAGCTGTCGCCGATATTGCGAATGGGGTGAAAATTCAAGTGTTTTAAATTTCAACGGACTACCATCAGATTGGTTGATTTGATCGATTGATATGTGGAGTTTACTGTTCCGAAACCGCCATATTATTATGAGAGAGGCCGTACTAGAGGGCTCCAAACGTTTTGATCACGTGGGGTACTTTAGCACGCACTGAAATCTGTCACACTAGCCCACAGCATTTTCGCCACCATCGCAAATTCAGCTGCTGCCAGAATTCGATCCAGTGACCTGCGGACCGTCAGTCGAGTACCTATGCCACTAGACCAACGGGGTGGGGATGGCCGTGTTATGAGTGGCATTACACACTAGTGCATAGACAATCTGTGGTATTTATACATACATAAATATCAAAACCCAATATGACGTGCGATTTATCGCCTTTTATTCCTGGTAGTTCACACCAACTAGTCAGCGCTTTCGCTGCAGGAAGAAAGCAATCGTGCCAATGTAACATTACTAATAACTTATCTTACCTTGTCCTTTGGAGGACTTATGTAGCACTGATAGAGCAACCATATCTGGGCCCAATTTAGCATTTTGATGCGAGCTATAGTTTTAAACAAGCAGTTAGAGTGCCATTTTGCACGACTTGCCGTTTCCGAAGGATTGTTTTATTAAAACGCTTCTTTTCATCGTGAAATATCAGTGCCTGTGTCCACCACTTACAACTTTTTTCAATGGTGTGGCACTCACCCGATTATTTGTGCGCAAGCCTGGCCTATTGACATCGCCCTTCACATCTACTTGCACATTCTGGTTTGCACAAATGCGATTTTTTTTCTCCGGTGAGACAGCACTCCAGGACACAGTTGCTCATACACTCCCCTGCGGGTTTCACGCTCGGGCGAGCTTCCTGCATCGGAAAATCGTATTTTGTGTTACAAGAAACACACGCAGAATTTTTACAGTAAAACATTTTCGCGAAAACACGCATTCCATGTTACTGTAAGGTTGTCAGGGTGTAACTTGAAAATGCAGGCGGTGAAAATGAAACGGTTATGTGTTCGAACTAATGCCCAGTAAAACAAGTAACCGTCCAGCCTAGGCGAAAGCGGCAGGCACATATAATGGTCCTGGGTGAGGTTCTGTTTAGTTTGGTTGCTTAAAAGAACTTTGTCCATACTGAAAAAGGTAATTGGTTTCACTGTATCTTAAAAAATTTTGGAGGCTATGCCATTTAAAAAAAAGACAGGAGAAAATCAGTTGTAAATGAAAAAGTGAAAAAGTCGACAAAGATTTGAAAAGCCTGAGATAAAAGGTAGAAAAAGAAAGGCGAAACATATTGGTATTGATCTGGTGGTACCACTACCAACGTACATCGCCAGTTGTCTGAATGATATGTAGCGCAGAAAGACCAGCGCTGTGGCCCGTACGAAGCTGACTGCAGCTGCTGATTGTGTAAAAGCTATTTCATTGTTTCTTATTACCGGCGAAAAACGTCGTCGTTTTTATTGATTGATAAGCAATTGTTAGCGAACTTCGACGACTTTGATCGGATCTATCTATCTATCTATCTATCTATCTATCTATCTATCTATCTATCTATCTATCTATCTATCTAGCCGCCTACGACTTTTAGCTCTTCTGGCCGTTTCGATTATGGTGTCGATACCAAACTTGGTATGACATAGCATGAGTGCATAAAAACATATTAGACTAGTCATAACATGAAAATCATTAAATATGTCACGAATGTCTTGATTTACATCTCATGGTGCTGCAGCTCTTGAGGTGCTTTTGTTCTAATGGCAATTAAGCTGCAAAAATGGTATGTATAGAATGATTGCATGGCAAACACAAACCACAGACCCTAACATGAAAATTATGACATGCGCGTCATGTAACAACATGACTACATGCCATGCTCATGATGCTCTGGCAGCCGTTTCACTAGCTTCACTAATACCAAATTTGGTATTACGGTACGTGAATACACGACGCAGGTACGTTACTGGTGCAAACATGGTAATCACGAGGTGTGTGTCATGTAACAACATGACTACATGCAACGCTCATGATGCGCTGGTGACCGTTTCGCCAGCTTTCCTTATACTCAATTTGATTTTACGGGACGCGAATGGATGACGAAGGTATGATACTGGTGTAAAAATGATAAGCATAAATGCGTGTGATGTAACAACATGACTACATGCTACGCTCATGGTGGCCTCGCTCATGATTGTCTAGCTTCCCATGTACCAAATTCAGTATTACGGGACGCGAACGTACGACATAGCTAAATGGCACATCCAAAAATGATAAACACGACATGCATGTCATGTGACAACACGACTACATGCCACACTCATGATGCACTCCCGGCCGTTTCACTGGCTTCACTTATGCCAAATTTGGTATTACATGACGTCAACTCATGATGAAGGCGTGTAACTGGTGCAAACATGATAACGATGAGATGCGTGTCATGTGAGAACGTGACTACATTCCACAGTCGAAGTGCCAATACATTTCGACGTGACGCAATGCGCGTTCTCGCTGGCGTTCATTTTGTCGCGTCACGTCGGTGTTGCCACGCCAGGTCCCAGTCCTGCCAAATACTCACAGGCCCACGCCGCGCTGCGTTGCTTTGCCGCATGCGAGTTTCTGCTCGTCCGGCCTCTCTCCGGCACCAAAAGACGGAGACGCAGTGTTGGCTGGGTTAAGGTCCCTAGGTAAAAAAGTTTTCGAGGTAGCGACACTCATTGCTCTTTGCGCCGTTCACCTAACTCTCGCACCTACTCCTCCTTTCTCCATCATCTGCGTCTGTGATAGGTGAAATCGTTGCACGTGACGGCATTAGTGGAATGTGGTGATATTTATCATAAAGCAAAAGGTTCAAAACGAGTGCGCATGTGCATATGGTTCCAGTTGGATTCTTTCCGCGATGAAAGTCGAGATCGTATCCAAGACATGAGCTGTGGAAGAGGAGCGTTCCATTTGGCGCGAAGTCGCTCGGCCAAGCATGCTTCGCAGTGGATCTTGAATACGTTAAGTACTTGCCAATTTTTGAACAATGCCGGGTTGTTGTGCTGTAGGCTGCAGCAACAAAACAGAAGATGGTTTCTCGCTCTACAACATACCTCGTGGCATCCGGAATAGTGCACGCCGTGAAGTGTGGCTACAAAACATTTCACGCGAGGACTTCCGTGCAATGCCGTCGACGCGGCTTTGCGAGGTGAGTAGATTTATCGGCTTTTGTTGAAACGCTACACAACGCGCGTCTAACGCGCGTCTAGTACGTGACCTTTGTTGCAAATATTTGTGCGTATGCATGTACGATTTAACACAGTTGAAATGACTGCACTTTCAGGAGCATTTCACGCCAGACCAGTTTGAGCCACTTGCTCTTGAGCGCAGCCTAAATAAGCTCAGACGCGACGCTGTGCCAACGCTTTTGAAGCCTTCCCTGCAGCGAAGGCGCACGAAAAGACCTCTGCTTTCAGGTATGTCATTGCGCTGTTTGTATTACTCGTGCTGCAATATCGGAATAATAGCCCTGCTCGATATCTTGTTGGAGCATTACACGTTTATTTATTAGGTAGACAAACAAACATAGCAACTTGAACATAGCTACTGAAAGAGATTGTCGGGCTGTGCGCGACCGATATTTGGTTCCTGCGGTGAGCACAGGATGACTACACTGAAAGGCGCAGTGGAGTAAAAATGCATCGCAGCTGATCTCACTTTCACGCGATGCTGCAAGATTGCTAGTTTGCATTGCCAGCATACCATCCCAACCCCCTCCCCGTCTACCCCCACTTTATTTGTGAGTGGTAGCGCCGGCACAGGAACGTTTTGTCTTCATGTTTGAATTAAAGAACATTCTGCATTCGCAAGAAATCGATAGACTGTGAAAAAAATCAACATATAGGGTGAGAGAGAAAATTCCGTTTTAACGTTATTTATGTCATCAATACGTTACAAGGAATCACTTGCAAGAGCTAATCACTCTGTTCGAAATAACCTGGTGTATTTCTTGCGGGTTCGCATGCAATAATGAGGGAAACGTCGCATGCTTTGTGCGTTACGCATAAAATTACAATATAACTTTCTGGGGCTGCAGCAAAGGGACTCATTAAAGATGTACGCACGTATGAAGCACACCACATGATCAGTTGCGTTAATGTTGTCATGTGTAAGTGACGACAGGGGTTAGCGACCGCATCGAAGCTTTGTGAGCCGCTGAGACCACTGCGGTGCTTAGGGCACCTGGCCCTCCGTGTTGGTTGTTTTGTGCATTGCCCGTTGGGGCCATCGAGTAATTGAGTGCTTCGGGCGTCCCCTAATCGAAAACTGATTGTCTTAAGCTGAAGCCACCATTGCTGAAATGACGCGTTATGGATTCTGAGTTTCGAAATGACAGCCGCTTGGCAGCAAACAGCATTTAGGGTTGTGCGCTCCTTGCTACTGCAAACAGTTGAAAATGCAGTCATTTCTCCTCTGTGTCTCTCTTTTTGTTGGTCCGTTTATAGCGCTTCATTTCAAGTTAGAAATACAATTTGGTGCGCAAATAAAACACATGTACGCATATTTGCATGCAATCCACGTGGTGGCAGTTGGAGGGAATGCAATAAAATCCAATGCATTTTGTTTTCCTTTTGTGCATGTTTAAATCTTGCAGCAATATTACGTGCACTGTTGCATGAACATCAACTGCCCTGCCCTAATTTGCAAAGCTGAACATGGTCTCTGGTTCGTAAAATCGATGCGCCTTTTTCCATATTTGTAGCGACAAATCTTACGTACACACAGTAAAAAGCAATGTGTCCATTGATTGTGATTATGTGTACATGAAAGCATACACGTAAGACTCAAAGCAATGGTGTGTCTCACGTATTCATCAGGCATCCCATCAGTGTGGCATACACGCTTGTTTTGTGTTCAGATGCCAGAGTTTAGGAACTGTGTGACAATAAACATTGAAACACTAATACAATGAGTGCAGTGAATTTGCTAGGTTGGCGTATAAGGAGACTTCAAAGTTTGTTAACAAAGCGTCGACTTCTTTGGAGCGGTTTAAGTGAAAGTAGCTGCTAGAATGGTTGAATAAAACGGCATTTCAATCAATTGTACTACCCTTGTCTCGTTTGATTTTATAGTGTCTGCTCATTTATGAACGACATTTTCAGGAAACGGCATGAGCATTGACAACAGCTCAATAGGACATGACCATTGCTACTTTCACGGATCTCATGAGAGTGATACTCAAGGTACGATTGCGGTGACATTCATGGTGTAGACGTGAAAGTAATGCTTGTAATTAACCGAGATGGCTGGCTTCTATCTTGTAGAAATGCCCCCAGAGGATACGCCCCATCTTTCAATTGAAGCAGAAGTGGTTGGCCAAGGTACTCTTGACATTGTGCAACAGAGTTCTGCGTGCAGTACACCAGGTAAGCAGGTGAATGTTTATTGCATCATGCACGTAACTTTTTTTTCAACAATGAACTGGTATAGAGAAGATAAACAGATGCCCTGTATTGTGAGGATTCGATATTATGTTCGTAAATGTGTCAAATGATTGGAAGTATCTCCTCATGCTAAAGGCGTTGAAGTAATGCAGTTTATTAACTGAAATGTCTTGATTCTGTCTTGCAGAAATGTCCCCTGAGAATCCGCCCCACCTTTCAAGTGAAGCGGAAGGGGTTGGCCTAGGTAAGGCCTAGGTACTTTGGACATTGCGCAATGGAGTCCTGCATGCAACATACCAGGTAAAAACGTGTATATTATTCGCATGTGCTCCACTTTTTTCAACAAAGAACTGTTATAGATAAGTGGAATGGATGCCCTGTGTCGTCAGGGTTGTATTTAATGATCGTGAATGCGTTATCTGAGTGCAAGTATCTCCTCATGTTAGAAACATGAAAGTAATGCAGTTTACTGACTGCGTATTATAACCGTAAATGCTTCATGCGAGTGGAAGTATCCCCTCGTGATAGAGACGTTGAGGTAATGCAGTTTATTAACTGAAATGTCTTGCTTCTGTCTTGTAGAAATGTCCCCAGAATCCGCCTCACCTTCCAAGTGAAGCAGTAGTAGTTGGCCGAGGCACTCTGTACATTGTGCAGTGGAGTTCTACAGGTAAGAACGTGTACCTTGATCACATACCTTCGTAGGAAGCGTAAAACTACACTCAGGGACAGCAAAGTAGAAAGATACTACACAAGCGCTTAACTGCAGCTAAGCTTTTATTTGGATAGGCAAACCTATCTAAATGTAAAAGAACGAATACAAAACAAACAAAGAGGCCCACGTGTCATGCGAGTCATCACTCATTCATTCTTGCCTAACACGCTATCCAAAAGTCGAAGTTTTTTCTGTGTAAGCGAGATAGACGGTGCGCTCACACAATGAAATTCATGCTGCTTCATTTCTGCAGCTTCAACTATCAGTCTCGTTAACATATCCCTGTCACGATACAAAATGCAAGTGTTATCAAAGTACGGCACGCAACAACCACAATTATTGCTGTGGATAGCCAGGTGGCCATCCGCGCATTTCCGCACCTTATTATGGCGTTCTTTTACCCGCTCGTTGATACACCTTTCAGTTTGTCCAACGCATACGCGGCCACATGGCAAGAATACCCTATACACCACAGACGGTGCACACGTAAAATAGTCGTTGCGATGGTTGACTTTGCAACGCTTCTTTTCTCTCGGAACAGGGCAAGTTTTACTAAACAGTTTAGACAGTTCCGTGTGCACATAATGTTGTGTATAGAATACCCTTGTCGTGTGGCCGCGTATACGTTGGAGAAACTGAAAGGTGTATTAATGAGCGGCTAAACGAACATGGTAATAAGGTGCAGAAATGCGCAGATGGTCACCTGGCTATCCACAGCAATGATTGTGGTTGCGTACCGTACTTTGATAACACTTTCATTTTGTAACGCGACAGAGATATGTTAACAAGACTGATAGTTAACGAGATTGGTCGTTGAAGCTGCAGAAATGAAGCGGGATGAATCATATTGTGTGAGCGCACCGTCTATCTCGCTTACACAAAAAGAACTTTGTTTTTTGGATAGTGTCTTTGGCATGAATGGATGAGTGATGACTGGCATGACACGTAGGCCTCTTCTTTTGTTTGGTCGTCATTCTTTTACTTTTATATATGTTCGCTTATCCAAATAAAAGCTTAGTTGCAGTTAAGCGCTTGTGTAGTGTCTTTCTTTCTTGCTGTTCTTGTGTGTAGCTTTGCGCTTCCTACGAAGATGAATCTGTACCAACTAGCCTGGTCTACTTGTTCACTACGTTATCATAGGTGAGCATTACAAGAGAATCCTGACTCACCCAATTTTTTTCAGGCATCGCTCTCACTTATGCTCACACTCACGTGTAGTCGCATTCATAATACTCACTCACGTTCATACTCACATGTACTCTCACTCAAAGCTATTCGCTCACGTTCATGATCACATAATCTTACTCCAAGCTACCCACTGACGTTCATACTCACGTGTACTCACCCACACATACTCACGTTCACATCCACGTACACTCACACTTCTAGCTACTCACTCACTTTCATACTCACATGTGTACTCGCGCCCATATGTTCTCACTTACATTCATACTCACATCAAGTAACACTAACGGGTAGTCACTTAGGTCCATACATCAACTCACACCCATATGTAGTACTTATGCTCATACAAAAATCAACTCTCGCTCACAGGTGCTCACTCACGTTCATACTCACATGTATTCAAACTCACAGGTGCTCACGTTCTTACTCGCGTCATCTTTCTCACAGGTACTCAGTCACGTTCATAGTTGATGCAACTCACACTCACAGGTACTCGCTCACGTTCATACTTGCATCAACTCACACACACTCACATCAGCTTAAACTAATTTTGAATGAAGAAACAGCGCTAGAAGAGGACGAGACGAGAAGACACAAACACAGCGGCGCGTTTGTGTGCTCTCGTCTCGTCCTGTTATAGCGCTGTTTCTTCATTCAAGATCAGTATGTACCAAACAGCCCGATTCAAGACGCTCAAACTCAAACTCGCGTTCATACATCAGCTCACTCTCCCAGGCTCGCAAGAACTCACTCAAATTGGTTCTCACGTTTACTCGCCCTCATAGGCCCTTACTCACGGTCATATTCACGTGTACTCGCAGTTATTCGTACTCACTCACGCTCACACATTACTTCTAGCTCATTGGTACTCTCTCACGTTCATACACCTACTCGCACACACCTCTTCTCATTCGCGTTGAGATTCACACCTGCTCACATACATGAGTATTCACTCATACTTAAAACTCACGCGTTTCAAATGAGTGTGAGTGAGTGCACTCATGAGTGAGTATGCCTAGCTGTGATGTTGATTCCATACACTTTGCCTTTTTTGAACAATGAACTGTTTTTGTTAGTGAAATAGATGCCCTGTATTATCAGGGTTGGATTTTAAGTTCGCAGATGCTTCATGTCAGTGGAAGTATCCGCTCATGTTACAGACGTGGAAGTAATGCAGTATAATAACAGAGCTGTCTTTCTTCTATTTTATAGAAATTTCTCCAGAGAATGTGCCTCACATTTCGATTGAAGCCGAAGTGGTTCGCCGAGGTACACTGGACATTGTGCAAAGGAGTTCTGCGTGCAACATATCGAGTAAGAAGGCGCATGTTGATTGCGTGAACTTTGCTTTTTTTTTAAACAATGAACTATTACAAGGGTCATCCCACGCCGACTGTCCAAATCGTGGCGCTCGCCAAAAATCAGTTTCTATTGAAAAATCTGAGAAAATTAAACAAATATAGACATTACTTCTACAGCATTTTTCCAAAACATTTTCAGCGGCAAATTTTTTTGCGCACATGACCACCATTCGAAATTCGTGAAATGGGGGGAAAGCTGGCACGAAAAAAAAATTCCTTTAGGTCGATCATGTATTGCATTCTTTCAACACTTGCTTTTATGTGTTTTCCGAGCATAGTGCTTTCATAATACGACAGTTCCTTGTGATAGCTTTAAATTAATCATTTTCTGGCGCGTAGGCAAAGTTGAGTAAATTATAGCGTTTTTGGAAACTCTTCTGCAAAAAACGATTGCCAGTAACATGCATAAATCAATTATTCAAACTCTTCATGAGACTTAATGTTTCCTCTTATTTTTGTTGTCTTTGTGCGTGGCACCTACGCTCTAAAATAAAATCCCAAAGTTGGCAAAAACGCCACTTCAGCCCAAGCTGAGACACCTGTAGCACCGTATAAGGTGGTCCAAGAAACAATCACCAGAAAAGCGCATACGAATGAGAATTACAACAAGTTTAATCGATGTAATTGTTCTTTTAGTGAAGAAAACAATTTTTGAAGTTTAGTCCCACTATTGCACAATTTTACTATGAGGCAATAGAAACTAACTGAATTTGCTGCATAAAAAAAGAGTTGTGTACTCGCACTACATGGTTTTAAGTTTTTTTATTAGAACTTTATTTTGTATGTTCGTAAATGCATCATCTTATTTTAAGTATCTCCTCATGACCATGAAATCGGCTTGCGTAGTTGCACAACGAAAAAGAAAACCACTGCAGTGATTGTGCGCATGCACAGCTGGGCCACTTCGAGTTCGTTGCTACACACATAATGGTTGTAAACAAAGAATACTGAAAAAGGTAGACCTGCTTAAACTGTATCGGCTGCTAGTACTTTATTGTAATTTCACTAAACAGCTAAGCTGACGCACCATTGCCTTTTGAAGCAGACCTAAGTTATGCAACTTACTCGCATTTATGATACCGTGTGATGCACTTGCAGTGCTGTTTAAGGAAGTGCATTCACACTGCATGTGCTTAGGTGAAGCGTTAGGTATTTTGAAGCTTCCAATTACTTGAAACTCGTAACGCTGCAGTTTATGCGCAGGAAATTTGTTTACGTTTTGTCGCGAAAATAAAATTTATTCATTCCCGTGATTGTTTTAGCTATCACTGTCCATATGAAGCTATAGATGTATACACGCTTCACGAATTCCGTGATGGCGTGGAACTGAATGGAAAAGCTTTTTTTAAAAAAAAGCTAGAAGCTTGCACTAATCTACGCAATGTTTGATACACAGCTAAGCTGATCGGCGCCATGCTTATTTATTGCTGTATAAAGACACAGCCTTTGCTCTTAGGGTGCTTGAATTTCGCTGCAGCAATGTTGAACTTTTTCTTGAACTTGGCTTGGTGGACCGACCCCGGTATATAACTCTTTCGTGTTAAAAAAGCAATAAGATGTATTGTTAAGCTGCAAACTTGCTCAAGGGGTCTAAAACATGCTGACTGCAGCCTGCCGAGGACTGTCTTTGTCCCGTATTTCTTTTTTTTTCATTTTCCTAATAAGTGTGTTCATGAGCTACACATACATGGCCGGCCTCAAGTATTCTTTTCGTGACGCAGTCCATTAGGCCATCACACGTTGAAACAAGGTCGTGGAACGAAAACTCTCTATTCAAAAATTGGCGTCGATTTCAGTCATTCTGAAGATCGGTATCGTTATTTCTCGAACCCTGAGTCTAAATACCCTGCGTAAGTTAGACACATATGTGATATTGGGAAACCTCTTTTTCAAAAGGCAACTATAGTTGTCATATTGTTCAAACGCACCCACCAATCCCCTCGCCCACTAGTTCACACTGCGCCTGCCCTGGCAGTACTCAATGTAGTGTCTTCAGCTCACTGGCTGAGGTGAGTTTGAGACCACTGCTTTACACAAACGCCTTCCCTTAATTTGTAGACTAAATTTGGTATTGCAACGAGATGCCATACTCTCGCCATAAATTATTTTCGTAAACAACACTCCGACGATACTCTCCAAATTTCGGAAAGACTCCCACGCGATAAAAAAAAAAGAGATTTTCTCCAAGAGAATCTAGCAGCAGACTGTTTTCAATTCTACAGATCTGTACTATTTTTAAATACATTTGAGATGGTAGCTGAAATGACTTGGACGTTTCTCGTAGAATAACCCAGATGTCGTTGTTTTTTATTTAAGTATACATCCTTTACATGCAGGTACAGCCTCGCATGCAGCTCTGTTTGCCATAATAAACGCTCTGGAACGACAGCTGACTATTGCGAAGGCTAAGGCGAGGGTGAAAGAGTGGGAGCACAAGAAACATATGCTGCACCTGTCTTTGTACATAAATGAAGATCAGTTCACCAGCTTGCGTCATTCACCAAGAGGCACAGTGTGGTCCAAGGAAACATTGACCAAAGCAGTGAAGATTCGCCTATCCTGCTGCTCGAGGAGCTATGATATGGTCAAGGAGCTCGGCCAGCCATTGCCTTCACAGAGTACACTTCAACGTCACATCGAGCACTGCAAGTTTCGTCCAGGGCTGCTGGTGGACATTATGGACTCTCTCGCTGTTAAGGTAATTGTAACGAATTTGTCCATTTTGCAACACTGTGGAAGTTCTGATATTTTAAATTTTTGTTTGTATTTTCTATACTTATGCTGGCATGCCTCATAATACAATCACGGTGTTGCCGAAAATTGGTTAGCACATCATGGTTGCCTGAATGGAAGTTAGATAGCATAGAGTTGTCATTTTAGCTGCAACCCATCTAATAACAACGTAGGCCTTGCAGGACACTACAATACAATCTAAGCCATCAAACATCCATTTGATAGTTGCCTGATCATGGCAGGATGCAAGAGAGTTTTGTGATAGGAAGCTTATAGTTTATAGTGTAAGGTAGCGCGAGATATTGGCCAGATAAAGTGTGTTATATAAAATAACGAAACTGTTATTTGCACGGTCTGGTTGTGGCAAGCGTACCGAATCGGTGCGCTGCACCAAAACCACGAATCATCACTGATTGACTGAACATGCATATTCCTGACGACGCTTTTCCGCATTGCAAGCTCTCAGTGGTATCTTTCGACGGCTCGTGTGTTTGTGTCATGATAAACAGTTATTTCATTACATAGGTCGACCTCATTCGAATGGATGCTTGGTTGGGAAGTGCTTCTATGGAGATGACCTTAACGTTAACGGAATGATTACCTTTGACTGTGGGGCTGTTTACGTTATGGCACCTTATTGCAGCCTACTTGTGCGACGTAATGTACTTAAACACTAACACTTCTTTTATTTTCTGCCTAACCTTTCATGTTAGTTATTCGTATCTTCCAATCATGCGCAGGTCAACTGCATGACAAAGTACGAGCGCCATACGTGCCTCATGATGGATGACATGCAGATCACACCAGGCCTCATATATGATCCTTCGGCTGACGCAGTACTGGGCAGACCTACGATTCCCTTGGCAGATGGCAGCCTCCCTGCAGACACCTTGGCTACCCATGGCCTCGTATATATGCTGGGTGGTGTTACTACCAGATGGAAGCAGGTCATTGGGTACCATTTGACTGGAAATTGTTTTCATGCACTCCCTGTCTTGCAAGAAGTCTTGAAATTGATAAGAGCATGTGAAGACATTGGCCTTAAAATAGATGCTGTTATTTCAGATATGGGTGGTGGCAATCAGGCTCTATGGAGGTTATTTCTTGTTAGAGTCGGCAAGCACAGTCGACAAATTGCAGTGCTACACACCCCTGCGATTCGAATCGGAAGCTATGGTTTATATCATATGCCCCTCACCTGTTGAAAAATCTGCGCAATCACCTCACCAGGGGCCAAACTTTGCATCTTCCTGATGACATTGTTGTAAAAGCTGGTCTCTCAACAAATGCGGTTCTCATTGAACCAATAAAAAAACTAATTGAAATTGACAATAAAGGAGACTTATAATTTGCTACGCACCTAAAACAAACATGTATTGACCCTGGTCATTACGAAAAAATGAAGGTGGGCCCTGCTTACAGTCTTTTCAATGTGAATACTGGGGCTGCACTGCGCATCCTTGTTGAGAAGGGCTTGATAGAGAAGTCCGCGCTTGCCACTGCTTGGTTTATTGAAACTGTGGCCAAGTGGTTTCGCATCATGACATCACGAGCAACCAAACTTGCCTTGAGTAAAGTTATTCAGACAGAGAGGCAGGCAAGTATTGGCTTTCTCAAGAATTTTGTTGTACTTTTTGAAGGGCTCTTTATCGGCACCGTCAAAAATGCCCCATGGAAGCCTGTGCAGACAGGGGCTATTCTCAGTAAGCTCTCTGTACTTGAGCTGCAGGAGTCTTTCCTATCATTTTGCAAATTCCGCTTTCTGTCCCTTAGCAGAGTTTGTCAAGATGCGCTGGAAAATTTCTTCTCTACTCTCAAAGCTAAGCATCCGATTCCCAGGTTATATGAATTTAAGTGCGCGTTGCGTTCCGCAACGTTAGCACAGTTTCTACACGCTAGTGCTGATGGTAGCTACACTAAGGATGGTGGCTTTTTACTTGCTGGTTCAAGTTCAGACAATGAAGACTGCCCCAGAGAAACAGTTTTCATTCCTGTTGACATTCATGACATGAATATGTTAGAGCACGAGTCATTTTTGTACTTCGCAGGGTATGTTGTTCACAGTGCTAACAAGTTAGTAAAAAACTGTGATGCTTTTGTAAGTGCCATGACAGGGAACAAAGACGTTCCGCGACTCACACAGCTGAAATCGTACAAAGAAAAGTTAGCGTTGTGTGTAGCTTCTGAAGCAGTTGTAGAAGTTCTAAAGGTAGCGGAGTCTCACTTTCAAAAAAATAAAGAGCAGCATATCCATAATCATGTTCCTGTATCAGCCACCTAAATTGCTGTTAGAAGTGCGATATCGTGTATTACCTTGTTTCCACACTGTCATAATATATTGGAGGCTATTCTTTCCGTGTTCTTCTCCGCAAGGATGCACATACAAGTAAGGCAAGAGACATTGGCTCGAAGGGTGAGAATCGACAATAAATGTGGAAGTAAAAGTGTAGGATTGAGAGCTGCTGTGGCCAACCTTCCTTAAAAAATAGCAGTGTAGAAAGCGCCCTTGCAGCCAATGTGGCGTGCGTGCCAGGAGAGCTCCTTGGAGAACGCATTTTTATTCTATCTGGCTGCCTGCGCACCTTCAATAGCCTTGTCAAAATCTTCCATTCTTGCACGTCGTGCGTGCTTGAGAAACTGATGTACCAAGAGCCATACTGTCCGAGTTACTTAATGCTGCCATTGTCAACTTGCTGACAACATCCTGACTAGATTTACATTCCTTAAAAAATTTTGTGTTGCCTAGGTTCACAGCCCTACCCCACGTGTACCATGCCATTCAAGTAAGCGCAAGTATAAGAACCAAAGCACAACCTGTTTTGGTATGTGATTGCTCTATTTTTCATCGTTTTAGAACATGCTTCCGGCACGGGACAACTCTTAAGGTATCCTTCTGTAGTTTACAATGTAACATGACAGAAAGTCACATAGATGAGAGCAATAGAAATAACCAATAGAAATAACCTGTACCTTTCCATCTTCTGCCATGGATGCAGTCATGTTCAATACGGAAATTTTTCGTGCATTGTTTTCATGTACTCATTGCATCCTCTTCAAAACACGCATATACACACCATGCCCAATTTACCTTCCTATAAGCTCGCACGACAAATGAATGAGAGGCACCTTAGGAACATCTCTTTACACAAGGTAATGTTTCATTTCATTTACACCATGAAGGCATTACTATCACTTGTACAAATTGTAAGTACAAAGTGTCCATTGAATACTTGCTCAAACTGTCTAGTTACTCCTCCAAGCAATGATGAACATGCCTGTCTCTTATCTGTTATGTAACGTACCACCAAGGTTTTGCGGTAATGTGTGGATATATAAACTGTACTGCTACGTTTATGCCACAGGGCCCTTGTATAGCTAGTGGAAACGGTAGCTAACTGTTACAATGCAACTTCCCGTCACTTTGGAAATATCAGTTTTTTTCCAAACGTCACTTGACCATACTGTTTTCTAGGCATACGAACAACGTGGCAACAACTTATCTGCAGTTTACATACACCGTTGAAGTGTTCCTGCCATGCAGACATTCGTGTATAAGTTTGTGGAAATTCTTACTCCAGTGTTTTACTAGACATCTCAAATCACACAGGTCATTTTTGCAAGCATTATTGAATGCGCCTTTCACTAGTACGTCATGTGACATCACAAACTGTATTGTAACACCTCTGTGGATGTAGTGTGCATTGTTTAACTTTCATGATCCCATCCAGGCATTTGTATAAAAGTCTGCGGAAATGGTTAGTGCAATGCTCTACTGTGTCATCACCTGTATATTTGAAAACACATATTATTGATCTGAAAGTTACTCAGTGAATCTTGCTATAATACACCTCATGTATATGACAACAAGCTGCAGTGAAAATCGGTTTGCATGTTCACCTTTGTTCATGCCATTAAGGCATTCGTGTCTGTGTAAATTGTCAGTAGAGTGCGTTGCTAGGCCATTCATTGTATGTTTCAAAGCACGCATGTTCATGTTGAAAAAAATGTAAAGGTGAGTCTTCCTCTGGTACCTGTTGTTCAGGCAATGATCAAGCAATGTTCTGCATTGAATGTCACATGCTGCAATTTTCTTCATAGTTTTATTGTTTACTGACTAATGAAGTGTCTTGGTGTGGTTTGCGTGTCTTTGCAACTGCCCAGGACATGCTTGTTTATTCATAGGTGCCTGCTATGAAAATGTTGCCAGAGATTGTAACGAAGTAACAAGAATAAATATTTGTAGTCAACATTGTGCCTCCTTGTTCTTTTTAACATTCCTGTGTCCTGATTTACGTAGGATGTTGAAATAGTGCCGTTGTACGTAGCTCAGTGCATCTATTGATGCATCAGCGCCATATTTTTGTTCTTTGCAGAACGAACGCCTCTTCCAGCATTGTTGTGTTGACGCTTCTTGCGTCCCCTCAATTGAGCGTGCACTTCCACGTTTAATAATTTCATAACCGCTCATTCTATATTTGTGTATGTGTATCAGTTATTATCCCTACCAGTTACATGTGTCGTCCAAGGTTCCTATTTAAGCAACTTTGTTTTATCTGGGCGCCTTAGCCGCACCCATCTGCAGTTTTTTTTCACAATTTCCACCAGAATAGCAGCATTTGACACTTCGTCTGTCATCTCTAGCTGTCTGTTAACGTTACAGTAACAATTTTTACTTTATTGTTCTTCGGGGGCTGCTCAACTACTTGTCAAGCTTTTGGTTTGCTTTGAAATTAGCCCCACATCTTACCACAGCTACATTGTACTTTGAATATCACGGGAAACAGCTGAACACTGCACAGCTGCTTAAAGTATTCACCAAAAAAGTGGACATATACCTTTGTGGAAAAAGGTTTAGCTATGGGGCTGTCTCTAAGATTATATTCACTAAATGGTAATAAGTGCTCAAGAAATTACACTGGAATGCTAAATATTATTGTTCCACTGCGGGCAGGGCTGGGCAGCAAGATCTAAGGTCCCTAGTTAAAACAAGGAACCTTGGCAAGATCCTTCCATCGCTTCCTAAGGGGTGGCATAGGGTGGGGGTGCATGCTGGAGGTGAGGTAAGGGCGAAGTGCTGGTCTGTGCTTCTGACTGAAATTACAGCCCGTACTGGCTCGGGTGCACTCTGTAAAGTATTCGGGTGTGCGGGAATGTAGCCACTCCAGCCACTCTGTCGAACGAGTTCACAATGACGGTTACAAACGGCACAATCCCGTGCACAACAGAAAAGCGCTAGTGGTGCGCCAGCATTTGGTTAACATGCGGGAAGACCAGTGCTACAGCGAGTTTGCTGGAAAAGCCGCACTCACTATCACGCTTTTCTAATGCCCATCGTTCAGTATTCCAGCACATTTCTGCTACTTGCCGCTGATGGTGGGGTGACGACATCGTCGCAAAGTTCATAACTTCGGGACAGTGAATGCGGTGATGAGTCACAAAGGGTACAACGTGCGTGTCTGTGGGCGTCACTCACAAACGTCTCTGTACGCGCACGCTGTAGTGCCGGGACACCCCACTCGTAGAACCCTAGCTTGTCGTGAAGTTGCGTGCACCCCCATATCGGTGCCGCAGTCTCTTTCATAGTCACCCAGCTAATATAACATGCACCACGATTACCTGGCATCGTGATTGCAAAAGTGGACGTATTTTTTCAGAAAAAGTTGTAATCGCAGTGCTGCTAGTCAAGCGTTCGTTCCAGACTGGCCGCGGTTTTTCCCTGTGTGCTCACAAGCGGCTATGATCACTCGTCACAACGTCACAACAAAGTGCTGCCCTGTCGTAAGTCAGGGTCACAGGATCCAGCAAGAAGAACGTTAACTGTGCCACATCACATGCACGAGCAAAACACATTCGGAGAACTGGACGAACTACGACGTACGATGCGAGACGCCATGGCTAATGGTGTGAAACACGGAGGAAGGAAAGGTAAGGAGAGGGCTTTCCCAGCAGGCGCAGGGCGTAAAAATTGTGGCGGAAATGACATCATGGCGGCCATATTCACTAGGCACAATGGCGGCGTTGCTATGGTTACGTGTTGCGCAGTGGAGCTGGTCTAGCAGTGAGCGGCCACAGCTGGCGGCGGAATGTGTGCCCCCCAGGTCTCGTGCTGAGCCGTGGCAGACAATATCTGTGCTCTGCGCCGCGTTATTGGTTACGCAGTGTTCTCCTGGCTGTTACATTACTCTTAGCAACGTTTACAAATCCCTTTGTCCATCACGGGGTTTCAACAGTGCGTAGAACAAGTGCATGTCCATGTGTCGTGCGACGGATGACGCGAATGAAGCAGTTAGTGTTCAGCGAAATTGCGTTGGGCACCATGACGAAGCTGAATGATGACGAATGCCTTGCAGGTCAGTGACGGTTGAGCAATGCTCCTGCTTGTGACAACGGGCGACGCTGTTGGGCCCAGCAAGACGCCATGAGGACCATGTGCACATACGTAGTTTCGTGGTGTGTATGCACAGTAACAACTTGCATGTGCGTATTAAAACACCTTTTCTGTTCCGCTTGATACACTCTCCACCAGCATTGCATGTAGTCTCAACGTAACAGCAACCGCGTTCAACTGTCACTAGCACCGTGCACAAAGTCACCACGGTCGCAGAATGCTGACGCCGGTGAGTTTCACGCGGAACATGGACACCGTGGCAGGACGCTGCGTCGGCCGCGTGGCGGAATGCAACCGTAGAAGGCGCACGACCGATCATGTTGTCTGTACAGTTGCTGAATTGATGACGTGAAAGCACTCGCCGTTGTCAGTGCATCTACGCGCGTTCTCTCGTAGTTGCTTCGTTGTCGGCGAGCTGTTACTCCCTGTTACTACTCGGACGAAGCGATTTCACTGAAGGTGTCCCGCAGGCTCAGAGTAATGAGCCCCGTTCCATTAGTTTCGGATCGTCACGACACACGTGCTGCGCAGCCCACGTGCTTTCCGAGCCGGAGAGAGAGTCGTGCCTTCTGCTTTACATTCGGATGTAAACAAGCGAGGAGAATTTGCCTAGTCAATATTGTCACGGGGTCGTGACGTGGCCGAAGACAGGAGACTTCGTGTTGGAATTTGACTGTTTATTTGGGAGAACCTATGCCCGCTAAACGAAAAGTCCAATTACAGCAGCAGTCTCGCACAGATAGCAGTCTCGGACTGATAGCGGCGAACGGAGCGTCGGCCTTCGATCAACAACTAACAATCGGCGAAGCACGTCGGCATTTATACGCTTGCCGTCGAATGTTCTAGCGTTATCGCTGGCGGTGGCGTAGGTTCCAGAACAATCTGTACCGTTCGCACAGTGGGTGTGATCTTAGCGAAATGATCTACTACAGTGCGGAACCTTCTCGAAAACTGCAGGTGCGGTTTGCGCTGAGAATCGTGTGGTGTTTTGGGACGATAACAAAAACTTGGGAAATGGAACGTGGCATTGCCCCCCTCTGAAAAAAGGCATCGTCCCGATGCTTTAACTAAAAATGAAGGTACTATAATAATGCAAGAAAGTACAATGCATAAATTACGATACAACAATAATACAAAAAACACTGTTTCAGTTTGTTAACGCGCATGAAACGGCTTGAGGCGCGCGACATGGACGACTTCAGGTCGCGATCGGCGTCGTTGAGAGTTCGTGATGCCATCGGGGACAACCTCGTAATCAAGTGGGCCGAGACGTCGAACCACCCTGTACGGTCCGAAGTACCGGCGCAGAAGCTTTTCACTTAGTCCACGTCGGCGTATCGGCGTCCACACCCAAACACGTTCACCGGGCTGGTATTCCACGAAGCGTCGTCGAAGGTTGTAACGGTGGCTGTCGTTTGTCTGTTGATTCTCGATACCGAGACGCGCAAATTGTCGGGCTTCTTCGGCGCGTTAAAGGTACTCGCTCACATCGATGTTTTCTTCGTCCGTGAGGTTGGGTAACATGGCATCGAGCGTCGTTGCCGGGCTCCTTCCGTAAACCAATTTGTATGGAGATATCTGCGTCGTCTCCTGCACCGCCGTGTTGTATGCGAAGGTCACATACGGAAGAATGGCGTCCCACGTCTTGTGTTCGACATCGACGTACATTGACAGCATGTCGGCGATCGTCTTGTTAAGCCGCTTGGTGAGGCCGTTGGTCTGTGGGTGGTACGCTGTCGTCCGGCGGTGGTTTGTTTGGCTGTATGCCAAGATCGCTTGAGTTAAGTCGGCAGTGAATGCCGTTCCTCTGTCGGTGACAAGGACCTCCGGGGTGCCGTCACGTAGGACGATACTTTCGACGAAGAACTTAGCTACCTCGGACGCACTGCCTTTTGGCAGGGCTTTTGTCTCGGCGTAGCGGGTGAGGTAGTCGGTAGCTACCACGATCCACTTGTTTCCGAAAGCCGACGTCGGGAACGGCCCCAGTAGGTCCATACCAATCTGCCTGAAAGGTCGGCAAGGTGGATCAGTTGGCTGCAGAAGTCCCGCTGGCCTTGTCGGCGGTGTCTTGCGTCGCTGACAGTCCCGGCATGTCCTCACATAACGAGTGACGTCGGTAAATAGACGTGGCCAGTAGTACCTTTCTTGTATCCTCGCGAGCGTGCGAGGAACACCGAGGTGCCCTGCCATCGGATCATCGTGCAGGGCCTGCAGGAGTTCTGGTTGCAGAGCTGAAGGCACCACAAGGAGGTACTTAGCTCGAATCGGTGAAAAGTTTTTCTTTTGTAGAAGACCGTTTCGTAGAAAGAACGACGCAAGTGCGCGCTTGAATACCTTCGGGACTTCGGCGGTCCTGCCTTCGAGGTATTCTATTACAGCCTTAAGTTCCGGGTCGGCCCGCTGTCGTTCAGCGAAGTCGTCGGTAGTTATCGTTCCCAAGAAGTAGTCGTCATCCGGGTCGTCGGGTAGCGGTTGGTCGACAGGCGAACGAGAGAGACAGTCGGCGTCGGAGTGTTTTTTGCCGGAATTGTAATTGACAGTGATGTCATATTCTTGAAGTCTCAGGCTCCATCGTGCGAGGCGATCTGAAGGGTCCTTCAAGGTGGCTAGCCAACACAAGGTGTGGTGGTCGCTCACAACTTTGAAGGGCCTGCCGTAGAGGTAGGGGCGAAATTTCGACGTAGCCCAGATGATGGCGAGGCACTCCTTTTCTGTTGTGGAATAAATTGCTTCTGCTTTGGATAGCGATTTGCTGGCGTAGCTAATAACCCTTTCAAGTCCGTCATCCCTCTGCACAAGAACGGCGCCAAGACCTACGCTGCTTGCGTCAGTATGTATTTCTGTCTCGGCGAATTCGTCGAAATGGGCAAGTAACGGAGGCGTCTGGAGGCGATGTTTAAGCTCCTGGAAAGCGTGTTCCTGTGTCGTTTCCTACTTGAACTCCACGTCGGCCTTGGTAAAGTTAGTGAGAGGATCGGCGATGCGGGCGAAGTTTTTCACGAACCGTCTATAATCGGCACACAGGCCCAGAAATCGGCGCACGGCTTTCTTGTCAGTGGGCGGCGGGAAGCCGGCAATGGCAGCTGTTTTCCGTGGAGCGGGACGAACTCCAGATTGCTGATAACGTGCCCCAGAAACAAGAGCTCCTCATACGCAAATCTGCAATTTTCTGGCTTCAGTGTGAATCCGGAAGTCTTGATGGCTTGAAGTACAGCTTTAAGGCGCCGAAGATGCTCGTCGAAACTCGAGGAAAACACGACGACGTCGTCCAAGTACACAAGGCAAGTCTGCCACTTCAATCCTGCCAGTACTGTATCCATAACGCGTTGAAAAGTTGCAGGCGCTGAGCAAAGGCCAAAGGGCGTCACCTTAAAATCGAAGAGGCCATCTGGTGTTATAAATGCCGTCTTCTCTCGGTCTCTTTCGTCGACTTCGATTTGCCAATAGCCAGTCTTGAGGTCCATTGACGAAAAGTACTTGGCGTTATGGAGCCGATCAAGTGCGTCGTCTATTCGTGGGAGAGGATACACGTCCTTTCTTGTGATTTTGTTCAGGTGGCGATAATCGGCGCAGAAACGTAGGGTCCCACCCTTTTTCTTCACTAACACTACTAGGATATGCCCATGGACTCTTGGACGGCTGGATAATGTCATCCCGAAGCATTTCGTCAATTTGTTTCTTCATGGCCTCACGTTCTCGCGTCGAAACCCTGTACGGACTCTGACGGAGTGGTCTGGCATTTTCTTCGGTTATGATGCGATGTCTCGTGATTGTGGTCTGCCGAATTTTCGATGACGACGAAAAGCAATCTTCGTATTGCAGGAACAGGGCCTTGAGCTGTTCTTGCTTATCGTTCGGAAGTCTGGGATTGACATCGAAAGCTATGGGAGGGGCTTGGTTCCTCTGAGCAGGTTCCGCAGAATCGGCCAGGGCGAAAGCACTGATGGCTTCGACAATTTCTTCGATGTATGCGACCGTTGTTCTTTTGTTCACATGTTTGTACTCATTGCTGAAATTCGTGAGCATAACCGTTGCTTTGCCTCCCCGCAGCTCTGCAATTCCTCTTGCGACGCAAATATTTCAAGTGACCAACAGGTGCTGACTGCCTTCAACGACGCTTTCCAAGTCAGGTGATTTAGGAGCGCCGACTGAAATAATGACGCTTGAGCGAGGCGAAATGGTGACTTGTTTTTCCAGCACATTCAAGGCATGGTGTCCTGACGGCGTGCGCGGCGGTAGTGCTTCTTCTGTGGCTAACGCTATCGACTTTGTTTTTAGGTTGATGACAGCACCATGGAGGCATAAGAAGTCCATGCCAAGGATGACATCTCTCGAGCAACGCTGTAGGACTATGAAGTCTGTAGGATAAATACGGCCGTTAATGGTGACTCTCGCTGTGCAGATTCCTGCAGGCGTTACGAGATGACCTCCGGCTGTGCGGATTTCAGGGCCTTTCCAAGCTGTCCTAACTTTCTTTAACTTCGTGGCGAACGACCAACTGACAACAGAATAGTCGGCTCCAGTATCGACGAGAGCGATCACACTGTGGCCGTCGATAAGGACGTCAAGGTCGCTAGTTCGCCGTCTCGCATTACAGTTAGGGCGTGGCGTCGGGTCACGGCTGCGTCGGCTTGTTCCGCTGCTTCCATGATGCGTCGTCAGGTCACCTTCGGTAAGTGAGCTTTCGCCGTCAGGGCTTTGACTGGTTGGCGTTGTGTTCGGAAAGCTCCGTCGCGGCGTCGTCGTCGTCGGAGGGTCTTCGGTAGTTCGTCGCACAGCAACCGCACCTCCACTGCTTGCTGCCCTTAGTTTCCCGGATACGGGCTAGGAGACCGGCCCCGCGTAGGGCCAGAGTACTGCCGGTGGTGTGGTGACGTGCGGCGGCTGGGCGACGGCGAACGCGAAGGGCTTCGTGGTGTCCACCGAGTTCCTGTCAGGTAGTCGGCGATGTCACGTGGTCGTTTTCCTGGCTGTGGACGCGGTGCATTGACGGAGAAGCCACGCAGTCCCATCTGTCGGTACTGGCAACGGCGGTATGTGTGTTCGGCCTCGCCGCAGTGGTAGCAGAGCGGGCGATGGTCAGGGGTGCGCCGGACGTCAGTCTTCCTCGGTGCACTGCGCTGGGCCGCTGGCGAACGGTATGACGGCGGTGGGGGTGGTGGCGACGGTGGCGTCTGTCGACGGAAGTGGGAAGGGGCGGCGTTTCGGCGTGGACGGGTAGGAGCGTTGTGGCGCAGTGCAGCGGCGTAGCTCATAGCTTCCGGCTCGGGCAGCGGTGCGTGGGAAATTTGAGGCGATTGCCGAACTTCTTCTCGCACAATGTCGGCGATTGAATCCACTTGAGGCTGTGCCGAAGGCAACAGCTTGCGCAGCTCTTCCCGCACGATCGCTCGGATCGTTTCACGCAGGTCTCCGGAGTAACTGGCTTGAGCAGCAGCGCAGTCTGCAGTCAGGCGACGATTATACTGTCTGGTGCGCATGTCCAGGGTCTTTTCGATAGTGGTCGCTTCGGCTACAACTTCTTGAACGGTTTTCGGTGGGTTTCTCAATAGTCCCGCGAAGAGCTCCTGTTTGACCCCTCGCATGAGGAAACAAACTTTTTTCTCCTCAGGCATGTCTGGGTCAGCGTGACGGAATAGTCGGGTCATTTCTTCCGTGAAAATGGCGGCATTTTCATTTGGTAGCTGAACCCGGGTCTCTAATAAAGCAGCGGCCCGCTCTTTGCGAGCGACGCTCGCGAACGTTTGCAGGAATGCGCCGCAGAAAACATCCCACGTTCGGAGCGTGGACTCCCGATTTTCGAGCCATGTCCTTGCGGTGTCTTCCAAATAGAAGAACACACGACGCAGCTTTTCGTCATGGTCCCAGTGGTTGAGGGCGGCTTAACGGTCGTAAGCTTCTAGACAGGACTCCGGGTCTTCGAACGATGACCCATGGAAAATTGGTGGTTCCCTTGGTTGATGCATGACCATCGTGGGATGGGACGCTGCGGTTGTCATTGTCGCTGCAGTCGCGGTCATGGCCTTGGCCTTCCGCGCCTCGTCTTGTAGAAGCCCGTACTCCGGTGGTAGCCCTTGCTGTCGGCGGCTTGTTCGCTGCTCCTGGTTGGCGTCGGTGTCTTCTCCGCGACGTGGGCTGGGTTCACGGCTTGATGGGGGCGTCCGGTACATGAACGAAGCAGCACCTCCACCAGATGTCACGGGGTCGTGACGTGGCCAAAGACAGGAGACTTCGTGTTGGAATTTAACTGTTTATTTGCGCGAACCTGTGCCCGCTAAACGGAAAGTCCAAAACAGCAGCAGTCTCGCACAGATAGCAGTCTCGGACTGATAGCGGCGAACGGAGCGTCGATCTTCGATCAACATCTAACAAGCGGCGAAGCGCGTCGGCATTTATACTCTTGCCATCGAATGTTCTAGCGTTATCGCTGGCGGTGGCGTAGGTTCCAGAACAATCTGTACCGTTCGCACAGTGGGTGTGATCTTATCGAAATGATCTACTACAGTGCGGAAGCTTCTCGAAAACTGCAGGCGCGGTTTGCGCTGAGAATCGTGTGGTGTTTTGGGACGATAACAAAAACTTGGGAAATGGAACGTGGCAATATGGCCGACTTCCGGTTTCATCCCGGCTTCACAACGATTGACGTCAGGGCCTCTCCTTACTTTTCCTTCCTCCGTGCCTTGAAATATAGAACTTGCACAACAATGCCAGTTGGGTAACACACATCACGCTTCTTCTTATGTTGTACCGCTTATTTTCAACTAAGTAACCTTTTATCCTAGGTCTCATTTACTTCTCATTTCGTATAATTGTTTCTATCCGCCGTAGTAACTGAACACAAACGTTCGCTTTTTTATGCACGCTTTGACCCCTCTTGGGGGCGCTTCAGGCAAATAAGCGAGGATGAAAAGGGAGGGTGTCGCTACCTTGAAAACTTTTTTATCTAGGGACCTTCGTCTGGGTAACGCATCGGCGCTGAATGCAGCATGTCACATTTCGCGCCGGTTGCCGTCGTGCCGCACTGACGGACGCTGATCGCGCCGGTCGTGCCTGGCGTCAGACTACACAGTGCTCGCGTTTTGCTAACGCAGCGTTGCTGTGCCCAGTGTGCGCACGCGTCAAGGCTATTTTGGAGTAAATTGGGCTTTTCATGGCGCATTTGCAGCTGTTTTGCTAGATCGACATATGCCAAATTTTGTGTTACGTGTCGTCAATGGGTGACGACAGTATGTGATAATATTGACGCGCGTATCATCTAAGAGAATGACAACGTACCACGTTCATGGCGTGCTCGTAGCCATTTCCACATATACTACATTGGGTATCACGTGACGTAAATACATCACGAAATAAAACAACACCATAAAACTTGATAATCATAATACGGAAGTTATGTACCGCATTATTTACCTCCACCTCGTAACTTTGTGCTGATCTCAAAGTGACATAGCAACTTTTCTCATTCGTGCTTCGCATAGCATCGATCCCCACTGTACGAGGCATCTGCCTATTTTTTGCATCAGTGATCCCCCATTCAACATTATTTGCTCTTGTTCCAGTAAAGTCTCGAACAAACTCCACCAGTCGCCCTCGGCGCGTGAGCCCGAAGGAATCTTTTGAATTTTTTTTCAAAAGATTCATTCGAGATTACGCGCAGAACGCGACTCGTAAAGTTTCTTTGAGAGCTTACGCTTACATAATTATCTCAGCATACAAGTCGGCTCTTCACGAAACATTTGGCAGAGTTAGACTAGACGGCGACATAAGAGAAGAACGTGATATACAATGTTTAGTTCAGTGAAAACTTCCCATAGGTTTGTAAATGAGGAGCGAAATTGGCTAACATGATAATTCAACCTTGGAACTTTACAGCGAAAGCTTGTGAAGGTCAACTTGCATTCGCGTGAAAGACATTATGCGCTGTTTCTTGAGAAGAACGCGTGCAGGAACTCCTCAGATTCTATTGGAACTGCATAAAAATTTTTTTGGCATCGGCGAAAAACGGCGTTCTTTAGGAGCGAAGCTTCTTATAGCGGCACCCGTTGATCCATCGTAGCCGTTGTAGTGTGTAACAAGTATAACATATTGACCTCCAAAGTGGTGCCGGTCAGAGATTTCTTCTGTGCGTTTTTTATCAATAAGAGATAGTGCTCAATGTACATGTCGATGAGTGCTAAGGGGGAATAAGAGACAGGAGAATTCGGCTTTTAGTCAACGCGCCGCTGCGAATTGTTTATTGTTCAACAACGCACAGAAGACAAGAAAGGGTAGCTACGTTATACTCGCTGGGCGTAGCCTCTTAGGTTTTGGAAATATCTAGTGAGCGTTGGGCCGCAGTGCCATGAATAGAGTGAACTAGTATATATCATGAATTCAAGGTGCTTAAAGGTGGGCAGTAGGAACGAAGCGCAAGCCGTAAGAAAGCATGAAGTTTTCCCAAAATCACTAGTGGGAACTCTTTAGCTGCGATCATTCAGCGACCATGGGAATGATGGGTAGTACACACATTAGCCTAGGCTTCGTACTTGCCGGTGGCGATTTATACTTGCGGCGTCGTTTATTGCTCGTTACAGTTTTGCTTTGAAAGAAAGAACGACCCTTTTTGAACTTAGTGACTTGATTCAAAATGGTAAGCCTAAAAGAATAAGGTTGTGAAGCGCAAACGGGGAACATTTGCTAATTTATGTTTTCGTAAAAGAACAGCTCCAAGCCACACGAACACACACGGAGCCAGAAGCAGGCCAGAAGTACGAAAATTAGACAGATGTGTGTACTACCTACCACTCGCTGAAGCGCCGTGTGTTGCAGCTTCCTTAGACACTAGCGCCAGAGTTCCCTCTAATGTATATTAAAAACTGTATGTAAGAAAGTGTGCGTGTGCCACCTTTTGTTTAGTCCTTGGAATGCCCGCTGGATGACGGTGCTTGTATATCGGGAATATATGATGAAAAGATGTGAGATGGTAGTACTTGGAGAGTTGATAGGTGGATGAACGGACACACAGACAGATGCATGGATGGATGCACGGATGGCTGCACGGACAGATGGACGCATGGACGAACGCAGGAGTGGATGCATGGACGAAAGCAGGGACGGACGCACAGATGAACGTGCGGTCGCACGAAGAGACGCACGCAAGGACGTGCGGATGGGTGCATGGGCGGCCACACAGACGCACGCATGGATGGACGGAAGCAAGAAAGAATGGACGGATGGATGCTTGGCCCCTCTATCCATCATTCACTCCGTGGATATGCTGCCATTTTTTTGCATCAGTGATCGCATCTCCGATAATTATTTCTGGGGCTCCCGTAAGCTTTTGAACAAACTTGACTAATCGCGTTCTCAACGTAATCTCGAAGGAACCTTCGAAAACCATGTCAAACCCTTCAAAATATTGTTGCTTAGCCTTCGCAACACTTTCTACGGATGAAACCACATCTCAACGAAACAATGAAGTAGGGGTGGGGTTCAGTAGAGTCGTTTAAAGAAGTATCGTTACGATGATACAAAAAGCATAAAATTGAGGAAGAAATCAAAAGGTATGCGTGCATATTGTAAACACAGAAGGATAAGGGTATAATAGAGTTCAGAAAGCTTGTTATCGCTTATGAAACAGCCCAAGGCGCACCGCTAACGACTTCAGTGTGCGCCAAGTTTGTATATCTAATTAATTTTTGTCCATAAAACTTGGTAAAAAAACGGATGTGAACTCGTGTTTTTTCAGCTCACTGCGGCAACTTGGCAAAAGAAAAGACGAACACCGCGTGACATATCGGCTTCCTTAGGGTATTTTCAAAGCTCTTTTGCGCTTCGCGTAAAACTGTGACGTTCGCTTCGCGGAGAATTTTCTGTAATAAGCAGAGGCGACGGTTATTACTTGTACAGTCGATTGTTATTTGAAGGTTATCGCGCCAGCGTCGACTAAGGACTACAAGAGCGCCACATCGCTGAATATTCTATCGAGAAGAAGGTGGTATTACGCGAACTTCGCTGACTCGTTTTTTTTTTTTTTGCTTCAAGCTGCGGTTACTCTCGTCAAAGTAAGGAAGCTGTTTATGCGAAGCAGTACTAAGCACCAGTTTCAACACATCTTTCCCAGCAATTTCGCAATCGCCCAGGTAAATAAAATCCCGCCGAGAATACACCTTATAGCGAAAAATTGAAAGCTCAAAATATATAAAAACTGTGTAAAGTTCGTCGTAGTGCTCATTGTCTTAGCAATGCAACCTAGAAAAATAATTCTGGCCCACTCAGTACTGCGGGTATGATCTGTGACGTCAATCGGTTGTGACCCTCATCTCAATCTGACTAGACGTGCGCATACGTGCTCCCGCCGTTCGAGATAGCAGGATTGCTAAGCCTGACGAAGCCTGTCGTGGGGTGCTCGCGTTTCTTTTGTGGACTGCGTGAAGATGACCGTGTTTTTCTACGCTTGTTAATTACTGCGCCCGGGATGCGATGTGCTTTGTTTCCTGAATGTCCACCTGCTAGCTCACGCGATGGGCACTGCTGCGGGTCGAACTCTCCTGGGTATTGAGAATGCGGTGGAAGTTGGAGTGTTTTTATTCTCAGCGGACTACCGATTGATTTATTGATTTGATTGAGTGATAAGTGTGGTTTAACGTCCCAAAACCTCCATATGATTATGAGAGACGCCGAAGTGGAGAGTTCCGGAATTTTCGACCACCTGGGTTTATTTAACGTCCACCCAAATCTGAGCACACGGGTCAACAGCCTTTTGCTGCCATCGGAAAGGCAGCCGCCGCTAGACCACCGCGGTTTGCTGGTCACGTCTTTTGAGTCATTATATATAGTTATGCATATACAATCGCTGCTACTTATATATTTATACATAAAAATTAAAACTTCATAATGTTACATTCGAATCAGCGCCCTTTATTCCTTGTAGTTCACAACCACAAGACAGCACTTTCACTGTAGAAATGCAAGCAATATTGTCAATGTAACGTGACTGGTAAATTATCTTACCTTGTTCTTCAGAGAACTTACGTAGTGCCGATAGAGCTACCATATCTGTGCCAGTTTCGAGCCCAATTCGGCTTTTTGACCGAAGTTAGTGACTTTTGCACGATTCGGCGTTTGTGAAGGCTTATTTTATTGAAACACTTTCGTCCTTCGTGAAATGACATTGCCAGTGTCCACCACTTACAAATTTTTTCAATGGTGACGCACCCTCCCCCTTATTTACGCGGAAGTATGACCTTTGGACATCGCGCTTCACATTCACTTTTACATTTTGAATTGCACGGGTGCGGTTTTCTATACTCGCTGACGCCGCACTTCACGAAGCAGCCGTGCTGACAATCCCTTCTGATGAACACGTTCTTGCGAGGTGCCTGCATCAGAAAATGACTTATTTTGTGTTATAAGAAACAGATTCCGGATATTTACGGTAAAAAATTCACACGAAAACACGCATTTCATATTATCGTATGGTTGTCAGGATGAAATGAGGAAAACGCCGGTGGTAAAAATAAAACGGTTTGGGGCTCGAACTTCTGCCCAGTAAAACAAGGAGCATTTAACATGAGGCAAAAACGGCAACACATTTATTGGTCCTGGTTAATGTTTCGTTCTGATTGGTCGCCTAAAATAACTCGGCTCATACAGAAAAAGGGGTTCAGTCCCCCTGTACTTTATACAATAAATTTAGACACTACGCCACATAAAAAAAGTTACTTCTTTGCCACAAAGGTGAAGCAATGAACGCGATAGCAATGAATTGGATAGTCACACGCAGAATGGCAAGTAGATCCAAATGTGCCCCGCATTTCTCACGCACAAATGATGCACCAAACGTTCTCACAGGTACATATGAATGCGAATAAGTCTCGGTTGTCACTTCACTGTGCCTGAAAAGCGCGCCCTTTTCGCAAACGGAGGCTGTGTAACGATTGCAGTGACCTTTGTGCGCCCCGTAACTCAACAGAATCGTTCAAGTGCAAGCCCTACACTTGCCAAGACGAATAAACCTCCCAACCGGGAGATAAGGGTACACGAGAGATCTGCTACAGCCCTCTCTTCCTCTCCGCGGGCCAAAGTACGCGTGAGAGATTAGAGCCGCCGCTAGGGAGCCTACATGAACGGCCGTTTTTAGGGTGGAGACATCTTAATAAGTGCCTTCAAGAAACTCAGCCAAAACCAGCGGGCAACAGGGAACGCAGTTGCCAGCTTCCATCAAATTCAGCATAGTTTTCTGTGCGCCGCCATTTTGGAGCCAGCCGCCGACCAAGCATGTATACCTACGTACGGCGTCGGTGCCCAGCCCTTGTAACAACACACAACACCTGGGCTTTTGACAGCGGCGGTTCTCAGGGTCGTGTAAGCGACTCAGTTCTCAAAGTGACCGCACGAAGAAATTCGCAGCCCACACACAAACACTTGCGACATAATACTGAGGTTACGCTGACACGAACGCAAGCGTGGCAACAGCTCAGACTAGCGAGCGCGTCTCCGTACGAACGCGCGGACGTGTCCCGTTTGTGGGTCTCCTATTCGCAATGCGTGGACGCAGCAACGACAACTTCGGTTATCTACTCATTCGCGAACACCGCGAAACACATATACCTGTGCCGCAGGAAAAAACAGTGAACGAAATACTCAGTACTCACAGAGCAAATACGAGACGCACTGGTGGGCTCCCAGCCGTCTCGCTTCACTTGAGCCAGCCATAGTTGTCGTCGGCCAGAGCTCGCTGGGAAGCGGAACATTCGCACCCCCTTTCTGTTGTGGTTAGTGTAGAGCGGTACGCAGCTTCCAGGCATTCTAAGGCTTCACCGGCAGCGTTTAACACGCTACCGCAACGTTCGACGCCGTATTATTGAGAACTAAACCCAACCGGGCGTAGACGCAGTGCGGGCACCAAGATGGGGCGACAGCGCAGCGTTGCTGTCTGGCAACATTGTGTTTTGGTGGGCGGCGGTGCGTTGGCGGCATGTAGTGAGTCAAAGGCTGACATCACCCTAAAAACGGCCGTTCATGTAGGCTCCCTAGCCGCCGCACGCTCATCGCGCCATCTTGCTGATAATGCTGAAAATACGATAGTTCACCCCCCGAGATTTCCACCAACAACGGTAAGTGGTAGGTATAAATAGCTTGCAGTTTGAGCGTCGAAAAGGGCACCCCTCGGTGGCTCAGTAGTTCAGGCCTCGCATTTAGACGCGGAGGTCACATGATCGCTTTCACACACCGGAGTGTTTTTTCTGGATTTTTTCGTTCTTTGCGATTGTATATATATATATATATATATATATATATATACATATATATATATATATATATATATATATATATATATATAATTATATATATATATATATTACGAAAAAAGTGTATGTCTAAGGGCTCATTTTTCCTTGTTTTTACACAATATAGCCGAGAGTGTCTGTATAAATTCCATCGCAATAAAAAGATTCGGAAACCCAGAGATGAAAGGTAGAAGCAAAAAGGCGAGAAACAATTTTATCCTTCAGCTGGTACCACTAGCAACGTAAGCTTTCAGTTGTCAGAACATAACGTAGCGCACATAGAACAGCACTGAGGCCCTAACCAAACTGACTGAATGTACGCAAACTATGTTATTGTTTGTATTTACCGGAGCAAAACGTCGCCATTTTTACAATAGTGAACGCACCTTAAAGTCTAAATGCTAGTTCTCCAGTAAGCTATTGAACAGGCTTCACCAGTTGCGTTCTGCACGTAATCTCAAAGTAATATTTAGAATTTTTTTCTGAAAAATCATACGAAATTATGTGCATGCTTGTGAAGTTTCTTCGAGAGCTTACTCATTAAATGAACGCTGCAAGCGCACTGAAAGGGCTAAAGTACTCGGCTGCTGACCCCCCCCCCCCTCCCAATTTGCCGGATTGAATCTCGGCTTCGGCAGCAGCATTTTCAGTAGAAGCGAAATTGCTGTAGGCCCGTTTTCTCAGATTTGGGTGCGCGTTAAAGAACCCCCGGTGATCTAAACTTCCAGAGCTCTCCACTTCGGCTTCTCTCATAATAATATCGTGTTGTTGGGAGGTCAAACCCCACTTATTATTCAACAATAATCCCGGCACACGAGTGGGCTTTTTAAGAAACAATTGGTGGAGTGAGGCGAAACGGTGGATTCAGAGAGTATATATATATATATATATATATATATATATATATATATATATATATATATATATATATATATATATATATATATATATATATATATATATATATATATATATATATATATATATATCAGTGAAAACTACACATAGGTTAGTAAACGAGCAGCAAGATTTTTTAGCATGATAATTCATCCCGGCGGGAACTTTACAGCGAAATCTCGTGAAGGTCACCTTGCATTGGCGTCAAAGACATTCTGCGCTGTTTTATGAGAACCGCAAGTGCGGGAACTGCTCATATTCTAATACAACTGTTTAATTGTTTTTTTTGTTATCGGTGGAAAACGGCGTTTTTTTTTTTTAATCAGTGATCGCATCTTCGATCTTTTTTGCTGCGCCTGCCATAGGTTGTAAAACAAACTGCATAGATCGCGTTTTCAGCATAATCTCGAAGGAACCTTTTGAAACAACGTTAAGCCTTCCGAAAAATTGTTTCGTAGCTGGTACAACAGTTTTTGTGGGGGAAAGCAGATCACATATAAATAATGAAATAATGAAATATGGGGTAAGATGCCGTTACTTTCTTTAAAAAGAGCGTCGTTACGATACTGCAGAAACGAATGAGTTTGAGTTAGAAATAAAAAAATATATGCCCAGTATGCCTGCATAAATAAACACAGGACAAGGGCATAATAAAGTTTGATGTCCTTGTTAGCGTGCACAAAACGGCTCAAGCTGCATCGCTAATGACCTCGGAAAGTGTCCTGTTCGTATTTTTGTGTAGTTTTTGCCCAAAAAGCTTGGTAAGGAAATCGTTGTGCACTAGTGTGTTGAGATCAGCTTTGTGACAGACGCAAAAGAATATACCATGTGACATATTCGTTTTCTTGCGGTATTTTCAAAGTTCCCTGAAGCTTCTCGCAAAACTGCGACACTCGCTTCGCGGTAGCTTATCGCTGTGATAAGCAGAGGCAACGGTTATTACTTGTACAGACGATTGAGACTTGAAGGTCATCACGCCAGCATCTACTAGGAACTTGTACAGCACCACGTCTAAGGTATTCTTTCGAGCAGAGGGTGGTATTATGGAAGCTTTCCTGGCTTGTTTTTTTTTTCGTTTCTTAAGCTGCGATCACTCTCCTTTGAGGAAGCTGTTTAAAGGAAGCAGTGCCGAGCACCAGCTTCAACACGTCTTTCCCAGCAATTCCGTAATCGCCGGTGGGGTCGAGAGCCCATTAAGAATGCACCTGATCTCAACGAATCGAAGGCTAAGTATGGAGAAAAATTGTGTAGAGTTCGTCGCAGTGGCGATCGTCTTAGCAATGCCACCTAGGAAAATATTTCACGCCCACTCACTACTACGGCCATGACCTGTGACGTCATTCATCAGTTGCAGCCTTCATTTCCTGCCGACTAGACGTGCGCATGCTTGCTCCCACCGTTCGAGATAGCAGGATTGCTTAGCCTTACGGATCTGGTCGCTGGGTGCTCATCTTTTTTTGGGTGACTGCAGGACAATGGCCGTGTTTTTCTGCGCTTGTGGAATACTGCGTGGTAATGTGATGTGCTTCGTTCACTGAATATTCACGTAGTGTACGTACACCTGCAAACTCTCCCAATTGGCAGTGCTGCGGGTCCAACCGTCACCGATAATGAGATTGTGCCGGAGGTTCGAGTGCTGTCATTCTCAGTGGGCTAAAGAAAAGCGAAGTGAGACCGTGCCGTTCATCGCGATGACATCCATATTCGTTACTCCGAGATTCAAAGGTATGTGTCTGTCTGTACTAGTTGCTTTTAGGTTGTTTTGAAAGAACCACCTTTAGCACCTTCGGGTATCTCCGTGAAATGTCGGGTGCGCTTCTGACTTGTTAGCCAGCCTTGATATTAGACACACTTAGCTGATTACCACTGGCACTCACCCCGAGATAACGTAGCGTGCCGAGATGTTCCTAGGAACTACACAGGTGTCAGTTTTTCTGTTTTTTTACAAGCGCGATGGCCGAGATGCGGTCTGCTTGGCTGCTAAATGACGGTGCAACGAAGCAGACCAACCTTCACAATCCACTCAGCCAAGTTGACGAGCGCAGTGAAATAGCCGTTTAACGCTCCACTGCTCACACCACAAACGCATCAAAATGAAGCAGTAAACGTGCATGTCTATATATTCTCGTAGCAGGCGTTTTTAATTAAGGGTCAGTAAACATTTCTCAATTTGCGCATAGCACCAAGAGATTATTGTGGAATGTCTAATAATCTGATCAAAAGGGAAGAAGGGCTCGCGTCTGGTGTCGTGCATTTGTTACATGCTACGTAGTGCTTTTTACCGCTGCTTCATTCATTTTTGTGGCGTTATAGTTATCTGCCACTCTTCCTAAAGACCCTTCGCCTCATTCATTTTCTCAAAATAAGTGAACGTAATGAGCGTCTGTGTATAAACGTCAAGTGCGACTCCATTTAAACATCGCGCTCAAGTTCAGAAGGCAGTATCACTGACATTGCACTATCTACGTAAGCAAGAGCTTGATATCGAAGGTGGAAAGTGTGCAGTCGTGGCGCTCCCCAGACAGCCGATATCCGCTTATGGTGTAATAATTAGTGGGCGACTGGTGTAGTGCACCCAGAGTCAAAGGTTCTTGGGAGTCAGGGCCAAACCTCATAAGCACGAAAATGCACGCGACAGCGACGAGCGATTCGACGTAGATCGTCTTCGTGCGATCAGTCGCTTGCGCAGGCAAACCTCATTTCCGCGACGGCTTCGGCGAGCGAATTCCGCTGTTGCTGGCATGAGGCCGTCTACTGGTACCAAAAAAACTGCGTAGTTAGGGGTATACAATTTAAAATTAAGATATATTGTTGTGTAATGGAAGGGAAAGTATTTATGAGTGCCTTGCAGCACTTTTTTTATATGCACATGCGTAAACAGTGCGTTATTTCTTCTTGCGCATACGTGACTCGGGCAGGGTCACGTGCACCTATGTAGACGTTGTCTTATGCGGTTTTTCGCTATTGGCTGCTTGAGCCCAGGACTTCCAGGCGATGAGCGATGGTTTCCAAATCTAGAGAAAGGAGCGATCGCGCGAAAACGAGCACGCAACACGTCGCGCAAACGCCCTGTTTCGTCGCTCATAGCATCGCTCGTCGCTGTCGCCTGCGTTTTCGCGCTCATGAGGTTTGCTCTTCATGATCGACCGACACATGTCTTGGACATCCCCCCCCCCCGGCAAACGCTTTATAAAGCGGCTGACTGCCATTCGCACTGATTCAGGTTCTTGCAGGCAATACTAGGACAATGTCCTTGCAGTCTATGTTACAGCTGTACAGGATATATTCGAGTTTCTGTGGTACAGCTTACCTGTAATATTTACTAAGTACAAAACTAGCTCACGCACACCCCCAAACACTCAAGCCCTGGTTCTCATGATATGCATTCATTTACGAAAAAGTGCATCAAAAACTGAAATAATTGCCATTGCACGGGCTACGCGATCATGATGCACATCGCTGTTGGAAAAATGCGTACTTCCCTCAGACAAAATTATAGGAAGCCATCTCAGGACTTGACAATATCCGCTGTTCAAAGGCCCCGTACGACATTCAGTGCAATTGGCTGTTCGTATTTTGCATCATTTACTTCACATTATGCGCCTGTGGAGAGCGGCTGTATCCTCGACGGTGCCTGACCTTTCCACAAGTATGTCTTGCAATATCAGGGCTGCAGAAAAAATCAAACTTGCCTTCGATAGCCTTCTAAACAATTTAGCATGCTTCTCTTGCACGACATTTACAGAGACCACGTGCATATCTACACAAATGGTTAGACCGTAGCGCCTTGGTCTGGTGGCTCGAGGAATACCAACTCGAAGGAGTAACCAATGCGAATCGAGCTGTTACATATCACTACATCTACGGTGGCAGAAATAGCGGCTCTGTGCGGTGACCTAGGGCACATCGAGTGCCAGAGATCAAGCAACTGGACCGTGTTTTCTGACTCGAAACCAGCCTTACCGTTCATGCAGTCAGTTCTCTGATGAGGCTTCTACGAGCAGCTCACACAAAAGATTTTCAAGCTTCGTCATCACATTACAGAAACACGCAATGAGGTAAACTTACAGTGGTTACCTGGTTCTTGTGAGATCAGTGGCAATGCTTCCGCAAACAACGCGACTCACACATCCCACCAAAGAGAGCACACCCTTCCGATACCCAAATCCACGATAGACACTCCAAAGTAGCTTCTTCGCATGGCACGTAGTCTTTGTCTGCTGGAGTGGAATACCGTAAGCATAAGACATAAAAGAATCCATCAAATAAGCTTTCAACTTGAACTCCAACCTTCATCCGGACTTGCTTTGCTTCTTTTTCAAGCTTTGCTTTTTGTAGGTTTTAGTTAGGGGGTTGCCCTCACAAAAGCATAAACAACGCTCCTTGGAGTGACCGAAATTGTGGAATGCGACGTCTGCGGCACCGAAGAAGACATCGGTCATCTGCTCTGCCATTGCCCTCGATTTGCCTCTAAGAGAGGAAAACTCCCTGACGCGTTGCGAGAATTAAACTATTGGCCACTCCGTGCAGATGCTTGTGGAGCACAGTCTATCCTTCATCGGCTCACAATGCAATCAAATCCCCTTGTTCTTCTTTAGCACTACGAGTCTAGACGATTGCCCTGGACTCTTGTATAGTGCAACTACAGCCTTGATGTCAGCCCATGTGTTGATACATTTGTTGTTTTTTTTCTCCGTCTCTCTTATCTTTCTCTATTTGTCTCATCTCTATACTAAGCTTTACCGTTCCCTCGTTTTAGGGTAGCCAATGCGGCATACGCCTTGGTAACTTACTTGCGTTCTCTCCTATTTCCCCTCCTTCCTTACTTGAAATATGTACTCCTGATCTTCAACCATACTTGGATGCCTCTATACGCTTCAAAAAATTGCCCGCAGCTTCCCTCGGGGGAACACTGAGGAGGATGCGGAGCATATAATTGGTTAACGGGGTGTTAAAGTGCGACTTACTTGGGTCGATGGCAAAATTGGTTAACGTGGTTGTGAAATGGGGTGTTAAATTGCGACTTACTTGGGTCGATGGCTAAATTGGTTAACGTGGTTGTAGGAGGGGGTGTTAAATGAGTGAACACGTACACACGTATGCAAAAGGGCGGCGCTGGTCGAAGGGACGTCGATCATTGTGTTTGTGGATTCGTTGGCATTAATTTCACCGCCACCTTGGACGTCGACGCGCCGTACAAACCAACCGACGAGCGGCAACTGAGCGAGCGAGCGCCGACCTTGAGTATATATACAGCGCGACGGCGCTCACTGTCAGCTGTTGAATGTTCTCGAAGCGCGACGCCACATGCGCGTCCACTGGAGAATCAGGAGAATTGTAGATGTCGAACGCGGTGTGTAGAGGAGGAAGGGTGCACAGATGGTGGAGGAGTGAAGCGCGCGCGGTGTGTAGAGGAGGAAGGGATGCACAGATGGTGGTAGAGTGGGCGACGGCGCGACGGCGCATGCGCGCGCGTCAGCTGTCGAATGTTCGAGAAGCGGTGCGGACGGCGCGGACGGCGCACTACAAGGCGCGAGTATAAGATGCTTCCGCATCTAAAACTTTTTTTCGGTAGCTTCCCAGTAAACGACATGCAGAGCCAAAAACATGTGACCAATTGTTTTCCTAAATGATTCTGAGGTGTGTGTGACCTGTATTTAAAACTGAAATGGGGACCACGGTGAGGTACACCAACCCAAACACAGGCAATATAGTACCAACGCACTCACTCAGCACAGAACACCACACAAGGTTTGCAAATGATACGGATCATTTCCATTGCAGGTTCTGGACTGTATTCTATGTGTGTAAATAAAAACAATAATAAAAAATGAAGAATGAAGGGTAAATAAAAAATGAAGAATGAATCAGTTTCTCCTATTCACTTCGTCCTTCTTTTGGGCTTTCAAACTTTACTCTTGTTTTATTCATTAGTAGATTGTATTAGAACTTTATTATCAGAGTAAAAGCAGTGGGAATTGTTATGATGTTTAGGTTCATATTGCGGAATAACGTTACGCAGGCTATTTACCAGAAGCCTCTTGAACTCCTCAAATTATTCATCAATATTTGGTTTGTCAGTGACCTGTGACCACTCATTGGCTGACAAGTAATATTAGTAATTGAGATTTTACTTCTCACAACCACAATATAATTACCAGAGACGCCGTAAAGTTGAGGGCTCTAGAACGTTTCACCATGTAATGTGATTTAACGTACACTGACATCGTGCACTACACGGGCCTCTGCCATTTTGCATTCATAGAAATGCGACAGCCTCGGCCCTATCAAGCTCACAACCTCTCGATCAGCAACCGAGCACTGTAGCCACCGTTTCGCCGAGGCGGCGCTTTCAAAACAATGTGCTCAGGCGTAGTTTAAAACAGTATGTTTTAAGCAGCTATGATATATAAAATGTGTGTGTTTCCTGAAGCTGCGGCGCCATTCGTGATTTATATATATAGAGGTGAGGCTTACGTGTCCGTATGCTTGCTCTGCGACTAGTGAAAACAGGACCGCTGGAAGAAAAAGCAGAAAGAAAAACATAGATTCGGTAAGGCTTTACATTCGCCACTTCGTGCTCGACCAAACTCCCACATTACTTATTAGAACAAATTTGACAACTTGGCCATCAAATGCTTGAACGTAAGTGAGCATGACTTCCGCCACATCAGCGGATCGTGGGGCGTAAAGTTATATATCTTTCGAAAAATTGTACGCATAGCTAAAAATAAAGTTACATAATAACACGTGCGGAAAACTGAGTATGTCAATAAAAAAAGATTTCAAGCGCAATATTCACATCGCTTAGCAGTACGGTGAAAATACATGTGTATCCAAAACTCGACAAAACTAAGATTGTTTTAATGCTATCCAAAAGAATAGCAGATATATATTTATTAACAAGTAAAGCTAATAGAGCAGGTGCATCGACAGAAAACTTTTTTTGGAGGGGGGGTGACGAATCCTTTGTTTGTGGAGGGGCAATCCCTGGAAATCGTGATTTTTCACTCGCTATTTCCTCGCAAAAAAAAAGTTTGGGCAAGGGGGGCGGGGCACGGTCCCACTGGGCAACCCTGCCTGCCACGATTTCACGGTTTTATGGGTGATACTATGAAACCATGGCATTTTCTCTTAGTGCAATGTTAAAAGGATTGTTAACAAAGGCATTCTTCAAAATAACATACAAAAATACGGAGCCATCCCTCTTTGTGAAAACGGCTTAGCTGCACGAAAGAGAGGTGGCGAGAAAATTCCTACAGCAGTGGAAACTGTCTTATTGTCTTGATTGCCATTGGGTAGCATACGCATAGCGTGCCCTTGGTTCTGACGTCATCAGCTCGATTGACTGTTTAACATGCACTCGATGCGGCACCTCATTGGTTGTTGGGCCGCAAACTTTAACAAAGCTGACATTATAGTGAGGTGTGCAAATATCCATGCTGGCTCTTCACTAGAGCTCGTAGTGTGCTATCACCCCTTCCCTGTACCCACCCAATAAATAAGAAAAAACGAAGCCTTCATCGAAAGTTTTCTTTTTACACTTTAAATATTACAAAAGTGCTGCTGCACAGTAATACTTACCGCAGGCCATGAGGCAAACAGTTTTTCGGAACTCCATATTGAAGCACCTTTTTAGCTTTGAATACTGCCTCACACAGCTATATATACTGCCTCGCACTCCGTGATGCAATCACCCGATACACGAAGCATAAAAAATATACAGACAAGTTTTGTTGGTATAACATCGATCAATGTCGTTTAGGTTGAGTTGTTTTCATCTAGCCCGCGTATTTTTCTAAACAAGGAACACGCAGAAGCCTCCAACAATGCACAGAGGCCTTGAACTCCAGGTGCGCACGATTCTCAAACAACCGCGAGAACAAATTTGACGCAATAACCAGCTTTCTTAGGGGTTTTGTTTAGTGTTTTTTTCTTATATTCTCGAGCATTGCATTTGGAGCATCTGCTTCTTTACTGCAAGATTAGACGAGATTCGTAACCACTGTGTGGTTTATACGGATTCACACCAATTTATCGTGAAACATGATGTGCTCCTGGTGAGGCGTGTACAACCTGACTCTTTACTGACAGCCCGCATTCTACCCTACACCCAAGGGAAGGGTGGGTCTTAAGTTTGTGCGACGGGCGGGAGTGAAAAATGTACTGCTGTGAATGCATGTTGATTTGTTACCTTTAAAACTCACAATATTTTGTAGCCGGTGGGAGCGTGCAGTAAGACATTCGCACATCTTCAATTTATGTTTTATGTAATATGCTCTAGGCAAACGACATGAGAGGTTGATAGTTACCGCTGATTACAGAAATGGTTGAAGGTTACCTTTGGAGAGCTCGGAAGCTAACGCTTCTGCGTCAGCCCAGCAGGACATATTCATTCCACTTTCACTTCTGTACGGAACATTTCTCCCACATAAGCTGGCGCAATCGGTGCGATGCTAAGTTGCTCGTATGTTACCTAAGTCGATGTGATTTCGAGAAAAATTGTTCTACCGCTCTTTCTAGTGGTAACAATAAGGCCATATTATACTGCCTATATCACAGTGAAGTATAGTATGTACTTTATTATTGCTACACAGCGCATTTTTTAGCCGTACATGTGAAACGTAGGTTGAAGAAACTTGTGCATGTGAGATAAGATATTTTGACATGGCCGTTGGTTGTTTTTCTTTATTTGGTTGGCAACACTGTAGATGAACGCTGCAGTGGTTCTGCCATTGCTACAGGAACGATAGAGAGAAGGCTCGTAGCTTCTGCCATGAACGCCGGAAGGCGTTACACCAAGAAGGGACGTCTCTTTCACTGTCCACTTTCACTAACTTTACCACGGCCGCTGAATAAAAGCTGATCGCCCCGCCGCGGTGGTCTAGTGGCTAAGGTACTCGGCTGCTGACCCGCAGGGCGCGGGTTCGAATCCCGGCTGCGGCGGCTGCATTTCCGATGGAGGCGGAAATGTTGTAGGCCCGTGTGCTCAGATTTGGGTGCACGTTAAAGAACCCCAGGTGGTCTAAATTTCCGGAGCCCTCCACTACGGCGTCTCTCATAATCATATAGTGGTTTTGGGACGTTAAACCCCACATATCAATCAAATCAATAAAAGCTGATCGTATTCGGTCATTCCAGCGACTCCGGCGGTGCCATGCAGCCGTGCTCCGAAGCTGTCACACGGTGATAATCTGCGACGCAGTTTGGTCTCTCAGTAGTCATAAACGCGTCTTCACGCTCTGCGACGCTGATGTGCACGCTAGCGATTTCACCGTCTCGTCCACCATTTTGACCTACCGTTGCGCCGCCTATAGTCGTTATAATTATCGAATATTCGTGTTGCCCCAAAACACTCACCGCTTTTCACAACGCATTTCTCTTATCTGTTGCTATCGCACCCTAAGCAGTGGTCGGCAGATAAACGTGGGTTCGCACATGGAGTCGGCACGCTAACATGACACGAAAGGCAAAGCGCGCACTGAGCGGTCACAAAACCGAATGGTCACGTCGGTAGCAATACGTAAACGACAGAGTATTTTACAATATTGCCTTGAAAGCCTTCGTTGCGAGGAATCTCATCACACGTATTCGCACCAGTGCTCGTTAGTGTGACGATGCAATAGTTAACTACCCCGCCTCTATATTGCCGCACCACCCCATCCACGATAAAAAATGTGAGAGACATAAGACGCACTTGTAAAATCTCGTACGCTAACCATGCCCCGGAAACTCGGTCCTGTTTTAGGTTTTCAAGAACATGCACGCTTCTCGCAGTTGCCATGCATTTCAAGATCCGGTTGAACAGAGTGAGGTGTATGTAAGTGCCTGCATTTATTGACTTTCCCCCCGCCACGGCAATCTAGTGGCTAAAGTGGCAGGTCGCGGATTCGAATCCCGGCTACGGTGGCTGCTTTTTTGGTGGAGGCGGAAATTCTGTAGGCCCGTGTGATCAAACTTGGGTGCACGTTAAATAACTCTAGGTGGTTGAAATTTCTGCAGCCCTCCACCATGTCGTTTCTCATAATTGTAAGGTAATTTTGGGTCGTTAAACCTCACATATCAATCAGTCAGTCAGCATTTATTGGCTTTCGCAAGTTTCTTTACAAATAAACAGCTTGATATCCTTGTAAAGATCTCATCTCTTTTTTATTTATTGTGTTTTCTTATTTCTTAATTTAAATTTTGAATCAGGCGAAGCGCATGAAGTGATTCACTTGAGTTTATAGCGCTTGCTTCCACTTTTTCTCATCCCTCGCTCAGTGATAATAGAAGTTAGATCGCGCTCAGTTATCTCGCTTAGTGCGTGCTTGCACACTACGGGGAAGATAAAGAGAGCAAGTAGTGGCCGGCAGAGAACAGAAGCCGAAGCAAGCTACGCCGAACAAGTGAACCACGCATTTGTCTATGTTGACTTAATCAGGCAAGACATGTTTTCCGCGGCTCTGAAGTGTGCTTACTCGGTTATGTCTAGTTCCGCGAAGGTTTCTCAGTGTTTCATATCGGCAACGCGCGAGCCCAAGAACTTCGACCGATTATTTGAGCAGGTATTGATTTTGCTTGGCTACATGAGTAAACACAGTTCCCTGCAAGCCTGACTGGACTGACAGAAGTGCGCTGTCGCTTGTTTAATTGGTGAAGACGGCAGCCAAGCTCGTGCCGGGAAAATGCGTTTATTGAAAGGCTTGATTTCTAGTTCGCTCAGCTACATAGTTTAAGCTTTTTTTTACTTTTGGCGTTCAGTTCATTAGTATGTTGGGCTTAACGTCTCAACACCACCATATATATATATATATATGAGAGACGCCGTAGCGGAGGGCTCAGGGAATTTCGACCTCCTGGGGTTCTTTACCGTGAACCCATATCTGAACACATGGGCCTACATCATTTTCGCCTCCATTAAAAATGCGGCCAAGCGTTTAGTTCAAGAGAGAGAAAGAGAGATAAATAGAGAGGAAAGGCAGGGAGGTTAACCAAGCTAGGCTCGGTTGGCTACCCTACACGTGGAGAGGGGAAAGGGATAATGATAGAAAGGAAAGTGGTAGAAATTCAGAGAAGGATGAATGGTCAGCTCGAGACTAGACAGCATGGTCTCACACTGTTTTTTCCCAACCGGTAATGAAGCCTGATGGTCCTTAAGACGTACAAGAGGGCTTTCGTGGCTTTGCGCATATGGGAAACCCCTGGCCAAGGTCCTAGAAACTTCTCTGCTGAAAGCGGCCGTGAATCCAGCTCACAGAGCTTGGATTCCATAATACGTCATTCAGACTGGTATGCTGGGTAACGGCATAGAATGTGCTCAAGCGTTTCCTCGCCGGCGCAGATGTTGCATGCCAAAGTGTTCGCCATTCCAAGGAGTCGAGAGTACGCATTCGTAGATGCTGCGCCCAACCCCATGCGACACAGTAAAGTTTTAGTGCATCGTCAGAGCCCGGATGGCAAACGAAGTTGCAAGTTTGGGTCAATTTAATACAGGTGCGTGTTAGAGAATCCCGGCGTATTTCATTGCAGAGGAGTTATACGATGAGCCGGTGATTGTAGTCGCCTTGCAGCGTCAGTTCTCAAGAGTGGTATGGGCGTACACAGGTCTTGGTCATGAGTCGGTCAAGCAGCTTCATCCGCGTGGTCATTGCCGTCAATTTCGCAATGGCTCAGGGCCACTGAAATACAATATCGTGACCTTCCTTCAGCGCTTCGTGGTAGTCGTGCCTTAGCTGATATAGTGATTCTTTGTGTAACCCATGCTGAATGGAAAACCGTAGTGTCTATAAGGCTGACCTCGAGTCGCAAAACATGGCTTATTGGTTAGGTTGCTGCCGAAGAATGTATTTCACTGCACCTTGAAGCGCTGCGAGCTCTGCTGCTGTCGACGTAGTGGTGTGAGAAAACTTGTATTGAAGCAACACATTATCAGATAAAACAACCACTGCTCCTGTAGAGCTGTTGGAATCAGTGGAGTTATCGGTGTAAACATGTGTGCGGTTGAAGTACCTTTGTTCAACAGACGCAAAGTCAATTGCTTTAGGGCTAGCGGTGACATGCATGCCTTCTTAACGATTCAAGGAACTGATAAGCGCATGTCAGGTCGACGGAGAAGTGGGAAGTCCACAAAGAAGTGGGAAGTCCACTTCTTTTGAAAGAGTCGAGTGGACTGGTGAACGTGATAAGCAGTCAGCATCATCATGCTTTCTGCCAGACCTATATACGACCGTGATGTCATACTCTTGGAGCCTGAGACTCCATCTCTCAAGCCGTCCCGATGGGTCTTTTAAGCTCGCCAGCCAACAAAGTGAGTGCTCGTCGCTGACGGCACGGAACGGCCTGCCATAGAGGTATGGCCTGAACTTGCTGATCGCCCATATGACTGCCAAGCACTCTTTTTCAGTTGCCGAGTAGTTTCTTTCCGCTTTTTAGAGGGTGCGGCTAGCATATGCTATCACTTTCTCTTCTCTGTTTTACCATTGCACCAGGACCGCACCTAGGCCAAGATTGCTGGCATCTGTATGAACTTCCGTATATGCGGTTTCGTCAAAGTGAGCCAGGATAGGTGGAGCTTGCAAACGTTTCTTTAATTCGTTGAATGCACTGTCTTGTTCGGTGCACCAACTAAATGGCACGTCCTCTTTTGTGAGTCTTGTTAGAGGTTCGACAATTTTCGCGAACTTTTTCACAAACCACCGATAATAAGCACATAAACCCGAAAATCGGCGTACCTCCTTCTTGTCTTTTGGCTTGGAAAACAGCCCCACGGCCACAGTCGTCTCCGGGTCCGGACCAACACCTTGAGTGCTGATTATATGACCGAGAAACGAAGCTTCTCGAATTCAAACTAGCATTTTTCCGGTTTAATAGTCAAGCCGGCTGACTGGATAGCCTGAAGTACCGAACGTAGTCACTTTACATGCTCTTCAAACGTTGCTGAAAACACCACAACGTCGTCCAGGTAGACTAAGCACGACAGCCATTTGAGGCCTTAAAGGACGCTGTCCATCATGCGCTGGAATGTTGCAGACGCACAACACAGGCCGAATGGGAGTGCTTTAAACTCATATAGACCATCCGGGGTTACGAAAGCAGTCTTTTCACGGTCCCTTTCGTCCACTTCAATTTGTCAGTAACCGCTTTTTAAATCCAATGAAGAGAAGTACCTTGCGTGCCGTAGCCGATCCAACGTATCATCAATACGGGGCAAAGGGTAGACATCCCGCTTTGTCACGCTGTTCAGCTTTCTGTAATCAACGCAGAATCTCAGCGTGTTGTCTTTTTTCCTCACAAGGACTACAGACGACGCCCACGGACTATTGGATGGCTGTATGACATCATCCTCCAGCATCTCTTTCACTTGGCTCTTTATGATCTCACGCTCCTTCGGTGATACTCTGTACGCATTTTGGTGTACCGGCCTTGTAGCTTCATCTGCTATTATTCGGTGTTTAACAACCTGGGTCCACCGTACTTTTGACGAGGTAGAGAAACATCTGGTGAAGTCTCTTAGGAGGTCTTGAATAATTTTCTTCTCGGCTGGGGATAGATTTTGGCTGATTGCAACTCTTGCCACGACATCGGCCTCTGGTTCCGAAGTAGGTGGCCCTGACACCAGACCACATAAGTCCGTCACTGTTTGAAAACCGTGCTGGAGGGCGATAGCAGTGTCCTTTGCAACGTGCTGATTTTCGTTTCCGAAATTTGTGAGCAATACATAGGCACATCCACCACGTAATTGAATAATGCCTCGAGCTACACAAAGGCCTTTATTGAGCAGTAGTTCAATGTTTGCATCCGCTATACTTTCAGAATCAACGAATGTTTCATCTCTTACACCGACTATTACGCTGCATCGTGGCGGCACGGTAACATCACAATCTATAACACGTAATGCAGTGTATTCTGGCTCATTTGTGTCCATGGCCAGTTTGGTCAAAAAAGACGCACTAGAATTCTGCAGGTCGATTATAGCTCCGTTTGCTAGCAGAAAATCCATTCCGAGTATTAAATCTCTAGGGCATTCCGAAAGTACGACAAAGTCAGCAACGTAAGTAGCGCCTTGAATTCCGATTTGTGCGGTACATCTTCCCACAAGTGTGATGAGATGACCCCCAGCCATGCGTATCTGGGGTCCACTTCAAGGCGTCAGGACTTTCTTTAAATCCTTTGCGGCAGCGTAACTGACAACCGGATAATCAGCACCTGTGTCGACTAAAACGGTAAATTCACACCCGTCTACGGTAACGCGTAAGTCTGAAGAAATTTTGTCTTTACCTAACCTAGTTGTAGTGTTCCGCTCATCGTTTCCGCACTGGGACCTTGACGGAGGATCTTCATTTGGTCGGACATCAGCGGCCTTGCCTCTATAGGTCGCTGGCTTCAGTTTTCCTGATCGGCGTAAGTCGGTACGGGGCGTTCCTGCAATTGCTGTTCAAGTCGAACAAGTTGCGCCTCGGGTTCGGCTTGAAGAATGGCGTGGTGAACTTCATCTCTGATCATGGTAGTCAGAGACGAAACTGGCGTTGCGACTTGTCGGGGCAGCAGCTTCTGGAGCTCTTCCTTCACAATGAATCGCATCATTTCCCTCAATGCTTCACTGCTGGTTTCCAAGTTTGCTGAGACGACATCCGCAGGAACACTACTCGTGTCATGATTGTAGTGACGGGAGCGCTGCTCTCGTCAAAACAAACGAAGCCACCTCTATGGAGGTGGCTTCGTTGCGGAATTCAGCAACTGCACGAGGTGGGTTGCGTACCGAACCGGCAAATAACTCCTGTTTGACACCTCGCATCAAGTGACGCAGCTTTTTCTCTTCGTTCATGTTCGGGTCAGCGCGCTTGAAAAGGTGGGACATGTCCTCAATATACATGCCAACGCTTTCGTTCGTGTGCTGGTTTCTGGACTGTAGAGCGTTCTCCGCCTTCTCCCGACGATCGGTGCTTGCATATGTAGCTACTCTTTGTCGTCAGAATTCTTCCCATGTCGGTATGAACGCTTCGTGGTTTTCATACCACGTCCTCGCTGCATCCTCCAATGCGAAGTACACGTGACGCAGTTTCCTTGCTTCATCCCAGCCGTTGGTTTTCGCAACCCGCTCGAAGTGTTCTAACCAATCCTCCGCATCCCCAAACGTGTCCCCGTGGAAGGGCTCAGGCAAGCACGGTGGGGACAGAATAAGTTCCGACGATGTCACCTGGTAAGCCATCGTTCCGTTGTCTGTGGACGCTGCTTGTGTTGCTGGAGCACTGGGGAGGGGTGCGAATTCAGGCGGCTCTCCTCGGAGGTGGCGGTTTGAACACTGGTGGACCGGAGTCAGTTCGCCAGGTTCCAATTGTTCAGAATCAGGGCTTCGCTCGCTTGCGCCAAGGGAACTTCCAATCATACCTAGCACCGTCCACCAGAACGTAACGGGTGCAAGAGAGGAAAAGTAAAAAACTAGTTTATTATGGGCGAATTTGTGCCCTTAAAATTATGTGCGAAAAGATGGAAGAGTCCGCTAGAGCGTTCCAAACAAGAGTGCCCACAAGCAAGAGTGCCCGCAAGACTGTGGACGCTGATTACTCATAATGTCGGATATTTTAAACGGTCTCTGTGGCAATATAAGCCGTCTGTGGCAGCATTTAGTTGAGTCCACCAGAACTAGGTTGAAAAGAGTCGGACTCAAAATGTCGCCTTATGGCACCCCACCATTTGTGAAATGCTTAATCGTAAGCCCATCTTCAGTTAAAACGAGCATGGATCTCTTTTTAAGGTAGTTTCTTACCCATCGAACGCCACGACCTCCAAGTTCAGCAGCTTCAAGAGCAATCAGAACATCGAGAGCATTGAGAACAGCCTCATGGGTCACGTTGGCATAGGCACCTCCCACGTCTTAGAACAGAGAGGCCGACAGCCGCTTCTTAGCTTTCTGTTGCTGAACAGAGGTCACTTAGTCAATGACGCTATCAATTGAGGACCTACCTCATCGAAAGTCAGCCATGGCATCACGATAGTTGTTATAATATTCCAGGTACCATTCCATGCGTGTAAGCAGCATCCTCTCCATGACCTTGCCGACGCAGCTTGCTAGGGCTGTAAGCCGGTATGATGCCAAATGCAGTGGAGACTTTCGGGCTTACACAAAGGCACCAGGCGACTGCACTTCCACTCATCAGGCACCAATCCATCATGCCAAGACTTATTGAAAATTTCCAGGACACAGCGCTGCGCCTTCAGGCCTAGGTGACGTAGAGCAGTATAGGTCACTCCTTCCGGACCTGGGGAGAATGAGCGTCTGCAGGTGTTCAATGTTGTATAAAGTTCTTTCATAGTGAATGCAACCTTCATTTGCTGATGTCGTGCGACTTGACCGTCCTGTGGCAATAGAGCGATTGGTATAAAGATGTCACCGGTGATCTTTGGACAAAATTCACCAGAAACATCAAGTTGTCAGCGACTTTGATGTAGAGCAAGAACGGCGAAGGGATGACGCTGTTGCGGATGCGAGTGAATACCTCGAAGAATCCTCCATGCGGGATGCAAAGGCTTTCGAAGGTCTAACAAGTCACAAAAACTCTTCCATTGTTGTTCCTGGAGTTTGAGCATTTGACGCTGGATTTTCTTCTGAATGCGTCTGGATTGTTTGAGGTCATAGATAGATTTCGTGCGTCTGTATCGTCTTTCGGCACGTCGGCGGACAACTCGAAGTTGTTCCAACTCTTGGTCGAGTACGGTACGTCTCGATCCTTTCGAACACATCTTCGTGGAAGTCTCCATCACACGCCAAATCACTCCTTCAATTGATTCCGGTGGTTCGTGCATGCATTTGCTCTCCACTGATATCTGATCGAATCATCAAATAAGGGCGTCAATGAAGTATATATAAACATCCTGAAAAAAATATACAGGGGATCAACTTCTACCATAGTGCGTCATAAAGAAAGTAACAGAATACCAATCATGAAGGGTGTAAGGCAGGGGGACACAATCTCCCCAATGCTATTTACTGCGTGCTTACAGGAGGTTATCACAAGCCAATAATGTGAACAGTTAGGGATAAGAGTTAATGAAGAGTACCTTAGTAACCTGCGCTTTGCCGATGACATTGCATTGCTGAGTAACTCAGGGGACGAATTGCAACTCATGATTACGGAGTTAGACGAGGAGAGCAGAAAGGTGGGTCTTAAAATGAATCTGCCGAAAACGAAAGTAATGTACAAAAACCTCGGAAAAGAGCAGCGCTTCGAGATAGGTAATAGTGCACTTCAAGTTGTAAAAGACTATGTCTACTTAGGGCAGGTAATAGCGGCGGAGCCGAACCACGAGATTGAATTAACTAGAAGAATAAGAATGGGGTGGAGCACATTTGGCAAGCACTCTCAAATTATGACAGGTACATTGCCACTATCCCTCAAGAGGAAGCTATACAACAGCTGTATCTTGCCGGTACTTAGCTACGGAGCAGAAACCTGGAGACTTACAAAGAGGGTTCAGCTTAAATTGAGGACGACGCAGCGAGCAATGGAAAGAAAAATGATAAGTGTAACCTTAAAAGACAAGAAGAGAGCAGAGTGGATTAGGGAACAAACGGTGGTTAAGGATATCATAGCTGAAATCAAGAAGAAGGAATGGACATGGGCCGGGTAGCGCTTAGACAGGATAACCGCTGGCCGTTAAGGGTAACTAACTGGATTCCAAGAGAAGGCCAGCGGGTTAGAAGGAGACAGAAGGTTAGGTGGGCAGATAAGATTAAGAAGTTTGCGGGTATAAATTTGGAGCAGCATGCCTAGGACCGGGTTAACTGGCGGAACATGGCAGAGGCCTTTGTCCTGCAGTGGACGGAGTCAGGCTGATGTTGTTTATGATGATGATGATGATGATATTTGATAATTCTCTCAGTCAATATGTCTTGAGTGTCCAGGGGAAGGAGAATCGTTCAGCCATCTGACCGTCACGTACGTGGGGATATTGTCGCTGCCGTAGGTTTCAATATCTGTGAACCCTTTGACTTTCGTGACAATGCTATGCGACACTAATGTCAAGTCAAGGCAACGGCAATAAGTCAGTCCTCGGAGATAAGTAGGGTGGTCGTGGTTCAGCACCTGAGGCCCGTGCTCTGATGCAAGATCAATTAGGTTCGTGCCTTTTTGATTTGTCCTGATGCTTTCCAACGGTGTATGGTGGGCGATGAAGTCGCCCATCAATGTCTAAGGTGCTGGAGTCATGCAAATATATAATTTAATATCTGTTGATTCAGTCGACGTGACGTGCTATATATGCGCCTATCAGTGCAAACGACCACTTCTTCTTTTTAAGATATAAATAGACGCAGAGATTTCTATTGTAAAACTCTACTCTTCGGCAAACACTTATGCACACAGCAACTTGAGTTCGCTCAATGCACGATGAAGAAACGAACGACTCATAGCTCGACAGTCGAGGTATTTTTGAAAAATGCGGTGCACAAATGACGATGATAGGAAACTTATTCTCGAAAATGAACTGTCTATACTCAGGCAATCTTGACTGTGGACCTCTGGCGTACCACTGAATTATGAAAGCACGCTTGACAGTTTTTCGGAAAGGCTGATGTGGTCTATGGTGCACCATCTTGTTACTTAAGTCCGGCGCGAATCAGTTCTAGTGTGTCCAAGACTTGCAGCGCAAAAATAGCGGCAGGGATCTGTACACTAGCCAAGATAGTGCGGATAACACTCATGAACGAGCTCAATGCAGAAAAAAGTTGTGCCTCTTGTGCAGATAGACTGCCTGCTGGGCGCATATCTGTTGTTGACTGTCAATGTTGAAGTTCTGTAGACACGGGTTCCCGCCATAAAGCCAGCCAGTCAGAGTCAGATGTTCTTTGTTGTGCCGCAGTGTCCCCCGGCCCCTCTGGACGTACCTCACTTGGTGGAGGGGGCGAAGGAGGTCACAATGGTAGTGGCGGCGGCGGTGGTAGTGGCAGCCGCGTAAGTGAAGGCAAATTCTGCACAGCACTGCTTTTTTTTTCTTCGAGCACCTCCGTCTACGGGAATGCCATCGTTGAACAACCGTTACCACTTCCTTTCGTGAGGATCCGTATTTCACCATTTGTCTCAGAATGCTCCTCTTCTTCTTGACTACTGGGCAGTCTTTGGATGAGGTCTCATGGTTCGCGTTGCAGTTGCTGAATTTTAGGAGAGTTGTTTGGCAAGCCTCTGCTTTGTGGGGTCTGGCGCAACGTGGGCATGCTTGCTTGTTGTTACACGCACCACTAACATGACCCAGTTTTAGACAGTTGTGGCACTGCAGTGGCCTTGGGATGAATGGTCGGGCAGCGTGACGAAAGTGACCAACCTTGACTTGTGATGGGCTGAAATCCCCTCTGAAGGTCACCTTGGTGCAACGGGATTTGCCAAGCCGGCATACTTTCAATATGTCCGTTGCCTCAGAAACTGGCTTTATCAGCACAGGAAGGTCTGCGTTTAATCAATCAATCAATCAATCAATCATTCAATCAATCAGTTTATTATCATGTCATAAAAGAGTGTTACAGGGAGTAAAATATACAGAAGAGGGTCCCAAAGTACAAGACTGCAACGGGACCCTCGGTGATCATTACAAATAATAAAAGCACAAGCAGCTGTTATAATCGTAGAAGCAAAAATATATAAAGCATAATGAAAACAAAAAGGCATGGAATCAAAAAACTAATAATACAGCATAAAACAACACAAACAAGATGATAGATCACTTATTTAACAGGTACTCTTTTAATGAGTTTTTAATTGAAAATAAACAAACTTTGCATTTTAGCGAAGTTGGCAAATTATTCCATATGGTGATGGTACAGAAGAGAGAAGATGATTTACCATAGTTAGTACAAAGCTTAGGAAGTAAAAAGTTATTATTAGCCGCGCAACTGGTTGTGTTAGTATTAACTAACATCTTAGTATCAATGAAATTAGCAGAAAGTTGATTTCCTATTTGTTTATGCAAAAACATAATTACATTAAACCTGAATGGATAGTTAACAGTTAAGATTTTATTGCATCGAAGAAGGGGAGCGGCGCTACTGTCGCGAGAACAGTTAAAGATAGCGTGAATAGCTCAATTTTGTAGATGTTGTACGGATGAAAGATGACACTGGTAAGTATTCCCCCATGATGCGATGTCATAAGTGATATGAGAATGAATGAATGCGAAGTAAAGTGAAAGGAGTGCTTTATGACAAAAATATGAGCGAGCTTTGAGTAATGCGCGAATGCCGAATGCTGCCGTTTTTCTAATGTGAGCAATATGGAGAGCGAAGTTAAAGTTAGCGTCGAGGTGAACTCCAAAAAAAGATACACTGTCGCTGATATTAATAAAATGAGAGTCAACTGTAAGCTGTGGTGAGGAAGTTAACTTGCGTTGAGCTTATCTAAAAACCATAAACTTAGATTTATTTCGATTGATGATACCATTTTGACACACTACAAAGTACAGCGTTTAGTTTATTAGTGACATTGTCAATACGTCTATCAGCAATGGAAATGGTAGTATCATCAGCATATAAAACGCAGTGAGCCATGTGTTTAATGTCAGGAAGGTCATTAATGTAAAGTAAAAAAAGTAACGGACCTAGTAATGACCCTTGAGGAACGCCTTGATTTATTGTTTTAGTAGAAGAAAATGAGCCCGATATGTAAACAGTATGCTTTTGGTTAAGGAGGTAACTGTTTAAAAATTTGACGGATGGACCTGTAATACCGTATGATTCGAGTTTCTTGGATAAAATGAGATGATTGATGGTATCGAATGCCTTTGTGCAGTCTAAGAAAAGTGACCCTACTACAAACCCTGCGTCTATAGAGTGTTTGATGAAGTCTGATAGAGAAAGAATAGCAAGGTTAGTAGAACTTCCAGCGTGAAAGCCAAATGGACAGGGCTTCAGTATATTAAATTTATTAAGGTACTTGTTTAGCCGAGTTATTAACAGTTTTTCGATGACTTTACTCAGGGATGAAAGAATAGAGATGGGGCGATAGTTAGAAATAGATTGCTTGTCACCCTTTTTAAAGATCGGAAGGACCTAAGCTATTTTTAGAGAAATAGGGAAACTGCCATGCTTGAACGCAAGGTTAATAATTATAGAAAGTGGTTAAGAAATAATGTCTACTGCAAGTTTTAGGTGTCGTGCTGAGATTTTATCTATACCAGGGCCGGTTTCTTTGAGACTTCTGATTGCTGTAGAAACATCATCAGGGCTCACGGGGAAAAGAAAAAAAGAATGATTACAACGCTGCAGATTACAGTAAGAACTGCTATGTTTTTCACTAAAAATTTCGAAACAATAATTACTAAAATCATCAGCAACACTTTCAGGGTTATAATGTGTAACGCACTTATATATGACTGTCTGCGAAGGTGAACTATGTATTGAACAATTTAGAAAATCGTTTAATAGTTGCCAAAGCTATTATTAGTTCAAATTATGGCAAGTAAATATAGGCTGCCTCCTGCTCATGAATTTCTTGTAGCCACTCTGAAAGTTTGCGACTTTTTATTTCTAATACTGTGATTTATATACACGTCATGGACTTTTAAATATTATAAAAAAGAATGCCAGTGAAGCCAGCGTTTTTACAAGTAAACTGTCTTCGTCATGGCAATGCCATTGCCCTGATGAGGACAAGTCAACTTGCTGCAACACTGTTTCCAGCGACGTTCTTTCTCAAAGAATGTCCGCTCGCTTGAAGCCTCCCTATGCCTCTCAATTGCAGTCTTGTTTGGTACCCAAGTTTTTGTAAGCGAAGTACGTGCGACGTCATAACAAACGTGATTGAGTAAATACTACGTGTCCAACTCGGAATTACTGAATATTTTCACAATGGTTTGGATATTCTGGCTTCAATATTTGCTCAGGATGTGCATATGTTTATTGTAAGTTAAAGTTGATTTGATAGATTGACACTTTCACACTCCGTCTATGTGTTTTTTATACAAAATGTGGAATAAAAAGTTCAATTTATTTGTGTCGATTAAGTTTCGTCTCATACTGAGATATCGATCAGCTTAACTTTCGCTTCTTCAGATCACACAAACAAAATTGGAAAAATAATTACAAAAATTTAACACTTGACCGCATCACCCCAGTGGCCCTGAAGGAAGGCACGATCGTCTTCCGCTTATGCGAAGTGGGAAAGGAGGGCATCCGCGGCAAGCCTCCTTCTCTCGATCTTTCATCATTTCCCTCTAATTGGTGACCTCACCAATGACGTTACGAAAGCCATTTTTTGTTCGTGATTTATTTCTGGTACAATGCCTGACAACCACCAGTAATGAAAGCGGCGCTGCCGCTGAGTATCAGCATGCCATAGCGAATACATGGGAGATACAGGAAGTTCCCGCCCCTGCATGAACGTCGGTGGCACATAGGGTAGAGCTCCTGGCCCCAGTAATTGTGGTCTGATATTGAGTTCCAATGGCGGAATTGAAGCAGCTGATAAACTCTGAGGGCGAACACTCGACTCTGGCGTAGAGCATCACCTTTGAATCTGCGAGTGTAACACAATGCACTCAACCGAAGCAAGCATGGAAGCGACGAGGAAGCATAAGTTCTTGAGTTGCCCAGCATAATTTGGGCATAGGTATTCCGTTCCGCTGATTGCCCTCTCATATTGCTGTTGAATTCCGGCTCATACATAATAGGAGTGTCGGTAACACAGTCCGATGAACGGCTCATCCCAGAACTAAAGCTTTGGAGTGGTCACCAAACATGCACGTGATAGTGGTGGTGCCATGAAGTGGACGAACGTGCTGAAAGGAGCGCATTACGCTGTATTTCGGGCCACTCCGCTGATTTCGGTGAAGCAACATTTCCTGCTCCTCAAAGTCACTCTCAATCGTAGCTCACTAGGACTTTTTTGTTTGCACATATAACTCCCGCAATTACTCTGCCATGGGAACCTACTTATTCCAAGAGAAGCAGAAAAATTTGCCCTTACTCCACCATTAGAACTCAACGTAAGAGGTAAGTTGGCTGGATTGTAATCACATCGATATCATCGAAAGCTTTATTGACAGAGCTGCTTAAGCTTTTTGCTGTGCCAAGTTGTGCAAACAGGAACTGTCCTTATATGAAGGGGCACGCACTCGCCTCTTCCTCTGCTTAATCTTTTGCTTCGCTCCCATAACACGTGCGCTAGAACATCCTGTGTGGAACGCAAGAAGCCTAGCAGTTGTGGTTGCTACGTCACTAAAATGCTATACAATCATGTCGAAACTGGCAAGTTACTAAATAACGCAACATTAAGAAATAGCACCCTAGCAAACAGCTCGCAACTATAGTCATGGGAATAAATCGCTCAACCTCATGTATTAACTAGTGCCGTGAATGAAATCACGTAGTAACTTGTCTTGGAACTGAAGTCACGTAAAGAAGCGTAACGGGCTATCACATTACAATTTTGTGCCTAAACCAGACAAACAGCTAGTCATAAAACAAGTTCCTGACAAGAACTTTGTTGCATCTAGTCACATGAGTTAAATCATGTAAGACTATTAACAACTACACCCGTGGCTTACAATCCACATAACAACTAGTCTGGCAATTAAAAAAAAATTGGCAACATATCCACGGACTGAAGGACGAAGAGTGGGGCGAAGAATTCGTCCGTCCATTCGTCCTTGCTTCCGTCCATTTATACGTCCGTTTGTGGGACCGTCCATGTGTCCATCCGCCCGTACGTGCGTGTGTCTGTTCATGCGTCCGTCCCTGCGTTCGTCCATGCATCCGCCCATGCATCTGTCTGTGTGTCCGTTCGTCCATCTATTCAACACTCAAAGTACCACCCATAGAGTTTCCCAAAATTAACTAGAGGGCACTCTGGCGCTGCGATCGTTCAGCGACCATAGGAATTATAGGTAGTACACACACTTGCCTAATCTTCGTACATGCGGGCGGCGAATCGTACTTTCGGCTTCGTTTATTGCTGTGTTTCTGTTTTGTTTTGAAAGAAAGAACGAACCCTTTTGAACTTAGGGACTTGATTCGAAAGGGTAAGCCTAAAAGAATAAGGTTGTGAAGCGCAAACGGTGAACTTTGCTAATTTTTGTTTTCGGGAATAAACAGATCCAAGCCCCACGCACACACACGGAGCCAGAAGCAGACCAGAAGTACGAAATATAGACAAATGTGTGTACTGCCCATCATTTCCATGCTCACTGAAGCGCCGTGTGTTGCAGCTCCCATAGACACTATAGCCAGAGTTCCCTCTGGTGTATATTAAGAAACACTATGGTACCACCATCTCGCATCTTTTCATCATATATTCCCCATATAGAAGCACCGCCATCCAGCGGATATTCCAAGGACTAAACGAGAGGTGGCACACACACACTTTCTAACGGTTTGCGCTTCTTGTCTACTTCCCACCTTAAACCACCTCGAGTTCATGGTATTTACTGTAGTTCACTGTAATCATGGCACTGCCGCCCAACGCTCGCTAAACCTTTCTAAAACAGAGGAGGTTACGCCCAGCGAGTACAACGTAGCAACCTTTTCCTGTCAGATAATGCTCAATGTTCATGCCAATGGCTGGTAATGGGAAATGAGAGACAGGAGAATTTGGCTTTTACTTTCTCACGGCTTGTGCTTTGTATCTACTTCCCACCTTTAACCACCTCGTGTTCACGGTATATACTAATTCATTGTATTCATGGCACTGCGGCTCAACGCTCGCTAAACCTTTCTAAAACTAAGGAGGTTACACCCAGCGAGTATAACGTAGCAATGCTTTCTTGTCAGATAGTGCTCAATGTACATGCCGATGCCTGTTAATGTGGATTTCATCGTGCGCCTTAACTACAGGCCAAATGCTCCTGGGTCTCATTCCCGATTAACAGCCATTGGCTGTACATTAAGCATTATTTTTTGTTGTTCAACAACGCACAAAAGGAATCTCTCACCGGCACCACCTTGGAGGTCAAAAAGTTATGCCTGTTACACACTACAACGGCTACGAGGGACGAGCGGGTGCTTTTATAAAAAGCTTCGCCTCTATAAAACCAACCAATATTACGGGCTAAGTGCTCACATGACATTTTTCTGTAGTGTACTCCGTAATATCAAATGGCGTGACTAAAATCGCAACTGCAGAAGGGCACGAAAAATGAGGAATCATAAAAAAAAGGCACAGGGCCCAGCGGTCACTGTATAGGCTTTTCTCTTAAGAGGATGGGTACCATAGACAAAGCATGTCCGTAGCAGTATAAATATAGCTAAACCCATTGTCCGGTAACGCTACCGCAGGTAAAAAAACCTGAGAGAGAAAATTAACCTCGAGGCTTCGTATTCGTTCTTGAGCTCGGAAGTTTCGCTATCTTCGAACAATGCATGTAAGCTGTAAATAGAAGCTACAACCACACCTACCAAAATTAACCGCTATATATTGCTACCGGTCTTCGCTCCAAGACAACTGCTGTGTTCTCGTAAGTTGTCATTCACGGGCTCTAGTGTCTGAATAGCCACCTGTACTTGTTTTCGCACGGATAAACGGATTGTTTGCAATGAGTGTTTGGCCTGTTTGTCTCTTTCTGTGTCCTCGATGTTGGAATCGTTCCGCAGTTATGAAGCCCTAAAAGGGAGGTCACATACCTTCTTGAAATCACATTAGGCAACCGCTAGTACCTTGACTTCTTGCCAACAGAACGGCCTAAGACATTCTCACGTTGCATGTTCCCGCGAAAACCATGTAGTATGTGCGTAGTACCAAAGGAAATAAAGAACTGTATCTACCCACGATTTGTACTGCTAGCAATATCTTTGAATTTCTAGCACAAGCTTGACATTGCTAGCTGCAATTCAGCAGTAGCAATGTCGAAAAGAGGCTCCCGTGTTGGCTGCAGCTTTGCGTCAGTAGTGTAAGCTGCGCACATTTTGAAGGAAATGGTCTCAATTGTCAATGTGTATTGTCGTCGTATGCTGCTTCCGTCGTGACGGTCAATTTCCTTGAGCACAAGAGCGAGACTGCCTTCTCTCGCCAAGACAGAGTTTTCACTCTCTGTCGTCACCACCGCAACGTTCGCCACGTGGTGAGAGAGAGTACGCCCCGCATTGGCTATGGGCACGTTCCCTAACCTTCGAGAAACAACGCGCTGTGAAATCATTCACCGGACCCCCCGTATGCTATATAGGCGATGGATCTTCACCTGCAATGTACTCGCGGTGGTGAATTGCTCTCGTGCGTAGTTGCACAATATAGATTATTTCCGTGCGCGTTGACAAAAAACAGGGTACATTCTTCTCCCCTCTCAAGGCTTCATGTTAGAGAAGCTGAAATTCTCTTTTCATAAGTGCATCGCTCCTCCCAAGTTTCGGTGCTCACATTCGGCTCGCGCGGCGGGCAGACACACGCGGGGGCTGCGCGCTCTGTCCCAGTCGATGGGCGTGACTGATAAGTGACAGCGTGCAATAAAACCAGACATGTTTTTTATGTGTGTGGTTTTCCTTTTCATCTGTTTCTGTGCATTACATCATACTTTTTACAATGGCCAAGGGGAAAAGAAGGACATGTAAAGATGCACTATGTCACCATGCAGTATAATTATCAGTCTCATACTAGCCCAGATATAACGTTGTTGGTCTTCAATTTGCCATGTGCATTTATTCGATATCGCATCGACGACCAGTTTGATGCAAATGAAGCATTGGTGGACTCTGGCATCAAACATTTCCGTATTAAAAGAAAAGTCTGGCGAACGTGGTTGGGCCCTCAGTCCGCGAGTCAACCGGTACGAGCTTGCTGGAATTGGTTGTAACTTCTGGTCTCTTTGTGGTACCCTCCACATTTTTTTTTCTGTGTGCCTTGTTGGCTGGTGCGTTCATTGAAAAAACGCGAAAAGCGTGCGACTAATTTTTCAGTCCCACTGATACCTGAAAGTTTCTACTGATTCAGCGACTGTTGATTTGTGACACAATGAGCTCCGAGGTCTGCCTGAGCGTTAAGCTTCTTCGCAATGCCCAAACCAGTTACTAAGGTCCTTTGATGTATGTCTTACGAGACCAAATCTGTGCGTTTTTAAGAAGTTTGTTGGTTTCCAAGTTTCTTTTACACACTTCGTCATATATGTTTAACCATCTAATATAGTACTGATCTCTCATCAATAAAAGGTTCAAGCATACAATGCAGTTGTCTTGGATGTATTACGTACAGAGAGGCGTAGGTCTGCATAAGAAAAAAAATATTTATTTACACTGAATCCTTGCGAAAAATTCTTGAAAATCTGTCTCACACCTCGTTAGCTGCCATGTTATCGAATCGCTTAATCACTCGCGTGGCATCTGAATGACTGTTTTGTTTTTCTCGTATGAATGTTGTTTGGTATGGTAAATTATTTATTAATCTTCGTACCTGCATCACACTATGTCTACAACTTAGGAGCTACGCTTTATATCTATACACTTGAATTATTTTTCATTGGAAACATCCCTGCATTCCTTAGTGCAGCAAGTAATGTCTGTACATAAAACGAGGCACTTGTAGTTTTATGCCTAAATCACGTTCCGAGATTAGGTCACAACTTCCCATCGTGCATTGGTCAAAATTGTGTCTCGAAACAGAGTGACAACTCGTGAGAAGCAGCAATGTTACGTACGTCTTGAAAGCTTTCGTACCCTTCACGTATCACGGAAAGCTTATGTACATTTGAGGTATGCAGAAAGCTACCGCACTCTCTCATGTACGGTCGGAACCTTCCGTATTGTTTACGTGCGGCAGAAAGCTTTTGTAGTCTTTCCTTATGGCAAAAAATGGCAGCATATCCACGGAGTGAATGGTGGAGTGTTGGGCGAAGCATCCGTCAGTCCATTCGTTCTTGCTTCCGTCCGTCTATGCGCCCGTCTGTGTGACCGTCCGTGCGTCCATTCGCCCGTCCTTGCGTGCGTCCGTCCCCGCGTCCGTCCATGCGTCCATCCTTTGGTGCAGCCATCGGTGAGTCCGTCCATGCATCTGTCTGTGTGTCCGTTCGTCGATTTATTCAACACTCCAAGTACCACCGTCTCGCGTCTTTTAATCATATATTCCGCATATGCACCGCCATCCAGCGGACATTCCAAGGACGAAACGAGAGGTGGCACACGCACTCTTTCTTACGGCTTGCGTTTCGTCTCTATTTCCCACCTTTAACCACCTAGAGTTTATGGTATATACTAGTTCACTGTATTCATGGCACTCTTGCCCAACGCTCGCTAATCCTTTCTAAAACCAAAGAGGTCATTCCCTCGAGTATAACGTAGCAACCCTTTCTTGTGAGATAGTGCTCAGTGTACATGCCAGTGGCTGCTAAGGGGGGAATGAGAGGCAGGAGAATTCGGCGTTCAGTTAACGCGCCCGCTGCGATTTTTTCATTGTTCAACAACGCACAGAAGAAACCTCGCACCGGCACCACCTCGGAGGTCAAAATGTAGGACTGGTTACAAACTACGATTACTACTACGACTACGAGGGACGAACAGGTGCTGCTATAAAGAGCTTCACCCCTAAAAAGCATCTGTACTGTTTACGTATGACAAAAAGCTTTCGCCCTCTTTACGTACGGTAAAGATAGTCTGTACTGTTTACGTACAGCGGAAAGCTCCTGTGCTCTTCGCGTACGGCAAAAAACTTCTGTCCCCGCCGCAGTGGTCTAGTGGCTAAGGTAGTCGGCTGCTAACCCGCAGATTGCGGAAACGTATGCCGGTGGCGTCAGCTGTATTTTTGATGGTGACGAAAATGCTGTAGGCCTGTGTGCTCAGATTAGGGTGCTCGTTAACGAACTCAAGGGGGGACGCCGTGGTAGCCCTCCACTACGGCGTCCCTCATAATCATATGGTGGTTTTTGGATGTTAAACCCTACATATAAATCATCAGAATTCTTCTGTGCTTTTTACGCATGGCACAAAGTTTTTGCACTCTTTACGTGTGGTATAAACCTTCGGTACTGTTTACGTACTAAAACTTCCGTAGTTTTTCCGTACGGCAAAAAGATTCTGATCTGCTAACGTGTGGCTTTACACTCTTTGAGTACGCTAGAAACCTTCAGTACTGTTTACGTACGGTAGAAAAATTGCGTGGACTTTACACACGGCAAAAAGCTTCTGTACCGTTTGCAGACAGGTTACGTGCTGTCTGCGTATGACAGAAAGCTTCCATACAATTTACGCGCAGCAGTAAGTGTCTGTACTGTTTACGAACAGCAGAAAGCATCCACACTTCTTTCGTGCGGCAGAAAAACTCTGTGCGGTTTACGTACTGCAGGGAGCTTCCGTGCTGTTTAGGTACAGTGGAAAGCGTCCATACTCATTACATACGCTGGAAAGCTTCTCAACCGTTTACGTACGGCAAAAAGCTTCCTACTTTTTACGTATGCCAGAAAGCTATCGTACCCTTTACGCACGTGTTGCTTCAGGCATGTTCACTATAAGCTCTACATCGCCGAGGTCCTGGAAAGGTCGTCCACTCATTGTGACAACACCCAAGCAACAGTGTCCTTGTGAGCAAAATGCTGATGGGAGCAGAAGTCTGAGTGCACGAGTTAGGCCACTAGTCCCGGTCTTTCGCACACAATAGTTCTGTAACATGTTGAAATGAGCATACCTTATTCACGTGCTTTCGTGATACTTACTCGTTGAGGCTGCTAAGAAAATGTGCACAAGTAATCCGTTTATTCGCTTTGCGGAATATTTTCTTCTTCTTTACACCAATGACGTTGTTCCAGCAGCTATGGTGCTCCACTGCTTATTCGAAGGTCGTGTAATGGCAACCCGCCCGCGGCTGCCATGTTTTCGTTCAAGGCGCAAATGCTTTGCGACCGTGTAGTTACATTTCGGTGGATGTTCAAGTATCCAATGTTTGGAGATCTTTGTGAGCCTTGCGCCACGGCTTCTCGGATCGTCATACTCTTGTTTTTTTTCAGCTGTTAAACCCCAGGGTGTATCAACCTCAGACATGTTGAACGTGATCAGTTCTCTGTTTTCTTGTGAATGGCTCAAGGTCCAGCTTTTCGGGGCTCTGTCACGAACATTCGACAAGGTGCAAGGTTGAATCCGGACAAAGTACCAATAAAACAAACGGTTTTGAGTATTTTTTAGAAGATTCTGGTTTGTAAGCACAATGTCGGAAATAACAATTTTGATTATACGGTAGAAATATTCTATATATAGTCTGTCTGTGAATATTTTTTGAGAAGCATATATTTGATGTGTTCATGTATTCTTCATAGTAGGTATTTATTACGTACTATATTAAGCTTTATTAAGCTTTATTATCTTTATAGATAAAAGCTTATCATTAAAATATAATGAGGTAGTTTCACTCCTACTAGTCCACACCAAATTGGGAGCTCTTTTAATGCAGGAATGCTAGTAATTATGACAAAATAGCACGGCTTGTAACATTGTTGCCGTACAATTTGTTTAGAAAAAAGTTATTGCCACAAACGTCAATAACACTGAACAGAACATTTTCTTCTTAGACATACTCTTACGATGATGACAAAACAGACGTCATTTACAGTAACATGGATATGAGATGACGTTGAAAGAACAGGTACATTCGATGGTTCACACAAACACAACCACAAAAAAATACTTCAAGGTAAACAAGAGACACAAATAAAACATAAGTATGTAAATTTTGCATATTTACATGTTGGCATGCCATTTCTGCCGGCGCATTGACAGATCAGCCTACCAATACCAGGCCGGCTGAAAGACAAGTTTCACTCGTCCGTCATAGACCGACACAAAAGGGCAAGACCAGTGCCGAATAAATTTCTCTTCACCGAGGAAGAAGAGCTCCTCCTACAAAACAGACAGCAGCTCCGAGTACAATCGTTCTAGGATCGGGTAGAGCACGCGGCGGCGGCGGCCCGCGGCAACCGCCTCGCAGCGGGTGCGCCAGAGGCAGAAAGAGCCGGCAACAATGAGAAGAAAAGCGAAGCGGCCTCGCGAACAACGCCCAGCAGAAACGAAGCAATTTACTCTGAGGCAGTGAAATCCGGCATGTACGGCTCTCCAAAAAACGCGAGCAATGACACAATGTCTCAGAAAATGCTGATTTGTTTCCCAAAGGGAGCGGTTCGGACATGTTGCTGACTGGACTATTCTCTACCCTTCGAGGCGGTCGAGAGTGAGAAGCACCCCCCATCCCAGGTGCCACATGAAGCCCCGCAGGTGTCCAGGCAGAAAAGAAGCCGTTAAGGTGCTCCAAGCCAACCGTCTAGAGAGAGCACGGCGGGCTGGAGGGACACCGGAAGCAACAAAGCAGCAGTTGTCTCAACTATGTGGTTGTTCAAAACATCTATGCCAGGACAGCTCGACTTGACCTGGCGAAAAAATTGCAACAGTTGTTGCATAAAACGCAAGAAGTGTTATTGACTGCGGCCTAATGTTAAGTTGCACATTAGGCATCAAATGCCGAAGGTGAGTACCCGGAAAGTAATATGCAAGCGTTCGTGCGGGAGATTCCTCCCCTTGCACTAGGCGCAAAAGGAAGCGTAGTGCCAGCAGCCGACAGCGTATGGACACTGAAGGGAAAGCAAAGCCTCCCTGAGAACGCTGCTGTCCCAGTGCCGCGCGAGAGACCAACTCAGTGCCACCTGACCAAAAAAAGGAACACAAAGCGCACTGCAGTGATCGCACGATACGTAAAGATGGTTGAACGACGTGATAAAGGTGCCAAATGCGACCGCAAAATACAGTATGCGCTAGGTACCTTCGCTCAAGGAGCGGGAAGTCAAAATCCCGTGCATCCTGAATTTTCAGTCTTACTTCTTCGAGAGCGTTTAACCAAACAGATTCGCAAATGCCGTAGTGGTTGTCATCATCATCATCATCATCATCATCATCATCATCATCATCATCAGCCTGACTACGTCTACTGCAGGACAAAGGCCTCTCCCATGTTCCGCCAGTTAACCCGGTCCTGTGCTTGCTGCTGCCAATTTATACCCGCAAACTTCTTAATCTCATCTGCCCACCTAACCTTCTGTCTCCCCCTAACCCGCTTCCCTTATCTGGGAATCCAGTTAGTTACCCTTAATGACCAGCGGTTATCCCGTCTACGCGCTACATGCCCGGCCCACGTCCATTTCCTCTTTTTTTATTTCAACTATGATATCCTCAACTCCCGTTTGTCCTCTAATCCACTCTGCTCTCTTCTTGTCTCTTAAGGTTACACCTACCATTTTGCTTTCCATTGCTCGCTGCGTCGTCCTCAATTTAAGCTGAACCCTCTTTGTAGGTCTCCAGGTTTCTGCTCCGTAGCTAAGTACTGGCAAGATACAGCTGTTATATACTTTCCTCTTGAGGGATAGTGGCAATCTAGTGGTAGTGGTTGTATAAAATACCTAAAATACGAAGAGACGCGGCCGGCTGAATGGGAAAATGGGAGGTGGGCTTGGTGGCTGTGCTTCAGCGCAGACCACTTATCCGTTGCTTTTCGCCATGCAGATCCACAGTTTCTTCACTGGACTAGTTTTGCCCGCAATTCTGGCCTTCCCCCAAGCTACAGCGATCGCAGCAAACCGTTCCAGGACGCCCGGTGCGGGCCCCTGCCTTGCTCCGTCCGCGACCGATTCAGCGTGCCCAACAGCGCCGCCACTGCCCTCTTTGGTTCCCCAATCACCCTAAAAAGCGCTATCGTCAGCAACATCATCCACCAAGTCAGCTATGAAACCGCCCCGGTCGTCCCGCACGCTCTGTGGGCTCGGTGGCTGTGTTTCAGCGGAGACCACTAATCCACTGCTTTTTGCCATGCAGGTCCACAGTTTCTTCACCGGACTACGTTTGCCCGCAATTCTGGCCTTCCCCCAAGCTACAGCGATCGCAGCAAACCATTCCAGCACGCCCGGTGCGGGCCTCTGCCCTGCTCCGTCCGCGACCATTTCAGCGTGCCCAACAGCGCCGCCACTGCCCTCTTTGGTTCCCCAATCACCCTGGAAAGCGCTATCGTCAGCAACATCATCCGCCAAGTCAGCTATAAAACCGCCCCTGTCTTCCCGCACGCTCTGTGGGCTCGGTGGCTGTGCTTCAGCGCAGACCACTAATCCATTGCTTTTTGCCATGCAGGTCCATAGTTTCTTCACTGGACTACTTTTGCCCGCAATTCTGGCCGTCCCCCAAGCTACAGCGATCGCAGCAAACCGTTCCAGCACGCCCGGTGCGGGCCCCTGCCCTGCTCCGTCCGCGACCGATTCAGCGTGCCACCCAGCGCCGCTACTGCCCTCTTTGGTTCCCCAATCACCTTGGAAAGCGCTATCGTCTGCAACATCATCCCCCAAGTCCGCTATAAAACCGCCCCTGTCGTCCCGCACGCTCTGTGGGCTCGGTGGCTGTGCTTCAGCACAGACCACTAATCCGTTGCTTTTCGCCATGCAGGTTAGTCGAATGTCTCATCCTTTTGGAAAAAAACTAGCAATTACTTTCTTATACAGCTACCGAGCCCACGGTGTTGCGCTACAATTGTTGTTTATAGTGTTCATGCGCTGCAGTCGCTTTTGCTCTTGGCGGGAGATATTGAAACCAACCCTGGCCCTCCCAGTAATGAGGACGTAATGAACGAGTTTAGAAAGCTATCGGCTGGCCAGTCGAAGCTGATTACCGATATGCTAGACCTTAAAAACCAGCTACTAACAACAGACAAAACCCTATCAGACCTCAATAAACGCATGACTGATTTAGAAGGACATTATCACGCCATTTCAACCATCCGAACCAACCTGGACACTATAAAAACAGATACCACTGAAATGGCTAACCAGATTGACCGTCTTGCTGCACAGATGGATGATACCGAAAACAGGTCGCGTCGCAATAACCTGATCTTTTATAACATTTCCGACCCAAACCCTAAAGGAACATTCGCAGAATCTGAAGAAATCGTCACCCGTCATTCTCATGATCACTTGAAGTTCACCGTTGACCCTAATGACATTGAACGCGCACAACGCCTAGGACGCCATACAGGAGGCCATAATTGGCCACTCATATTAATGTTCAATCACTTCAAAACTAAAGAATCTCTACTTTCTAATGGACCCAAATTTAAGGGAAGCGATTTCAGTGTTGCTGAAGATTTCTCTCATCCCGTTAGAGTTGCTCGTAAAAAACTAATCGCCTTCGCTAAATCAAAATCTACTTTCTACTCATTGCGGTTCAAAACATTGCACATTGGTACCAAACCCTACATGTATGACCACTCCACAGATTCTGTTCAGGAAATGTTGTAGCAATCGCCCCACCATCAAAATAGGCATCACCGCCCTCGATTCGCCCCTCGATCAAACTTATTGCTCTCTGCTATCTTTACTAACATACGCAGCTGTATTCCAAAACGTGACATTATTTCTAATCTGGTGTTATCATCTGATAGCAACCTTCTGATACTAACGAAAACATGGCTTACTAGTGACGTGACTGACGGCGAGGTACTCGCTGACCTACCCAATTTTAGAGTGTTTCGAAACGATCGCAGCGGCATGAGAGGAGGAGGAGTACTCGTCGCTGTCAGTCACAACGTATCCTGTTCGTCTATAAACATTGTGTCCGACCCTGGAATCTTGTGGCTTAAACGCCATGCCGCACCGCACTCAGTTTTACTAGGCGTTTTCTATAGGCCCCCTCACAGTACTCCCGATTTTTCTTCTAAGCTCAATATTATCCTAAGCGAAATAACGACCAAACACCCTAACATGCATGTAATGCTGTCTGGCGATTTTAATTTTTCTAATATCGATTGCGCAAGCCAGCCTGCACCAGCGGCTACGTCAAAGGAATCGAACGACTTCCTTGATGTATACCTTAACTTAAACCTATCTCAAGTTCTTACAGAACCAACCCGCGTTATCGATAACTGCCAAAACATTCTGGATCTTATATTAACCAGCCATCCCGAGTGCGTGTCCTCCATTGCATACCTGCCTGAAATCAGTGACCATAAAGTCATTCATGCTGACTTCGTGATTAAGCCCGCTTTAGCCCTCACCATAAAAAAAAACTATCCGTTTGTATGATAAAGGAAATTACGAAGCAATTAACTCTGAACTAACGAATTTTTACTCCACTTTTGACACTGCCTTTTCTCATCATAATGTTACCGAAAACTGGTTGATTTTCAGAGATCAGCTAAACAAAATGGTTGATAAAAACATTCCCCAAATTAAGATCAATCCTAATACCGCCCAATCCTGGTTCAATAAAGCACTGAAACGATTAGAAAACAAGAAAAAACGCTCCTTCCGCGAAGCCAAGTCTTGTAACACCCCTGATGCATGGAACAAGTACAAAGCCGCCGAATCTGCTTATCTGCAAGCCATACGTCACGCCAAACACTCATTCTTCCATTCTGACGTGCCGAACATGCTTAAGAACAACCCCCAAAAATTCTGGCAAGTCATAAACCCACAGAACACGCGCAATATTACACTATGTAATGAGTTATGGGATGTCCTAAATGACACGGAATGTGCACGCGTGTTTAACGCCGCCTTCGCATCCGTTTTTACCCAAGAAACTTAGTTGTCATTTACCATCCCTCACGCGAACTTTGAATGTACCATGCCACCAAATACGTTTTTTTCCAGCGGCATTTCATCGCTAATAGACAAACTCAAACTTTCTTCTTCAGCTGGTGTAGACAACATTACATCCAAACTCCTGAAAAATACTAAACATATCTGCGCAGCTTATCTGTGTCTACTATTTTCACAGTCAGTTTCAACAGAAATGCTGCCTCCAGATTGAAAGCACGAAAGGTTGTTCCAGTCCACAAATCAGGTAACAAACAATCACCAATAAATTATCGTCCCATTTCATTAACAAGCGTACCCTGCAAACTCCTCGAGCATATCATCTACACACATATCATGTATAATGAGGCGTTTTAGAGTCGCACTCTTTTATAAAACAGGAGAGCGGTCACGACACGTCAAGTGGTAATGGCGGAACCAGCCTGAGTCCCCAGCCAACCAAACGTCGTCTTCTTCACCGACTGAGTCATCCCCCCTGCCCTTCTGAGTAGCATTCATCTTCTTCACTACATTTTCCTCCCCTCCGGAAAAGAGCCATCCTGGCGACTCATGGGCAGGAGACAATAGAGGGATCGTAATACGGTTTTAGGCGGTCTATGTGGACGGTCTCACGTCCACGGCGTCGTTGATCATGAAGCTGTTCAAGCGGCTCCACGATGTAATTGACGGGTGAAGTTTGTTTAACCACACGGTAAGGTCCGTCATACTTGTACATCAGTTTCGTTGAGAGACCAGGGCTGGTTTAAGGGATGCGAAGCCAGACAAGTTTATCCGATGCATAAGAAGCCGGAGGCGTCGGGCTATCGCGGTGGTGTTTCTGGCGTTGCTGTTCAGCACTTGTGAATGAGCGGGCAAGCTGACGACACTCTTCCGCGTATTTAGCAGCTTGTGACATCGTCGTCGACTCAGAAACATCCGGGTGGTAAGGAAGGATGGTGTCTAGACGTGCAAGAGGGCTCGCGACCATAAAGGAGGAAATATGGCGAGAAACCAGTGATTGTCTGGACAGCAGTATTATGCGCGTAGGTTACAAAAGGGAGAATACTGTCCCAATTGGTGTGATCGGTTGCGACGTACATCGACAGCATATCTCCTAATGTACGGTTGAATCTTTCTGTAATGCCATTTGTTTGAGGATGATACGCGGTGGTGGTGCGATGAATGACTTGGCATTACTTGAGAAGCGATTCGACAGCGTCCGACAAAAACACACGCCCTCGGTCACTCAGGAGTTCACGTGGTGCACCGTGACGTAAAATGATCTGATGCAGTATGAAACGACCGACGTCGCTGGCTGACGCAGAAGAGAGTGGTGAAGTTTCTGCGTAGCGCGTAAAGTGATCGATAGCGACGATTACCCAGCGATTTCCAGCCGGTGTAATCGGAAGAGGTCCATACAGATCAATACCAACACGGTCAAACGGTCGGGCAGGACAAGGTAAGGGTTGTAGTGGAGCTGGAGAAGTTGGTGTGGGATTCTTCCGGCGTTGACAAGCGAGACAGGAACGTACGTAGCGACGGACGAAGCGATACATTCCACGCCAGTAGTAGCAGTGGGACAGGCGGGTGTAGGTTTTTAACACTCCGGCATGGGCGCATTGTGGGTCGGCGTGAAAGGAGGTGTATATGATGTCTGAGCGGAGACTTCCGGGAATGACTAGAAGCCATTGGCGTCCTTCGGAGAGATAATTACGTCTGTATAGCAAACCATCTCTGATAACGAAGTGCTGTATTTGACGGCGCATACTTCTAGGGATATTTTGCGAGGGAGTTCGATTCAACAAGTTGATAAGTGAAGCGATCCAAGGATCTTTTCGTTGCTCCTGTCGCATGTCACTGACACTAAGTGCAGATACGTCGGGGGCAGGCGAAGACGGCGGCTTGTCACTACATCGTAGAGGTGATCGGGACAACGCGTCTGCGTCGGAATGTTTTCGGCCAGATCGGTAAACGACGTGGATGTCGTACTCTTGTAGCCGAAGCGCCCAACGGGCAAGCCGGCTGGTGGGATCTTTTACCAAGGAGAGCCAACATAATGCATGATGATCTGTAACCACGCTGAATGGGCGCCCGTAAAGATATGGTCGAAACTTGCCTATGGCCCATATGATGGCTAGACACTCTTTTTCGGTGACAGAATAGTTGGCTTCTGCTTTTGTGAGTGCACAGCTGGCGTAAGAGACGACGTACTCATCAAATCCAGGTTTACGCTGGGCGAGCACAGCACCGAGGCCAACTCCGCTAGCATCCGTGTGTATTTCCGTCGGGGCAAGAGGATCAAAGTGTCGCAGTATAGGAGGTGACGTAAGAAGGTGGCGGAGTGCGGCAAATGCATCATCACAAGCTGACGACCAACTAGAAAGGTCTTTGTTGCCGGCAAGAAGGTCAGTCAAGGGCGATATGATGGAGGCGAAGTTGCGAATAAAACGACGAAGATATGAACATAAACCGAGGAAGCTGCGAAGTTCTTTCAAGGTCTTCGGCTTGGGAAATTCGGCAACGGCACGGAGTTTCGTCGGATCCGGAAGAATGCCATCTCTAGATACAACATGGCCCAAAATTAGGAGTTGTCGAGCGCCGAAGCAGCACTTCTTCAAGTTGAGCTGTAGACCGGTGGCGGTGAGGCAAGTAAGCACTGTCTTGAGCCGCTGAAGATGCGTTGAAAAGTCGCTTGAAAATATTACAACATCGTCTAAATAGCACAGACATGTCTGCCATTTCAGGCCACGGAGGATGTTGTCGATCATGCGCTCGAAAGTGGCAGGCGCATTGCAGAGCCCAAATGGCATCACGTTAAATTCATATAAGCCATCAGGGGTAACAAAAGCCGTCTTGGGGCGATCAGCCTCAGCCATGGGAACCTGCCAGTAACCTGAACGCAGATCTAGTGACGAGAAGAACTCCGCGCCTTGTAAGCAGTCAAGGGCATCGTCTATGCGAGGTAGCGGGTAAACATCTTTGCGCGTGATCTTATTCAACCGGCGGTAGTCGACGCAGAATCTTATTGAGCCATCCTTTTTCTTGACTAGAACAACTGGGGAGGCCCACGGGCTGTTAGAGGGCTCAATAACACCTCGCTTCAACATGTCGTCAACTTGTTCCGCGATTATGCGACGCTCAGATGCCGATACCCGATACGGACGCTGACGTAAAGGAGCGTGAAGGCCAGTGTCGATTTCGTGAGATACAGTGGAAGCACGGCCCAAAGTCAGTTGCTGGTGGTCGAAGCTGGCACGGAAGCGCTCGAGGAGGGCGATGATGTCGGTGCGCTGCTGGGCCGTAAGTTTGGGGTCGATGCAGCGCGAAATTGCGTCGGTGAATGATGGGGAAGAGGATGACGTGCAGCAATCAACAGCATCAATAGGTAGCGTAGTCGAGTGGTCAGGAACTACAGGTGCACTCGAGAGATCAATGTCATCGGCAAAGCCCAGGCACTCTCCGCACAGTAACTTGGAAGGCGAGGGAAACGAATTTGATACATAAATTGCACTTGATTCATCGTGAATATTCAGAACGGCGAAAGGAATCAGGAAGCACTTGCGGCGAACAGCGGTTACAGAAGGCGTAAAAAGAACAGTTGAGCCACTAGAGACGTCACAGGAAAGCGGAACTAGGGCGGACGAGAACGGGGGTATCGAAGTGTCGGCGGCAACGAAAACTTTTGCAGGTGAAAGGGACGAGTCGAGTGAAGCAGCGTCGCGTAACGGCGCGAACTCCACTTCCGCGCGAGCACAGTCGATGACGGCATGATGAGTGCAGAGAAAGTCCCAGCCTAATATAATGTCATGGGAACACTGCGGGAGCACTACGAACTCGACGACATATATATTGTCAGCAATAAGGACACGTGCTGTGCATGCAGCAAAAGGGCGAATTCGTTGCTCGCTCGCAGTGCTTAAAACGAAGTCGTGTAGAGGCATCGTGACTTTTTTTAGTCGACGGCAAAGTTTTTCAGTCATTACAGACACTGTGGCGCCAGTATCGACCAATGCAAAAACAGGTATACCTTCAACGGAGACAGCAACGACGTTGGACGGCGAAAAACAAGGTCTTGTGGAGTTCGAAAGATCCGCAGTTCTTGCCCCCGGAACCGTGGCTCCTAGTTTTCCTCAGGGACAGGGCGAGGTCGACGGAGCATAGGGGAAAGGGAACGGCGTTGAGGTGAAGGCGACCGGTGTCTGTTGAAGTTCCGGCGAGGTGAAAATGTGTCCATGGTGGTAGTCTCGCCATATACAGCCGGCTCCGGTCGTGGGGGTAAATTATAATTGTTGGGCCTGACGTCGTCACGCAGGAAAAACTCACGCCGTCGACAAAATCGTGCCACGTGACCCGCAATTCCACAGGCGAAGCATATGGGGCGGTTGTCTTGAGTGCGCCAAGGGTTCTGAAAGCGTCGAGGTGGTGGTCGGGAGATAGGACGGGCAGCCTGGTACATAGGCTGAGTCGGTACGACAAAGGGACGCGTGGACGTAGGCGTTCGCGACAAAGAAACGTGGCCGTTCGCGACAGGTGGACGTCGGGTTCCGTTCAGTGCTTCGGCATAGGTCAATTGAGCAGCCACAGGTGGTGCGTGAGCTGTTGGTAGCGCCTCGGACACTTGCTCCTGGACTACTCGCTGTATTGATGGCACTAAAGTAGATGGGGCACTTTCGGAGGTATAAGGCACGAGGGACAACTGGCGTGCGACCTCCTCTCGTACAAATTGCTTGATCTCGAGAAGCAAAGTGGTGTGATCTATAGAGCCAGCCGACGTTAAAGCGGAGATGGTTGCACATGGCGCGGTAGCACGACGAGTGGTGTCACGCTGTTTCCAGAGCTCATCATAGCTCTGACACAGTTGGATCACTTCCGCTACCGTTTGCGGGCTTTTGGCGACAAGCATCTGAAATGCGTCGTCAGTCACGCCTTTCAAGATGTGTTTGATCTTCTCGGCTTCTGTCATGGCCGAGTTGACACGCCGGCAAAGGTCGACCACATCTTCGATATAACTGGTGTAATGCTCACCATTCTGCTGAGCCCTGGTACGCAAGCGCTGTTCGGCCCGTAGTTTGCGAAGTGCTGGACGGCCAAACAAGTCCGCAAACACCGTTCGGAAGGCCGACCAGGTGGGGAGGCCTTCCGAACTACTACTACTAAAGCTTGCCGCGTTGAATTTAAATGATGACGTATTAGCATGAATTAAAGAATTCTTAACTAATCGTTCGCAATCAGTTTCCGTCAACAATCAAATGTCTAACACTACCCCGGTAACCTCAGGTGTTCCTCAAGGGTCTGTCCTAGGCCCGCTTTTGTTTTTGATTTACATTAATGACCTACCATTACACGTATGTTCTAACACACACATGTTAGCAGACGACTGGGTTATTTATCGTAAAATAAACAACGTTTCCGATAACACGTCTCTTCAAACTGACTTACTAAGCTTACAGGAATGGTGTAGTCTTTGGCTAATGGAACTCAACCCTAACAAATGTAAAACTGTTTCCTTTCACCGCCGTCGAAATCCGATAAAATTCCCGTACCAAATTGCTGACACAAATCTCGAATTAGTTCCTTCCTATAAATATCTCGGAGTAACCCTTTGTAGCGATTTAACCTGGGCAACGCACATTACGAACGTCATTGCATCTGCTAACAAAACACTCGGGTTCTTAAAACGCCATTTGCGTCACGCTCCTAATAATGTCAAAAAACTAGCTTATCAATCTCTCGTAAGAACGAAGATAGAATACGCATCAGCCATTTGGAGCCCGCTTCAAGCATATCTCATCAATCAACTCGAGTCACTTCAAAATCGAGCCACACGATTTATTCATTCTACGTACTCTTACGACGTCAGCATATCATCACTGAAAACAGAATCTGGCCTATCATTGCTCGCATCTCGTCGCCGCATTTCTAGTCTTTCTCTTTTTCACAAGTTTTTTTACAGCTCGCTCGGCAGGCCACCATACATTCTTCCTCCGGCACGCATCTCGCATCGCACTGGTCACCCGCAACAAGTTGAGCGGCCACGTACGCGCACCGTCACTTTTTCGTCCTCATTCTTTTTTCGTGCAGCTACGGACTGGAATGGCCTTTCTAACGAAATCACCGCCATAACCTGTCCTACCACCTTTTTGAACACCGTAACAAATCACCTTACATTGTAAAAAAAATTGCTTTCACGTTTTCATATATGTACCCACCCATTATGTAATACCCCTTCAATGGGGTCTTTAAGGTAATAAAACGAAATGAAACGAAATGGAATGAAAACCGGCGCTAAACCTGGAGTTTGGAGAGCCAATGAAGAAATACCGGGATTCGGAGACGTTCAACGCTGCATCTGAAATGTGGCCATACTGAAAAATACACGCAGGCTGCGTGAAAGACTATCTTCATCTGAAAGGTACAAGATTATATCATCAGCGAAAGCTGTGACTTTCACGACACTGCTACCAGGAAGCGCAAGACCCCGGACAAGTGAATCCGCGTCAAGAGCACGCACGTATGGCTCAAGGCTGAGGACAAATAGCACAGGAGACAATGAACATCCCTGACGAACCCCACGTGTTATGGAAAAAGCGGCACTTTCCCAGCCATCCAGAACTAGTGTGCTGGGCAGACCAGTGTACGTATTTTCAATCATTTCCACAAACGAATGAGAAAAGCCGAAGGCTGGAGCACATTAAGGATATACGCGTGCTCTAGTTGGTCAAACACGTTTTCCTGGTCCAACGACACAAGGATACCACGCGCAGATTGTGACAGAGTATAGGCTATGATGTCTCGTGTGGTATAGACAAGTTGTGTATTTCTAGTTCAAGCAATGGTGATGTCTGGTGATGACCTACCAGGGTGTTCAACAGACCTGTCAAATGTTGAACGGCTACCGCTGCGAAAATCTTATAGTCAACGTTGAGGATCGTGATAGGTCTCCAATCTTCAGGATTAACAGAGGAAGCATCACCCTTTGGAATAAGCACAATGCGTTCATCTCGAAAACTTGATGGTAAGACACCGTCCTCGTAGCATCGCCGGACTACCGCGGTGAAGGCAGCACCAATCTCATCCCAAAATGTCAAGTAAAACTTAACAGGAAAACCATCTGGCCCTGGGGCCGTTCCACGTTTCATAGATTTCAGTGCCGCCTTTACCTCTTCAGCCGATGGAGGGATGTGCAGGCAATCTGAAGCCCCGTGAGGATTACGGGGCAAATTTCTAAGCATTTGCGGTGTTTCATCACAGTTAGTCCACATGGCCGAACACGACATTGCTTCAAAATGTGCCAAGAAAACAGATCGATCACGCGTAGAAAGCCGCTGCGCAGGTGGTATTTGTGCTGTCATAGAGCTAAATGGCTCTGATTGCCCAAAAAACGAATGTCTCGCGTAGCGCATCACTTCGGGATGTGCACATGGGTTGTGTCTACAGCGCCATGCTGCTGCCGCCCGGAAGGAAGCAGCAGTCAAGCGTTGAAAGCGTTGACGCAGTTCACGCTGCCACGTTCGCATCAGAGGAGAAGGTGTCTCGGCGCGCAAAGCAATGCGTAACTTCATCGCAGTATCAGCAGGCTCTTCAGAAACGCGTCGACGAAGCGAACGCCCTTCTACTGCGCAGCGCAGGCGCCACTGTGCTTTAAGCGCATCCCAATCTTCAGGACCAGACGCCATGAGCGACACACGTATTGCGCGTGACATGTCTGATCTTGAGCGGGCGTGCTTCAGGACGCGAACATAAAGATGCCATAAATTTCGCGAAAAAAAATAGAACTTGGAGCTCCAAGACAATAGGGCGATGATCAGATCCGTACACAAGAGAAGGTGGGAAGGACATAACGCATAAATCAGAGACAAATGCTTCTAACGCACAAAGGACATGAGCCCGGTCGAGCCTGCTGAAGGATCGTCTGAATTGCCATGGCCAAACAAAGGCATTTCCGTGCACTACATTGTGTGCATCCAGCAATGAAAAGTGGTGGACAAGGCATCACAGCTCGCGTGAACGCCAAGCAGACCGGCCCCAGCCAGGACCTTGTACATCGGTTCGCGTATTTAGAACGCAGTTTAAGTCGCCAATCAGAATAACATTAGAACTGTCAATAAAAAACACATCCAGGTCTCTGAAAAAGTCATTAGACTGTCCAGCATGTGATGGCCCATACAAACACAGGATCCTTAATCTGAAAGAAATCTAGCAGCAGTTTAAAGCCAAAACCCTGCCCTCGCCATCGTAAAAAGCATGATGATTCCATAATAAAGCCTGATCAAAAATATCAATACCTACTCCTGTAAAACGAGATGTAGCGAAAGAAAAATAACAATCTAGGTTGAACTTTCGTTTAAAAGCAAGCACGTCAGATAGCGAGAACAAACTTATTTCCTGCAGGCACAAAACATCACAATTTGCAGAACGCGCAACACTAATTAGTTCTGCCTGCTTTGCTGGACTTGGCAAGCCCTGAACGTTCAATGAAATAATATGCAGTGTAGTAACTATAATAAAAAGTAAAGACTAATCTGGACGCTCAGTTCTAGACGGTCCCAGGCTTAGGCCTTCTTGCGAATACTTGTTCTGCGGATGTAGGGACTGAGCTTTCATTAGGCTTGGATTCACGTCCTTGATGCTGGTAGCACTATCCACGTCCCGGCCAGCCGGCGTAGGCACCCTTTGTGTGGGCGATTTCTTACGTGTACGACGAGATGTCGACGTGGTCGGAGTGGCAGCAATAGAAGAGGCTGTGGTATTTCTGGCACTGTTGTCCAAAATATCAATGGTCATAGGGTCAACTCCAGCAATAGCAGCCAGAGAACTGGGGTCATTTGTGCACTGAACATCGAGTGGCGTCAGAGAAGAGACGCCGACGCCACTTGCAGGGCAGTGCGTTGCGTCTTTCGAGGCGCACGGTTCCTGCACCGACAATCGCGCTTTCGTTGTGCGCTTCTTTCGAAGGAACTTGCAGGGGTGAGGCCAGCACAGCGTCGGTGATCTCCTCTGCGTCCCCCAAATCGGTAGTTAGTTCCGTTGCCAGTGTCAGTGGTGGAACGGCACCAGCGGCACCGTCCGAGTAAGAGCGGCGGACAGGGCAATCCACAGTTGGGTGGCCGTCCCCGCAGTGCCGACACGGGCGGTCACATCCTTCACTAACGTGATCGTGCACAGCGCAGCGATCACAATACGGTGTTGGGCACTGGGCTCGTAGATGGTCCCGTGAGCCGCATCTTTGACATACACGCTGGAGACCACGGTAGTCGAACGTGGCACGGTAACCGGAGATTCGCAGGTAGTTCGGCACATGATTAGAGGCGTTCATCTCCATTAGAACAAACCGCGTTCCAGTGAGTACGCCGTGTCGCCCACTCATCAAACCACTGGTGACGGTGAGCAGCTTGCCATATGGGAATAACGCTGGAACGAGAGCTTCGTTTGAGACGAACAACGGCAGGAAAAGGCAGACGACGTTGGTCAATTGTGGGCCAACGGGGACGACTTGAACGCGCTCGCCGCTAATCAACAGACAGCCAGCATTGACGATTAGAGACATGGTGGATATGCTATTTACGGTGACTTGGAAGTTTTGAGCTCCCTGATGCTGCACGCAGTATACCTCTGAGAGGGCGGCTATTGAGCCCATCGCATCAACGACGGTCTCGGCACTACTCTCCGTAGGGACAACCACGTCGAAGACAAGCGCCTTGGAAGGCATCCAAGATGTGGCGGGCACCATGACTCCTACTTACGTAAAACGCACAGAGACGTCCACAGACGCGCACTGAACTCCGGACACTTTAAACGGCACTAGCAAACGCCCAAACAGCTCTACCCTCTCCAAGGTGAGCTTACTGTTGCAAAATGTTTGGCTTTTCGAAATGGGCGAGATTAAAGCAGTACGCAACCGTAAAAGAAGAACTACGCCTATTTCTCAATTCATCTTGTTCTGTGAACACCGATTCCGAGAAAGACTTTCATTTGAAGGGCTGGCGATTTTACGCTTTCTGCTTGTAGTCATCTCTTAAGAAATATTTCATATCAAAATACTCAAACTTATATTTTTTTTTATTTGCAGACATTTGCTGCACACAGTGTTACCAAAACTGGTTGCAGCCACAGCCATAGACTAGTTGCGGCGCCGATAAAAAAATGGCACATCCCACGAGCAGTCGGAATGTAATGGTATGCGAAGCATGAATAAAAAAGGCTGATATGTCACTTGAAAATCAGCAGAACGTTGCGTAGTGGAGGTATATGAAACCGTGCATGACTTCCATGTCATTATTATCATGTTTGGATGTGTCGTTTACCTTCGTCATCTATTCAGGTCACGTGATACCAAATCTGGTTTATGTGTAGCTAGCGAAACGACCACGAGCATGCTATGAGCGTGGTATGTTGTGATGTTCCTACATGACACGCGTGTCAGGATTATCATAATGCACCAGTCATATATTTAGTCAATAATTGATGTCACGAAACATCAAATTCGGTATATGTGGAGCTAGCAAAACGTGCGCGATCGCATCATGAATGGCCCAATATACTGCAATGTAGCGATGACGCGCGCACGCGCTGGGCACAGTGACGCTACGTTAGCAAAGCGCGAGCAGTCTGTAGTCTGACGCCAGGCGCGACCAGCGTCCATCGGCGTGGCCCTACGGCAACCGGCGCGAAGTACGACATTCTGCATTTCGCGCTGATGCGTTACCCAGACAACACTGCGGCTCCTTCTCTTCGTGACGGAGGGACGCTGGACGCGCCGAAACGCGCATGTGTCAAAGCAACGCAGCACTGCGCGCGCCTGCGAGTATATGGCATGACCGGCGCCTGGCGTGGATACGCCGGCATGACGCAACGAAATGAACGCCGGCGAGCATGCGCACTGCGTCACGCCGAAATGTATTGGCGCCTTGACTGTGGCATGTAGTTATGTTCGTGGATGATACGCATCTCATGATTATCATGCTTGTACCAGTCACATACTTTCGTCATCCATTGACATCACGTAATACCAAATTTGGCCTATGTGAAGCTAGCAAAACGACCGCGAGCGCATCATGAACGTGGCATATAGTCATCCTGTTACATGACACGCATCTTATGACTTTCATGTTTGCACCAGTCACGTATCTTCGTCATCCATTCACGCACCGTAATACCAAATTAGGTATATATGTCATGCTAGCGAATCAGCCGCGAGCACATCATGGGCGTGGCATGTAGTCATGCTGTTACATGACACGCAAGTCATGATTTTCATGTTAGGGTTTGTTGCTTGCCCCGCCGCGGTGGTCTAGTGGCTAAGGTACTCGGCTGCTGACCCGCAGGGTGCGGGTTCGAATCCCGACTTTGGCGGCTGCATTTCCGATGGAGGCGGAAATGTTGTAGGCCCGTGTGCTCAGATTTGGGTGCACGTTAAAGAACCCCAGTTGGTCGAAATTTCCGCAGCTCTCCACTACGGCGTCTCTCATATTCATAAAGTGGTTTTGGGACGTTGAACCCCACATATCAATCAATCAGGGTTTGTTGCTTGTGTTCGCAATGCAATCATGTCATACAATACCATTTTGCAACATGCCATGTGAACGAAACCACCGCAAGAGTTGCTGGACAATAAAATGTAATTCATGACATTCATGACGTGCATGTCAAGCTTTTAATGTTATAACAAGTTGTTGTGCTCCAAGCACCCCTGTGTTACGAGTGAGCCTCCGAACCCGCGAAGGACCGGATGCTGAAACTGCTTCCAGATGTTGACTCCTCCCCTTTCCCCGCTCGGCGCAAACGAGCCACCGTTCGTTTCTCCCGGCAGTTCGGCCGCCGCCTCCCTCCGAATAGGAATAAACTTTCTTTTAAGCGTTCGAGGTTGTCTGAGCTTTTTGGACTACCGCGAACAACGCGTATGTCTATGGTCCGAAGACAACACCGGACATAACAGTGGCGACGAGGAAGTGGAAGTGGACGAGGAAGCTGTGGCTACGCACGGGCTCCAAAATCGGTTACCCGAATTCAACGGCTCATCATGGTTATCGTGGTTTGGACGCCTGCAATTTTACTTCGAGGCTAACAACATCACTGATGCAGAATTGAAGAGGGCCAACCTGCTAACGCTGTGTTGGGAGCAGACATACGACACAGTCTGTGCCCTGTTTCAGCCACGCACTCCTGCAGCCGTTGACTACGACGACATCGTAGCAGCGCTACAAGAGCACTATTACCCAAGGCCATCGGAAGTCTACTGTCGAGCCCGCTTCCAACGGCGAGACCAACTGGAAGGCGAAAAAGTGGCCGAATACGTAGCAGCTCTCAAAAAGCTCGCTGCTCACTGCAATTTCGGGACGTTGACCGCGACAGCTGCAGCTACTGTGCAGGAGGGAGGATCGACTGCCCCACCTGCTAACACCACTATGCTCCCCTTGGACGTTATGTTGCGTGACCGTTTTGTGTTCGGACTGCGTGACGCAGGCCTACAACAATGCCTGTTCGCGGAGACGGATCTCACCTTCTTCAAAGCCTACGACATCGCCCAACGAGCGGAGAGCGCCGCTCACCAGCAGATGGATATTCGACAGAACGTCGAGCCGGTGCATCACACCAGTCAGCAGTCAGGACATTCCACGTCTAAGGCGAAGTCAAGCAGAAAGACACAGCGCTGTTGGCGATGCGACGACATGCACGATTCCCAGGTATGTCGATTCAACACTGCGACCTGCAATTTTTGCCTAAAACTGGGACACATTGAAAGGGCATGAATCTCGAAGCGCAAACAGCTCGGACCGAAGACTTCAGTGCAACGGAACAACAATGTCGACGCACAGGAGGGCCACACGCAAGATACAAGCCGAACAGCACTAACGTCATCGGCACTATATGACTTACACGCCGTTGTGAACCTCGGAACGAGACCGAAAAATACATCTGAAATTATGGTACACCAGCGCCATATCAGGTTTGAGGTTGATTTCGGAGCAGCATGTACACTTATCAGCGAGGACACTTTTCGCGCTACTTGGCGTGAGAACGCGCCAGCTCTCCAGCAAGACGACACGCAGCTCAGAACGTGGTCCGGACATTCCCTTCCGCTGCTGGGCTGTGCCAACGTAGACGTGTACTACAACGGGCAAACCCATCAGCTCCCCTTGCTAGTCGTCCACGGTTCAGGATCAAGCCTTTTAAGACGAAATTGGTTCACCCCCCTTGGAGTGGTCATTGGTGGAGTTCACCACACACCCAGTTATCCGTCAGTGGAGCAGCTTCAAGATAAGTACAAAGCGGTTTTCTCCGAAGAAATACCAGGGAACAACGGACCTCCAGTCACACTGGAGCTGCGGGAGGATGCGACGCCGAAATTTTTGAAAGCTAGGTCGGTGCTTTTCGTCCTACGAACGTCAGTCGAGAATGAGCTTGACCGACTGCAGGAACAAGGGATCATCGAACCGACGCAACATTCGGAATGGGCTACACCACTCGTTGTCGTCCGAAAGAAGAACGGTACCCTACGCCTCTGCGGAGACTACCGGAGCACTGTCAACCTGGCGACAAAAGCATCTTCCTACCCACTTCCGACACCGCAAGAGGTTTTTAGCACGCTTCGTGGTGAAAAATCTTCAGCACCTTGGACTTGACAGAAGCCTACCAGCCGCTCAAATTGAGCGAATCAACGTCCGAACTGCTCACGATAAACACTAATAAGGGTCTTTACAAGATGTTGTGTTCCAAGCACCCCTGTGTCACGAGCGAGCCTCCGAACCCGGGAAGGACCGGATGCTGAAACTGTTTCCAAATGTTGACTCCTCCTCTTCCCCCGCTCGGCGCAAACGAGCCACCATTCGTTTCCCCCGGCAGTTCGGCCGCCGCCTCCATCCGAATAGAAATAAACTTGTTTTTAACCGATCGAGGCTGTCTGAGCTTTTTAGTCTACCGCGACCAACGCGTACGTCTATGGGCCGACGACAACACCGGACATAACACAAGTCAAATATGTTGTTCATAACGTCATGTTATGCCATAGAATGTTTGGTATCGATACCATTATCGAAATGGCCAGGAGACCTAACAGTCGTAGGTGGCTAGGTAGATAGATAGATAGATAGATAGATAGATAGATAGATAGATAGATAGATAGATAGATAGATAGATAGATAGATAGATACGCTCAAAGTTGCCGAAGTTTGCTAAAAAATGCTTCGCAATTAAAACATTAAATACAATAATTACGAATGCACCACGTGCGTTTATGATCTCTACATTATATTAAGATTGCCCCGCCGCGGTGGTCTAGTGGCTAAGGTACTCGGCTGCTGACCCGCAGGTCGCGGGTTCAAATCCCGGCTGCGGCGGCTGCATTTCCGATGGAGGCGGAAATGTTGTAGGCCCGTGTGCTCAGATTTGGGTGCACGTTAAAGAACCCCAGGTCGCCCAAATTTCCGGAGCCCTCCACTACGGCGTCTCTCATAATCATATGGTGGTTTTGGCACGTTAAGCCCCACAAATCAATCAATCAATTATATTAAGATTGGACGCCGTCATGACATCACAGATCACCAAAACTTCGTCACTATGTCACTACATTAGGCCACACGATGACGGTATTCATCAACTTTGTCTTTTGGTGAATGGTCTGCACATTAAGATGCAGTGGAACAACACATAATGTACTCAGTAATTAGGTGAGCTCTCTTTTTACAAATAATGAAATAGAGTAATGTGTGCGCAGGTGCTTTAAATGCGAAGCATTTCTTAGCGAACCTCGGCGACATTGAGCGTATCTATCTATCTATCTATCTATCTATCTATCTATCTATCTATCTATCTATCTATCTATCTATCTATCTATCTATCTATCTATCTATCTATCTATCTATCTATTTATCTATCTATATATCTATGCATGCGTCCATCCATCCATCCATCTATCTATCTATCTATCTATCTATCTATCTATCTATCTATCTATCTATCTATCTATCTATCTAGCCGCCTGCGACTTTTAGCTCTCCAGGCCGTTTGGATAATGGTATTGTTGCCAAACTTGCCATGGCAAAACATTCCTATATAAAGAACACGTTTTACTTGTCATGACATGAAAAATATATGAGATCTATGTCATCAATGTCATGATTTACAATTTATTGTCCTGCAGCTCTTGCGGTGGTTTCGTTCGCATGGCATGTTACAAAACTGGTATGGTGTGACATGTTTCCATGGCGAACACAAACGACAGACCCTAACATGATAATTATTAGATGCGTGTCATGTAACAGCCTGACAACATGCCACGCTCAAGATGCGCAGGCGGCCGTTTCACTAGCTTTACTTATACCAAATTTGGTATTACGGGACGTGAATGTATGACGAAGGTATGATACAGGTGCAAACGTGTTAACAATGAGATGCGTGTCAAGTAAGAGCATGACTAAATGCTACACTCATGATGCGCTCGCGACCATTTCGCTAGCTTCACATGTACCAAACTTGGTATCACGTGACGCGAATGGACGACATAGGTAAATGACACATCCAAGCATGATAATCACGACACGCGTGTCATGTAACAACATGGCTACATGCCGGACTGATGATGCACTCGCGACCGTTTTGCTAGCTTCACAAATGCAAATTTGGTATTACGTGACGCCAATGGATTACGAAGCTATGTGACTGTTGCAAACATCATAATTATGAAATGCGTGTCATGTGAGAACACGACTACATGACACCGTCAAGGCGCCAATACATTTCGACGTGACGCGGTGTGCACACCCGCCGGCGTTCATTTCTTCGTTTCACCCCGGCGTTGCCACGCCATGGCACCGGTCCTGCCACATACTCGGAAGGGTGCGCGGCATTGTTTTGACGCATGCGCGTTTGCGCGCATGCAGTGTCCCTCCGTCACTAACAGAGGGAGACTCAGTGTTTTGTCTAGCTAACGGAACGGCGGGAATTTTCCGCTGCTTGCCGTCGGGCCATGCCAACGGACGCTGGTCGCGTTGGTCGCGCCTGGCGTCAGACTATAGAGTGCTCGCATTTCGCTAACGTAGCGTCGCTGTGCCCAGCGTGCGCACGCGTCAACGTGACATTGTAATATATTGGGCTATGATGCGCTCGCGGCCGTTTCGTTAGCTCCACATATACCAAGTTTGGCATTACGTGACGTCATTTAATTACGAAATATATCACTGGTGCAAGTATGAAGATGCTGACATGCGTGTCATGTAAGAACATAAGATACTACGCTAATAGCGTCCTCGTGGCCGTTTCGCTAGCTCCACACATACTTAACTTGGTATCATTTGACGTGAATAGATAACGAAGGTAAAGGACACATTCAAACAAGATACTCATGACACGGAAGTCATCTAGGCATCATTTACCTTTACCTCGCAACGTTGTGCTGATTTTGAAGTGACATATCAACTGTCTTATTCGTGCTTCGCATAGCCTCGGTTCACACTGTACGTTGGGTCTGTCATCTTTAATGCTAAATGTTAACAGCGACGCAACACTTCGGCTTCAAGAAGTGATTATAACCGATGTTCTATGCTGTGTAACTTTTGTTCCTCGTCGTTTGAATAAACAGTTTTGTAGCGTCTACAAGAAGACCAGACCTGTAGTAGTGCAGGGCGTAGTGGGGGCACATAGCACATGCGAACGTTCCCCATTGCATAAGTCTCAGGTATTTTGTGTAAACCACCGCGATGGTGTAATGCGCACGGTGCTACACTGCTTGCCCGATATCCGCGGGATCGTATGCATGGCATGGCCGCCTGATTTCGCTTTATTCGAAACGCTAGAGTCCCGCATGCCTGAATTTTAGGGGTAGTTGAAAAATACCAAATGCTCAAAACAGTTTCAGCGCCCTCCAGTACGACAACCCTCACAAAAGTGACGTGGGTAGGTAATGTGAAATCTCGGCAAATATTGCAAAGGCCAAAGCCTCACATAGCTCATTCAGCGCAAACATTGTCCGTGGGAGTCGACGTCCCTCGTCCGAAGCATCACCACCGATGCGAGGGACACAAGCAATTGTGCTTAGGCTACGACATCACCACATGAGGTCATCATGATGTCGAAAATTACATAAACTTCTGGCGCCATAATGATATCTTTAAGATGCCCAATCACAAGATGACACGCTACGATTTCATGGGATCATATTGCCACGTTCCATTTCCCAAGTTTTTGTTATCGTCCCAAAACACCACACGATTCTCAGCGCAAACCGCGCCTGCAGTTTTCGAGAAGGCTCCCGACTGTAGTAGATCATTTCGATAAGATCACGCCCACTGTGAGAACGGTACAGATTGTTCTGGAACCTACGCCACCGCCAGCGATAACGCTAGAACATTCGACGGCAAAAGTATAAATGCCGACGCGCTTCGCCGCCTGTTGTTGTTGATCAAAGGCCGACGCTGCGTTCGCCGCTATCAGTCCGAGACTGCTATCTGTGCAAGACTGCTGCTGTAATTAGACTTTCCCTTTACCGGGCACATGTTCGCCCAAATAAACAGTTAAATCCCAACACGAAGTTTCCTGTATTCGGCCACGTCACGACCTTGTGACAATATATCCGCTAGCTCACAGGTGGGCAAATAACAAAGGCAGTGAAATAGTTGCTGAGCTGCAGAAAATTTGCCATGCCTCCTATATTATAGGGAATTCAAAGCCATGGTGGGTGCTCAAAAATTTCGCGGGTGGGCGGATTAGGCTCAATGCATCGACTGGGAAGAACAATAGGAGAGTGTTGTCACTTTCGAGCTGGCTTAGGCGAATGCAGTGCGGCCTGAACGAAGTTTTTATTCAAGCTTTACATAAGTAGGCGGGTAGCACAAAGTTTAAAATTTGAAATGCGTTTTTTTAAACACGAATGACTTTTTTTTGTCGTGCCCACCAGCTTTTTCGCTACATGACGTCTCCCTCAACGAATAACTTCTTCAGTTGACTTCAACGCTTGCTGCAGTAACTATAACACCTGGCTGAACATTTATTGGCTCAATCAATTGCTGTTTTTATTCCAGTGAATAAGCAATATTTCATGCATTCTTGAGTGAATTCAGTTGTTTCTAGACTAGCTGCGTAAGAAAAAAAAAGGCGTATGTTGTCTCACAGAAAACATACTGTGTCCACAAATTTAGCATAACGTGCAAGCAAAACCAACACCTAGAATCTTTAAATTGCGCTACATATTTCCAATAAAAGTTATTGTTTTTGCATACTTTTCACAGAACATCGAATTTTGTGACTATAATTTGAAGTGTGAATAGCCTTCATTTTTCGTACGTGCTTCTTCCCCTCCGCCTTTTTATGTGGCGTGCATTATAAGTTACGACTTTATATTCCTGTTATGCTTAGTATAGTTTTGTTTTTCCACTGCCTGCAGTGGCTTTGCACGAGCTCCAAATTAAGCAGAGTTCCCTGTTCTTGCAGTTATCCTGACCACCCGTTTCTTTGCCCGTCCCGGCTGCTTCATCGGTGGTTATCTTCGTGGTGATTCATTGCGCATTGCCCTTGGAAGGTGCTGGATCATCCACACGTGGTGAAGCTGCGACTGCGTGGTCACTTTGTGGCCTGCTGCTAGCATTCAACGATTTCGCCGCTGGTGGTCGCTGCCCTGCAAGCAAGCCCTCTTTATTTGCCAGCACCAGCACCGGCTCTCCACTGGCAGCAGTGGCATTGCACGAGCTACAAATTAGACAGAGTTCCCTGTTCTTTCTGCTGTTCTTTCAAGCTCTTTTCTGTACTGTTTCTATTCTTTTCAACTGCCGCTGCTGCCCCAAATTGTGTTCTGATTTGCATTTTATTTTTTCTGTGTCTGCAATTGTTTTTTTCTCACGAGTATTTACCATGCCAACTATTGCTGAAATTTTGAAAAAAATTTTGGATCTTGAGGCGAAAATTAACAGCTTGGCGAAGGACACATCTGAAAAGGTCTTCGGCAGGTTCTTACTCAAGCTGCAAGAATCGGGCATAGATGTTGCTGAACTAAAACAAGAAGTTGTATCCAGACAATTGAGTGCAGAGCACTTGAACGGAATTGTCAATGACCTACGTAACCAAAATGTTCCATTGGTAAATGAGAATAAACAGCTAAAAACCCAGACTGACTCCCTCAGCCACAAGGTTGAGGAACTGGAGCCATACTCGCACATGAGCAATGTGGAGACCAAGGGTGTTCCCTTCTCTCAGGGGCAAGACTGCAGTGCAATCGTGAAAATAATAGGAGAGAAGGCTGGCTGTCCCATATTGCCTGCTGATCTCGACATTGTGCATCGCGTGCCAACACGTTCTAAAGATAAAATAAACATTATTGTGCGCTCCTGCTCTCAGACTAAGAAATCTGACTACATCAGTAAAGCATGTAAGGCGAAGCTCTGTGCTAGTGATCTTTGTATCACTGGTGGTACTAATGCCCCTGTCATTATCAATGATCGTATGACTCCAAGCAACGAGGTCTTCTTTTCCAAGGCCTTAACACTAAAAAAGAATAAGAACTGGATGTTTTTCTGGACAGGCAACATCAAATTAAAGCTAGAAAGACTACTAATAGCAGAGTCTTGCGCATTCGCGATGACTTGGATTTGACAAACATAGACTGAGCCTTGCACAATGTTATCATTGCATCATTTTTTTTCTCGCATCAACATGGATGCTCTTACATAACCAGACCATGCTAACTCATAAGTGAATATAATTCTATCATTCATTTCAATGCTAGGAGCCTGCGTAAACACTTCGATGAAATCCATTATCTCCTTTCTTCATATAGTAACTTTTGTTTTCACTTATTACCATAACAGAATTATGGTAATCAGTTGCTGACGGAATTTTCTATTGCTTCCCAAATTATATCTGAGACTACTGTGACAGAACAACTAGCAGTCAAGGTGATGCGTTCATTTTTATATCTTTTGATCTTTCTTATAGAAGAAGCCATGATTTGCACTTGCTTGTAACTAAATGCGAATCAGTTTGGATTAAAATCACTTATTGCTCTCTATCACGTGATGAGAGAGATTTCATATTTGGATGCATTTAAGGATCTCCCTCAACCTCAGTCGAAGATTTTTCTTACAATCTTGAAAATGTCCTACATATCATTTCTCTTGAGAATAAAACTGCCATTTTAATGGGTGACATCAACATTAACTTACTCAATTACACTTCACCTGTTGTTATTAGTTACACTAGTCTACCGCAAAGCTATGGAATTGAGTCCTTAAATGATGTTCCTAAACGGCAAGTTCCCAGCGGTGCTGGGATCCTGATAGATCATGCTTTCTCTAACTCGCTAATATTTCCACAGGTGAAAGTTCTCGATAGTGACATTACTGATAATTAACCTTTGCTCCTACGCTTCCATCAACAACTACGTCCTTGCGCTCTTTCTTATTCCAAATATGTTCTGGATAAAGAGAGTTTATAACTGCCATAGAGGACTTAGATTAGACCGAGGATAGATGTTGTAATAATCCCCAAAGAGCGTTTTCTTTATTGTTTCCTTAATTATATCGCATAACCGAAAATTCACTTCCAAAACTTAATGTAAAAAAATATTAGCATTTTCTCAGAATCCGTGGATGTCTGAAAGCCTATTAGCTGCTTTGCGTAGACAAGACAACCTCTACGAAAAATCCAAAAGTCAGCCGTTCAATGCTCGATGGAGGCGGAAATGTTGTAGGCCCGTGTACTCAGATTTGGGTGCACGTTAAAGAACCCCAGGTGGTCAAAATTTCCGGAGCCCTCCACTACGGCGTCTCTCATAGTCAAATGGTGGTTTTGGGACGTTAAACTCCACAAATCAATCAATCAAGCCGTCCAATACTAAGTTTATTGCCCGCTACAAAAAAGTTTGCAACACTGTAAACAAGCACTTAAAATCTGCGAAACGTTTTTTTCTACAAGAAAAAATATCGCAAGCAGGTATTATTGCTAAACAAAAATGGGACATTGTAAACTTCTTTCTAAACAGGAATTCTTGCCACCAAGTATACAGAATCGTAATCGACAACATTGCATTTAACTCGCCTATCGACATAGCTGACGGTTTCTGTTCCTACATTTTAAGCGCTGACGCACCCTGTCCCACACAAAGCACACCACTTAGACGCCTCCCTCATTCGTTTTTTCTCTTTCCCACTACTCCTGAAAAAATACATATTGTCATAAAACACCTCAAATCTACCCGTGCAGGAATTGATGAAGTTCTGCCTGCGCATATAAAACTCATTTCGCCCTTAATTTCTGATATATTGTGTTTCATTACGAACTTGATATTCAAGACAGGCGTATTTCTAGAGAGCTTAAACGCGGTAAAATGATCCCAGTTCATAAAAAAGGGGATAGGACACTGAATAACAATTACCTACTCATTTGCATTCTGCCACTTTTTTGGTAAAGTTCTTGAGAAGTTGATTGGAGTACGCCTAACTATTTTTCTTAATAAATTCAATATTCTGTCCCCTTTTCTGTTCGGCTTTCGCAATCATTTCTCTACTGATCTAGCACTCATTCATCTAACCGATCAACTAGAAAAATTCATTGGCAAAGGTTTATTTGCATGCTTAGTATTCCTCGATCTAACTAAAGCATTCGAAAGTTTAAATCACATCATTCTCTTTACTAAATTTGAAAAGATCGGTGTCTGTGGTCCTGCTTTAGCTTTACTAAAAAGCTACCTGCATAACCGCGTTCAACTTGTGTCCATTTCTAATGTATATTCTAAGAAGTTCTCTACTAATATTGGTGTCCCTCAAGGATCCAATTTAGGACCGCTCCTGTTCTTAATTTATAAAAAAGATCTTCCTAGCTGTCTGTCCTTCACTAATTCCATTTTGTATGCTGATGACACTACCATATTTGCTTCTGACAAAAGCATTTCAATTTTCGTCGACAAGCTAAGCACAGACTTGAAAAATATTTTAAGTTGGTACAGTGCTAACTTCTGGTTAAGTACGAACGCAACCAAAATTAAATTTGTAGTATTTTCACCACATCAAAAATATACAGCATCCTTTCCTTCGTAGACTTTTGGCTCGCACTCCAATTTCCCCAGTCCCTGCGTTTCTTTCCTCGGAAATTCTATCTACTCTAGCTTGAAATACATAGATCATATTTCTCATATCTAAAATAGCATACGGCATCCACGCTCTGATTGAAAGTCATCTATACTTCGCACGTTCCACTTTACTGTCACTCTACTATTCATTCGTTCATTCTCATATTATTATGACAATGTGCTGGGGTAACACCTATAACACTCATTTGGCTTCCTTTAAAGCACTACAAAACCAATCCTGAAAACCATTACTAACAGTTCACGTTTTTCTAACGGTAAATGCCTGCTTCATGATAACATCTTTCTGACCATTTCAGAGCTCCTCAATTACAACTTAGGTATCACATTCTATAAATACCTAACCAAAACACTACCTCCTATCTGCTTCTCATCTTTCGACCTAGTTGCCCATAGTAATACTAGATTTTTACGTAACAATAACGTCCTTTCGCCTAAGGTAAGTAGTAAATGTGGCAAACTATTTGCTGAATTTTCACCTATAGCAATTTGGAACACAATATCATCTGTTATTAAAAATGCTAGAAACTTGCATCACTACAAGAAAAAACTACAATCACACATTACGCATGCCTAGTTGTACTGTTTCTTACCATAGCGCTACCTTCTTTGAATGTCCACATGTTATGTATTACAACATTTTGTATTCTTTTTCAGTTATACTCTTCACATTATTCATTAATTCATTTGGTTTTTATCTTTGTTTTTTTATATATATATATATGTATATATATATATATTGTAGGCATCTATTATGCGCTTCATCCTCATCTGAACAGCAGTCAATCATCATCCTATGTTCTGGCTGACAATCATCATCTGCTTGACACGAGCGCTTCTTTGTCGGGTCCGTTGCGCTTGTTCGTTCTCGAGTTCACGACGAATAAAGCTCGTTACAACCGAGTCGTCATACGTGGTGGAGGTGGATTGACGTTCCCAGTACCTCTCCTTACAACGCCTACTCGCTGGAGGTCCGTTCAGGCCGCCGCTTGGACCCTCAGTCCGCCAACATGTCTCAGAGTGAGAGGGTGGATGCCCTTTCTGCTCCCGTCTCTGCGCCGCAAGCCGTCACTGCGCCGCAAGCCCCCCCTCTTTACATAGTAAACCACCAGCGTGACCCTCCGATCTTCGCTGGTCTCCGCGGTGGAGATGTGGAGGACTGGCTGGATAACTACGAGCGGGTAAGCGCAACTAATCACTGGGACGACTCTAACAAGCTCCGCCGAGTATCGCTTTATCTCACGGGCGTTGCCAAGACATGGTTCTTGAACCATGAGATCGACCTCACCGACTGGCCTGCCTTCAAGCAGCAGCTTCGCCAAGTATTCGGCACGCCAGCCGTTCGATCCGCTCTAGCTAGGTGGGCCCTAGATACTCGCCAACAACATCCCGGCGAGTCATACACATGTTACATCGAGGATGTCCTTGCGCTTTGCCGGCGCGTCAATTCTTCGATGTCCGAGTCGGAAAAACTGCGCCACATCCTGAAGGGCATCGGAAGCATTGCCTACAATGCCCTTGTTGCCCAGAATCCTTCCACTGTCACTGACGTCGTCTCTACGTGTCAGCGTCTCGACGAACTTGATTCTGTTCGTTTTCAGTCGGGCAATAGTGAACACCGTACAGCAGACCGGGACCTGCGTGACATGATACGGGAGATCATACGAGAAGAACTTCAATCAATGGGCATCTCACAACCTTCTCCATCTGTCACACAGCCTTCAAGCATGGCTTCCGTGACATCGTAAGGGAGGAACTAACATCATTCACCGGTCCAGCCTACGTCCAGCCACCTCCGTCTAGCCCTCCAACGTACGCGCAAGTTGCGGCCGCGCGTCCTGGCAACGTAAACTCTACTTCACCGCTGCCATCATCCACGCCGGTTGCTGCTGCACCACCGGTCCACTTCCGGCCAATCCCACCCGACCCTCCGTCAGTCCACTTGAGTGCGCTATCTTCCGGTGCGCCGAGCGCCCTCTATTACCCGCCTTGGCGCCCGTCCCGCCCAACATGCTTTTACTGTGGATATCGGGGCCATATACCTCGCTTCTGCCGCAAGCGCCAGCAGGACGAGCGTCGCGGGTACGACATGCGCGAACGGGACTTTTCCAGAGGGGATTCTTACGCTCCGCGTTATTCAACAGGACAGCAGCGGTCTCCATCTCCGCCCGCGTCGACTGAGACGCGGAACACTTACCGTTCAAGCCGACGCCGATCACCTTCGCCCTTCCGTCGCTCCTTCTCTCCTCTTCGGCCAGCCTCGTTTACTACTGACAACCGGTCGGAAAACTAAATGATGCAGTTTTCGGAGGAGAAACTGCATGTAACAGTAGGACTCATATTCCTCCAGCACTCCCGTTCAACATGGTTTCTGTTACGGTGGAAGGAGTTCTCGTGGACACTTTGGTGGACACCGGCGCTACAGTTTCTGTGATTAGGTATGATATGTGCAAACGCCTGAAAAAAGTAATGACACCTTATAATGGACCCAATCTAGTCGAAGCCCAGGGGAACGCTATCCGCCCTTTTGCTCTTTGTACTGCTCGTGTGTTTATTGATGACATTTTGCATTACATCGAGTTCACTGTGCTTACCCGGTGCTCTCACCAGCTAATTCTAGGGTGGGGCTTCCTATCTTCTTCTTCAGCCGCTATATGTTGTGGTGAACGAATTCTGCACTTAACTAATACGGACTCCATGTTCGACGAAGGCGTCTACAAGCCTCTACATCTGTTCGCTCGCGAAGATCTGGAACTACTGCCACATCAAGAGCGAATTGTGACCCTGACCTCTAAGGACATCGACCACGGTGACGTCTTGGTGTCCCCTTCGTCGACTTGCGTCGCAAAAGGCGTATCCCTTGCATCAGCTATCGTACGCTTTCACCATGGTTCCGCGCTCGTCATTGCTACAAATGTAACACCAGAGAAAGTTCTCCTGCCAGAGGGCACTGCAGTAGCCTGTGTTGTGGATGCTGAGCCATTCAGCATCACGCCACTTAAACCTGCCTCTACAAAAGACCCTTCTATGAGTAAGCCTGCCTCATCCTCTCCCTTCACAGCTCTTATCAGTGATGACTTAACAGCTATGCAGGCGCAGCAGTTGCTTGCGTTATTAACGAAACACGCCGATTCTTTCGACACCAGCTCCTCAACGTTGGGCCGAACTACCACTGCAGCGCATCGCATTCAGACGGAGGGAACATCTATTGTACATCGCCGCCCGTACCGCGTGTCTCTCGCTGAGCGAAAAATCATCGAGGAAAACGTCGCTGACATGCTCCAACGAGAAATACTTCGTCCATCAACTAGCCCTTGGTCATCCCCTGTTGTTTTGGTACGAAAAAAAGATGGCTCCGTGCGCTTTTGCGTTGATTACCGGGCACTTAACAACATCACACAGCAAGGACGTATAACCCATGCCACGCATCGATGACGCCCTTGATTCACTGCAAGGCGCCGAATACTTTTCAAGCCTTGATTTGCGTTCGGGATATTGGCAAATTTCCATGCACGATGACGACAAAAAAAACGGCATTTGCAACCCCCGATGGCCTATACGAATTTAACGTGATGCCTTTCGGGCTCTGCAATGCGCCCGCGACGTTTGAACGCATGATCGACACCGTCCTGCGTGGTTTAAAATGGAAGACGTGTCTCTGCTACCTTTATGACATCATCATCTTTTCATCAACGTTTTCTTAGCACCTTAGCCGCTTGGATGACGTCCTAACATGCCTCGCCGGTGCGGGTCTGCAGCTCAACACTAAGAAGTGCCGTTTCGCCACCAAATCCATCAAGGTTCTCGGTCATGTTGTCAGCAAGGACGGTATTCGCCCTGACCCCGAAAAGATCGCTGCCGTCCTTCGATTTCCATGCCCCACAAGACTTAAGGATTTGCGAAGTTTTCTTGGCCTCGCATCATATTTTCGTCGCTTCATACGAAATTTCGCTTCAATAGCTGCGCCACTTCACAAACTACTCGCATCTAATGCACCTTTTGTGTGGTCCGAGGAATGTCAGTCGGCGTTTCACCTATTGAAGAAAGCTTTGACGTCAGAGCCTGTACTCTCTCATTTTGATGACACCGCCCCAACACTCCTGCATACCGACGCCAGCGGCTGCGGTATAGGTGCTGTTCTCCTCCAACGCAATAACTCTCGACGGGAAAGGGTCATCGCATATGCTAGCCGAGTGCTAACTTCCACCGAAAAAAACTATACCATCACTGAGCAGGAGTGCCTCGCTGTGGTTTGGTCCATACAAAAGTTCCGTCCTTATCTGTACGGCCGTCAATTCACCATTGTAACGGACCACCACGCCTTATGCTGGCTTTCTACAATGAAGAACTTGTCCGGACGCTTGGGTCGTTGGATTTTACGCCTACAGGAGTATCAGTTTGAGATTATTTAAAAATCGGGCAAAAAACATCAAGACGCCGACGCTCTTTCTCGTTGCCCACTACCTACGGAGTCGTTCGACACTCCAGCTGCCACCTCCAGTGACACCAGTGCGGACGTGACTCCCACTTCTGTTGCCTTGCTCGCCTCGCTGTACCAACCGCCAATCGACGATGAACAACCCTTCAGTTCTCGCCAGCAGGCTGACCCGTATTGTCGCCGCATTATAGACCACCTTTCAGGAGCTACGCGTCCACCCAATGCACGCACGAATATTGAATATATACTTCAATATTCTGTTGCAATTATGCTTAGTTTATAATTTTGATTATTGCTTATGCTGCCTCTAACATTGTTTTACCTCAATTTGCCCTTAACAGGAGATCCCGATACAGTATTTTAGTTTGGGACCTCCTTTTGTATACTACACACAAGTGACATTCTTGTATTCGTACCAATAAAAATTTGAAGTCTGAAAAAAAACTGACATACCTCAATTTCCACGCTATGTATGTTATTCTATCTCAATCCTCGTGGTGTATTCAATGAGCTAATCTTCCAAGAATCACGAGAGCATCAACTTTTTTGTGTGGTAATATTTCCAAGGGCCTGTCAGCTACTTAAGAATCGCCCTGAATTGCGTATGAAGAAGTCCAAGACCGGATGTTTGGTGTCAGATTTTCACAGTCTAAATCTTTCCTCAGCTGCACACTTCTGCACGTCAGCCCTGCATCCGGTTTCATAGTCTGTATTTGGCATTAGCATTACTTTGGCATCTATCTATCTATCTATCTATCTATCTATCTATCTATCTATCTATCTATCTATCTATCTATCTATCTTTCTATCTAGCTGCCTACGGGGTTTTAGCTCTTCTAGCCGTCTGAATAATGGTATCAATACCAAACTTGGCATGGCAAAACATGACTTTATGACGAACTCAACTGACTAGTTATAACATGGAAATCATTACATGTATACCATGAATGTCATTATATACTTTTGATGGTCTTGCTGCTTTTGTGGTGGTTTAGTTCACATGACATTTTGCAAAACTGGTCTGGTATGACATAACTGCATGGAGAACATAAGCGACAGACCCTAACGTGGAAAGCAGGACACACATGTCGTGATTTTTATGTTATGACTAGTCATGACTACGCGCCACGCTCATGTTGCACTCGCGCTCGTTCCGCTAAGCTTCCCGTGTACTAAATTTGGTATCACGTGACGTGAATAGACGACAAAGGTAGATGACATGTCCAAGCATGATATTGAGGTTATGCGTGGCTCATGAAACGTGACTACAGGCTACGCTCCTGGCGCGCTCGTGGCCTTTTCGCTAGCTCCACATATATCACGTCACGTGATAATAAATTTCTTATCACTTGACATGAATAGACGACACAGGTAAACGACACATCCAAAAATCACAATCATGGCATGGAAGTCATTTACGTCATAACTTAAGTCCATTTTAAAGTGACATATCAAGCTTCCTCATTCGTGCTTCGCATATAATCGATTCTCTCAGGACGTAGAATTTGCCTATTAATTTATTTACGGCACGCAAGATGGTGGCGCACAAACAAGGCACCGCCTACTTCTTAGATTTTAGAGGTGTCAGAGGTATCACTCATTGTCAAATTTTTCGGAAGTGTTCTCTCCCCGCAGTTGTTTTGCCCCACAGGTATTACAGGATCATATGGTTTAGACATATTCCCTATCTATGGATTTGAAGCACTTCGTTACCGCCTTCTAAGTGTGATGAACAAATGGAAACTAACAACTGATAATCTGCGTATATTGTCTAAAACTGAAATGTTAAATCAGATATGCTGATTGTGTTGTAAATGATTGTTGGGTGATTTCTGTAATGGTTATTCAGTTTTTATTCTTTTATACATTGCTTTGTTACGAAAGTTTTTGTATGTATTTCTGAGTTATCTATCTATTATTTGCTGTCATGGGCCACATGCGTGTTTCTTTTTGTATTGTCGCTTTTTGGTGCCTGTAATTTTAGTAATTTTTGGAAATTTGTAGTTAAGATTTTTTCTGGTTGAAGGGGCTAGTCAAGATGTGAAATGCAGCTTTTTTTCGCACCAAACCACGTATACAGTGTATTTTCGTGTACTTCTCACGTGGTTAAATAAAGTCAAACTTGAAAAAACTTGAATCTCCAAACAAGATTGCCCAGAGCATTGTCAATACAGTGGAAAAGGTGTATATATAATTATTATTTATGTATTCATTTATTTATTTCCATCGCATTTCAAAATGCTTCTTCTTACGTATTCGTTTGTCTGTGCGCTATATTCACGAGATTTGCAGCTGAAGGCTGCGGTTCCTAGACGCGTCATCAACAATATTGTGTTATTATATAGGCACCAATACAATATAGCAATGTGAAATCACAGGCTGCCACGAAAAAAGATCAATTCACCGTTTCGGAAACCGCTGACCCCCGATACACCCACCATTATGGGAGCATCAGCGGAAATCTTCGCATGCAATGACGAGTGGTAATGACACATCTTTAAGAGACACATTTCTGAGCACTCGTTGCCACTGCAGAGTGCCAGTTCTAAAAACTTTCACTCAAAAGCTGTTTAATAGGCCAAACGTGCACCCATGCACACTTATTCAACTTATGAGCAGTATGCAGACAGCAGACTTCTGCAGACTTATCACTGGCGACGTGCCCCTATGTTCTATAAAAAACCGTGTCGAACGACCTCTCATAGACTGCATCGCGCTCTGATATAACGTTTCATGCAAACACACCACACACAAAGCATGAGCAAATGCTCACAAAACAATCGCTCTATATACAATGTACGGAGAAAACGCTGACGAAACGATCACTTCCTACACAATGAATGTACGCAGAAAACGCTGACAAACTTCGTCCATGTACCAAGTGACAATCTTGTTGATAAGAAGTGGGCTTCTTTTATCTGAATCACATACTTCGAAACCAAAAAAAGCCAAGCGACTCCCTAATGAAACAGACAATCGTTGCCAAAATGGGTGCCGTAGATTCGCGGACATTCATGGACGTAAGGTGCGAGGCAAGTTCTGTACGAGATGTTTTTAGCCTTTTCTCTCACGTTTCATCACATTGCGTTTCACGCCACTGCTTTTTTACCACAAGTAAACAGTTATATATGTGAAAAATATTGCTGTAGAGAAGATTAATCAAAGGAATAAAAACAAGAAAACTCTAGTTCTGGCAATGCATAAAGCATGGAGCATCTGTGAGCTGGTCAAGAATGTGCAGCAGCCACCTACATTGTGCTAAAAAAAATCGTATAATGTTGCTTCATAAAAAGTTGTCCTCTTTCAAGTAACAATCTATAAATGGACATCTATAAAAACTCACTTTGAGTAATTAGTCTGGGTATGAGGCAACCTCTGTGCTCATCATCATCATCAGCCTGACTTCGTCCACTGCAGGACAAAGGCCTCTCCCATATTCCGCCAGTTAACCTGGTCCTGTGCTTGCTGCTGCCAATTTATACCCGCAAACTTCTTAATCTCATCTGCCCACCTAACCTTCTGTCTCCCCCTAACCCGCTTGCTTTCTTTGGGAATCCAGTTAGTTACCCTTAACGACCAGCGGTTATCCTGTCTACGCGCTACAAGACCGGCCCATGTCAATTTCCTCTTCTTGATTTCAGCTATGATATCCTTAACCCCCATTTGTTCCCTAATCCACTCTGCTCTCTTCTTGTCTCTTAAGCTTACACCTACCATTTTAGGGGCGAAGCTCCTTATGGCGTGGCTTGTGCGTCCCTCGTAGTACGTAACCACCAGTGGCACATACCCGAAATAGGTATAACATTTGACCTCCAAGGTGGTGCTGGTGAGAGATTTCTTCTGTGCGTTGTTTAACAATAAAAAGTAGTGCTCAATGTACATGCCAATGGCTGCTAATGGGGAATGAGAGACAGCAGCATTCGGCTTTTAGCCAACACGCACGCTGCGATTCCCATTAGCAGCCATTTGCATGTACATTGAGCACTATCGGACAAGAAAGGGTTGCTACATTATAGTCGCTGGGTGTATTCTCCTTAGTTTTAGAAAGGTTTAGCGAGCGTAGAGCCGCAGGGCCATGGATACAATGAACTAGTATATACCATGAATGAATTCGAGGTGGTTAAAGGGGGGAAGCAGATACGAAGCGCAAGCCGTAAGAAATTAAAAGCTGGCTCCTCCTGTCTCTCATTTCATATTAGCAGCCACTGGCATGTATATTGAGCACTATCTGACAGGAAAAGGTTGCTACGTTATACTAGCTGGGCGTAACCTCCTTCGTTTTAGAAAGGTTTAGCGAGCATTGGGCCGCAGTGCCATGAATACAGTGAAATAGTATATACCATGAACTCAAGGTGGTTGAAGGTGGGAAGTAGACCCGAAGCGCAAGCCATAAGAAAGTATGCGTGTGCCACCTCTCGTTTCGTCCTTGGAATGTCCACTGAATGGCGGTGCTTCTACATGGGGAATATATGATAAAAAGATGCGAGAAGGTGGGACTTGGAGTGTTGAATAGATGGACGAACGGACACACAGACAGATGCATGGATGGACGCATTAAAGGACGCCGGGGCGAATGCATGAACGAACGCAGGGACGGGCGCATGAACAGACGCATGGACGGTCACACAGACGGACGCGTGGACGGACGAATGCTTCGCCCCACTCTCCATCATTCACTCCGTGGATATGCTGCCATTTTTTTCCATTGCTCGCTGCGTCGTCCTCAATTTAAGCTCAACCCTCTTTGTAAGTCTCCAGGTTTCTGCTCCGTAGCTAAGTACCGGCAAGATACAGCTGTTAATACCTTTCTCTTGAGCGATAGTGGCAATCTACCTGTCATAGTTTGAGAGCGCTTGCCGAATGTGCTCCACCCCATTCTTATTCTTCTAGTTACTTCAATAACGTGGTTCGGCTCCGCGGTTACTACCTGCCCTAAGTAGACATAGTCTTTTACAAATCGAAGTGCACTATTACCTATCTCGAAGCACTGCTCTTTTCCGAGGTTGTTGTACATTACTTTCGTTTTCTGCAGATTTATTTTAAGACCCACCTTTCTGCTCTCCTTGTTTATCTCCGTAATCATTAGTTGCAATTAGTCCCCCGAGTTACTCAGCAACGCAATGTCATCGGCGAAGCGCAGGTTACTAAGGTACTCTACATTTACTCTTATCCCTAACTGTTCTCATTCAAGGCTTCTGAATACCTTCTGTAAGCACGTGGTAAATAGCATTGGGGAGATTGTGTCCCCCTGCCTTACACCCTTCTTGATTGGTATTCTGTTGCTTTCTTTATGAAGCACTTTGGAAGCAGTTGATCGCCTGTAGATTTCTTCCAGGATGTTTGTATATACTTCATCGCCGCCCTCATTCCGCAGTGTCTGCATGACCGCTGGTATTTCTACTGAATCAAACGCCTTCTCGTAATCTATGAAGGCTATGTATAGTGGTTGGTTATATTATCAGCATTTCTCTATTACCTGACTGATAGTATGAATGTGGTCGATTGTTGAGTAGCCTGTTCGAAATCCTGCTTGTTCCTTTGGTTGATTGAATTCTAATGTTTTTTTACTCTGTTAGCAATTACCTTTGTAAACAGCTTGTCTACTGCAAAGAGCAAGCTGACCGGCCTGTAATTCTTCAAGTTTTTGTCATCTCTTTTCTTATGTATTAAGATGATGTTAGCGTTCTTTCTAGACTCTGGTACTCTTCCCGTCAGGAGACACCTCGTAAACAGGGTGGCTAGTTTTTCTAACACAATCTGTCCTTTATCTTTCAGCAGATCTTATGTTACCTGATCCTCACCAGCAGCTTTGCCTCTTTGCATGCTCTCCAAAGCTTTTCCGACTTCTTCTATTATTACTGGTGGGGTGTCGTCTGGGTTACTGCTAGTTCTTATAGTATTAAAGTCGTGGTTGTCCCGGCTACTGTACAGATCTCTGTAAAACTCCTCCGCTATTTTAACTATCCTATTCTTATTGGTAGTAAACTTGCCTTCTTTGTCCCTTAGTGCATTTATTCGATTTTCGCCTATCCCAAGTTTCCTCTTCACTGCTTTCATACTTCCTCCGTTTTTCAGAGCGCTTTCAATTCTCTCCATAATATACCTTCTTACATCGGATACCTTACGCATATAATTCAACGTTGAAAGCTCTGCCAGTACTATTTTGTCTGTTGTACAAGAGACTTTCATGATTTGACGCTTCTTAATGAGATTCTTCATTTCCTGGGAAAGCTTTTCAGAGTCCTATCTAACTACCTTACCTCCAACTTCAACTGCACACTTCCTAAGGATACTTGTCCGATTATCATTCATTGTATCTATGCAAAGGTTGGTTTCATCACTAAGAGCCGAGTACCTGTTTTGAAGCGAGACTGTGAATTCCTGTCTTTTCCCTCTCAGTGCTCGCTCATTGATCGGCCTCTGTGCTCAACTGCCCTTAAAAGGAAGGTTCGGTGAAATCCTTCCGAGGTGATGAGATTTATTTTAACCACTGCAAATAAGTATGTTATTAGGAAAGCATTATTGGGAGCAGTGTGTTATTAGATATGGCCCCTCGTTATATGATGACATTTCAATAGATGCTTGTAAATGGCGCAATAGTTTAGAATACTCTGCAAGAGAAAATCACTCACAAGTAGGAGTAAAATCTATCAATTTCTCTCCCCCTTCCCCTCTATTTGGAATATTTTTCACTCAGGTCCTCCGGAGCAAAGTTTTTATTCCTGCTAGGAGGAGGAGGAATAAATGAGGAAGGACAGGGAGGTTAGCTTATTCCTGCCAGCCTCGCCACCGCAGTACCTAAACTGACATTTCACTGCTGCTGGCCGGAGGGAGTGGGGGGCAGCTGCGGAGCATTTCCCGCGGGTTTTTCGCTCCAGCTATCCGGAGTTTTTCCCTGGCACCTCAGGAGTAATTGACACATGCCCTTACTTCTTCCGGATTAAATTTCGGTGAGATGGTTCAGAACTTTTTGCATTGTTGTTTCCTCCACTCTTTATTTATTTTATGCTGATCATGTCTCGAGTTGGTTAGATGAAGGATTCTCTATTCTCATGCAAAAAGTGCAGAGTTAACGTGCATTTTTTCACACAGAGCTTAAGCCGACGAAATTCAAGAAAGCGCTTGAGTTTTTCTTGTTTAATTTATTCAAAACAAGCCGCCGTTCCGTGTTGATGGCCTCATATTTCGGAAAAAAGGAACAAAGTTTAACATGCAGAAAGCCACGCACAAACCGAACACGTGTAGACAATCAACGTGAGTGTGAATTGTTTACGTATAGGGCGTTGAAATAGTGCGCAGAATGCTGCAAAGTAATCCGCTATAAACAAAGGAAACGTCGCCGCTGGGAACAAGTGTTCACGACCCCTGAAGGACAATCCATCAGATTCAGTCGAATGCTTCCTGCATAATTTATCGAAAAATAATTATACACGAGGACTGTGAATTTTTCGAGAGGCAAAAAAACTGACGACGGTGAAGTCATAAGACGACTTCACTGAAGACGTCAGTGAAGTCATCTCTATACGCATAAAATCCTATAGAGCTACTCCATCGGTATACGCAGATTTGATGCAGCGACGTTGCGGTGCGTTGGTTCTGTCCAAGTACAAGCACATGACAGCTTTCTAATAACACAAAAATGTCCCAGCAGGAGCAAAAGCTGCCTCCACGCACGGTGCGCTGAGACGCCTTTGCAGTGGCTGCAAAAGGAGTTTTGACATGAACATATAAGGCATGTTAACGTGTATCCCTAGCTTTGAACACGTCATTAGAACGGGACATCTTTTAACGGCGGTAACGTGGATAACTTGCGAAATGTCATCACTGTCAACGCAGTCTACGTCACGGGTGTACATTTGAATTTGTTAACCAATGCAAGAACGAGAACCTAAGTTCGATCGGCAAGAGGCGAAGGCGCGATGTGAATAAATACATGGCCGCGAATTGTTACGGTAAATCCTCGCATATGAGAAATCTGCCGCAGAAGTTATTAATGCAGACGGCCAGGCCGATCTCGGTGACATTCATCCTCAATACCCTATTTTAGTGCTTCAAATGCATGCTGACCATAATGCAGTTACGTACTTGTGAGGTCAGCAGCTCAATTCGTACGCTTATGTCGAGGCCGTTAAACTCATACATACAGATAAGGCATGTTTCCCTAGTGCTGTATTTTTTTGTGAAATCTCACAGGCGTGAAAATCTTCTGAAGCTCAAAGTAGCAGACCAGCCCTGCCCAAAACACTTGTATCAGGGGTTTCATTGCAGCCGCATACAATTAGGAAAAGCATAGTCTGAGTCGTTCGCTTCTGCTTGATTGAACTGGCGACGCCGCGTTGGTCAAGTGGATAAGGTACTCGGCTGCTGACCCGCAAGTCGCGAGATTGAATCCCGGCTGGGGCGGCTGCATTTACGATGGAGGCGGAAGTGTTGTAGGCCCGTGTGCTCAGATTTTGAAGAACGTTGAAAAAACCCAGGTGGTCTAAATTACCGGAGCCCTCCATTACGGCGTCTCTCATAATGTTATGGTAGTTTTGGGTCGTCAAACCTCACACATCAATCAATTACTCAGAAACCGCCAACTTTTAGGCCTGTCTGATGATAGGCCTTTGTTCTTTTAGCAAACACGGGCTACTGTTTTTTTTTCTGAATATAGTAGCTTTTTTCTCTTCGAAGTAAAAAATAAGATATGTTACAAGTAATCGTGTGAAATTGATTCGCAAGAACAATGAGGAAAGAAAAAAACCAGTCTTGAATCGCAAAATGCCAAATGAAAAACGTATACAGGGCAGCGGTGGGTTGCAAAAGAACGGGAACCATCAGACCAGTCAGGGCGAAAAATGTTTTTATGTTTTCGTTTAGAATTTGAAGGTTATAGAACGAACGTCGACTAAGAGCTGCAACCACGCCATGTTCCAGAATATTCTTTCAAGCTGATGGTGGCATCATGCAAGCTTTGCTTTTCTTATCCTTTAAGCTACGATCACTCCCGTCGGTTGAAGCTGTTTAAACGGAGCAGTGGCAAGCATAACTCCAACACTTCTTTTCGAGCAATTTCACAATTGCCTGTGGGGATGAGAGCGCACTAAGAATACACTTGATTGCAACAAATTGACGGCCCGAAATGGAGAGAAATTGTGCAGAGCTTATCGTAGTGGCTCACTGCTACGGGCATGACCTGTGACGTCATTCAGTTGTGACCCTCATCTCCTGCCGGAGACGTACGCAGACATGCTCCCGCCGTTCGAGATACCAGGTTTGCTAAGCCTGACAAAGCATGTCGTGGGGTGCTCATATTTCTTATGGCGAGTGTGTGAAGATGACCATGTTTTTCTGCGCTTGTGAAGTACTGCGTTTGTGATCTGATGTGCTTTGTTCACACCTAGAAGCTCCCGTGGAGGGCAGTGCTGTGGGTTGAACTGTCGCCAATATTGCGAATGGGGTGAAAATTCAAGTGCTTTAAATTTCAACGGACTACCATCAGATTGGCTGATTTGATCGATTGATATGTGGTGTTTATTGTTCCAAAACCGCCATATCATTATGAGAGAGGCCGTTGTAGAGGGCTCGAAAAGTTTTGACCACCTGAGGTACTTTAGCACGCGCTGAAATCTGTCACATTAGCCCACAGCATTTTCGCCACCATCGCAAATGCAGCTGCCGCTAGGATTCGATCCAGTGACCTGTGGACCGTCAGCCGACTACCTATGCCACTAGACCACCGGGATAGGGATGGCCGTGTTATGAGTGGCATAACACATTAGCGCATAGACAATCTGTGGTTCTTATACATACTTAAGTATTAAAACATTAAAACCCAATATGACATGCGAACTATCGCCTTTTATTTCTGGTAGTTCACTCCAACTCGGCAGCGCTTTCGCTGCAGGAAGGTAAGCAATCGTGCCAATGCAACGTTACTGATAACTTATCTTACCTCGTCCTTTGGAAGACTTATGTAACACCGATAGAGCAACCATATCTGAGCCAGTGCCATACCAAATTTAGCCTTTTGATGCGAGCTATAGTTTTAAACAAGCAGTTAGAGTGGCATTTTGCACGATTTGCCGTTTCCGAAGAATTGTTTTATTAAAACGCTTCTGTTCATCGTGAAATATCAGTGCCTGTGTCCACCGCTTACAACTTTTTTCAATGGCGTGGCACTCACCCCATTAATTCTGCTCAAGCCTGGCCTATTGACATCGCCCTTCACATCCACTTTCACATTCTGAATTGCACAAGTGCGGTTTTTAGCTCCGGTGAGGCAGCACTCCAGGACACATTTGCGCATACACTCCCCTGCGGGTTTCACGCTCGGGCGAGCTCCCTGCATCGGAAAATTGTATTTTGTGTCACAAGAAACATACGCCGAATTTTTACAGTAAAACATTTTCGCGAAAACACGCATTCCATGTTACTGTAGGGTTGTCAGGGTGTAAATTGGAAAATGCAGGTGGTGAAAATGAAACGGTTATGTGCTCGAACTAATGCCCAGTAAAACAAGTAACCGTAAACCTTAGGCGAAAGTGGCAGGCACATATAATGGTCCTGGGTGAGCTTCTGTTTAGTTTGGTCGCTTAAAATAACTTGGTTCATAGTGAAAAAGGTGATTGGTTTCACTGTGCGCTAAAGAATTTCGCAGGCTATGCCATTAAAAAAAAAGACAGAAGAAAATCAGTTGTAAACGAAAAACTGAAAAAGTCGACAAAGATTCCAAAAGCCTAAGATAAAACGTAGGAAATAAAGGCGAAACATATTGGTATTGATCAGGTGGTACCACTACCAACGTACATTGCCAGTTGTCTGAATATTATGCAGCGCTGATAGACCAGTGCTGTGGCCTGTACGAAGCTGACGGCAGCTGCTGATTGTATAAGAGCTATCTCATTGTTTGTTATTACCGGCGAAAAACGTCGTCTTTTTTATTGATTGCTAAGCATGTGTTAGCGAACTTTGGCGACTTTGAGCGTATCTATCTATCTATCTATCTATCTATCTATCTATCTATCTATCTATCTATCTATCTATCTATCTATCTATCTATCTATCTATCTATCTATCTATCTATCTATCTATCTATCTATTTAGCCGCCTACGACTTTTAGCTCTCCTGGCCGTTTCGATTGTGGTGTCGATACCAAACTTGGTATTAACTATCATGACTGTATAGAAAACATACTAGACTAGTCATCACATTAAAATCATCATATATGTCATGAATGTCATAATTTACATCTCATGGTGCTGCAGCTCTTGAGGTGCTTTTGTTCTCATTGCAATTAGGTTGCAAAACTGGTATGATATAGAATATTTGCATGGCGAACACAAACCACACACCCTAACATGAAAATTATGACATGCGCTTCATGTAACAACATGGCTACAAGCTACGCTCATGACGCTCTGGCAGCCGTTTCACTAGCTTCACTAATACCGAATTTGGTATTATGGTACGTGAATACCTGACGCAGATACGTTACTGGTGCAAACATGATAATCATGAGATGCGTGTCATGTAACAACACGACTACATGCAACGCTCATGATGCGCTGGTGGCCGTTTCGCCAGCTTCCCTTATATCCAATTTGATTTTACGGGATGTGAATAGATGACGAAGGCATGATACTGGTGCAAAAATGATAAGCGTGAATTGCGTGTGATGTAACAACATGACTACATGCTACGCTCATGATGGCCTCATGGCTGTTTGTCTAGCTTCAGATGCACCAAATCTGGTATCATGTGACGCGAACGTACGACATAGCTAAATGGCACATCCAAACATGAGAAACACGACATGCATGTCATGTGACAACACGACTACATGCCACACTCATGGTGCGCTCCCGGCCATTTCACTGGCTTCACATATGCCAAATTTGGTATTACGTGACCTCAATTCATGATGAAGGCATGTGACTGGTGCAAACATTATAATGATGAGATGCGTGCCAAGTGAGAACATGACTACAATCCACAGTCAAAGTGCCAATACATTTCGACCTGACGCAATGCGCGTTCTCGCTGGCGTTCATTTCGTCGCGTCACGTCGGGGTTGCCACGCCAGGTCGCAGTCCTGCCATGTACTCACAGGCCCGCGCCGCGCTGCGTTGCTTTGCCGCATGCGAGTTTCTGCACGTTCGGCGTCCCTACGACACCAAAAGAGGGAGACGCAGTGTTGTCTGGGTAACGCATCGGCACTGAATGCAGCATGTCACATTTCGCGCCGGTTGCCGTCATGCCGCACCGACAGACGCGGTTCGCACCGGTCTTGCCTGGCGTCAGACTATACAGTGCTCGCGTTTTGCTAACGCAGCGTTGCTGTGCCCAGCGTGCGCACGCGTCAAGGCCATTTTGGAGTACATTGGGCCCTTCATGACGCGTTTGCGGCTGTGTTGCTAGATCGACATATACCAAATTTTGTGTTTCGTGTTCGTGTCGTCAATGGTTGATGACAGTATATGACTGTTGCAAACGCGACAATATTGACACGCGTGTCATCTAAGAGAATGACAACATACCACGTTCATGCCGTGCTCGTGGCCATTTCCACATATACTACATTGGTTATCACGTGACGTAAATAGATCACGAAGGTAAACGACACTATAAAAAAGTTCCGCCATATCCACGAAGTGAATTATGATGAGTGGGCGAAGCTCTGGAGGTAAACCTGGTAAACCATGAACCCTCCGTACATTTTGCCCACTCGATTTCACTACAACGCTCCCCCTAGCGTACGTCACCGCATTTAATCGCATGATTGCCTTCCACCAATGACACGCGCAATCTGTGACATCATTCCTATTTTATAACATCTCGCATCTTTCATCATCAACTACAAGTACCGCCGCCTAGTTTATAACATCTTGCATCTTTTCATCATCAGCTACAAGTACCGCTATCTAGTAAACACTGCAAGAACTAAACGAGAGGTGGCTACATACAGGGGACGCACAGCCGACGCCTTAGGGAGCTTCGCCCCTAAAACTTGATAATCATGATACGGAAGTTATGTACCGCATTATTTACCTCCACCTTGTAACTTTGTGCTGATCTCAAAGTGACATATCGACTTTTCTCATTCGTGCTTCGCATATCATCGATTCCCACTGTACGAGGCATCTGCCTATTTTTTACATCAGTGATCACTCATTCAACATTATTTGCTCATGCACCAGTAAACTCTCGAACAAACTCCACCAGTCGCCCTCGGCGCGTGAGCTCGAAGGAATCTTTTGAAATTTTTTTCAAAAGATTCCTTCGTGATTACGTGCAGAACGCGACTTGTAAAGTTTGTTCGAGAGCTTACGATTGCATAATAATCTCAGCATACAAGTCGGCTCTTCACGAAACATTTCGCAGAGTTAGACTAGACGGCGACATAAGAGAAGAACGTGATATACAATGTTTAGTTCAGTGAAAACTTCCCATAGGTTTGTAAATGAGGAGCGAGATTGGCTAACATGATAATTCAACCTGGGAACTTTACAGCGAAAGCTTGTGAAGGTCACCTTGCACTGGCGTGAAAGACGTTATGCGCTGTTTTTTGAGAAGAACGCGTGCAGGAACTCCTCAAATTCTATTGGAACTGCATTAAAAATTTTTTTGGCATCGGCAAAAAACGGCGTTTTTTAGGAGCGAAGCTTCTTATAGCGGCATTCGTTCATCCCTCGTAGCCGTTGTAGTGTGTAACAAGTGTAACATATTGACCTCCAAAGTGGTGCCGGCGAGAGATTTTTTCTGTGCGTCCTTTATCAATAAGAGATAGTGCTCAATGTACATGTCAATGACTGCTAAGGGGGAATGAGAGACAGGAGAATGCGGCTTTTAGTCAACGCGCCTCTGCGAATTGGTTATTTTTCAACAGCGCACAGAAGACAACAAAGGGTAGCTACGTAATACTCGCTGGGCGTAGCCTCTTAGGTTTTGGAAAGGTCTAGTGAGCATTGGGCCGCAGTGCCATGAATACAGTGAACTAGTATATACCATGAAGTCAAGGTGGTTAGGTCGCGGAGAAAGATCCTGCAGGAGCTGGGCCAACACCCAATAGCAATCAGGCACAATTACAATGATATCCCTGACAACATCAGGAAGAATATCACGGTGTCTTCTTTACCAAGAAACATGCATCCAGAACACAACGTCGGAAGAAGAGTAGCGAGAGCCAGGACTATACTTCGTCAAGTCTCAAACGAAGAACGAGGAGTCGTATTTGTTGACGCGGCTTCCTACGCCAATAATAAAAGTTTATCCAATAAAATAAAAGTTTATCCAATCCAATTCTACGCCAATGGAAAAGCGTTTGTGGCAGTGGTGGTCGATGGGGCTGGCCATGTCGTCAACTCAGCGATGGTCAGGACGAAAGACCCAACCATTGCGGAACAGGTGGCCATCGCCTTAGCACTCAAGATGGATAATATTGAAGTCGTCTACAGTGATTCCATGGCAGCACTACGGGCGTTCGCAAAGGGGACGGTCTCAGAGCAAACGCTGAGAATGCTGCAAGGCAAGAACATCACGCATCATCTTCCGAGTTGGTTCCCAGTTCACTTTGGGCAAATCAACGATTCCCCTCCCAATCTCAATGAAGCAGCACACGAGGCGGCGCGAAAACTCTCCAAAAGCGCCTCCCCTGGGGATGCATTCTACCGGTGAAGGGGATAACCGGGAAATTTTTACAACATATAACGAGCTCACTAAACATTTCTACCTGTCTAGAAGGATTTTCCCTCCACCTCACAAAAATCTAACCCGGCCCCAAGCACTGACTTTAAGGCTTTTGCAAACGCGAATGTACCCTACTTTGAAAATGTTACACATCATGTACCCTGACCTATACCCAAGTAATCTCTGTCCACATTGTGGGGAAATAGCTTCATTAGAACACATGCTCTGGCAGTGCACCAAATTCGCTCATATATCGAACATCACCTCTGCCAGATGGGAGGCGGCAATCCGCAGCTCATCCTTGGCAGATCAGCTCTGGGCTGTCCGCAAAGCCCGCGAGGCGGCTGAGGAGCTTGGCATCTCAGTCCCCACGTTGGAGCTGCCCGCAACACAGTGATCTGTGTTTTGGAGGACCAAATAAAAGTTTATCCAATCCAATCCCAGGTGGTTAAAGGTGGGCAGTAGGAACAAAGTGCAAGACGTAAGAAAGCATAAAGTTTCCCCAAAATAACTAGAGGGAACTCTTTAGCTGCGATCATTCAGCGATCATGGGAATGATGGGTAGTACACACTTTTGCCTAGTCTTCGTACTTGAGGGTGGCGATTCGTACTTGCGGCTTCATTTATTGCTGGTTAAGGTTTTGCTTTGAAAGAAAGAACGAACCCTTTTGAACTGAGTGACTTGATTCAAAATGGTCAGCCTAAAAAAATAAGGTTGTAAAGCGCAAACGGTGAACATTTGCTAATTTATGTTTTCGTAAAAAAACAGTTCCAAGCCACACGAACACACACGGAGTTAGAAGCAGGCCAGAAGTACGAAAATTAGACAAATGTGTGTACTACCTATCATTCCCATGCTCGCTGAAGCGCCGTGTGTTGCAGCTTCCTTAGACAATAGCGCCAGAATTCCCTCTAATGTATATTAAAAACTGTATGTAAGAAAGTTTGCGTGTGCCTCCTCTTGTTTAGTACTTTGAATGCCCGCTGGATGGCGGTGCTTGTATATCGGGAATATATGACGAAAAGATATGGGATGGTAGTACTTGCAGTGTTGAATAGGTGGATGAACGGACACACAGACATATGCATGGATGGATGCATGGATCGCTGAATATTCTTTCGAGAAGAAGGTGGTATTACGCGAACTTCGCTGACTCGTTTTTTTTTTTTGCTTCAAGCTGCGGTCACTCTCGTCGAAGGAAGCTGTTTATGCGAAGCAGTACTAAGCACCAGTTTCAACACATCTTTCCCACCAATTTCGCAATCGCCCAGGTAAATGAAATCCCGCCGAGAAT